>NC_046647.1:14085963-14820963 GCF_900324485.2 Mastacembelus armatus | reverse complement strand
AATACATGTTTATTTGCAATAGAAATAGAAATGTTTACTCCACAACAGGAAATGCAATGAACACAACCCATAGTTTTAACTGATAGTCAAGTCTTCTACCCTGAACTGGTGACGACTATATTATAGAACAAATGAGAATGACGACAACTTATTATACTTAAATTCTCACTAGATGAACAAGGTAGCAGCAATATAATAATGGACCAAAATGGAATAATAACCGTTAAGTAATAAAGTGGTCTGCCCAGAGCAACCAGGATATCTTTCCTTCAAACCATTAAAAAAACTAGGATGACAATAATTCATTTATCAATATTCTATTGTGCAGGGCAAATGATGCAACTCTAAACTGAATTTCATTCAAGCTCCTGTCAAATGAAACATTATTTAGTGTGTTTAAAGAAGGTGGAGTGCAGGGTTGAAGATAGGGGTTGGAGGGCTCCCTAGAGAGGTCCTGAGGGTCTTGGGGACATCAGTCGTCTATTATGAGCTAATCAGGAGGGGGAGTGTGGGACCATGTATATACTGAAAAGGGGGAGGAAAGGATAGAAAGAAAGAGTAGCCATGTGTTTTGTGTGTATACTGTCTGCGTACGTTGTATGCTGGAGTCTATGTCTATGCCCGTCTCTTAATGTTGCGAAGTAGCAGAAGGCAGGGTCCCACAGGACATTATCCATGGGGACTCTCTACCCTGATGAAGATGGGACAGGCATTTCCAGCCTCCAGATGCTCACAGTTCGATACAGGCCCCAAGACTGACATCTACCCATACTCTCTCAGGGCTCTTTGCACTGCCCAGGGGACCTGCTATGTTAAGAACATGATATAGTATTTACTAAAAAATATTTGTAAATGGATGGCATTGGGATGTCCATAATGGGCCTGGTCTTACTGCTGTTTCCCACCCTGCCATCTTTGGGAGGAGGGCTGGAAATGCAACCCAGGAGGGATACATGTCAGAAGATGTATGCCCGAAACGCCTGGTCCTGCTTGTGTCTCATCCAGTCAGCTAACATTCCAATGCTAGACTTTAAATCACTCAGCTTGAGACAAGCTAGCAGCTCCTTCACTTACTGGCACAGAAATGAAATCCCAGAAAACTTTGATGACGGAAAGTGCATTGAAAACATCAAGTCATATTTCATTTCACATGGCCTGTTGGAGCAACATTGCAGCGGATGTGAGGCTGTGAAATTTCCAGTAAAAAAAATGTATCACTTTTTTTTTTTTTTTTTGAACAAGCACTTTCAGATAATAAATTGACGTTTCGATTAGATGGGCTTTATTCGTGACCACTCAGGAAACAAATATACCACAAGAAACAAAATATTGCAATGGAAACCTCCATTGATTTTTTTAAATTTTTTTTTCCTCTTGTTCCAAAGAACGAGGGGAAAAGCCCATAGGTATGATGCACTAAAAACTGCATATGATAAACTGATAGGCCCTGTTTGTGTTACGGTTGCAGAGGAAAGTTTAAAATGTCATAGCTGGTAAATCCGGAAATCTTCTAGGTTCCATCAGTTGTTATTTTGCAATATTCAGGTTGTTGGCTGAAAATTCAAAATGGGTGTTGAGCCAGATTCGGTTAAGGTTTTAACAAGGCAGGAATGCAACATCTTTCCAACAAGTACTAACAAACTATACAGTTGCCATTTTTAAGATTATTTGAACAGATAACGCATTTTATTCCTGTGAACACTTAATTATACTGCTTGTTTGCAGTGTTCATTTGGAGGATACATGGATTGGTAGCCTGTAAGCAGAGGCTGCTCAGGGAGGATTGGATGTATCAGAGACACCTGATCCATCCCCAAGCGCACTTTTACAGCCTCTGAAATGAGAAGCATCTTTGATTTGCTTGCCCTGTAAACAGACAGAGACATGAAGGAGCTTTGGTCTCAGCCTCGCTCTGAACTGCCAAAGATTCACTGGCTGAAAAATGGCCGCTGTTGAAATGGTGGTCGTGCCAGTGTTGCCGTAAAAGGAAACTGTTAAGACAAGTTATGAAGGGAATATATCAATAACAGATAGCTGGGTTCAGCTTAATGTTCAGTGTTCAGATGTTCAGTAGTTTCTGTTATGACGACAGGCCTTTTTTTTTTTTTTTTTTTTTTTTTTTTTTTTTTTTACACGAGGTTGAAACACACACACAGATACCAAGACACCACAAATTCCTGTTGTTTGGGTTCCCTTATCCCCTGGGGCCTCCTCAAGACCTGTCAACATGAAGGCCATGACAGGTCCATGAACCGGCTGACAGCCTATTGCTGGGGGCTCTCAGGCCACCAGTGGAAGTCTGATTACATTGTACAACATATTCAGAGGAAAGATAAAACCACTATGGAAAAATAGTTGGCTTTAGATGGGGCGATGGGGAAGTGTTGAGGGTATGTTGTAATCTAGAAAGGTTACAGATTTGTTGTCTGAGTGCAGGATCTAATAACTTCTGTTACAGTTTGAGCCTCGAGCAGACCAAACTGGTTCTGCAGTGTGAATGAGATGTCACACACAATACAGCTTTTAAAGGTTGCTCTGTGCTTTAATCGTGTGTTAATAACTTTCTCCAAATGTAAGAATGTGCATAACATAGTTAAAACATCCCATGTTGAGATTAATTGTTTAGTATTGGGCATTTACTCCGATTATCCATATAATGGCAAAAGTTACAGTGGCACTATTATGCAAATTGTATGTTCATTTTATATTGTTCACTAACACACCAATGTACTATAACCTCACTAATATTAACTAGGAGTGTATAAGTAGAGTTTAAAGAGATTAATATTGGAGTTAATTAATGACAAAGAAGTAGGCTAACTGCAGTTAATTAAAATTAATTAACATAATTAATATTAATTCATGCATTAACTTTATTTAAGGATACCTCTTTAATAAAATATAACAACCACACTTTCAAATGCTGCTCAAAAATGTGTTGTAATTTATTAATATTAATATACTGTGGTTGCAGATAAGACATAACTCTTCCCACCTAATTTTAAAAACATTTAGCTTGTACGTTGTAACTTATCCATAATGGTAATGTTCATGATCGAAACGAAACATCTTCCGTGTAATTCCAAAAAGAGTTTCACAACTAAAATGACAAGAAATGGTACAGTGGGCTTGCATGAGTTACAAACATGTATATGTTTTGCTGTTACTCCTTAGGCTATAAAACATGGCACACACCACAGCTGCAATATTATATAGATCAGATATAAGGTATTGTTCTCTTGTCACCTTTGTACTTTTACGTTTAGGTTTTATGTGCAGTTGGTAGTCTAAATGGTGTTCAAACAGGGCATAAATATGAATGAAGCAGTTATTAATTTTGACTGACTGAAAAGTGTTATTATGGCAGTCCTTCTAACATGTTCATAGCTACGCAATATAAGGGTTTATTTTGTGTATGTGTGTGTCTGTGCTTTAATGTGTGTACTGCAGTCCAAACAGACTGCTTATCACATTAATGCCATGCCACCGCTTGTTTATCTAGACAGGTGAATCATGACTTAATTGACTATAATGAGCTCAGTTGTTTTTAATAAACTATCGCTGGCAGTGAACAAGTGGAGTGGTGGGAAGTGCAGGACGGAGTCAAAAAAAAAAAATCCTGTATATGTTTTAATTTAAATGCTACGTGATCTTTCATCATTCAGATGAGCAGCTGTGCCTTTTTCTCCTTTCTCTTTCAAAGAAAGATTTCACTCCTTATGTGAATTTCACAATCTGCCTTATAAACCAAGACAGAAATGTCAATCCCACCCCATGATTTTGGTCTGCAGTGACCTTTCCTGTTGTCCCTGCCACTGTGGGCTGAGAGTCAGAGGAGCAGTGATGAGTCAGGAAGGAGGATGGAGGGATGGTGAGTGTTGCTCCTCCTCCAGACAGTCTGCCTCCACTCTGTGAACATGAAGCGGTGCGGTCGGCTAATGTGGCTGGGGAGAGAGCAGCGGAGCTAAGATGTCATGTCTGTCTGTTGGCTAACAATTAAATGTGGCACCTCAAGCAGATCAATTTGACTTTGAGGCTTCAGGTTTTAACTCCTCATTCATTCCTCACTTGCTTTTTTCCCTGCTTCTCTCCAGCTCTCTTCCTCTCTCTTGTTTTTTGATTTTTGATTTTTCCTTTGGGCACATTTGCACCTCCTGTTTTCCTCTGCTGCTCGCCATGCTCACTCATTTCTTTCTACTCTATATTTTAAGTGACAGTCTGCTGTAAAATCAGAACTTTAACATTATAGAGCGGATAGAGAATAGAAAATGAACTAAAAAAGTACAAAACGACACAGCGCCAGACAGACTCCTAGTCCAGGACGGAGACAAGCGGTGCTGCGGGGAAACACAACACCAGCACAAACCAGCACTTGAAATATCAACGCTCCAGCCTTCTAATTAAAGCCAAGACTAATGGGCCCTAATTGCATCGCTAAAATGTACCAGTTCTCTTCTCTCTAGTGTAACTTGACTACACTTCTCCCCATATGGATTAATGGGGGCCGGAGCTGCAAACTAAAAAGCAGTTAATTTATCGGAAGATCTGTTAGAGAGAATGAAAAGGGGGTAAGGAGGAGAAAAACAGCAGGGGGGTTGGCAGAGAAAGAGAAGTACATTATTAGCCTCTTGTTACAGAAGATACATTTCATATCTGTCTCCTAAGGTTTGCATTTGAATTAAGGTTGCTAATTTTACTTACCATTCTTCACACTGACTAGTCACCAGTCTGCATTGTAAAGTAAAACATGCTTGCAGGACTACAGTAACATTAACCACTTTTGATTTTAATTATATATAACAAGAATGATATCTACTGGAGAGAGGAAGGACAAGGGCCTGGGGAAATGGAGGGGTCATAGAAATTATGTCAGGTTTTAAAATGTTTCTGTTCCTTTCCACTGTTTCTTTTGTTTATCAAAAAAAGAAGAAGCTGGCTGGAGCCATTTTCTTTGGTGAGCGAGACAAAATGTACTCAATAAGAGTACAATATACGTGTTTAAATTACTCTTTTCCCCCAGGTGGAAAACCATTAAGCTTGGTACAGCAATCTGTTTTTTTTTTTTTTCCTCTTTTTCTTTCCACTATCTCGATCTTTCTCTGTTGGTTTACTCTTCATAATAGCTTTTTTTGCAAATCTTCCTATTAATCCATTAGAGGGTGATATTCGTTGGGGGGTTATTTCACTGCACATTTCAAGCATACGAGGCACGAGCAAGAAGCCTCTGCACTACATTTAAACTAATGTGCCTTCAATTGTGATTTGATACCCATTACAATGCCATGCACAGGCTGTGTATTGAGAAATGTATTTTTAATATTGGCCTCGTTAACATGCCAGTTGACTGAATGAAAAAAGAAAAGAATGGTTAGCACTCTCTGCATCATTACTTTAGTCCAAAAAGAAACCCAGAAAGGTCTTTGGATTTGAAAACTCTGGTCTGGATTACAACCTTTTGTCTTTCCAAAGTCAAAGTTCTATCTTATCTTGACCCATTGACCTCCTGCCTCTGCACCAACTATGGCTTCATTCTGTCTATCTCCTTCTTTGCTTGTGATGGACAGGTGTGATTCATTTCATTGCCTCTAAAGGGCTCTGGCATCTGAATTTTCTGTGAAAAATATTTAGTACAGTTTTACAGGTGTGCTTGTTGGGAACAGCAACACATCTACTGAACCTGAAAGTCGCACAGGAACAGAAAGTCGTTACATGTTGTGATAATTTGCATGTAAGTGTGATTTACATATCCAAATGTGTGCAGAAGGAAGAATTTGTGATGTTAACGAAATCAATACCCGCTATCTGTTCAGTCAAAGCCTTTACACATTTACAACATGTTACCATTTTACATAAAGCTGCTTTTTAACAGGTACTGCAAGTGTGTCTTTTTTTTTTGGCAGTATAAAAACCTGGCGGTTCACTGGTTGAAAGCTATGCAAAACACTATGTTTACATATTTACAATGAAAGAAGATGGTATAAGGACTCATGTGACAGCATAAGCCAGCTGCTGTAAACAGCAGACAGCAAATAGCAGCAATTTAGGTTACATATTAAATTAAGTTAATTGGCCTAAGTTGAATAAAATACTGTAGATTCAAATAATTATTGAATCTGTAACTAAACTAAAGAATTTATTTCAATTTGCTAGTTAAAAAAGGACACTGTATTTCAATCATGGCAGTAACAAAATAAGTTGCAACTTTTCTATATATCAAAAATGTAGTTTTTTTGTAATCACATTAATAACATGATTTGTAGTTTTTATTGTGATGCAAGGACCAAGTCATGCATGTCACTGAGTAATAGTTGAGTGCTTGCATTTGTCTTTTAGTAATTTAGTGATTTGGTAGCTTGTGCTCAGTCATTGATTACAGATTTTCTTGGTTTTGACCAGCACTTGAATGCTTCACCAGACTTGAGTACATTCTTTAACTCAGTCTAGGCACTGGATTATATTTTCATCCAAATCTTATCTGATTTTAACAATTTAAATACATTTGAAGTTTATTGTGACACATGTCTTAAAGGACAATGTAGACTCATTACTCTGCATAAAATATACATTACATTTTGATATGGTTCAAAACAAACAAAGTTTTAATATCACTGAAATATTTTAATGCTAAAACAGTAATCACACTATTCACTGATATCAACTGCATTGCAATCAGCAGCAGTAAAAAAAAATATATCTCAAAATATTGTGTATGTTGAAACTTTCAAATTTTAGTTTTAAATTATTTGTTTGTGGGAGGTTTGGCTATACAGTGGCTGGAGAGTATCTCCTGCTGTGATTCTAGTCAATTGACAGTTTGACTCTGTCTTTCTGCCTGACCAAACCTTTTATCTTTAATTGTCCTCACACTGGACTTCCAATCAGACCAATTTTGCCTTTAGCAAGAGCTCAATCTGGCTAATTGGTTTCAGCATTTTTTTAAATTGTAAGATATTGATTATCCAAGGTCATCTCTGTTACACAAATAAGAGAATCTGCTTTGCTTTTGTTTGGAAACTTATGTAGCTCTCACCCATTTAGACTTAAGAGAGAGAAACAGTAGCTCTGCTCATTAGTCCACACAGCAGCTGGGTCATGATTTGCAAACACACACATACACAAGTATGACCAACACAAGCTTACATACACACCGGATACTATCCCTAATGCTGTATGTGTTTAGAGCAATCGTCTCCTGGTTTTTTAATTAAACAGCCTAGTACAATGTACAACCTGGATGGGAAGAACTGCACTTTTAACTTCCATTTATTTCCACCCTGTGGATGTTATAGGGAGACCAATAGCAAATAAAGGGAGAATCAATGGGGATTCATTAAAAGCAGCAGGCAGTCTTTTGCCTGGACACGGCTTAATTACAGTTTCACTGGCATTTGCTTTAATTGGGGGAAATAAAGGGAGTGAAGTGGAGTGAATGGAGGGTATTAGCATATCTATCACTGGGAGAGTCCACAAGGTCCTTTGCAACCTGCGGCTGTGCACCTCACCTTTAACCCTTCAGATCCACACACAGGACCACATACAGTATTTTGTCAGCCTGTATTTTTTATTTTTTTAATCTAATAGCTGACAGTAAAAACACTCAAAAGTATGTGTAGCTTTACTTTTACTGGCTCACAGTCGTTTTAGAGTTAGGTAGCATTTCATTAAAATAGACTGAGTCATTGTATTTAAAATCAGGTACTGTGTAGCATGAAGACAAACACTTTTTAATTTTACTTTTCTGATGCTGGTATATGCTGACATATACGCTATATAAGGTATATGCTGGTATATCTGACAAATGACAAAGAACTGGTAAGGAAACATCTAAGTGTTGTGGCATATAATATTTTCTAATGTAAGGTGTTAAATATTAACAGAACCAATTTATGGTTTTACAGAAAACGCTTCTAAACTCAACGTGTCACAGGTTTCAAACTATGTTGCTGCATGTTGTGTCAAGCTCTGGAAAATGAGCGACAATTTTAATGAATGGCAAAGATCTCTTGCATTAACCATTTTGCATATAACGTGCATACAGACTGTAAATACATGTAACTTATAACGTATAACACTAAACCTATAGGCTATGTGATTAATGACAATCTGTACTTGAAAATCCTGTTTAACTACCTGGGGTTGGATTTAGGGACCAAGGCATATATTTCACCAAAAATATATTTGTTTTACAAAAAAGTGAACTATAGCTTTGTCCAGGTAAAACAAATGAGTTAGCTATTTTTTTTTTTTTTAGGGCTTTTCTATTTTGGACTGAGTATAAATATATCTATTAAGTGTTCACTAGCTAATCAGACAATTAAAGTCGCACTGGCAGTTACTAATAATAATAATAACCTGTATATTGTAGCTTTTGCTCACCTGCACTGCACTTTGTAAAAATACTACAAATCCATGTTTTCAATATGAGACAATTAAAACATTATTTCACTAAAACGCACAGTAAAAAAGATTCATGAGAATCCTCGTTAGCGCATAGACGTGATCCCTCTCCATCCTACTTTGGCTCTGTCTTTGACAATGACTGATAGCAAACCGGGATCAAACCATCCTCAGAGGTGCTTTGGTGACAGGTGAGCAGAGACAGTTTGAGTCCCATTCTCTCCCTCAGCAGTTAATAACAATTTGAAAAAGGGTTCAGGGTTAATAACACAATCATTACCTGGATGAGGACATGAGACAGCTGTAAGCATGTATGCAGATGGACGGCCATCATTAGTCCTTGTCAAGCAAGCTGAATAGGCGTGATCTAAGAGAGCACTTCAGGCTTTAGTCATAAATGAATAATAGCTGAGAAAGGTCCAGCATTTAGCTTATTTTGAGATCAGCTTGATCACACGGTGGACGTTTTTATTTTGTTCTTACCTGCACAAAGTCAAACTAGGATCTGTTTTAATGACATGTTTCATTCATCAGTACAATTTCAGTTGAAAATGATTTAGCACAAGCTGTACATGTTGCTGTACATGTGTTGCTTCATGTAACAATAGATGTGACCGAGAGAGCACACTGTGAGGTCCTTCATTATTGAAAAGATTGATTTGTAATTTGTAGTGTTCCCATCTGTCCTGGTTACGCAAAATTATGGCTAAACCAGTTAGTAAACACTTTGCCCCATTGTCTGTTGTTTTGATAATCACCCATAATAGCATCCAGCATCAGTATGGTCTTTAAACCTGATTTAGGAGTTAATGGAATAAGAGAGAGAGGCAGTCAGTATATGCACTGGGCCTAATGTCATTAGAAATGTTTGCGGAGGCTAAATTAAATCAGTCGTAAATTGTGCTCTCAAGTAAGCCAGAAAAACCCTGCCTCGTCGAGAAGAGGAGGGGGCGGTGGGGATTCATATTTTAACCTTGCGTAGAAAATGCACTTAAACAGATTAAAATAAAATAGGGACCGTGTGGATGGATGGGAATGGTAATTGCTGGTGCTTTAATGGTTTCCTGTTAGCCAAGTCGGGCTGAAGGCAGAGCTATTTTAAAGTTGGAAACGGTGATTGAGGTCATAACTTTGCAAATCTGGTGATTAAGCCAAAGAGTGCATGTCACCAAACAGCATGTTATACATCTAATGGGCCTTTGGCTGAAAACACATGTTTGTGAAGGGGTTTTCAGTGAACTGCATTCTGTGTTGTGTTGCGGAGCAGGTGTGGATTGGAGTGGGTCACTTTGACCAAACAATGCCGTTGAATGTAGACTGTAAATAATGTAGACTGCCAAAATACAGACGTGCACGTGTAAGTGCACATGAAGCCCACCCATGTGTGTGTCTCATTCAGTTTCCTTAATGCTGTCAGTGCAGGCTTACTGTTTGTCTGGTTACATCAGGTAGCTCATCACACAACGCAGCCCCAGACAGTAATGATAGCCGTAAATACTCTGGGAATTCCCAAACGTGGATTAAATTAAGATGGTGTCTTTCCCAAAATCTGACAAAAGGCTGGAAAGAAACTCAGTGTCTTGCCGTATAATGTAGTTATGTGTCTTACATTATGATATTATAATGATAAAGTATGGATAGATGATGCACATTTATGGTCATTGCTGTGACATAGCTCCGTTTTCTGTAACATTACTCTACCTAGCCTGATGCACTGATTTTTCATGTTAATGTTACACCACATACCTTAGATATTATAACCCCGAGTTCACAGATATGCACAAATGAACACATTTCCTTTCTTGCACTCTGTGCCCTGTAGATCTTGCTTTAACCTTCCTATCCAGGGTTCACTTGTAACTCAGCACTGCTGGCTCCAGGTAAAACTGTGGCCCCATGTGCGCTCATGTTCAGCTATTGTGTAAATTAACAAGGAAAAGGCTGCATGGATTGAATGGCAAACATGCAGGTGATGACACATCCCCAGCGCACACAAAGTATGTGTCATTACTCAACTCCAGTTAAGTTGTCAGTCAAACACCTGTCTGTGATATTGCTCTCCAAGCAGCCTTTTCTTTCATTCAGTCACTCATACTTTCAGTGTAATGCTCTCATTACATACCTTTATACAGACAATCAGATCAAGAAAAGAGCTGTTAATAGCTGTTTACAGCACTAACTCTGCAATGTAAAGGTGGATTTGTTTGGGTGTGGAGGATGAAGTGATGTGAACAATTACCTATACCTGAAACTCTATGCACATGGGCTCAGTTTCAGGTCCTGACCTTTTATTGCCATATCTCCAGAGACTATTGTATTGTCCATTGGTACAATTGAAACTAAATTCAGAGAAAAGAAAGTGACACCACATCCAAAATCTCCTTGAATTGTGAAGTATATTTCTGTCAACTAAATGCCTTCTTGACTGATTGCAACAGAATAATTCATGACACTTTCTGTTTCCTTCAGTATTATAGATTTTACTAATCAAAGCCTGTGGAAGAAAAACTCTTTCTGAAACTTAAGAATACTTCTTGGAAGCTCACTTGTCGTTCTGTAAATTGAAACCCAGACTTGACTGTCAATGTGCCAGAGGTTGATGTCATTAAGTAGCATGAGTTGACAGAGACAGAGAGTACAAGTGTTGAAAAAGCAGGACAGGAGCATGTGTAGAATCACCTGTGTTGTTCCCTTAGTGTTTCACGCTGTAGGGCTGATAGCACACTGGGTCACAAATGTGAGCTTAAAACTCTTGTCTAATGTCTGCACCCTTAGGGTTTCAAGAAAGATATCCAAATGCACCTTTTTCTGAATATGTTATTTTGCCTTCACATTGCCTGTTGTTTGAGTTCGATGCATTGAAGTGATCTATATAATAAAGGTTAATTGTTATGATATTGTACATTTTTCTTTTTGTCAACAAATTCCATGAAAAGACCAGTTTTAGAAGGTTATCAAGAGAAAAACTAATTTTCTATTTTTTTTTATCCTTGCATGATGGGAAGACACAAATATAACATACAATATTGACAGTCATGTCCTTTCAGCAAAACAAGTGCAGCAAGTCCACTGTACTGATCACTGTTTACTTGTAAACTGATCTGCTGGAAATATATTACAACAAGAACAATGAACATTTATTCTGCAAAACCATGCCAACAAAATAATCACTTTTGCATGTAGGAACAGTTAAGGTTTTGTCTTGAAGCAAAGTCTTTTAACAGAGCTGAAGAGAAGAAATTTGACTCCATGGTGCATATAGATCTGTCTGCATGCTTAGGGATGAAGAAACAGATGTTTCCTTCTAAAGAATGCCTGTGCCATTAGCTGACCATTGCTACTGAATGGCTTTCTACTTTCACCTTTTTAAGCACTGTTGCACTTCGTGTTTAAAAGCCAAACATCTCTCTTGCTCATGCTTCACAAACACCTAATTCAATAACAACACACCAAAGTGTGATTGAAGGCATGGGGAAATCCACGGGTAAGAGGAGTCAGCCATGTAGTTCATGTCCCTTGGAACCAACCCAGACAATGTTTAGGCACACAGTCAACAACTCCTGTCCTTGCTTATCTTAAGAATGTAAACCTCTATAAGCAGCGCTTCATCTGTAATTCTATTGTGAGTTGGCCGGTTGTCTCAAAGTGTCTGAATAATCTAACGTAAGGCAAAACCAGCTTTGTCTGTGACACCAAATACTTGCGTTAACGCAGGCGTCTCGACTGTTGGCCGGCGCTGTATGGAATTCGCTGGCAGACAAGATGGCTAGACCACACCAAAACCTGCCAGTTACATTCTTTGCGTGATTCAGACATATCTTATTCCCCCATTGGGACAGACTTGAGAGGTCTGATCAAAAGACTCATCATCCTGAGGACCTGAGATTTGGATGTGAGTTTGGAGAAAGGACGGACAGCGAACTGTTGGTTGTTGTGTTGTTGTGTGTTATTATTTCCATTTGTTGGGGAAAACAGAGATGAATGGGGGGATAAATGGATGATGGTTGGGTGGTGGAGAGGAGGAAATTCCCTTGTCTAGATAGAATTGGATGGCGAGCTTGGGGATAGATGGAGGGAGGGCTGGGGGGCACCTGATGTAGAGGGTGCTGTCAGGGCCAAGACAGCGGGGTCTTTGTCTTCTCAATAATCACTTGCTGTACCTCTTCTTTCCATTTCTTCTCTTCCCACTGCCATTTTGCCTTTACTTTTTCAATTCTCACTGCAACTTTGACTCATTTGTCAATTATCTTCAGCACATAAAAACGAAAATAAGAAACAAAGTCAAAGTAAGGCCTAAAACAATCAACAGTCTTAACTTTATCATTTGTCTTATATACATGCATGCAATATGCCGTTGTCTATAACACTGTTGTCATTTATAAAGCTCCTGTACTAATAGTATTACAATAGCTGTAGTAGAGAAAAAGTGAGTAGAATTGATCCTCTGGGAACCATGAGTGTCTAGAAATTTTATTAGCTATTTACTGTATAGACTGAGCTAAAGTGCTGGACCAAATGGCCAACAGACCAACATTGTCAGTAGCATAGTTAAACATACTCCAGTTTGGAGTCCTAATATAGATACAATTTGAATAATAAAATATTAATAATAATAATGAAATGAATTTTTACTTTGACCTTTGAAGGCAACATTGATACATCCTGTATCAGATCACCTAATCCAGGTGAGTTCATAGCTGGAAGACTAGGTTACTTTATACTGTACTTTCCATCCGAGACATGCTGTGTATGCCACCAGACAATATAACAAAAAAGTCTGTTCATTCACACTTGCCAAGGACATGATCAAAGATCAAAGCGCTTTGATTAAATAGAGTAGAAGCTACTGTAGTGGATTATTAATTATTTAGTTAAGAATATATCAGTGTGGTTATTCTTCTTATAAGATTAAGGAAAAAAAATGTTTTTTAAATGCCAATGTATATTCTTTTTCATGTAATGCCATAGTGGCTTTCAAGCTATTCAGAGAAGTTGTGGCACATCTACAGAAATTTCTGGAATGTGAGTTTAGCCTCCTCCACTGGGGTGGCAGTCGTTAAAATAATCAGACTCCCATTATCACATAACCCACAAGAGCCGAGACATAATTCACAGCCCACAAGAGCCGAGGACGTGACAGGTGCTTCTCTTTCATTAATGGGAAGATTTGTTTTTGATTGAGGAATTCTTTGGGGTTCTGTTTGCTAAAAAACAAGAAATATATTTCTGAGATGCATTTTGCCTCTCTGTAATGATAGCTGTGGTTAGATGTTCTTGCAAAGCATCCATATTTCATGTTAAGTTAAGAGCGTGTGATGCAGTCTTTTTTTCTTGGTAATACCTGGTATATTACCATGCATTTTTCTTTTGTTTATTGTATCCTAGTGCCACAAGCTTTTGACAAAATATCTTTTCACATTCTGTCATGTAATGTGATGAAACTTTAATCTTGTATGCTTTTGTATATTTCACTTCTTTCTTAAATCAACTCCTGAGCAGCTTCCACACCACAACCAATGCCTCTTTCTTAAATTCACCTGACCCAATCAATTCACCTCAAGCTTCTCCAAGCCAATCATAGATCATGGAAAAAATGGCTGAAAAAGTGACAACAGCGACAGTAAATAAATGTTTGTTGTTTCTTTCCCTTCCTTGTTTCCCACCCTCTTTCTTTCTCTACTCTGTGTAATGGATGGTGTATTGTTGGTGCTGCCCTCTGGGCAGTGAGAGTTGTTTACTTGGGTGTAAAGTCCCCATCCACCAAGGGTCTCTGTAGGGGATGCTCCTGTAGCACCTCCCTATAGCTCCAAAAGTTAATAGCATGGAGGAGACGTGATTTATATGAGCCTTGGTACCACCACCAACAGTCTGAGTTCTTTGTGCTCATGGCCTGTTCAACCAGCCTCGTTCATCAATAAAGATCACATTTAGAATTCACTCCAAACTCTGTAGATGGTGATTTAATTTCTGGAGAGTTTTTCTAAATAAATAGCCAGCCATGTTTCAGAAGTGACTTCAGGCTAATATGACTGAATTTTCACTGTTCCTGGTGTAAAACTTTTGCAAGAGACAATACAACATAGTGGTGTAAAATATCAATATGCTAGAACTAAGATACAACTCATTTCTATCCATTCAGAGTTGAGATAGAGATTATGTGTTGTGTACTTTTAGAGGAAGTTGCTATTTGTTTTAAACTCCATGTCAGTAAGGCAATTTTGCATTCACACAAAAAGTCCTTTTCTTGTGAACTTTCACATGATAATGATAATGATCAGCTACAGTGTTGACTTAGTTCACCCTTTGAAAGCCCCAAACTGAGTTTTTTACCACTTCAATTCAGACATGCAAATGAACACAAAGGACATGCTTTACAAAAATGATCTTTAATCACAAGCCTAAAATACATTACAATCCAAATAAAAAGAGTCATAAAGCTTGTCACTCACCATGTCCTGTTTTGCAGCATAATAACATTTGTGCCATACTGTTTGTGTGTAACGTTAAGTACATGTATGAACAATGACACATATTTTACAATGGAATCTGTCATCTAAACATGACCCCCAAATAAGATAAACAAATTAGCACATCATAAGCAGCTAAAGGGGTTATTTGGATAGGTATTATGACTGTGTTGCACTTGTTCCAACAGGCCTTTTAACTGGATATCTTGAGTTGAGATTACAAAGTGTCTTATTCAGGGATGAAAAATGAGGAGTTCATGCTTTTTGGCAGTAATAGTTTTGATATTAGGTTTTTTGAAAGAAAGATCTCGGCACTGACACTAATCCTTGTTATGTCAGCCTGTGGTTGCCAAATGATAGTATATCATCTCCCTGTGTGTGTGTACACGAGTGCATTCTTTTCATTTTGGAGCACATTTTGAAACTGCAACATAAGCTTTACTATAGAGAACCATGGCAGGGCTGCAAGATTCAATTTAACCACAACTGTTTACAGCTGTCAATATAGGGACCAACACCACAATAAATGCATTAAATTGCATCTGGCCTCATGTCACAGAAAATAAGGTGAGTGGACGGGCTGTGTAGGTGATGCTGGCTCTCACTATTATTACATGGCTGTGTCTTAAGAGTTGTCTGGGCTTCTGTCCATTGGATTTAATCAGCCTCTATTACCTGCTACCCTTTTCACAGTTAAAATAATCACCCACAATTACCGACATAAAGGGGAGAGCTGACATGAGAGTCAGAGGCAGAGAAATCACACACAAAGTAATTTCTCTCCACCTTGGTTGCTTACATGGCTTTTGATGTTTTGGGGTGTGTAATAAAAGGATTGAGGGGTGTCTGGTACCCCCCACCCCCCTTTCCCCCAACCCTCTGCTGCAGTGTGAACATCAGATATGGAAATGCCCTTTAAATTCGCACACACACCGAGTAAGATAAGTAAAATGGGCAAGATACAGACAAAAAAAATGTAGGTCAGTATCAACATATGCCACACACTTGTATAAGTAAACACCACATGTATATGGTAATAACACACAAAAACAGATGCACAAGAAGAGACACATTAGTTTGCATGCTCACATACATGTAGGCAAGGTTCACATGTGTGCACACACATGCACATGGACACCCACTGCCACCACCACCATTAACTAAAAAGGTCTGTACAATTTATTGTATGTTACAGATGAAAGAAAAGTAAAATAATTTCATAATTGACTACCTCGAAGAAAATAGAACCATGAGAAAAGGGGTATTGTGATCTACTTTAATCCTGAGCACACTGCTGAAAAATAAGAGACACCATTAAATGTACCTTTGAAATAAATGGGCCCAATTACCGAGATAGCCGGGACTCTCTAATGAAGCTTTTGTCAAGGCAGACAAACATTGTGGAGGGACACTCAAAAGTGGGTGAGAAGCAGGAGGTAGATGGGCAAAATCATTCAAAACTGATCTTTTACATGAAAGTTAAAGTCAGACAAATGTCCGTGGTAGTACAGTTGGGATGCAGGGCCAAGAGAAAACCCTGAAACTGAAATGTGCCTATTTGGAAAGACAGAGTAAATGATAGCAGTCAGCCACACAAGAGCGGTGAGTAAAAAATGACCCACACAATTAAAAAAAAAAACATTCTAAATGTAGACAATATGAACATTAGTAGCAATCATTACCAAGAGGGTTGCTCAGTTACATTAGCTGTTATGTGTTCAGGAAATAAGTCATGATAAATGGGTTTAGGAGAGTTGTTTTGATAATGGCATTTTGTTGGATCTCTCCTTTTTAATTATCGGGTCAGAGGGTAGCAGCTCAAACTCCCTCTCTTTCATCCCTCTTCACAACAGTGAGTGCTGCCGACCCTTTCCACAGCAATACAGAATGCTCTGTACTGCTGCTGTAAAACATAGCCTCAATTACTGATGTTGAAGCTCTTTTCTGAGAGCAATTTCAGCAAAGAAATGTGGTGATAGCATGAAAAGCAGATAAATGTGTTTCTCAACTGACAGTTTGCCTTTTTTAATTAAAAAAGTTTTTATTTGAGGATTGATAAAAATGTTCTAATATGAACATGAGAGCAGTGAACCAAAGTGTCATCTGATAACCTCTATATGCCGATGACCTTGTTCTTTCCTTGCAAAAGCTCACTCCTTGCTGTTGATCGATCCAGGAAAAGACCAGACCTTATACAGCGAGCTTGTAGATGGTTTTGGACACAGCAGCTTGTCAAAGGGTAAAGGTTATGGCCACGAGTGTTGTTGAGGCCCAGGCAAAGGTCAGAAGGTCTCAGTCAGGGTCAGAGCTCCAGGTGACCCCAGGTCTGCGCTCACATTTGTATGTTGCATTCATGTTTTTGTGGACTGTGCACCACTGGTACTGTGGCTTCCTCTCTTTGTTCCAAGTAGAGAAAGTGACTGAAACAAATAGGTCTTTATTACATTAATATTCAGTTTGGGACCCTGTTTTAAAAAAAAAAAAAAAAGCTGGCACTCTTTAAAAGCTTAAATAACATATTTAACATCTTGAAGACATTGCAACTGTTAATAAATACTGCTTATGATAATAATGTGACGATGAATGGATTATGTGTTTCAGAAGTCTGCTATAAATTTTTTTTTACTCGTTTTCTATCCTAGAGACCCCGCTGTAAAGTATAACAATAGATGTTAATATTTTTTTAGATCTTTGATTGGTTTTGAAGTTTTTACATATCATTACCCCTCAAATGAAGTACCTTTGGATTTCTGTTATGAGTTTTACTACTGTTTTTATCATTAAAACTTTCTAACTGTACATTGTAAGGTCTGATACCAACTTAAACATCATCGCCAGATAGGATAACATACTGTACATTTTCTTCTTTATCAATATCTTTTTTGGCAACAAAAGGAATACTTAATCATACATAACCCGTATATAATAGAACTGAATATTTTAAAATGTTTGCATAATGGTCATGTTTTGTTATCTCGTCAGCAGCCTGAGGCAAATTCCCACTTTCATGCTTTTTTGTAAAAAGTTCATTTTTCAACAGTTACTGTTCCTGTTAATATTTTCTATAGAGACAAAAAATGAGGATGTGGAGCTGGTGTCAAACAAAACATAGAGGTTAAAATACTTTCATAAAATCAGTGCATCAGCTTAAGAAATCACTTGAAGAAAATCTAACAGGTTAACGACTAAAATGTAAGCTGAACACATCATCTGCAAGGCAGTCATTTCAGTTTCAGCTGGTGCGTTAAACATAACAGAGTGTAATGTGTACTGCCACCCTACTGTACTATTCATTCCTTCATTACTATTTTATATATCTGCATGATTAACACTCATTGCGTGGCTCTGCTTCCAGTGTCTCTGTCGGAGGCCTCCACTAAAGACAGCTCAAGCTTGAGAGATTTTTTTTCAGTCATTTAAATTTTTACACTTCCATTTACCCGCCTTTTAATTTAGCGTATAATGATGCCATTAGAACAAAATCCATCTGGAAGTTCTGTTGGGAGCGGTTAATGTTCCATGGCTTTTTGCTGCTAATGCCATTGGCAACAGATGCTCTGAAAGCAACAGATACATTCTCTCCCAACATCATTACAATCATGCCCATGTCCAGGATAAATGTTGCTGCTTGTTCAGGACTATCATACCTGCAATGGGACTGTAAAACACAAAGGAAATACATCAGATTCTATTGCTGCCAATGAATTCCAATTTTTCAAGCTATTTATTCATGAGATCGCTGTGTAAAATCGTGTCTCTTGTCCCATACAAAGGCGAAAGGCAGTAAGTCTTTAAGAAGGGAAGTTGAGGCAGATTAACTGAGAAAAGTAAGTACACCAACACTAGAACTTGCTAGTGTTTAGCCTAAACCTTGTACAACCTTATACAGATAATGATGTGTCACAGCAAAATCTGAACTCAGATACTTTTTCTCCTCTGCTACCACCCACTAACCAACACCCTTGGAAAGTTCATCTTCTGTGATATGAAAGCCGGAAAAAATAAAAAGCAAAAATAATTTTTAGTTGAATTTTGGTGATTAAGTACAGTGGATAATTAATTGGAATAACAAACAATTTCCTCCATGGAGGATTACTGATTAGTCGTGCTCCACAACGCTGCCATGGCCTTTTTATCCTCTCTGCTTCAATTATGTTAATGCTAACTTTCTCTCCCAGAAATTATTGTGATTAATTTTCTCTTGTTTTGAATTACAATTGGACTGGCTGCTAGCACTTTAAAGCATTCATTAATTCCCAATTAGATTGGTGGGCTCATTTGCTCCAGTGCTGCTCGGTTCTGTAGCACTTTGTGTTTAATGTGGTAATTGGGTGAGATTAAAAACAACTAACCTCTTATGAGAGGAGAAAAGTTATTCAACGGTTACATTAGCATAATTTATCCCAGGATGCCTAATTAGACATGGCCACAATAATCATGACAACTCACTAACAACTGTTGGCAACAGTTGGATACTAAAGCTGAAGTTCAGGGTTCGGTCGTAATGGATGTAGCACATGTTGGTTTTCTTCAGTTCTTGCTGTTTTGCTAATGTGTTGTCTGTGCTTATCTCCCGTCATCCAACATGTCTAAGACAGTATGGTGTTTTTTTGATTTCTGCATTTTATGTCTCTTCAGTGCTTTGTTACAACCACTCGAGCAGCATTAACAGCTCACTACTCCATTTACCCGAGACTTGGATTGTCTCTAACTCATTTACCACCATCAGAGGATCAACGCTTCAGGCAAACATGAGTGAGGTTGGATATAAGGAAAAAGAATGCTTTCATGTCCCGATGTGATCTCTTGAAATGGAACCTGGGAGTGAAATATTGTTTAGCTGTTTGTACCACACAAGCTTTTTCATCATAAGATGAGACATGCTGCTGTGTATAAGCCCGGGAACTGATCTCAAGAGGTTTGGTAAAGAACTGGGGTTGTCCAGATCAAAGGAATATAAACCTTGATCATTACATCTATCAGAGCTCCGTATAAGTTTCTGTAGTCTGAAATTTTTTTCAGACTGTTTTCACCAAAATATCATTCTGTCTTTTTCTTGGAATTGAGAAATAACATAATCAACATTTACACTCAGATTTTGAGTTAAGTGCTTATTTGGTTGCAATTCTTGCCTCTTTGCATATTTCCAACCTTATTACTTACTCAGGCTTACACTTTTTATACCACTGCATAAGAATTTTGGAGTGTGGTGTGTGTCTCAGCCAATAAGTTTTTCATATGAACAACCAAAATGGATTCTTTGTCCTTGCCCTTTAAAGCAACATATAGACTACAAGCATTTTTCTAATCTGGTACCACAGGACATCATCATTGGTTAGTGCCTGATAAGATCAATACAAATCTACCTTTCTTTTGGTCTGCTGTGGTTAAGGTTGGTTAAGGTTGTTTAGATTTAGGCGCTAAAACAACTTGGTTATGGTTAGAGACAGAGCATGGTTTGTGTTATAATTTAATAAAATAATTAAAATGTTATAATATAATACTTTAAGGTAAAGTGATATTTTACGTCATGGTTAAAGTAACTACTGCAGTCATGCTTTAAAGAAAGGTCACAGACTGAATATATTTCGCTTTTCACCACCTCTGCCTTTGAACGACAAAAAAGTATTTCTTTTGGCTGATGGAGACCTCTGTCACTCAAACGCACACCTGCATTGTTCAAGGCCATTTCCTGAAATGCCTGATGCTGTCATTTGCCCTGGAAGGATAGCTTTGTCCCCACTTGGTAGAGTTAATCACTTCAGCAGATTATATACACACTGTATATGTCAATTAAGGTGAAAAATGCAAACCGTCTTTTTATTATTTTTAACATAATTTAAAAGATTACCTTCATTCATACAGATGTTCTCAGGTAGCATAAAAAGTCCATGTAATTTTGCAGTGTTCTCCATACTGGGTCTATCTCATAGCACATAACACATTACAGGATCTAAAAGAAACTGGATGTGGTCACATGTGGATAAGTGTGCATAATGACATCTGGTATGGATGAGAAAGAAGAGGGGTACTGTCATCTCACTTCTTATGTTGCTTTAACCCATTTCATGTCGCAAGTGTTCAGACACTGGCAAAATCTATCAGTACCCTTTTAGATTTACAATGCAGCGAATATCATCCTGTCTAGTGTTTTGTTCAGGTAATTCATAGAGCACTTCAAACAATACTGAAGCATCAAGATGAAAACCATTGTACCTTGTGTACAACTGGACACTTGCTTATATCATTGCATGCTTTTCATCTATATGGAAATGAAGTGATGTGCTCTCGAGCCTTGTTTGTGTGTTTGTGTTGTCCAGCAGGGACAATGCAAGTAAAAAATAAGAATTGCTTGTGTTCTGGGAACTTTTGTAAAGGCAGCTCCTCTGGCATTATATCAGGGCAAGAGGAAAGGAGGCCTGGATAAAATAGATGTCCAGTGTCACAGGCAGCCTAAATTCTCATTTTGGTGAATATAACAGTTGTTTTTTTTTTCTAAAACTATGATTACACTACTTGTTCTCACATCTACATGCTACCTTAAAGATTCAGTTGTATAGCTCCTGTTGACAAAATATTGATTTGCATAAATTATATTTATAGCTTAGCACATCATATTTTTGCAAAGTCTGTTGGGGTCTGTTACGGGGCCAATGCACAGTAACAACAATTAATAACTTGTATATGCTGTTATTAGTTAAGATAAAGATAAGATAAGCTTTAATCCCCAGTAAGAGTGAATAACAGTAAGAGGGGACTTTATAACGTTAGAAACAAGGTATTAAGGGAGATAACTTCAATCTGTCTTATTTGCATGAAAGTGCTTAGGAGATTCCCTGAGGGTGTGTTGAGCACAGTGGGTGGAGGTTTAGAGCAATTAAATCAAACAGAGACGAGTCACACCATTGAGCTCATTAGGAGGCTGAAAGATCAAACGCTTCATGTGGCTTTTCATTACAATGGCATGCCTTTATATGTAACATATTACATGTTAGCTTTGATTCTCCAGGTTTATGTAGGGCGAGAACAATTTTCAGACCGTTCTCTTCAGTTCCCAGCACCGTCTCTTCAGTTTTTTCCCTCAAACAGGGGACAAAGAGACCCTTGTCTGCCCAGTGGTATTGGGAAGTCAAGGCTGGGAGAATTAGGAAGGGGCGGGAATAGGGCTCCCAACTACAAGGTAACAAGGGAAAACCAATCCCTCCTGGAATTATCCTGATACTGGAGACACAGGGCTCACCAGACGTGGGATCAATGGGCTCTCCTGGGAGGAGAAGGAAGGAGGAGGGGACCAGAGCAGGATATTGCACCAAAGAAAGTGTGCCACACTGTGTCCAAATTACCCCAAAGTTGTGGTGGATCCTGTTACTTGTTCAGATGTTTTAGGTTGAACGTTCACTTGCCTGTTTTGGCTGTTTGCCCATGCCACACCTACCAAGAATCGGGCTTTGTAACTAGTATTACAGATTACAATGACACAGAATTGTCCAACAGACTTTGTTCTCTTGAGGTCTACCGCACAACATAGAGCACAAGTCAGAATGACATGAAAAAACTGCTCTGGGCTTAAACAGAGATCCTGTTAGCATAAACATAATAACATTGATCTATATCCAGTTTAACTGTGGTCATGTTGTAGTTCAGTCCAAATTGGCGGTGAAATTATTTCCCGGCTGTAGTTGCTTTAACAGGTAGTTATACTGTAGTTCAAACACCCTAACAAAAATACCATAATTTCTTGTGCCAAATGAGGCATAAATGTGGAAAATACCAGGTTTGGAAACTGGTACATTGTTATTAATGAACCAGATGGACAATCAAGCATAGGTTGGGTCTGGATGGAAGCCATTCTTGGTAAAACATTTTGGTTTGCAAAAAGTAAAGGTTCCTAATTGTGCTTCAGAACTCTTTTTTTCTGACTATGCCTTTCACATCTGTTTGAACATCCCCAAATTACTAGTGTTCATCAATAGAAACACAAAAAACAGCTCTTTGCTTGTATTATGACTGCCGACATTTAAAAAATGGTTTGAAAAATATGAAACTAAAACTCAGCGATGCCTCATTCAGTAACAATACAGAATAGTCAGTTTGCAGTTTAAAGAGGTCATGCACTGATCCGAAAAAACGCCAACATTAGTGCCTCCATGACAAATCACAGCTTCATGTATTTCAGCCAGTCATCCATCAAAGAATTTAACCTTGCTCAACTTTGGCCAATCAAGTCTGCAAGTGAACATTCAAATTACTTTGTAATTTGAGGGCAGTAGTCCTACTACCACACCATTGTTAGATTGTTAACTGTGACAACTTTGATAACTTGGATTTTTGTATAAATCTCATGGATCTACAGCCCAAATAGCCTTCCTTCTGTGTTTCATTGTCTCTGTATGTCTGCGGCCCTATAGGTGGCATCTTCTATGGTCACTCTTAAGAATATATATTCTTATAAAGAATTTAATAACACACTGTAGTGGATGAAAAATGTTGGTTCTCCTCCTAAAACTGCCCCTAGCTAACACAGTTTTCTTCAACAATTTCTCCACCACTTTTCACTCCAGAGACTACCTGTTAACCCTCCAGTACAATGGGATTCAATAAGACCTAGGCTGTCTTTTATCCACCAGCACACATCACTCTTCCTCTCACCTGTTGTATGTCTTTATGAAAGCATTAGGTATCCTCTTTGAGCCCAACACACATTGGAAATTAAAAAAGCAGAACACTCTTGGTCCTCGGCTTCCCAGCACTACCCCCCCCCCAGCCATCCCACCACTACAGTGCACTCTTGCCTAGTGCGATGTTTCGAGCAAATGTCATCATCCAACATCTGTGAATGAGCGGAGCACACCGCGTCACATATTGATCCACTCCCTTTGTGAGGCCTTCCAAGCTTGTGATAATTAGCATCGTCCATTAGCGACTTTGCTGGGCTAACGCGCCCATTAAGAGTCCAAGCCTCTGTTCTTTTCTCCCATTCATTTGGCCCAGATTTCTTCTTAAAAGAGCATAATAAGGGAATGGTGAAAATATGTTGTGTACAGATGAAAAGTGGAAAATGTAAAGTGGGTGTTTAAATGCATTAAAAGGCATCTAGATTTAATTAACACCCTAGATAGCTGGCAGCTTTGTTCATTTGCTGTAAATGATCATCTTAGCAAAGAACAGAGCTATAATTTTGAGTATGTTTTTAAAAGGTGCTTTGCAGAGACATAGCTGAGGTCTTTTTCTTTTCAGAGCCCAAATGCATAACTTCTCTGCCCACTTTGATGCTAAAAGTAACCCATTAGAGTCCAACGCAATACAGGACATCTTTTCTGAACTTTATCTAATTCGTAATTTTCTTTCATTATGAAGAGCATGGGTGCTTCGGATTTAAGTTGGATACTCAAGACATTCATTTCATCATCAACATAAGATAGGAAGGTTTTCTGATGACACAAGGATACTTTGGCAAGAAAAGACTATGTAGATCCAAGTATGCAAAACATAAAAAATCAAAACGTATGCTGACACTTTGTGGAACTGTTTCAGACCTGTGTATTGATTGCAGCACATCTACCTGTTTACGTTCTCTGTTTACTGTTTGCGTTCCTCTCGCAGGCAAAGAGATTATTTCTCTGCTAAAGGACCCTAGAAAAGCAGCCAACCTGTGCTCGGTGTTCGACCTCAGCACCCACTGTAGCGTTACTGATATAATGAGAGAAACTGCCAGTGCCAGTAGAGGCTCTTGGTGAAGCATCCAAACAGCAGCTTCCACTCTGGCCCCCTGCGGATGGCGTTCTGGGATGCATGCATGTCATGTTGACCTCACTGACCATCAGCTGGCTAAGAGGGGAAATAAGCACAGGATATGAGAATGAGGGAGCGCCAAAGTAAAGTGCTCACCCTGAGCCATTATGATTAACTATCAGCAGTTTTTGTGTAATCATCGGCAATGTGCACACAGCAGAATCCCGTATGGAAAGAGCTGCAGAGAAAAAAAAATCAATCACATTATATTACTGTGGACATGCTTTATTGACCTCTGTTGGTGTTCACACATTTCATACTTGATTTGTATCTACTGGCGGGCGTTTAGAACAATGTGGGCAATTTGGGCTGTGAGGAAAAACAGGGCAGCATTTTCAAGCCCAAAGCCCATGCTTATGGATTGAGTGCTACTTTGCGAAAAAGAGCAACCTATTTAGATGCACTTCCTGCATACATTTTATGAAATACTCAGAAGCGTTGGATGGAGCTGTGCCCTCATTCAGGCCCATCAGAGAATACTGTTATTTTGGACTGACTTGCAGTGTATATATTTTTTATATGGCTGCATAGGGGCCACGTCCACAGTACAATCTGCGAAATCTCCTGTAGCTCAGTAAGACAACAGCAAATAAGAGCTGGATGTCTCATTATCTGAACACCAAGCTGTGACAGCTGTATTCATCCAAAATGCATTGTATCTAAAGGTTAAGAGTAGTTATGAGAAAAGTAATGTATTATTAAAATACCTTTCATAGTGAAGTACCTTCTGATATATTTTCCTTGGTAATGAAAGCAGGATTCTGTGTAAATGTAGTAATTTGGAGGCCCATTTCTTCAAGCCTTTATTCCCCCTCTCCCTCTTCAACAATTTATCTGGGGAGAGTGAAGAGCTTACAGCTAGTGAACAGACAGTAAACATTTTGTTATAGTCAGAACCATCTCTTATTACTGGTTTTTCATTAAAAAAAGAAAGCCTTTTGAAGCATTCAAAGCATTTCGGCAGATGAAGATGCTTCACAATTTTCTCCCTCTCACCCTCTTTCTCGACTCACTATACCTGAATCCTTTCTCTTTTTGATGCTGTTAAGGGAGTAATTGAGTGCAGAAAATGGCTTGGCTTATTTGGACTGAGCCTGATCCAGAAATGATTAAAGCTAAAGGGGTTTGAGGTATTCAAAGAGAGAGAATGACAGAAAGAATATGGTTAATGCTTTTTTCTTTTTCCATTTTGCCAGCAGAGAAGGAGACAGGAGGAGTGGTCAGGTTGAGCACCAAGCAACCCAGACAGGTTGGTGTTTTGGGGGGGGTGAGATAAGGTGGAGGGATGGGGAGTTGCACAGAATAGCCCCTACTCATACCCCTATTAAAAGCATCAGGATTGTCAGAGACGGTAAAAAGACAGGAAATCACTGTAAGAAATGAAGCTTCTTTTACCAATTACTGAATACCGAGTGCACACCTTGGAGCTCTTTGTCCTCTTTAGCACCAGTTCCCTGTCTCTCTACCCTTTTCTCTCCTTTTCTTTCTTTTTTTTCTTTCTTCCCACCACCGTGTCTCTCTCTCTCTCTCTCTCTCTCTCTCTCTCTTTGGCTTACAGCCTTTGAGGCAGATGCATTAGCACCAAGGCCTGTAGAAGAGGCAACGTTTTCAAAGCCCAGTTGGACTCACTTCTAGCCTGTCGTTGTGGCTCCTTTTCAGGCTTTTATTCACAGACAGTAGGGGCAGGTCTAAAAGAGATGCCCTCAACCTCTCCACTCAAACATTTATCTCTCCCTTTTTCCCTGCTATAGCAGAGATGATTAGTGAAGGGAGCCATTTACTGATCTGTAGCGGCTTTCCGTACAGCATGTTAAAAAATAAAAAGGGAGCACATTCAGCTTGTCTGATTAACAAACACCTACACACTCGCACATTCAGATGCAAACTCTCAAATAAACATATAGCATACATTGGCACAGTCTAGTGCACTAGTGTCATTCAGATTGTTTAGCAGCAAGTTATAGGTGAGAGCAGTATTTTTAAAATAATCTCTTTTTTATCTTATCAATAATTGATATGAGTGTGAGCCTTTAGTAGAGGACCTGTCAGGTCATTGAGTTTGGATAGATGGGCTGTGCTGTGCCCTCTCACCCCAGCCGTGACTCTTGGGACCTATAAACACCTCGCAGACTGGCTCTCCATCCCACCTATTGACCAAGTCAGTTAATTACTTCCCAGTTAAAACAATACCAGATAGCTAATGTAGTCAGTAGAGACCATTTAGTGCCTGTGGTTGTGTGGGGTTTGTAGCCTGTTCATGTGTATAACAGCACAGCAGCACTGTGATATGAGTCCGCGGGAACCATCGTAATGCAGTTTCACATTATGGGTTTTGTGAGGATTGTTGCTGTGGATGCGGTTATGGTGATAGCCACTGGTAATGGTGCTGTTAAAGAAGATATAGCTGCTAAATTAGGGGTTCACAGAGCATATTTGCCAAGGCTATAGCTGCCTTCAGGATCCATAACATTGTTAGTGAGTTTTCATAGACCATGCTGACGGATGCTGTCGGCTTGTTTGGGGTTTACTATTATCAAGACACATGAGGATATTATTATGTAAGATTACTCATTTTGGAGGGATTTAACTCAGGGTCTGTTCCTTGGCTGCCGTTCCCTACACCCCAACCCCACCCCTGCTCCACACCAATCCCTTTACATCGTCCTCACCTCATCTGTCATCTGCACTAGCAGACAGCAGGGGACACTTTTCAAATCACCCAGTGTTTTGCCACGAGTGATGTTGTGATGCTAATAAGATTTTCATTTATTTTAAAATGTATTACTTCATTTTATTTCCCTGCATGAGTACAGGTATTTTTAATGGTTTCAGATTTTGGGCTTGGTGTTAATGTCAACCATCAGGAAGTTGCCAGACTATAAGAGTGTGTGTGTGTGTGTGTGTGTGCGTGTGTGCGTGTGTGCGTGTGTGTGTGCGCGCGCGCGTGTGTGTGTTGTAAGGCATCACTGCTACTTCTCTCTGGCAGCCATTTGCAAAGTTAATGTTGTAGAAAACAACATCCATCTCTCCACTACCCCCTCTCAAAACAGTCTCATTAGTCCTAGCGCTCTGACCCCTCTTCTTATAGTGTTGTCAAATGTGACATGCTTCATATTATCAGCGAGTGATGCAATCAATAAAATTTCAAAGTCTGTGCTGCTGCCAAGTTGCCCGGCCTGGTGTTCACATCGTGCATATTTTAAACCACAGGGTCAGATTGGCATTGTATATACGGCCTCTCCGTCTCCCATCCATTCCCAGGCAGCTAATAAATAAGACAGCCTGAATGCACTGACTATCAATAATAATAACACAGTGAGTTTAGTTTAGGACCCTATGATGAACGAAGCCCATGTGTTTTTGAATAGCTTTGTTTGTTGCTGACACATTGGTGTTTGGTGGCCCAGAGAAACACTTGGATTCAGGGGATTACATTAGTTAAACAAATATCAGCTGAATCAAGGCCATGACGCTTTCTCTCCTCCATCTATACTGTACAGTGTGTTCCTCATATTTAAATCTTGTCCAGATTAAAATAATTACATCCACATATAGTTGTATTCAGCCTCCATTTTTGTTAGAAAAAAATTACTTTTTCAAGATGAGATAATTTTCTGTAATATGAAAAAGCTTGTATCTGTTGTTACAAAAGATTAGAAAAGATCCAGTTAAGTCTAAAGCAACTGTAGTCTAATGGGGAAACTGAAAAGGGCTTATGCTTGGGTTGAGACTGGGTGATTTTCTGCTATTATTGCAAACAGTAGATAATGTAGTCCTGGATATACAATGCTTAGAGTACGATAAAGAAAGAAGCTGTCCTCTTTAAGGTGGTGGCATTTCTCAGCGGTCAGCGGGAGCAATAGGCAGTTACTTGATTGATTTTTTTTTTTTTTTTTTTTTTTTTTTTTTGAAAGAGCAACTTTCTCAACTAAAACAAAATCATGATCATGATATTATCACTCTTCCAAGGACTAAAGTTTTATTGTATTAACAACATGCCAACTTGAGAATAATCAAATAATCAATCAAATTTAGGTTGTTGTAAAAATGTTCTTGTTTGTTTAAAAAGAAATGTTAATGCCCAAAGAAAATATATTATAAAAAGACATCATTTGTTTAAAAAAATGCTTTAAATCTAAGTATCCTCTTATTATAGCCTTATACCAGTAAGTGTCAGAATAAATGCGTATTCTAGGTCATTTCTGATAGAATCCATCTGACTGATAGCTGATACTGCTGACTGGTTGTTGTTATTTCCAGCACAGACACTGTCAAAATATTGATGCTGCTGTTTTCTGTGTGTGTCAAATTATTTCTAAAATGGGCAAAACAATGGAATGAAGGTCTCGTGTTTAAGCAAAGTTGGAGTCTGACACATTTATTAAATGACCTGTGGGTAATCAGTAAGTAAAATATGCTTAAGCCTGAGCCAACAGGAATGGATAAAAAAGTACGGATAAATTGCTGTGCTCATTGTGAATTCCATACTCAATTGTGGCATTTTCCAGGGTAAATAGAATTGTACATTAAAGTCTGAATATGCCTGATTTTCGGGGCGCAATACATTTTATTTTCTCTTTTTCCCACAGATGTGGTCTGTGGAAGCCACAGTATTGCAGTGCTTTCAGTGAAAAGGCCATCTTTAGGACCTCTTGATCAATCTGTGACCTTTAAGTACATAGCCATCTCGTAAATAGGAGGGTGCGCTTACAGAGACTTCAAAAGCAAGGGGACCCGATAATTTCAAAATGGAGCGATGTGGAGTGGCGCTGGTGGGGAGTCCATAAAAGCCTGCCTTGTTCTCCACACACCTCCTCTTTGCTCCACAACAGCCAGTTAGGGTAATAGCTCAAGGGAGAAAGGGGGAGAGAAGGAGAGAAGAGGAGAGATGGATGGAGGGAGAGAAAAACAGGTAATTACTGGTAATCATTGGTCGAGGAAGAGCTGATGATCACTACACTATAACAGATTGTACTGTTCCCTGTTGAAAAACACTGAAGAGACCGGATGTGGCGCTGTCAGCAGGTAAGGACTGGGAAATTAGTCAGTAACCTTAAACCCCACTCGCAATCACAGAGAAACTCTTTTTTCCTCTTCCTCTCCTTTTCCCTTTCTCCCTCATTGAGAGGAGTTACATAAATCTCAATATTACACTCAATAAGTACTGTATAAGTAGAGGCTAGGGTCCTTTATTATATTTCAATCTTTTTATTTAGATTGGACATCAAGTAGAGGCAAGTAGCTTTGGTTCAATGGGGAGACAGGGTGATACAAACAGAGCTAGAGACACAAGCACTTATATTTACTTCTCAGGCTGAATCGGAAATATGTTCAGACTTGTCAAAAATGTCTGTTTAGTTAAGACAAATCTGTTTGGATTTTATATTAACTAAAGCACTGAGTCTAAATTTGAAGTGTCCACTAGGCAATAAAAGCCCTGCAGTGAAATGTGATTTTTTTTTTTTTTTTTTTTTTTTAATAATCCATATACTGCAATGAGATTCCCCTGTAATTCCCCTGCAAATAGCTTCCGTTTTCTGAGTCTAGGTGTCCAGCAGCATTATCAATTTTCTGCAAAAACCATGTACCTTAAACATAGACATACAACATTAATTAAATGAAAGTACCTGTAACCATTTGATAAAATGTGCCCCAACCTTTTTCAGAAATTACTGTGAATTGATTGCATCGACTTACTTTTTTAAGCCAAACAGCAAATTTTAGTCTCTTACAGTAATAGATGAGAGGAACTGCAATGCACTGGAGAAAAGGAAATCATCAGGGATGCTTGTGAAAAAGTTTGTCCTTTGTTGGTTTGTTAAATGTTTCAGGCAAAGGAGCGAAAGTTATAAAGTATTTGTACTGATCATTTCCACTAGGTCAGAATAAAGCCAGTTTATCAAAATGTACTAAAATTATATTTGTGGCAATTAGGTTTCATATCTATTGAAAACAACTTGTGCAATTAAATTCATCAATGCGGTTGTATTGTTGCACAGAGTATCACTTCTATATCAATGATTTCTTACACTGCCTCATGTTCACAGTTATGAGCTTCTAGACTTTAGCAGAGCCTGTGTCACAGGGAGACTTATTGATTTGGAGCAGTGTCTTCCTTGGGCACTGTGTGACTAGACAGTGGCCTCATCACAGTGGGAGTCTTTAGTGGATCAATTGGGAGCACTTGTACTGCTTGTACCTGTTTGTAACTGATAAGACAACAATTCAGAGAACTGATAATGATTAGCTGAGGATAAACACAGCAAATCAACATGCTAGAGAGGGGAAAGAGATGATAAAACTGCTGTGCTGTTTTTTCACTCACTTATTCGCTTTTATTAATGCAGACAATGGTATATTTAACTGCAGACAAAAAAATCAGTGGAGCTGAAAATTTCATTGTGACATTTTCTCAGGACTGCGAGACAAGATCCACTAAGTGCTGATGTTGTTGTGTCACTTAAGACTCATGAGATCATTGCTGTTTCATCTGTGTCCCATAATGGTGGCACAGTGAGCCCATATCCTGAACCCACTACCAGCTGAAAAGGGATTCATGAGATCATGGTGACCTAGATGCTAATCTACCTACAGCAAATGACCCTGCCAGACTCAAATGTTATATTTGAACTCATGGCACAGAACATTTGAATGAAAACCATTCATGGGTTGTAATAAAATTTGGATATTTGTGTAAGAAATGGCCATAAAATATGAATGAAGTCAACTAGAGAATGATGTTTGAGGACAGATGCCTCTTTTGTTGGCATGTGCTAACTGTTGTCATGTCAGTTTAAAATGTGCCTCAGGGAGTTTTGCCTTCTGTCAGTGTTGCCAAACAATGCTGCACCAGCGCAGGTGTAATTCTCACCATTTTCAAAATTACAGTATCACTAGCAGTTCCTCACCCATGTAGTAATCTTTTCTTTTTTTGAAGCCAACTCAGCCAATGCTAATACCATTCAAAGGGAACTACCAATAACGCAGTTAATAAAATGCTTGTAATAAATATGTAGGGGTTTTCTTGTTAGTATAGTATGATCTGGCCTGCAGGTACTCCTGCAGTGGAGAACAGGTAACATGAGATTCAAAGATTCGCTGCATTAGTTCTGCTTAGCTAACCGTGAATGCTAATTGCAGGAAGAACAAACTGCTACTCTCCCCTCCATTTCCTCTCTCCGCCCCCTTTGGCCAACAATATAGTCTGCTGAGAAACACTGAGTATGTCATATAGCTTCACTTGGAGTGGGAACAAAGAAGGGTGTTCTGCCAGTGAGATTCAATATGTAGAGCGAGAACACAGATGAATATAAAGCCTTTTATTTGCTCATAGCCAACAGGAGGTCCAATCTTGGGCAGTATGAAAGTGTGCAGGCTAAGGGTTCACTCATTGGATGAATTGCATGCTAACTCTAAATCAATGACCAAGAAAACCAACAGAATATCTAACCAATATTACAGGATCAGGTCAGAAAGAGATCAGACTGCAAAATTTTACCAGTGTCAGAAATTCATAGTAAAAAGCTAAAATCTCAATTAAAGAATGCTCCATTCAAAGGAATCAACAGTGACACAACTTTGTGAGAAAACAAGAACTTAAGAGTTAAATCTAGTAATAATACTGATACTGATACTAATCTGTGGGCAAGGTCAAAGACCCAGTTACACACCAGAGGCTACACCGGCTCAGAGATGCTGGTCAGCTTGAGCTGCCAAAGCTGTGATCACTCTCAGAGGTTCTGACCTGAGCAAATGAGAGGCCACTAACCTAGTGGCAAGGACTATCTCCTATCAGTCTTCTATCCAGACATCTATAGGCTACCTGCAGGCCCTCCGGTTAGAGCTATCATATAGCCACTGTACCAAACACTCCTGTCTTTACCTTGCAGTGGAGATTTATTGTAATTAGAAGATTACTTTACAAAAGCTTGGGGATCAACTTTTCTTCAAGGATTCCTGTGCGCTCCCATGGGGGACACCTTTTGATCTCGACCTTCGAACCCTAAGGGTTAAGCCTTCCCTTTGCAAATGAGTTTGACATGATGCACCACTTCCTAATTGGCAAATTGCTCAGTGCCATTTATGGGTCCTGGTGGTTTAACAAGTGTATGTTTGCCTTCCCACTCTCCAGTGTCTTCCTACATTAGCACTGACGACTTTGGCGTGATTCTTTCCACTATATATTCATACATTTTCCTAAAGAAGTATTTTGCTTCTTTAAATGAAAGCATTTACAAATAACATAACAAAAACAGATACAAAAGCATTGGTGTTTCTTCATGACCTTATCTGCAAACAGAAAAGGCCATTAGGGATGCACAGCGTCGTTTAAAATTTGTTAAAATCTGAGTAGTGTATACATTTGGGTGTCCCACATTTTCTTTTATTTCTACCTCCTACTGTGTGTTAGCCCAATAATGCTGAAGGCTATAGTGGCTCTTAAAGCATCAGAGACATTGGAAGAGAGGACTGGCGGTGTCGAGTCCCACCCTGCAGCATGTGGTTTGTAAGTTTCTGGCCCTCCCCACCTCTATCTTTTTTCCCAATCAGATTAGTTTGTCTAATAGTAAGAGGAAAGGTTGTTGCCAGTTGGCCCTGAAGGCTTGGAAGAACAGGTGGCCAAGTACTGAAATGGTTTCTTTGCACTGATCTGCAAAAATGACGCCACAGTCTAATTCTGTGTTAGTCTTCTAGATCCCAAATATCCAAAAGTTAGCTCAGCTGTATATGATCAGAATATTCACAACTTTAGAGTGATCTGTTTTTTTCTTATTTGAATTTATTACAAATGAATTGTAGTAGTGTGATGTTTTTGGTAACCTTTGTTTTTTGCACATTGATTACAGTTCGGCTCAGTCATTAGTTTTATCTGTATTGCGAGGCATCTTTCAAATCTATCAAATCCTGTAGCCCGTTACTCAGATGTATGACCCAGTAACCTTTCCCGATGACCTCTGGAGGGTTTGTTCACCTGCAGGACCATGGGAATCTCCCCCCATGAAAACACCTCCTCCCCACTACTCTGAGAACGTGCCTCACCAGCCGCCTAGCACCGAGACGGATTGTTTAGGGGTGCAGAATTAGTCAGGTCAGGGAATCCTCAGCCTCAGGCCTGGCTAATTACTTTCTAATGTGACGACAACTCTTTTGAAGAGTTGTTTTCTCACTGACCAGATCTCTTTAAAACCATCTTAAGGGTGCAAAGGGGCCGAGAGGGAGTGCACTGTGGTGGGCCACACCAGAGTCAGGGAAGGGGGCTCAGGTTACACCCTGGCTGCAGTGATGCATTGTTGGTGGGACGCCTCGGCTCCAGTGCTCCCCCTCCCTCTCCTTGACTGCCACCACCTCCATCCTCCTCTTTCTCCTCCTCTCAGAACTATCCCTTCAAGAGAGACTGCAGCAGAGCCTTGGAGAAACTCTGACACCAGTCCAGAGGATGCACTCTGCTCATGAAACCTTACACTCAACTAATGGTTACAAATGTGTTTTCAAAGAAATCCCAGGCCTCCCGCATAAACCATAGACTCACACTGCTGTATGTGCATAAATGTACACACACATGCAGACACACAAACACAGGCACATACTGAGAGACTGAACTGGGGACAATTGGTGTTGCTGGCAGAACTGTGGCATTTAGAACAGACTGCATGAATGACATTTCCTTTTTACCATCATAATTTTCTAATGATAACCAAAACATATCAGGCAGTAAAGTGAGTTTTCTTTAAGAAGTTTCCTTTAGAAATTACAGGTGTCTTGTGGCTTTGACTGACACTTCACACAGATTTCAGTGACCTCTTGCTTTCTTTCTCTCATTCTCTCAAAGAAAATGTATTCCCTTCCAGGGGAGTGATCCCTAATTAGCTATCAGGTGATAGTGTGCTGTTTTCATTGTGCGCCCTGCTGCTGTGCTGCAGGCTATGTGGCCAGTAGTCAGTCTCAATGACAGATCATCTCTCCATACAACCCTGCAGCTGAAAGAGACCACTTGGTCCTTACAAAGAGATCCTAACTCGCCATATTAAAAAGAGCTCAATATCAGATCTCATAACAAACAGATCACTGAGCTAGTAGTGACAATAGGATCACTTGAGAATCTGCCTGTGCTCTCACATATAAAAACAAAAAACAGTGGTTTGCCTCCCACTAATAGATGAGTGATGACTGGATTTAAATCTGAATTATTTACCGCCCCTTTGTGTTTGCCAGTTTGACAACTGTAGATGATTTTAATAGAAAATATTTATATGATGTCCCAACATTCAGTGACTGACAAAATCTTTTGGAAAATCACAATCACGTTTTGCAATGAAAAATAACTCTTTCCTGTATTTCCTGGCATACAGGCCATTCCTGATATAAAAGATATGATTTCTTCCTGTCTGTCTGTCAGTTTCACTGCAGGTCTCTGCCAGACAGTTCCAGTATCCACCCAGGCAGCAGAGGGACCTTGTTTGAAGGTCATGTCAGCACCGGGGCGTAAACGTTAGACCTTTTTGTGGTCAGGGTAAATGTACAAGGCCGCCCTGCGGGAGCACTCCTTCCCCCTCTTTAATCGGCGTATAACAGGCCCTTGTAGAGCCAAACTGTCTGCGACACATCAGCACTTAGAAATAAAAACCCCTCAGCCAACCCTGCGACGGCTGCGGTTGGAGTACGGCAGCTAGATCATTTTAGAGGGACAACACAGACAGGTCTGCTAACTGAAGAGAAACAGGAAAGGGAAAATCTATAATCAGACTGAGTTCATGTATATATTTTAAAATCTTCTTATTCAGCCTTTTGAATGTGAAATATATATGTATACTCCCTCAAATAACAAGTCAAAGACAAAAATGACTCAGTGGCAGTGCAAGTGTATTGCACTATTGCATGGCACTATTGTCTGTTAGCACTTAATACATGAACATTTTGTGTTTCAGTGTTGAGTGATGACTCTAAGTGACTTTGGGTTACAGTTTTAGCTTATTGGCCATAAACCTTTGCCTTTAATAAGGATAGCGTAAGATTATAAGACTAATTTAGGAGTACAGAGTCATTATATGAATCTGTAGGTTTTTCTTGCTCTGTGATCTGGAATATACGAGTGTATATATCTGAATAATATGAAAATTGTTCTCTAGACAGATTTTTTTAATGCTCCATTATTCTGAATATTTGTTGTACACTCTATAAATAACGTCTACAAAGTCAATGAGACAAAGCACAGAATTTGCAGCCATCTTTCTGTCAGTGAAGCCAATCATTTGAAGGAGCCGAGAAAGCAAACTTAACAGTTCTAATGCTCTAGCCGAGAAACTTAATTTACCAATTTGCAGGAAGACAAGATGGCAGGAAACAAGCCAATTTGCCACGTGTGCAGCGCACAACAAACCCCAGCCTTGCTCCCCAGCCTCATGAGAGGTAATTATCCCTAAAAAAGAATGCCATGCTGTATTAAGATGTAGCCGCATCAAAACGACGGAGACGGCCTCATTACAAGTAATTATGAGGGAATTAGAAACATCATTTAACTAAACGAGCAAATAATGTCCAGGATATTGAAGAAGCTGCCTGCACTTCTGCCGACCGCTGCAAGTCCCATTACAAAAATTGTAGGTCTTTAATAGAATAATGACATGCTTTATCTTCCCTGACTCTCTCAGAGAGGGTCTTGGAGCAGAGGGACGGGATGAGGGAGAGAGGGGAGGACGTGAAAACAACTGTTGCTGAGCCCTCTCTCTCTCGCTCTCCTCCATGTGGGCTCCCTCTTGAGTGTGTAGCATAAGGCCTTCTAGATAATCCCCCTATTATCCTTACAAATACAAAATGGAGAGCAGAAAATTGTATCTCACATCCATTATTGTGTCAAAGGTAATGCTAATGGACTTATCTCTAGAGTAATAGCTGAGTTCTCACATAGTGTAGCCTATAATAGTTTGATGCATATTGGACAGCCAATGGCACTTCAAAACAGGCAGTTCAAGAAATGGTTGGTAATTTAACAATGAAGCATAATGCATTTTGCACTTAAAGCTCCAAACCAGATTTTTGGTTAAATATTGTTTTTGGGGAGTTTAACTTGGCGATAGAAAGGCTTTCATTGTGGTTCAAATAACAGAGCTGCTTGTATTTGACCTTGACTTGTAAACATCTCAAACTATGTCATGTTGATACTGTCGGTCACAGTATTAGGAGTTTAAGCAGAATGATTTAAGACTAAAGCCCATTCAGTACCTTCAGTTTAACCAAACCTCTTTTGATTCAAATCTTGCTATAGTGCTTTTTTTTTCCAACCTTTTAATTAACTATTTGTATTTGCCATTTTGGGAATGTACCCCAAACAATTTCCAAAGGTGTGATTTTACCATATTTTACAGCCAGAACAGGCTTTATCCATATGCTGCACTGCCGTTTCCTTTTGTACAGGGGCATATTCCTCTCTTTGCCCTCTCTATGAGGGGTAGGGGATGGGGAGGAGGGACAAATACAATTTCCCTTCAGCTCCTTCATTTCCAGTTGATATAAAACAGAATCATGAAAAATCACTTCTGGTCCAAGCTCTCCTTTTTAACCATTAACCTATAAATGCAGAAGCTGGTTAAAGCCAGCGGATGACAGGGCCAGCCTCAAAAACCTTGTTATACTCCCCTCAAATTCATTTAGGGAGCAAACAGGTCTTGAGAGTTGTCTGGCTTAATGCATTGCGATCGCTTTTAAAACTCTTGTCTTGGGGCAGACCCGAGGCTCTGCATCTGCTCGTGGTTATACTTCATAACCTTCCACTCTAATATGAAGTCACACATACCCTCTTTAAATCAAATAGCTGTAAATATGGTGGGAGCTAGTTGAAAAGCCATCATCCAAATAAATGATGAAGGGATGAAATACGGAAAAAATGAAATCACATATTAGAAGGGAATAGTTTAAATAAAAAAGTAAAATGATAGATAATGTTGTTGCAGCCTGTTTAAATTTAATGGGGTCTCTATTAAGTTAGTTTTGATCTACATTTTATCTCAAGATGTAAAAGAGGTGATATCCGGAGTTTTAGTATAATTCATTATGATCCTGTAAATATGCTCTAAAAACTATCCTGAGAATCAATTTCCCCGGTGCTCTCTGTCTTTGCCTCTCCCTCCCCACACTGTGTAGCCCACAGTTTCCATTACTCCCATCATAAATTATAGCACAGAGTGAATTACACTTGCTTTTCACCTTACCAGGCAGGTTTGATGAATCCTAAGGCACAACACATCATCTCAACAAATCTTCATCACCATGCCAGTCGCTGTCTCTTTGCAGTTTAAACCACTTCAAATCATTTTCATTGCCCTGCTATTAAAATTTGTAATTCACACCTGCCATTGCAGTGATACATAGTTACATCGAACCCCTTTCTCCACCTCCCACCTATTCTTCCCTTTCAGTTTCTCTCTCTGGTTCTTATTCGGCTTTTTGCTCGTCACTGCGTCTCCACACATCTCTCTCTCTCTTTCTGCCCCGTCTTGTAAATCAAACAACCTGAGGTGACAGGTCATGCAGATTTCGCACAAGTCAGTGAGGTGCAAACATCCATCCACAAGAGCGGCGTGTTACCGTCACACCTGATGACATAATGACCACTTGGAAGCTAATAAACAGCTTCATTCAACCAAAGCTATTGCTCCTTTTCATAAGCGTTACAGTCTCCCATCCCTCTCTCTATCTCTCTTTCTCTCTTTTCTCTCCCTCTCCTATCTGTCACAAATTCATCCTCCTGCACCTCACCTCTTCGCTGGTGCTGGAGTTACCCATTAATCACTGCTGTTGTCTAACGCCATCCATTTTCCCAGAAACACAGGGCGGCTGTTGCAGAAATTGGGTCAGGCATAATCTGCAGGGCAGCAGAGCCTGGCTAGTCATGATTCTGCTAGGTAATGTAGCCATTAGTACACACAGTGAGGGATTGTGGGATGGGTAGAAGAGGATGGGTAGGTGGGGGTCCCTTGTACATGATGTGACACCCAAGAAAAGCTGGCAAATAACACGGTTTTATCGCTCCCCATCAACCACGGGACATTAGTGTGTGCGCTCAGCAGTGAGTAGTGCAGATCTGTGTGATTCTTTTCCGGCTTGTGTTTAGTATTTGCATGTATTGCATTGTTACGAAATTTGATGTTGACGGTGTGAGTTGACTTAGTGTACTAGACCTCTTGGGAATAAAAACTAGCTGAACTAGCTTCTGAATTAACAGGACATAATGTACACAGAGTCTAGAATTCAAACTGATGCAGTGATTTATTACACAGATAGAGAAAAGATTAATAAAGGCAAGAGTCTTGAACTTTGACAATATGCCTTGTTATTAGGTTTCCCATTACAAGGCCCCATGCTTGAGAGCCAGATGAGACAGACTTCAAATGAGAGAAGATCCCGCCCAGAGGCATGATTGGCTTGTGCCTCTTTTTTCCACCCATTATGTACTTTTTACTTAATCTCTGTATGTATCTCCTTAATAAGGCTGCTTTCTCAATTCATTGGCCTCTTGATTTACATCAGAGCGCTGCCATTACCCGCAGTTTTTTAGCAAATCAAAATTAATTTGATGGTGTTGTTCAAAGGTCTTTGCATAAAGAAAATATTTGTATTTTTAAACCGCTTGATTTTTTTTTTTTTTACTCTGCGTTTAGGCTAATTTGCTTAGGAATCAAGCTACAGTGCAGTCCTTGCTGTCTTTCAAAAGGAAGACTACAATGCAGCCCTACAGATATGTTTTTACCTCTGCAGATACAAGCTGCAGTTACAATGCACCTGCCAAGAAGCCTATAACTCAGTATCTGACGCAATAATAAATGGTATATGGTAAGATGCAAGGCAAAATGTAAATTACAATATAAACTGTATATTTCCATAAGTTAATTTACTCCAGGTTTTGTTTAATGTTCAGTTTAATGATTATAAAAGCAGAGTTGTTCCTAGTTTGAAGCCCCTGTAACAAAACCTTCCAGGTTAGAATGACTGCAGCTCTACAGCAACATTCACCAATTAATTCTGTCTATTTCTACCACAGGCCTGTAACGTATAGAGATTAGTAAACATGGTTGTCCCCTCTTCAGGGGAAGAGAAGTGTCACCACAGCTGAGCAGAATTTAACTTTGTTTACAGTTGTGTTGTGTTTGCTTTCTGTGGTTCTGTGTAACTAAAATACAAAATTAGTGCATAGAATAAAACCAAGCAAGTCCAATTTTCACTGAAATAGAAAATTTATTGAATGTGGTTATTATTGAAGGTCTAAATTACAATAGAAACAATGATATTTTTTCTTAAATGGAAGAATTGTTTTTCCTGTCTGCATTGGGTTGATGTCAGGTGAAATAAAATGACTGATGCTGTGCAGTATGTTTGACATAGCAGTTATGAATTATGAAAGTCTATTTTTTTTAACATGAGAAAAGGGCTAAAGTCCAGTTCTTTATCAGTTAAACAAGAAGGAGAAAAATAAAATACAAGTACAAAATTATTATAATTAATTATACACATGGTGTATTTCATACATAGAGGGATTGCTTGATTGCTTTTCTTGTGAGATGCACGGTTGCTGCATAATAAGAATCATCAAATAAAGTGATACCATTAATATACAGGGGTTATGTGGAGACACTTATAAGAATGTTGTATTGTTTTGTAATATGTTTTTACGTGGACTGCAGTGGTGAACATACAGCAGAGTCAGTCAATACTCAATCTTGTTGTACAGGTTGTATAAAGGTAACGCTGGCAGGTTGCTCCCCGGGTAATACAGAGGCGTCGGAAAGGCGATAGACCGGGGAACTGGCACTCGCAGTAAGGAATTATCTCTGAAAACCAGCGGCATCCCCACTAGTGTCTGTGCGGAGGCGTGTGCCATGTTGGCCGCCTCCAGTTCAGCTGAGAGCTGCCGTTTCCATTTGTTCCTCCTGTTCTGAAACCACGTCTTGACCTGAGTCTCCGTCAGCTGCAGGCTGGAGGCTAAGCAGGCCCGCTCCGAGCTGCTCAGGTAGCGCTTCATGTCGAAGGTGGACTCCAGCTGGTACACCTGACTCCGGGAGAAAACCGTGCGCGTCTTCTTCTTGGCCGAACTTCCCTGCTTGTCCGCACCGTCCGTCTGTCTCTCCTCTGACAGAGGAGACATTTGATGGCACGGTCTCTCCTGCTCCTCCTTATAATCCTGCAGCAAAGGCTGCGGCAGGTGCGGCCGCCGTGCGAGCCCGTCGTTTCCAGACAGAAGTCCTTTAGCTGGACCTAAACGCAGGAGGACGAGCGGGAGGTGAAGAACACCATGAGCGACAAATACACAGGCTGTATGGTTTAATCATGCTTTTTAAACAGGCGGCTGACAAACGTGTCACGTTGTTCCAACATACTCAGTGTGAAAGTTCCTCGACTCGTGCTTCAGTAAATGTACCGTTGAAAGCCGCTGACATTTTTAAATAAACAGCTCAGGATGATTATAGTCGCTGTACAGTACACTATTAATTCAATCCTGCTCTATTTAACGCTCAATTGACGACGTGTAGTGCAGCCATTTTGGAAACATGTTTCATCAATTAGTAGGCTCGATTAAATTTGCACTGAGAGGAAAAACAGACCTTCCTCTCCCCCAGCGCTGCTCAGATCATTGTCAGCACAAAACTAACAAGTGGATGGGCTGCATGTACATTTTTGAGAAATTATTTGGCAATGTTTTAATGACATTCATATAGAAAATATACAGCAAAACTAGGGTCAGTAATTCTAAGAATAAAAATATAACTTTTTTATTTTTTGTACCACTTTAGAAAATTTGTTTCAATTCCTTTTTATAATAATAATAATAATAATAGTATTAATAATAATAAATCTCTTACCTAAACATGAGAAGTTATGCGGTTGGTGCTGGGTGCATGGCTCGCTGTGACCCGTATCCGAGCAGAAGCAGTCTGCTGAGTCCTCCCCGCCGCTGCACTCCTCCTCTGAGGACACCGACAGAGAGCGCCTCCGAGGCGGTGGCGGTGGCGGCGGCCCCTTGGAGAGCTCTTTGGTCCCGGAGCGCGGCGCATCGGACGGCGTGCCTAAAATGGACTGAATGGTAAAGCTGGAAATCGGGCCCGACGAGCATTTGCTCCCGCTGTCTTCTGCGCTACTCATTCTCGCTTCATAACAGTATTGAAGTATTGACTGAATCTGTCTGTCCCCTTGTATTCCGTTATTGCTTTCTACACGATTGGTGCGTAAAAATTACGAAGGCGTCTTTTGTCCTCTTTTGTTTTTTTTTTGTTGTTTTTTTTTTTTGTTTTTTCTTTTTGCAGCTTGTTTAATTGTGGAGTTTTAACATTGAAGGAGTTGGAGGTGTTTTTTCTAGAGCTCGGGGAACATGAGTGTATTCCTGGTCCTCCTCCTCACGCTCTGGATCAGAGGCAGCAAGGTTGCGTTGCTTCATTTGCATGTAGGTAAGCGCCTCCTGGGCCAATCGCAGCCTCCAACATAAGCCCGGAAATTTCAAACTCCTGTCAAGATTTTTGGGATGGGATGTGGAGAGCGAGAGAGTCGAAGAAGACAGACAGTGCTCATCTCTGCCTTTGGTTGCGCTTTCAACAGTGACGGTAATGTTTATAGCCCATATGACTCAAAACAACCAGCTGCAACCTTTACTTTTTATTATTATTCTTTCACTGCGCAGAATCCTTACAACAAATGAAATATGGATTGTCTAAAGTATTTCAAATCGGACGAAGTGTGTGCGTGTGTGTGTGCGCGCGCATGCGGAGCTACATTACTCAGCTCAGCCAGGGGCTAATATGGTTTGGAGTAAATTAAAACTTTATGAATTTTAAGGCTCGACATTTTGCGCTAAATTGTCCTATGCCGTAAAACATATGCTGTGCAATATTTTATAAAATATTCAGTGTTTTTTGTTGCGTCTAAAACGATATGGTTAAAATATTCCACAGATTGATCGCTTTATTTATTTTACTTAAGCAACGTCTCTGTCAACCTACGTGCAAACTGTACACCTAGTAAAAGCCTGTGAAGATGACCTCATGCAAAAACTCTTCATCCGCTTTTTTTTCTATTATCATATGCATCTACATTCGGGTGAGCTAATAGTAACAGGCATACAGCCTTGGAACTAATACAAAGGCCTCACTCATTTTTCCTGAAAATAATAAACTCATTCCGCGTCCATTATCTGCGATTAAGAATTAATTTGATCATTACCGAGCTAATCTGCCTCGTGATGGCCGCACGTGGAGTGGAGGCCGGCTAATTGATTGACTAATTGATTGGAGGTGGTGGGGAGCTGAGTGCGTACGCGTGCGTGTGTGTAGTGTCTGTGTATGGTGGTGGGGTGTGTCCCACCACCCACCCTCCTCCCAAATTCACAACCCATGCTCTCTCTCTCTCTCTCTCTCTCTCTCTCTCTCTCTCTCTCTCTCTCTCTCTCTCTCTCTCTCTCTCTCTCTCTCTCTCTCTCTCTCTCTCTTTGTGTGTGTGTGTGGCTGCGGGGCAGCTGCGGGGCTTGAGCTGCCGGTTCGGGCACATTATCTCTCTTTTACTGCTTTGTAAGGGAGCCCCAGACACATTACAAATGGTCAGCTTTAATCATCATGTCAGCGCTTTTCCTGGTAGCCACACAGCCTGCATTCGGTTTAAGACAGGCTAGGACAGGAAGAAGATGGCGAATATGGGCGCTGGATGATGATGCTGCTGCTGATGATGATGATGATGGTCATAGTGGTGGAAGATGATACTGACAGCAGATTCTGTCGTCATCACCATGGCAGCCAGACAGACGCATCTGGATCCAAGCGTAAATATCTTCAACTGGCAGCGGGGCCAGCAGCTGCTAAATGATCTTAACAAACCGCTTACGCAGGGGAGGTTTTCCTGATGGGGGGCAAATATATGAGAGCAGTCAGGGCGGATGCTGGATTTATGGTGGTTACACATAAGGCGTGAAATCTGCAATGACAGTTAAATGGGTTTATTTTATATGCCGCTCTTTTCAAACAAAGACCTTTGTCAGTGTAGCCGCCTTCATCACTTTCAGACGACTTTTGCAAAGTGAGATTAGTTCATCATAGAGACAGTGGACATAACAGGCCGCTATTGTGCTCTAGAGAATGAATTACCCACGTTGGTTTTTGTCAGAGTCGGCGTTTATAGTCCAGTCGTATAGGCCGAGCGGTGAAGTTGTTATTAGTATGGAAATGCTCATCCCTTACCCGTGTTTCTGCGTTTCTCCGAGGCCTGGCGAGGCCCAAACAGCAAGGAACGGGCCTAACTTCGTGCTCTATCACAATGATAGGTGGTGTATGGCCGCCCTACCGCAATAACAGAACAAGATCTTTAGCAGGAGAGAAAGGTCTGAGAAAGACAGATGAAGTTATGAGGCGCTTTGATCTGGGAATCAAGCTTCGATAAATATTAAACAAAGACTCTTTACACGTGTGTATTATGATATATGGCGTGTCCAAGTCTAGAATAAGGAAATTACCAGAGAAAATGATATCAATAAATTTTCTAAGTATAAACGTTGATTATGTTTCGATTTTCATTCAAGAAAGCGGGGCCTGCTCTTTTTTCAGGAGGCGTTTGTGTGCGTCCGTGCGCGCACGTCTGTGTGTATTTGTGTGTGTTTGAAAGAGAGAGAGAGAGAGAGTTGTAAACGCAAGCAGAGCGCCCGAGCCCTGGAGGTGTACAATTTATGTAATCTGAGTGTGGAAATGAACTGGGTAATTTATTGGAAAACACAAAGTCAAGAAGATTGGATCAGTACAGCCTATCCAAGGGCTCCTATCCATCAAGTTCCAATTAACAACCTAACCATTGAGTTTTAATGGCTTTCCAATCTACTGCCCTGATAGACTCATCAATTCCTCGGGGAGAAATTAAGAAAATCGACCGCCCCTCGGCGTTTCAGTGTCATTCTTCACAGCAACTATATGTCAAATTAAAAACACAATTAAAATTTAAACTGTTCCAATCAGACGGTGCCCCGCAACCTATGTTTCACTTAATAGAACTTTGATGAAAATCTGATGCTCGCATTCAATCAGGAAAGCAAATGGGATGGGTTTAAAACAAGATTTCCTCTTCAAGAAGTGTCAAAAGAGTTGTTCACACACAAGAGATTTGCTTGAACTTTTCGATACACACGTTCACTCTTGGCCCATGTTGCCGGAGGGGGTCATCAAGGAGGACGTTTGTTATTGATATGATTTGTTAAAGACACTGGGAGTGTAATAGGTGAAGGTGTAAAAATAACATTTGAGCGCATATATTCTGTATCAATTTCTTAGTGCTTCAGGTGAAATATCCCTGGATTCACACAATTTCTGTCCTAGAGGGGACCCCCCTCCTCTTCTCCCTTCCACACCCAGGACCTCAGAGCCACAGCCAGAAATGCTTCTTTGGACTTCTTCTGTGACAGTCTCTCTTAGGTGCTGCGAATAAATGCTTTCACCTCTGCATGCAGCCTTTAAGTAACAACAAGCCTTTAATGGTCAAACACATGTGAGTATAGATGCCAGTTGCTGCAGAGCAGAGATGCTTACAGCATTAAACGTGGTGCTCGGACCACTTGTGTGTTTCCAAACTGGCACTAAAACCCCACGATATGGCTTAAAATGACCCACTCAGCTCAGCATTTTAATGTAACACACTGAGCGCAGTCTCTGGTCACGTCCCTTTGCCCCCGTTCCTGCAAATGTACTTTATCTGATTTTGGCCCCGCTCCCCTTTCTCCTTTACATAAAGATGTCGCACAAATGGAAATTATCGAATGGTAATTTTTTCAATTTATGCGCGCAAATCAAGGTCATAAGCTGAGCCGAAACGAGCGTTGCTCTTTACTTGACGCAATGTGCTGCAGACGCTCGCAGATCAATATGTGCCAGAGGAATAATGCCACACCAATCTATTAATTTGCGGTAATGGGGCCGTGTTGAGTGTGCATGCTAGGTACACGTCAATACTCTGATGATCAGACGATATTTGAATGAACCCTTTGTCTCTTGATGAGGTCATCATATAGAGTTTATAACCGACTGACTCATTTCCAATAACTGTGTATTAGCCTACAGAAATGGCCTGTGTTTCTCATAGCTGATGTTTACCCACAATCCGTTTTGTTAAAATCTTGATTTCAACTTTCAGTTTTCTTTATAACATGTCAGTCCAAGTGGAATCATATGTAGTCGGTTATTAGATATTTTATTTAAGTATATATGGTGCAGTCTGAATCCCCAGAGACTCTTAAAAGTGTCCTCAAAATGATGACGCTATCAGTAGTTTGTCTGCCTGCGCCAAACACATAGTGGCATGAGGAATGAATCAAGCGTCGTTGTGCATTGGTGTTTTAATTAAATGGCCCACGCAGAAGCAGGTTGGAGTTCTGCAGGTCCTGCAACACAGTCTGGAGATGGACTCAAAGGCGGAAACTATGTTAAAACCTCTGTTGCAATAGAGGGTTATTTATTACTGGCATTAAAATATTCTTTAATTGTCTAATACATTATTACCGATCATTGATCATTGCTATTTTATTGTCCCTTTTCCCCAACTCAGCTGTGCTTGGTAGGCGTGTTCCCTCCCTCCCCTCACAGCCTCCTGCACTGCTTCCTATTAAGTTTAGCACAAAACGTCCAGTTATGCACTGACCAAAAGAAGTCAAAATAAAATTCAGGAGTATTGGTAACTGTAAAAAAATAAAAATAAAAAAATCAGGTCCACGTTCATTTATAATGTCTAACCAGGATCCTGTCAAAATGCCTCCATCAATATGTGACTATATATAGCTTACAACAGACTAAACAGCACTACAGCCAGAATATTCTGAATTTAAATCCACGTATTTCAATTTCCTTTCTCAAATCAAGCAATAAATTGGGAAGTTGGAAGGCAACTTTCTCCACACATTCACTGTCAATTTATCTAAAGCCAATCTGCACGAAAACAAGCGTCTGTCACATGTTTTTTAGGCTATTTTTGAATCAGATTCCATACAATGGTATTCTTGTCTCCACTGGAATAATCGCATCAAGTGTCCAGTGACACCTGTAGGATCGTATGTGCAGAAGTTTGATAAAAACAGTCAGTATTTTCAAAGATAATCCAATAATTTAACCTGCTACAGAGTGATAGATACAGGTATGCTTTAACTGTGGAGACAGCACCAGGTGTTATTCATACATAAAAATGTTTTTCTGTTGTTCTTTGGTTTTCTATCTTGAACTATGCACAATTTGTCAACCTCACCACGTAAATATCAGTGGAAATGAGTATTCCTTGTACAAAATAAACAAAAACAAAAAAAAAATCTTTAAAAAGTTGTTAAACTTCAGGCATATTTAAAATTTGATTAAATATAAAACAAGAACACATCAGTGAATTAGTAACAATGACAGCTTGCAAAATTAAACAAACAAAAAAAAAATAGGAGCAATTCGCATCCTTCCATCTCTCTCTCTCTCTCACACACACATACACACACACACACACACGAGGCCATGAGAGAGAGAAAATGTTGAAAGACAGCAGCTCACAGGCAGTAGGAGTAATGTCCTCTTTTGAATACATTACCCGTAATTTTGGCAAGATGGTGGCAATTACGCATCTAATTGACCGAGCCACTTTTTTATGTAAAATAACGTTTTTAAAGTGCATAACAGTAAGATCATTACGGAAACCCACCTGCCCCGTGTGCCATGTGTGTATCTGTTATAAAAGAACATCGGGGTTTGGCTCATCGCTGTCTTTCTCACTTTTTCGTTACCTGGTGCGTAATTTCTTTCTTTTGTTTTCGTTTTTTTACGTTTATTCTCCTCAGGACTCAGCGAAACTAAACCTGGATACAGAGAGGAAATCATACAAAAATGTCCTAAAACGTAAGGAATAATCTCCATTTATTTCACAACATGGTTCAGCAATACAATATCAAAACGTTGTTTTTACTGTACAAAGGAGACGTGTCAGCTTCTCCTCCCGCGCCTCATTAAATATATACATTTACATAGTTTTTACACCAGTGTGGTCGATATTTTTGCGCCCCTGTTCAAAAACACAAAGCAGATTAAGAGACACTGGATATCACACTTGTGCTTTCCATGTGGTGGGAACAAAGAGTGAGAGTCACCAAAACTAAAAGGTAAAGCTACATGGGTATTTTACAGCTGAGAGTGTCTTGATTGTCCCCGATCAAGCGCTTTAAAAGAAAGAAAAATACAAAAAGAGGAAATATTACACGACTAAACATGTTTCCGGTTTCGTGGATTCATTCACTCACAGCACACCGTCAGTGTATTGCACATGTTACCAGTTCTGGAAATGTAAATTAAAACACACAAGTGATACGCTGATAAGCAGGCCCGCGCCTTTAGGCCGCCATTTTTTGTAAACAAGGTCTATTTTTTTTTATATATACCGCACAGAGTTGGTCTGTCCAGCAAGAGTCTGCAAGAGTGAAAAACTAAGACAGAATAAACCAAAAATAAAGGAAAAGAAACAGTATAAGCAGGAGGATTCCTGAGGTGATCATTCATAATAATAATAATAAAAATAATAATAACAACCATGGAATCTGAATTGCCGGATCACGTGTAAACGGCACCCTTATGGAAATGACACAATATATTTTACCAAAATAGGTCCACATAGGCCTGACAGTGTCTTTTGTTTTTTGTTTCTTCAGTTTGTCACTTGTACAAAAATATTTTGTCTCTTTTTTTTTTTTTTTTTTTTTTTTTACTTGAGTTTGGAAACAGACACTTTGCCTCAAAGCTCAAAGATTTTCAAACCGGTCTGAGGAGCGGCACTGATGTGACGATGGGATGGGAGTAGTAGACCCCGGGGTGCGGAAAGGTGAGCAGCGGCTGGCTCACGGGCACGTTGGCAGCGGCACCTCCGTTCTCCGAAGCCGAGTTCTCGTGGTAGAGGATGGGCACTCGGACTATCCTCTGCGCCGCAGCGTGGCTCAGGTTGGCGGCCTCCAGCTCCGCAGCCAGCTGCCTTTTCCACTTGTTCCTCCTGTTCTGGAACCAGATCTTCACCTGGGTCTCTGTCAGGTGGAGGGACGCGGCCAAGCCGGCGCGCTCCGAGCTGCTCAGGTACCGCTTCATGTCGAAAGTGGACTCCAGCTGAAACACCTGGCTCCGGGAGAAAACAGTGCGCGTCTTCTTCTTGCGGCAGGGCTTCTTGTCATCATCCCTCTTCTTCCACTCCTCCAGCTCGTCTTTTTTGGCATCTTCTGTGTCGCTCTCCTCCAGGATTATCTCGTCACCGCTTTTGTTATTGTTGTGCTCATCGTCCTCGTCGTCATCTTTGGTGTCTGGCTCGGATTTGAGGACCAAGTCTGGGGAGTCTCTGTCCGTGCCCGAGGTTGGAGAGGAGTCTCTGGCTCCTGGTTTCTCCGTGACTGAAATGTGGACACAGGGAGATGTGATCATAAACACTGAGGCCTGATGCTCCGTGTGTCTGGACTTTTTTTTTTTTTTTACAGCCTGTTGATACAGGGCAGCCTGGGAAAACTAAGATGGTTAGAAATATCCCAGAAAAATATGACCTGCCACATAAATATGAACTATTTTAGACCTAGACCTGACTGACAACACCCTGTTTAAATGATTTGGTTTTAAAAAGAACATTTTAACAGGCTGAAGAAATACAATATTCAAAGTCTGTATTGGCCTGCTTTGTGTATTAGCTTTAAATGAACAATTCCGTGTTTTACAGTCCCTCTCATAACTAAACAGGCTTTCAAAAATCATTTTCTTTGCACGAAGGTGTGAATGTGCCATTCATGTTAACGTGCTTTAAATCCCATGTGAGTAAGTCACAGGAAAGCAGGTAAAACAGTGACCGAGCCTCTGGGGTAAGACAGTGAGCGGCAACATACAAATCAAAAGCAGGCTGCGCATCGTCACCCTCATCCAATGATCTGCTGATGTCTGCTCCATTTTATGCACAGTGTGTCACTTTATTGATCTATTATCCTTCGTCGTGGCATAACAAAATAGGCCTTCATAGAGGACAAGGCGTCAAATCACTATCCACCCTGGTGTCGTAAAGAAGGCATGTATTGTTACTTCCTATCACCAAAACGCACGCAATCTACTTTTATAGAGCATTACCGATATTACGTGCCACAAAACGCGCAGGGGACATGTTACTGTTATTTAAAGGATAAAGTTTTGTCTTTCTGTTTTATTGCTTAAAAGGAAACTTTGAGTTTTAAGACAAATGCTGACAGTGGAACTATTTCTTGCTTAGATTTTGTTTGTGTTTATTATATAAAGCCTAATAAACATATGTCTTTTCCTCTCTCTTCCTCTTACCTTCAGTTCTGTGGAGGTGGGCGGATGAGCTGAGGGTGTAGGGGTACCACCACGCCGAGGTACGCTCCAGGTAGTGAGCCGGCAGACTGAACCTCTGTGCGGGCAGCTCAAAGCGCGGAAAGTTGAAGTCCCCGACTTGGGAAAGGGAGAATCCTCCCTCTAAGGCGGTCTTGGTGGCAGCCAGAACGGGCTTGGGTTTGGACGGTTTGCTATCACAGTTCAGCAGGTTCTTAATGAAGAAAGGAGAGTCCTTGGCCGAAGCGCACGTCTCTTGTGTTTGTGTTGTCTCTGGCATCGCTGTGGTTGTAGTCTGGACGCAGACGACCACGGAAGCAGGAACTTAAAAAATCAAAACGCAAGGCTGGCTTACACTGTTGATATCCCCGCTCTGTAGAGTCCCTGTTTTACTCTTCTCTGTAATTTAACGCGGAAACTCGATTTCACACCCAGTGAGCGCGTCAAAACACGCGTCCTACTAAACTAGGAAAAATAATAAAATAAAATGTTTGAGATGGGATAAAAAGAACATGTATAATCACGGAGACGTCTCATTCCCGGCTCTTTCGTCAAAACGCAAACTGTGTCCACCGTGTCAGTCAGTCTGGCGTCTGATGCTAATGATGAAATAAAAATGTCATCCAAGTTAAATGCGGAAAGTATAGGCGATTGGGCATGTACAATGGCAAATGGGATTAAGGGAGAGACGGTGAGGAGAGAGAGAGAGAGAGAGAGAGAGAGAGAGAGAGAGAGAGAGAGAGAGAGAGAGAGAGAGAGAGAGAGAGAGAGAGAGAGAGAGAGAGAGAGAGAGAGGAGAGAGAGAGAGAGAGAGAGAGAGAGAGAGAGAGAGAGAGAGAGGAGAGAGAGAGAGAGAGCATCCTCGTCTCTGTGCTCTCTGGCTGCGGGCTGTGTGCGCTCTCCTGGTATTGGTCTCATATAGTCCAATTAGGCAGCAAATGAACACAGGGCTGTTAGCGCCAAAAAGGAAGGCTTGGGATAAAAGACGTCAGAACAAGCCGTCACCACACAACTAACATTACAGTCAGACACAGACTGTATGGACTGCATGAGTTTACCCATAATTTACCCATAGTTTTTTTTTTTCTTCATATTTAGTGATAGGATACTTTTTTCACTCAGGCTGCAGGTGTCTGGTGGATTTTTTTTTAAACATATGTATTTAGAAATAGATTGTGACGTCTATATTTACTTTCTAAAATTCTCACCAAAGCTCAAGACATTTAAAAACAAATAATTATGGGCTAAAGGCCTGTAATTAAAGCTTGCTTGTTTTTGGTGATTGCCCAAACGCATAAAAGCAAATAAAAAGCAAACTTTAAAAAAATCCCGTGTGTGTGAGATGGAAATGACAGTCTTCTAGCAGCTAAGTTATTCAAGAGCATATTGGTTGGAATTACATTTCTTCTTTTGTTGAGGAGTTGTTGACATTGTTACCCTAACTTGAGGGAAAACATTTAACTAAGCGTGTGTCGTCGCCATGCCAGCACTGGGCTACTAAACTTCAAATACTCTTCAAATTTTTGCTTCTCAGACACAACATGAAACAGGCCTGAGAACAGGCTGCAGCTACTTCACCAATGGGCGATTAGATTCATATTTCTAATTCATCGATTTTCAGCGAAGGCCACTTGCACAAAGTCTGCGGGTCGCACAGTCATTTATTCCTCCCTAATCGATTTGGTTAATTCATCCCTCGGATTGCACTCTTTGTAAATGTGCTATGTATATTCACTCATTGATATTAATTGACTTGTTAAGAAGCAGGACGCTGGTTGGAAGTTGGTGTAGAAGAAGAACGGGGAGACAGCGCCCTCTATGGGCCCTGGTGGTGAAATGCAAGCGTGTGGATAAAGTGTGGAAAGACTGTGCTTGTTTTATTCACGGTGTGGGGACAGCGATGTAATCATGTTTGGGGCCAAAAGAAGATCCTGACAACAAGAATTTAGGTTAAAATTCAAGGTTTTGCTTGAGGCAGCATAGGCCTCCCTGCAAATAATCAAAGTTAAAGCATTGTCCTTTAATAATAACAAAAAACTGTTTTGTAAGAGACCAAGACTATTTTCTTCTAAGAGGTTATTTGCCTTATAAAATCTGTATTCATTTTAGTTATGATTCATATGTTCCCTGAACCCATTCATCAACAATGTGCTGTGTAGTCCTCATGACGGATGTCAGGAAAAGGTTGCATTGAGTGCCATGGTGTTTTTTCCATCAACTGTAGGGTTGCTACCTGCACCAGCATGTCTGTGTAATTAGCACGAGTTATTCATTTAGTTGAACTGGTCAAGTGGAGAGATCCTTTTACTGTGATGTAATTACCACCTGTCCTTACCTGCTCATCCTCTCAGGTGTTTCATGGCATTATTTTGCTACTGAATCAGGGACCAATTCTTTGCACATCCCTAAAAATATCTTTATTTCATATCATATTTTGTTTTTCACAAGTGGCTATCAATTAACTCTAACAATGAAAATTTGACCCCTGAATTAAGTGTTAAAAGGCAAAATTACACATTTCTACATATTATAATGATAGTTATAGAAATCAAACCAAACCAAGTGGCATGTTTGCAGCATCCCCTGTGATGTTTGTGTATTAACAACTTAAGCACAGTTTTCTAAACCTATACTAACCCTACTCAACTAGGGCTAAATATTTCTCAGTTATGGGGCACTTAATAATATACACATATATAACATATACCTATCCTTAAGAAAATACAAATGGTTTTAGACAGACTTGTAAGAGGATAATTTATTTAGATTTTAGTCCCAATCTATCAAAAAGAAAACAAGAGTTCAAAATGGGCATAAAAAAATAAAAAAAAAAACACAATAGAAAATGAACAGTACGATAAAGTCCTGTAGTAACTACAGTTCTTATTATGCATTGATTAGAAAGACACTGTAGACACTGCCCAGAGGCCATACAGGACTTCTGAATGCTCCATAAGTCTATTTTTGTTGCTCCTCTGGTAGGTTACCATGACTTTTATATTATTTATTTCAAAGTGCCCAGATATTGATTATTTCACAAGGAAAAATGACAAATGGCAGGAGGGAATGACACGGTCAGCAGGTTCTATTAGAGAAATGATAGTGTTGCTTGTGGTTTGTTAAAAGGTCCAGTTTAGATACTTTATAGGTTTACATCCATCATCGTCTAATGACCTATTTGATGAAAAACACGCGCTCTGGTGACAGCAGCCCAGTGCAGCCAACTTCGCTTTGTAATTGCTCCCATATTAAATATAGATTTTTGTTTTGATATCTTGTGAGAATTTCTTTCTGCAGGTCAAAATTGTGATAAAAGACATGGATACAATGGCAAAAAAAAACGCAGAATCAGAAAACTGGAAGGAAGATGGAGAAAAATAGGCCGCTATGAGACGCTGAAAGTTGAACAGTGAGTTTGATTTTTGAGCAATGGTGGAGGAAATGTCCAGATCCTTTATTTAAGTAAAGGCAGCAAGTTTGCAATATAAAAACACTCCAATATAAATAAAAGTCCTGCTATGAAACTGAACTGATATCTAAGTACTACTGGCAAAATTTACCTACAGAATCAAAAGTAAAAGCACTCGTAAAGCAGAAAAATCCCTCATATGCGTCTACTACTGCAATGACATTCTACTGTTGGTCAAAGTGAAGCTGATTTTAACTCTTTTACTATGTGTTAGTGGTAGTTTCTTCTTTAACAGTGCATCATATATATTTTTTAAAAATCATGTTTTATATAAGTATATTAACTATAGTTATGAAATTAATATAATATGGTGATACTGCAAAGTACAAGTAGTATAATTGTACTTAGTATAGATTATTAGTGGTTCTGAGTCTTTGTACTTCTAAAGAAAAAAAATATGGGCGACATTCTGCTCTAGTATTATACATCTAAACATAGAAACTGACTCAGACTTAGGTAAACACAGCTCTCAGTAGATGAAGCACTACTACTATGTATCGCTTTTCTCAACCTTTTGTTTTCATTTGACATGAGGAATTGAGGAAGAGATTTTTGAACGGAATCCAGTTGGGCAACAAGCTCTTGGTGTCATCCACAGAGACAGCAGCATTCATCCCTGAAACCTGTCCACCCTGTGTCCTTCCTGCACTTTTACCTGGACACTCCTGTTGGGACGAGCCATTAAACCAATGAAGGGCATGTTGAGATTGCTTAGATTTAAGTATTGCATTTAACTTGTAAAGGAATTGGTGGCCCTCCACTGACCCGGCAAGCTTTAATTGGGATTGTGCGAGTATTGATCGTAAGTGGCCAGGCGAATCTTGAATTACAGCCTGATTAGCTTTTACTCGGCCCTTTGCACCAGCCAATCGAAGGAGCTCAATGTCATTCAGGTTGGAACACTTCAGCGGCCACTTGACTGGAGGGAATCTTGTTACTTTCTGTGTAAACAGGAAACAACATGTATTTAAGGTGAGGACACTGGCTGTCCTGGCAGATGTACTTCAGTCACATGAGACTATATTCCTTTAGTGTATAATTGATCACTTTAGAAATAATTTGAAAACCAGTAGCTTAGCATGTACCTGATGAGCAGATATGGCCTCGTAGATGATGTATTCCCCTTTATTATCTCCCCTGCTCACATTTTATCTACATTTGATCACTCCTTCTTTTCCTTTATTGTTTCTCAGCAGAGATGATTACCTCTGTATGGTTTGGATGGAAACAGTCATAGGAGTGATGTAGCTCTTTTTCTCTATTATGAGCAGCTTCATCCAATCCCTCCAGGCACCCAGCCTCAACATCTACCCTCTGTACATCCAGAAACTCTGCCCTGGATCGTCGGCTTTTACCCAGCCTGCCTGTATGTGTCATTACAACTCGGTAATCCGGAGAGGGCAACAGAAAAGTTCTCATCAGTGTCAGCCTGAGATATAGATATGGGCCGGGTAACAAATGGCCAAATGCACAGGCAGCAGAGCAGACCATCAATAAAGCAATTTCTTGTGTCATAACAGCCACGCTTTTCCTAAAGCCAACCTTTCAAAACTTTTCCCTCTGCAAATCGCTGCAGCCCCACCATTAGAGTCCTGCCTTGTGAATTTAATGGATTCCGTACAAATAATATTCCACCATAATGGAAAAGGTTGAAGTCACTGAAGACAGATGAAGTCATAAACACGTATAATTGAGAATCAAAGACCGATAAATTTTAAACTGCTATCCATTTTCTCTTTTTAGATGATGATCTATGTCAGTGAGGCTGCAGGAAAATGGAAGAGATTATGGTGGAAAATTATAACAATAAATTTTCTAAACATACACCTTGATTATGCTTCGATTTTTTGGAGGGATACAGGGTGAGGGAGGGGGTTAGAAAGAAGGCTGGGATTGCTGAAAGCTTGCTGGCTAAATGGCACCATAAAATAGGTTCCCTGCTCTTTTGCCTGCAGAGCGTAGGCATGCCTGGAGGTGTGATTTCCCCCCCTTTAATGGGGGAAATGAATTGTGTAATTTATTGCAAACGTGCACACAGTGAGATTAGATCAGCATATCCCATCAAAGGAACAACAATCAATCAGCCTCTAGTTAACAGCATGAAACACATAAACCAGGGCACCTAATGGCTTTCCAATTTAACAGATTGATAGACTTATCCGGTCCTAAGGGATGAATTAAGAAAACTGGGTACTTTCACACAGGCACTGACACTTTTGACAGGACCTTTCCCCCCTCTAGTTCACTTACCATCTTCACTTCTGAATATAGGGATAAGGTTAACCTCAAAATAAAGAAAGTCAGTTTTTCTCTTCTTTGTTTCCCCCCCTTCTGTTTGAGAAAGCACTCCAGAGCTGATTTGTTATTCAGATGAGGCAGCAGTGGAAGTGTGTCAGATGTGGAGAATGGGTTCATTTTAATGACCTGATTATCGCGGGTCATTTGGAACTGTGAAATCATGGGAGCTATTCAAAGCCACTTAACAATATCTAAATGTGACCCCGGCTACCCACTGAACCAAGAATGGAGTTTAACAAATCAAAGGATTACCTTGATATTTTGGGAAATATGTTTATTTGCTTTCTTTCTGGAAGTTAGATGAGAAGACTGATGCAACTCTTGCATCTGGACATGTTGGTTTGTTAAACACAAAGAAGCAGCCAGCCTGACTGTCCAATGATTTAAAAAAATATCAGCACCTTTAAGCTCACAAATTAACACATTATATCTCGTATGTTTAGTCTATGATTTCTGAAGTTTGTCATATGTGCGGGGATATTGCTAGACTATTTGTTGACTATCAGCAGAGACTCCAGGACAATATTGCACATCAACTCCTGCAAAATGCTGAATTGTTATTTCTAAAAATATCAGTCTTGTAAAGAATAGAGATACAAGATATAATGAATGAATATATGAGTTTTAGATTTGTGTCTTTGTGTTAAGCTAAGCTGCCTGACTGCTGGCTCCAACTACACATGTACTTTGTAGAAATTAAAGTGGTGTCAATCTTTTAATTCTCAGAGCATGACTCAGAGCATGATTTTCAGCTCAGCCAAAACCACATAGACACTTATGATGTGATAAACTGTTGCAGACAAGTTGCTTCTGAACTATTGGCTTTATGAAGAGTTCTTGCAATGTTTTTTTATTGAACTAGATGCAATCGCTTTAACAAGAAACACACTGAACTACTCCTGAACAGAAGAAAATCAGAAGCTGTGCCAACCTGCACAGCATTATGATCTTTAAACTGACCTGAACAAAATAATCAGCAAAATCATTTAAAATGTCTGCCTCCACACTTCAAAGAAAGACATTCAAATAATGTTAAACAGCTGTAAGGTCCTCTAAAGAACCAAAGACTTGACCCACAGAACTGGTGTAATGCAAGTTAAATGTCACCATATTATCTTGTCCACATCTACGGAGACAGCTGATGTCACTGCATAATTTAGGAGGTGTTGGTATCAAGGATGTGATCCTGAGAGAGATGAGAAAGTGTTACCTTAGATCTCCACGAGCAAACCAGAGGAACCAACTCGAGGAACAGATGGGGCGAACGCACAGACTGCCCATTGTTTCAGCCCATGACATGTACATGTGGCTGCTGTGTGCGAATGTGACAGCTCTCCATGTTAAAGAGGAACCCAATCTTCTTGTCAGAATTGAGCCTGTGAGCGGGTGGGGTCAATTTCAGCTCAACTCAGACACTTCAGGAAATGGATTGAGATTCAGCTCATGAGTTGGGAATGAGCCAAAATTGATTACTGATGGATCAATAAATTGGCTAATGAGTAAGAGTCCATTACTAACCAATGAAAACTAATAGCACTTTAACTGCCTCTTTGTTTCTGCTTTTCCATCAGGTTAGCAGAAAATCAGCTTTGTGACACACAGGAGGCGTGGCGCTCCCAACTGAAGACGATAACAGAGGAGACACCCAAACACAAAACAGGAACAAGGCTATTACGCTCTACAAGTTGGCTCTACAGGTCAGAAAACAAAAATGATCTTTTCCTGCTTAACATTTATACTCATATCCTCCTTGTGGACACAATTCCACTAGCCCCCATGTTTGGTCTGTGGGCAGAGCAAGAAGCACATGATCACAAAGGGCACCTAAGCGTGATGGCCTCCCTCCTCGTGATGGACAGTAATTGGTGTTTGTTTGCTCTCTTTTCTCCCTCTCATGTATCACAGGGCAGTAAGGAGTGCTCTTACTGTCAACTGATTAGTATAGTTCCTCTCTCAGTAGCTGTCAGGACTGCCTAATGAGAGGAAACCTGAGCAGAGAGGTAGGAGAGGCCTGCACGCACATACATAAAAACTAATTTAAACATACACTTAGTAAGAGCGATTATTTCTCCATGTTTCCAATTTATGTATTTCTTCAGGCATGATGTCTTTAGTCAAATAAATAAAGATTAAAGTATGGACAGCCTTGCCAACTTTGCTGCAGCAGTTTGGGAAAAACCCCTATCCTGTTTCCTGTTCATGACAGTAATCTTCAAGCACAATGCTAGGTCTATAAAAATGTTTTTCAGAGTTTGGTGTTGTAAAACCTGACTGGCCTCAGGCAGTTCTTTTTTTTTTTGTGAAATACTTAATATTTCCAATAGCAGTTAACAGCTTTACAATGATAAAATAATGACATAATAAAAAATCAGCTGAAATGGAAAAAAGCAAACTCAACTCAAGCTGTAAAGAAATTCTGTTGCTGGGAAATACACCAGAGAAAGTAACAATCAGTGACACTGCAGGTTAAAAACACCTTCTTCTGACTACTGTTTGTCATAATCAACAATATTTTGTACACACAGCCTCTGTTTTCTGTACTAAAGACCATTGGAGCAGCCTTAATTTTAGGTTCGTTTTCAAGTTGCAGGAACTTTGATAAAAAAGTTTGTATTATTTTTAGCATCATTTGCAAGTAAAAGGGTGTTTACTCTTATCTTTTCAGTGACAGGTTGATAAACAAGAGCATTGGTGTCTACATAGTCGCACCCTATAATTGAGAAAATATGAATAGACACATGAATCTCATATATACATACATTCTATATATCAGTATATCTCTATCGATAGATAGATAGATTGATTGATTGATCGATATAGATACTCTATATGGAATGTAGGAGCTATATAAAATAGTCCCCAAAATTAAAATGAGTCATGCAATTTTCCTTCATTTCAAATAAACGTGTGACGCATACGAGGGACCAGTGCCAATCCCTAATGGATCTCTCAAAAGTGCTCTCTTAATATATCAAGCATTCATGCCAGCCCTTGACAACTCTATCTTCCTCACATCTTAACACACCCCAAAGTCCTCAGGGCACCCAGGAAAATTAACCATTTAATAGCAATAAATAACAGAGTCTGACTCAAGGGGACTTCAAATCAGCCTCTCTCTTTCTCTCTCTTTCACACACACACACACACACACATATACACAAAGGGTAGACTTATATAGCTGGATTAACACCAAACAGCCCAATCAAGTGTTTTATGACATGAAATAGAATGCCATATTTAATTCACATTTATTCCCTATTCATATATACGACATAGCCTCATATGTCTTTTAGGGTGTGTCAGCTTTATAGAAACTCAGACACAGTCTATGGTGACAAACTTATGCATGGTTGTTTCTTTGTTTTTTTTTTTTGTGGAGGAAATAAGCACCTAATCAAATTAATAACAAGTGAAAGCACAAAGATATTTTCTATCAACATAAGTGTAACTATACGTACATTTACTTTAAAAAAATAGCATTTAAAGGTTTTCATTTCAAGCAATGACTGTTTAGATATTTAGACATTTTATACATTTTAAAAACAAAAATATGAAAATACAAACAAAAACAATCTAAACCATGTAAATTCTATAGAATAGTTCACACTAACTTCAAGTACAACAGTAATTTGCTATGCTGATACAAGTAATGCTATAATGTGCAGCATGTATAAATGGTACAGTATAATATACAGCACACATGGATGTTATGTACAGGGATTACTTTTACTTTTTACACATTAAGCATATTCTCACATGCCTTTAGAATTAAATGCAAGATCTGAACTGGTTACCAAGAGGGATTTGAAAACTAAGGTGATTCTGTGTTATTCTGCACTGTTAAACCTATACAGCATTGTTACATCCTGGCATTTATCTTTTCTGTCAATGGCAGTCCCATTAATTCCTTGTACTTCTTTCCTTGTTTCTCTCCTATCCCCTCTCTGACAATGTATACTGTTACAGGCCCTTGTGTTAGTCAAAATGGAGCATTGATTATTTGTAAAAACATAAGCGCAAATCAAATCAACATTGCACAGGGACAGATGAGACCTGCCTACCTGTGCGCATGCAGGAGAAGGGGGCAGTTATTGACCAATTGATCTGATGTGAAGGACGGGCATTTTTTTTCCCGCAGTGGAAAAACCTTGACTGTAAGGTTAGCAATCACTCCACCACCTCACCTTCAACTACAACTACCTCTAGCACCCAACTGTGTCCTCAATCTCCACTCCAACAGGCCCAGGTATGCAACTTTTCCGTCAGCAATGTTATGTATTTGGCTTTCTATTTCACTTTAATAGGGGAGAAATTGGCAACATATTCTTTTACAGCCCCATGGCACCATTAGAAAGCCCGCTGTCATTTGGATTATTTATGAAAAACTATTTCATGCTTACTTACATTTGCCGCTTATTTTCCCCCAGTGTGACCTGCAGCAGATTTAGTTCCATTTCGAAAGCCTTAAAGCCAATTCTTTATGTCTGCAGGTCAGCATTCTCAATTGAGTTGAGATTGAAATACCAGTGTGTAGTGGGAAAGGTATGGCAAGAGGAAACCAATAGTCTTTTATTGTGTAGAGGGCTATAGTAAAAAGAAAGGGAAGGGGATAGTGAAGAGGTGAAACAATAGAGGGTGAAGCTGGGGAAATGGGGATGATTTTTAGGTGGATGTAGAACTGGAGACACCTGCAGAAATAAGAGGCAATGCAAAGGCAGCAAAAAAAAAAAACTTGAGGAATGAACAGGCCACAAACATCCCGCTGCTTGAGAGTAGCAAAGACAACAATGACCAGCCAAGAACTGAGTCAGCAAAGCACAGCACAGAAAGCAAAAACAGAAAAGACATAAAAAGAAAGCAGCCTTAAATCTGCAAGATTTTATTTTTCATCCAAAAACATGTCAAATATCTCTGCTTGTGTGGTGTTTTACACAGACCACAATGATAAACTTCACTTTGGGGAGGGTGGGGGGTTGTTTGTGATTTTTTTTTTTTTTTTTTTCCCCTGCTGTGTTTCTAGAATCTATACTCATATTCTTGTCTGTACAAGAAAATTGCCAATCTTTGTCTTTCAAAATATCAAATAAATCTAAATAAACTTCCAGACTAAGTAGCTGGACAGGCCAAGACAAAGCAGTCACACTCCACTTTAGAGCATGCATCTATACTCATAATCCCAAATTGTATTAAATGGGGTCTTTCACTGTCCATTGCACACACACACACGCACAATCATGTCTCACTGTAGTTGTGAGGACACTCATAGACATAATGTATTCCCTAGGCCCTAACCCTAACCATTACAACTAAATGCCTAACCTAAACCTAGTTCTAACTCTAACTCTAGCTCTAAAACCGTGTCTTAACCCTCAAAAAACATTTAAAGTTGTGAGGACTAGTCAAAATGTCCTCACAAGGATGGTATCAGAAGATAATGTGTCCACACAAACATAGAAAGACATGTACACACACATGCGCGCTCTCACACACATTTGTTTCTATTTCTTGTGGGGACATTACATTCAGATTGCACTAATCTCAAGCAAAACCACTACCTCCAGTTTTCAGTCCCCCCCAATGTAGGAAAAACATGGTACACACACACACACACACACACACATGCAGTTTTGATGTGGGTTAGCCCCGGCTTTATACAGTGACCCTAATAAACTACGGCGTGGCTGGGCAGGTTTGTCACTGTCACAGGTAAATGATGTAATTAATGAGTGTGTAGTGGAGTGGATGGGAGCTGGGGTGTTAGCTTTTAAACACCTCTTCAGCTGACTGGGTTTGGGGAGGCCCAGCTGGACACAGCCAGCAGATCAATACAGGGTCAGGGGTCAGTCAACCCTCCCATTATGACCATGGTAGCTCCCATCATCATCTGGCTAACAATGCCTGCAGGAGGGCCGGAGATGGAGCCAGTGTAGGGAGAGGAAGCAACTTCAGCTGTGAGCTGGTGTCTGAAGAAAGTGAGGGGTGATGCTCAGAGCAGTTTTCTATCTGTTAGAAATTCTTTTTTTTTTGTTGAAATTAAATATATTTTTACGTTTTAAAACAGGTGAAATAACATCAATGCACTGGCAGATTATTTAATCTATACTGAGAAAACCGTATTTAAGAACAAAGAACAAGTAAATATGAAGATTTCTCAAAATGTAGACAGTGCAGAGCTGTTGTTTGACCAGATCTCTAGTTGAACACTGCTCCATGATGTTGCAGCTTTGTTGCTGTTATTGCTGTCTGTTATCACTACACTATACAAAGAAAGAAATTTAGTTATCAAATTAAAATAACCCAACTGTATAATAAAGGAACCCAACTGGAGCTGCAGTGATGGCCTCTGGCTATACTGTCACTGAAATGACAAGTGGACATGGACAAAGAACACCAGGGGAGCATGGGAAATTGTTCCTTATCAGATTGGTTCAGTAAATAATTGTAAGCCTGTTGATAGGGTGCTTGTTATTTGGAAAAACACCAAAGCTGATCCTCCGTCGTCTTCTTCTTCATTTTCCTTTCGGCTGCTCCCTTCAGGGGTTGCCACAGCGAATCATCTGCCTCCATTTAACCCTATCCTCTGTATCCTCCTCACCCACGCCAACTATCCTCATGTCCTCCATCACTACATCCAAGAACCTCCTCTTTGGTCTTCCTCTAGGCCTCCTTCTAAAAACACCAAAGCTGATCCAAACTCATTAGATTGCAGATTCAGTAATGATGACCACTGTCAGATCTGGTTGCCTAATTGTTAGGTTTTAGATTTTACTCACCTGGAAACTTTAAAATGGTTAAAAATTTCTTACTCTTCATTTTTCATGTCCAACTACAGTATGAAAAATCTTTAAATTGGCTAAACCTTTCAAACTCTGTAATGCATGGTTTGTTTATTTGCACTGAAAGAAATGTAAAAATGTAAAGAGGCTGCTCTTAAAAAAAGGAGCAGAGGCCTCATTAGTCTCTAAAGCTTCCCATACATCAGCAGCCCCGTCCATTTCATAGCACTTTTTACTCAGACACAGATCAAAATTCAACAGCTAATTTTAAGTATGACTCACATTTCAGAGCTTTAGGGGTTTTTTATCCCATGATGCCCCAAGAAAAACTGTGGCCAGTTTTGTTCATGATGTTGATACATTATTAATATTACAGCGGGGGAGCATGGGAAATCGTTCATGGCCAGATTGGGTTTGATCAATACCCTCAAAGGGCAGAAGCCTCATTAATCTAAAACTTCCCTCACATTAGCAGCACTGTCCAATTCAGACCACTCTTTGCTCAGACTCAATAGCCACTCCAGCAGATCCATACAGAGATCAAAACTCAACAGCTAATTTAGAGTGCACTGGAGTTTTTAATGCTGTGAACTCCCTGAGGAATACTGGCACTCATTTTGTTCATGATATTGATGTAGATGCATTATGATTATTGCAAAGATCTTAATTTCTAAAAAAAAAAAAAAAAAAAAAAAAGAAGTTTTACACAAGCCTGTTTTACTATTGCCAGGTAAAAATATTTAGTTGAATTTTTCATGAAGCTAAAGGGGTGGTACATTTAATTACATTTATTTCTGCTATTTTACAATTAAATATAATTTTTTGCAAGATTTAGCAAAAAAAAAAAAAAAAAAAAACAACTATTAGATTCATTTTAATTGTGTAGTATTCCAATAACTACTTTATTATTTGAGTTATTTTAAAATTGCCAAAGAATCAGTTTTTGCTGCATTTCTTACAAAATAGTGCACCAAATGTTTTAAGGGTTTGGACTGTTATCTGGACAAAACAAGTAATTTGAAAATGTCATCTTGGGCACTGGGATATTTTAATGGATATTTTTTTAATATTGTTGGACATTACAAAGAAAAATAACCAATTAATCAAGCAATAAAACTGATAACCTGCTGTAACCCTAAAAAGAGATCTTTGTTGTGTATTAGTCAATTTTCCAAATATGATGCCTAATGATCAGCACTAAATGTAAGCAGTGTGGCAGAGTGTTGACACCCTATGTGTGACTCATTGGTTTTTAAGGATGTGCCGGTGGATGCACTATATTATCTTCCTATGGACAGGCTAATCCATTACCAACCTTTTTGTGGTGTGAGTGAAAGGCTCGTATTAGGGCAACTGTGCGTTCAGAGGCATCATTCAGGACAATGAGCTATAGCCTGAGAGTGACAAGCTAGAAAAATGTCCCCACTTTTCAGCCTGTACAAATGACGTTTGGCCACAATAACTCACAACTGGACACTTCATTTCAAGTTGGAAGCTAGCTGGCCAGTCAAAAGCTATTATACCATCTTCTTTATTTGTGGCTCATGGTTTTGGTAGTAGGACCATCAAATAAATACTGCTAAAATGCCACTTCAGTCAAAAATATTGGCAAATTCTTTCTATGTCGCGACTGGGTCCGGATGGCAACCTGTTTCTAATGGTATAAACCTTTAAGAGTCAGGTGGTCAGGCAGCTGGCATCCATCAGGCCCAACAGCACCATCAGTTAGTATTAGATATATATGCATGTGAGTACAACTGACCAATGCGTCTGATCCCTTGCAGCCATTCTCGAGGCATAATAAATGAATTGATTACCAATTTATCACTGGGAATTGCTTGCTTAGAGGAATGATCGCTCACCGATAAAGAAGAAATGGCTATGCATACATTTTGAGGATGACAATCTTTGAAGTGTAATAGTATAATTTGTCACTTGTGACAGTCTATTTGATTGTTCTCGATATTTCACCCTGGTGGAATATGGGACAGAATCACACTGGGTTGTCAGAGCCAGGCTGAGGTGTGTGTGAATTCGTCGAGCGGTGCTTTTAATACGGTAATAAGGCAGTCAGAGGAACACTTAGACTTCCTGAGGTGACAGCAGCTTTATCGCGCATCGCTTCATAAACTCCCATCATATCTGTCTGCCACTATTATCAAATGGGTGTTTAGCGTGATTCTGTGTGCCTGTGTGTGTTTGTGTGGAGAGGCTGATGACATGAGGGCACGAGAAGATCAGTATGAAAAGTGAGTTGATCCTGGCTAAAGGCAGAAATACTGTAGGTTTTCAGCTTTTTGTAAGAAAAATAAGCCAATACTCCTACGCTGAAGTAAAACATTTCTCTTTTTGCTCCTATTGCTTCCTGAAGCCCAGACAGCTATGGTCAAACTTAGGTCAATAAAATGTGTGTCTGTCCATTGAGTTGCCACATCTATCAAATGATGAAAGTTTGTCTTTAAAGGAGAGCTAGAATTCAGTGGGGAGAGAGTGGACCCTTTCTATGAGGCATGCAGGAAATTAATCAAGGAAATGGGGTTTTTGGTGTGCCTATATCACGTCTAATCTATCCTTTGTCCACACGAAGCCGCCTCCAAGCCTCACCAATCAAGAGCAACACGCTGGCTTTATGAAAAGCCACTTGTTCCCTGCATAATTGGGGGGTCTCGCTGCTGAGTTAAATGTGAGGTGGAGGTGGAGGGAGGCACAGTCTTGTTTGCCCATGTAAAGTGTGATCCAGATAATAGCATTCTCATCAAAGGCGGCAATTACATTCATTACAACGGCGCAGGGCACGCCTGCAAGGAAATTAAGTGGTGAGAGGGGAAAAAAGCTTAATATATACCTCCTTTATCCTCTCCCCCACCTCTGAGTTCTTTTTCAAATGCGCGACGTGGAGCGGGAGACCTCAAGAAAGAAACAGTCTCAGCAGAGGAAGAATAAATCTCGTCAAAGTCCCCCCTTCACCTTTCTGTCTCAAAGAGGCTCCCGTCTATCGTTACTATGGCTGCACTTGTCTAGGATTAAAAAGCTTTTCCAGGAGGGTAATCTCAAAAGCAGCTTTTACACAAGCCCAACAAATGACACCACGTCTTCAGAAACTGCTTTAGAACTTCTCTAAATTAAATTCCCATTTCTTTCAGGAAGGCAGAAGCAAATTAATTGTCTTGTGTGGCGTTAAACCACAGCCCGTAAACCAAGCAGTTAAGAGGAAAAGGGAACCTTTTCATTCAGGCCTTTTAAATGTGAATCAGAGCAAGTGGCTAACACTGCAACCTTCTCAAAGACAGGTGTTGTCCCAAAGCCCGGGCTACATATGGCAGTGTATTCAAACTCACTCATATAATTTAGATTAGTCCAAAGGTTTTGAGTTCAAACCACACCTTTATAAAATGTTAAGTAGATGAGTTATTATCTAATTGCATTCAAAATTCACAAAAATTTGGCATTAGCATTTTTGGTTAATATTACACTATAGATGTTATCTAAGCTAATTATATCCATGGTTAAAAATAATCAATTCAACATCCAACACAGTTTGTTGACAAATATGCCATATATAGGTCTATATTTCAGTATTTCAGTTATTTCTATTCAAGCTTCCACCAGTGTGACCACAGCATTACTGGGTGTAAATGCCAGCCCATGTAAGCCCTACTAAAGTATTACCTGCTCTCAGTCTCATTAATACATTCTCACTGCCCTTTAACAGAACAGCTTAATATATTGTGCAGTGGACATGTCATTAATGCAAAATTAAGTTTGACCAATTATTACCCTTAAGTATTTTTAGGCTTAATAAATCTGTCCTTCAAACCAAAAGCCCCTTTGGTTCTCACTGCAGGAAATGCTTAGTGGGAAATACAACATAAGATTATTGTTTTAGCGATTTATATCATAGGAATTAAAAAAACAAAGTGCTGAAATAAATGAGTACTAGGAAGTACGCACTTTGTCTCTGTGCGCCGACAAATCATTGTGGCTGTGGGTGAATTATTCAACAGGCTCTGGCCGCGGTGGAAACCTGAGCATAATTAAATCGCAATAAAATAACATTAGTGTGGACAGGCTGTTTGAAGGTGATGTAATTGGCTGGTCACGGTTCAGCTGATAAGGTCGCCCACTGGCTCTGTACGCGCTGTCCTCTGGGACTGGCAGCTGACATAGGCAGGACTCACCAGCTGACCGTACAATGAGCTTTCCAAGTCCAGTGATAGCCAGGATCTGTGTGATCTTTATGAGTCAGAGTTATTCTGAAAAGTCAGGAGTTCTGTACAATACTCGCCTACATGTCTCAGCTTTCTTTCGTGCGTCATGTGAGTACTTTCGTCGCAAAACGGGCTGTGGTAAAATGGGAAGAACCTGTTTCACCATTGAGGCATGTGCGCCCTCTCCTGTCCAGATGGTGGAACTGTACCCACATGTGGGTAGGCAACCAAATGTACCTGCCTACCTGTCAAAAAGTAGAGGAAACCTACTCAAGTACTGTACTTAATACAGTTCTGAGGTATTTGTACTTTGCCTGAGTAGTTCCATTTCCAGTACTTCATACTTAATTACACTGCATTACATTTTCCTAATCGGAAATTCACAAGCTATTTTGCAGTATGCAAAGTAATATAAGCATATATGTCAGTTTACATTAGTTCCACCTGCTTTAATAACAAATTCATGCATACAATAATGCATCCATAAATATGATCAAATAATATAAAATACATTCATGTGAGATATGATATTGACTACTTGTACTTGTAGATTTGGCTACTTGTACTTTTGTAGTTTTGCTTAATTAAAAATTTTAACTGGCTAGACTTTTTTTTAAACTTGTAACAGTATTGTTATATTATGGTATTTATAGACTACTTTTACTTAGGCAAAGGATCTCAATAGCTACATCTTCCACCATTGTTAAAGAGTTCACAGGCATCATGATCACATTACTGTTGTAATACTATTGGTCTGATGGTAGCAGTTGTAGTAGTAAAAGGATAGGCCTACAGTAACCTCACACAACCTGGTCATTTATCATCTTCTCCTCATTGGTTTTTCCTAAAACTCTGACACACATGGGGCAATGCGATCTTCACCAAGAGCGTACTGGTAAATTATTGATTGTGATAAAAGTTGAATGAGTCAATACCTTTTCAAAGTAGGCTAATGCAGTTGTTGTGCCTCCTTTGCCACTTGCACACAATTTCAAGCTGCACATCTGAAAGTGTGTCATGTCATGGATGTGAATGAACATGCTATCAGTTAACTTTATTGGCTAATGGCATGAGATTGATGTTTCCACAAACATAGGCCCATAAAAAATGCCAATATGCATTGTTGAAGGTTTTAATACTGAAAGGCACATTTTTGAAAAATTATTGAAATCTGATTAGCATTTTTCCAATTACTAAGAAAATGGTATTTCAAAACAAGATTTTTAACACATTTTTAACAAAACAAAATTCAATTGCCCTCATTCAAGACTTTGATTCTAATTTTAAAAAATAAAAGATTCTGTTTTGTCAAGTAAATTAGGGTTTTTTTCTATTTGTTTTTTGTTTTTTTTTTTGTATTTTAAACTGGAAAATTTTAAAATGAGGTAACATATTCAGATCTTGTCGATTAATATTATACTTTATGAATGCTGAATAACATCATTTTGCTTGTGGACAACTGTATTTTATTTTGAGCAAACCACAGCTTCGTTGGTGGGAACCTTTAAACGCGCCCATTTGTGTTTGTGGCGGGACGATTTTCACCGATGCACTCAATTGAACTTTGACCCCTGACACTGGTTTATTGTTTTTCTTTAGTAGCTTGTGTTTTCGTCTTTATCGTAGCGCTGTGTCGACGGAAAGAAGACTTTTAAGTTTAGCAGCACTCTCGACGATTCACTCAAACGCGTCCAGATGATGTAATAAATGACCGTGTCGACCAGATACCGGTAATTAGAGACATGCTAAGCTAAGGTTAGCTGTGTGGCTAACGCAGCGTACGTAGCTCTGGTAACAACATGACGATGAGGAGCGGCGTGTAACAGCGACCGGCCAGACATCGGATCGCCCCGATTTCCTGCTTGTCGATCACCAATTTCCAGCTTTATCCCGTCTTTGTGTCTGGAGAGCCACAAAACGGCTCTTCAACCAAACAAAGACATTTATATTTATATTTTACCAGCAAGTTATCTTCGAAGAGGTAAGTATGTTTCTTTGAAACAGACAGCCAGCAGTAATGGTAGTGCTACTTTCCATATCTAGTTAGATGTGTATGTATGTAATGTTTAAGTTGCATACTTCATTTTCTGACCGGATGTATTTGCTGTTCAGTAATCGTGGCCACCACACTAACGGATATCAAAACGTCTTTTTAGTGCTGGACATTTGCATCCCTTTCTTTCAATGGGTGAGGAAAAGCCGGACACGCTGGACTTTGTGAAGGATTTCCAGGAGTATCTGAGCCAGCAGACTCAACATGTCAACATGATTTCAGGCTCTGTCAGTGGTGTCAAGGAGGCAGACGAGCTGCCAGCAGGTACCTCCATCATCCAAGTCCTGTTTACAGCTGCTCCTCATACAGCTGGTGTGTGGGTTTGGTGTGGGTTGACGGCTCTTTTTAGCTTACCAGCTGACATTTTTCGTATTATTTATCAATACATTGTCAGTCTTTTCCACACGATCCTTTGGGAAGTCTGTGATAAATTAGTTTGTAAATCATTTTCCTGAGTTCGGTGCAACTTCAACATGAAACAACATTTTTGGAGTTGTTATTTTGTAATCAACTGGAATGTCAGCTGCACCGGTGAATTAAAAGCAGCTTTGGCATTCATAAAAATTTTAAGGCTTAATCTTTTCTTAGCCTAGGCTGTAAAGTATTTTCAGACTTTGTGTGGTGTGTTTCTTCGTATAAAGTACAAGTCTTGCTAATGTTCCTGCAGACTGCAGTCAGAACGGACTGGATCACTCCTCAGTGGACATGTCACTGGAGGACAGCTCAGGGATCCTGGTGGATGGTTTTGAGAGGACCTATGATGGCAAGCTTAAGTGCCGCTACTGCAACTATGCCACCAGAGGCACAGCGCGACTCATTGAGCACATCCGAATTCACACAGGTAAGTGTTACTAGCAAATTTCCAGGGGATAACACTGCCAAGGATGGGTCACGGTATTTAGCCTGTTTTCCTCACTTCGACAGGGGAGAAACCTCACCGTTGCCACCTCTGCCCATTTGCCTCGGCCTATGAGCGCCACCTTGAGGCCCACATGCGATCACACACAGGCGAGAAACCTTATAAATGTGAGCTGTGCTCCTTCCGCTGCAGTGATCGCAGCAACTTGTCGCACCATCGCCGCAGACGGCACAAACTCCTACCGATGAAAGGTGCTCGGTCACTTTCCCATAAGAAGATGCTGAGTGTTTTACAAAAGAAGGCCAACTCACTGGGCTATGGACGCCGGCTCCTCATCAATTTCAGCCCCCCTTCTATGGTGGTGCACAAGGCTGACAATGTGAATGACTTCTCTCATGAGCTGCCCCACCTACATCAGGAGACCTATGATAATCAGAGTCGAGCAGTCGAGGAGGGGCTCTCCACAAATCAGAATCACCATCACCATGATATGGTCATGGATAACCCCCTGAACCAGCTGTCCACTCTGGCAGGTCAGTTGGCCAGCCTCCCTTCAGAGTCCCAGGCTCAGACCCAACCTCCCATGTCTCCTGGAGCGGAGTCTATTGTCGATGAGAAGCCCTTCCTCATCCAGCAGCCCCACCCTGCCACAGCTCCAGTGGCTGTTACAGCCAGCATGGCCCTTGCCTCCTCCTCTTCGCCAGTCACCCCAGAGCCCCGGGCTCCTACCCATAGCAATTGTAGCCCAGGAGGGGGACCCTGCAGTGAGCACAGTGGGAGAACCAGTACACCTAGTAATTCCAACAGCCAACCCAGTACACCAGCCCCAGGCCTATCTGCCCCACTCCAGGACCCCCATATGCTGCACCACTGCCAGCACTGTGACATCTACTTTCCAGACAACATCCTCTACACCATCCACATGGGCTGCCATGGCTATGAGAACCCATTCCAGTGTAACATCTGTGGCCACAAGTGCAAGAGCAAATATGATTTTGCGTGCCACTTTGCCCGTGGGCAGCACAAGTGATTGATGAGTGAGGAAACAACTTATTACGGACAGTTTTGTTTTATTAATTCCATAGTAGTTTTATTTATTGGTATTTTACTTGGCCTTGATGTAGCCTAGCCTTTTAAAGTTGTATGTATACAGGAGAATGTCAACATTCAAATGGATAATTAAAGGTGCCCATTTCAAGTGTATTATAACAGGATGATCAGTGTTTTTGACAGGATGAGAATTTATTTGTGGTGGTAGAGGGACTAACTTTCACTTTCTGTCATAAATCAAAAAAATATCAACCTCCTTTCTTATACAAAGGTGTGTAACATTATTTACAACATAATTTTATGGGGAAAAAAGCTCACCTGTGCCTGCCAGAGTTGAGAGAGAGTCAGAGAGATGGCCTGTTAACACAGCAGACTGGTTCTTACGCAGTAGTCTAGTTAGGATGTTCCTATAGAAAATCCAGCTTTAAAATAAACATCTGAGTGGTCCACGCAAATAAATTCTCAACACTCCTGGAGCTATAACTAAAGATGGCTCTGATGATACTTACACAGGAGTCACTGTTGGCTCTGAGTAGTCTTACTTATGCCTTGTTGAAGTTATTTCAGTGCTTGGTGCATTACTATTTTTTGCAGTGCCTGACATAGTCACTTTGCTGTGTGTTGAAGATATAGAGGACTGTTACTTTAAAGATCCTTAGATTTTATTACAGTATCCACTGGATAGGTCCAGAACCTTAGAAAACACGTTTGGCCATTGTTGTTTTCTATGGTAGCCATGATTTTTATGCCAAAATTCTGCTCAATGAATGCTGCTAAGAAACTTTAGAATCAATCAATGCCAGCTTTAGTGTATGGGTGGCATCCACAGTAAAAGCTGGCCAAACCTTGTATCAGTGGTTTTTGGTCAGCCAGCTAAACAAAATTTTTAAACTTAGTTTTGTCATTCTTGTTTTCAGTTTCCTCCTAACAGTGCCCTTCCTAGACCAGCATCACGGTAACATCATTCATTTTGTTAAAAGGATTTGATAATGTATGAAGTCACTTTGACATCCAGTATCTCAATGTTTAGGACAAAGTCACCAAGTCGTGTGTTTAATGTGAGCACTTTTTCAGAATTGCCACGTAGCACTCGGGGTGCCATGCTTTAGCCTTTGTGATAACACACACTGAGAATCCCCATTTATCATTTGGATCCCAGTGTTTTTCTGAATATTTACTGAATATTTACTATTGTATTCTGAGTGGTTGGATAGCTGTTCAGTGTCAAAAAACCTAAATCATATTACAGTCAGAATTTAGCAAGATTGTTATTTGTCTTTGGTACTGTTGTCTGTTGCTTAGCAACATATGTGGAGAACATAGTTACTGTTTTTAGGACCACCTCCTAGTCACCATGTTCACCAGTAATAGGGGCATATCGTAATGACTGCCTTATGTTCTCTCAGTGTCTTGTAGGTTTATAGGTAATGATGAATGTTGAAGCCTGGTGGCGATCACTCTCCTCCCTCTGGGATGGCACATCATTTTAATGTGAGATGGATTAATCAAACTAATTTATAAGTAAAGTGTTTTCTAACTGAGCAGTGCTTTGTCTTTTGTTTGCCATTTTTCCATTTTTGTATTTCAGAAGAGAAATCAAGAAAAGTGATATTTTTATGAGTATTTAATGATCTTTTCAGAGTATAACAAAATGAAATACACAAACACAGATTGTGTTTTAGTGATGCTTTTAATCAGGTGATTCAATAAAGAGAGAAATGGTGAGTATAATTCAGTTAAATGAACAGAATGGCTGAAATGATTTGTAAAGATGATTGCAGCAGCTAATTGCAGCTTCAAGTTAAGCCTTGTCCTCCTCTTCCTTTTTTTCAGGGTCTGGCAAAGAGAAACAGCAAAATGTCGTTTAATGTAATGACTTTTCTTATCGTTAACCTGACATAACTCATCAATCACAAACAGGTACAAATGGTAGACCTTTGAGTTGGATGGGACCCAGAACCAGAGTTTGGCTGTCGTGTTGTGACCCCAGGTCTCTGACCTTACGTTTGCTGCAGCCACGGCGGCAGCGAGAATTGTAGTCAGAGGCTGGGCATATCAGCACCTTGCACCGAATGTACACTGAGTCTTTGGCCCGAAGAAACTGGAAGGCCCTAAAAGTGAAACGGGCATAGGAGCGGGTGCCGGTGATGTAGGCCTGGTAGGTGTTGTCCATTGGACATCTGAAGGTGAAACAAAATAGTGTTTCTGGACAGTGCAGGTACTATCAACATGTAAAGAACACAAACTATTATGTTAACCCAAAGAAAAGCCTGTATCCTCCAAATATTTAAAAAATATTGGAAAGTGATAGAACTATTCAGATGTTTTCCTTTAGCAAAAATATCAACTGTTTGTATGTAGACAATAAGCACAGGAATTCCCTGCAGGCTAATAATTCTAATCTGCATGTGGGTGTAATGAAGCCTGGCACATTCTTTGTCTTACCCGCTACGGACCAGGTAGTAAGATCTGCTCTGGAAATCATAGGGTGATGGCGAGGCCATGCAGGTGTCAAGGAAGAGGACCAGGGTGCTGTCATCCGCTCCCAGGTCTACTTGGACGTACAAGTTCTGGTTGAGTGTGACCTCATATGGGACTTGAGTGACCTGAGAGTATAAATATCAGCATCACATTTAAACATTTACAAATGGGTTTTTCTGAACACCAAGTTGCTTTTTTTATTACCCAAACACACCTTATAGTAGAAGCTGCTAGACGTGTAAAAAGCCATGCTGGTATTGAAACTGCCTGTGCCTATAATGCTGCTGTTACCACGATGTTCGGTGAGGTACAAAATCTGCGCCACTGAGTCCTGGGCCATATGACAGCCCACTTTTATCTTAAAGTGAGACTGGCGTGTGATCTCTCCATAGTTGGAGGTGTAGGCTTGGATGGTGTTGGTGTAGACAACGCTGCCATTCTCAAACTGTTTGAGGTAGAAGATGAATAAATAATGCAGTTGACATCTGCATCTATGTAGAGAATTATTATAAAGTACTGTTTGTTGTTTTCCAGAAGATGTGTTGTTTACCTTTTGAACGTTGCTACAGTTGTTAATGGGGAAGCTGAAGATCACCTGGTATCTGGAAACCTGTGGTCTGCAGTTTGGGTCATCCAGATACAGAGCAGTTCCGTCATAGCCAAGAGAGTTCAGGTAAGACTTCTCAATCACAATGTTCATCTTCTCAGAGTTACAGTCCACTCGACCTGACAAAGGACCATGTTGACATCAGCTTAAATTACTTCTAAGATGATGCTATAAGATTATACGATGTTTATGTTAGTGTAAGTTTAAGTTCCAAGGTTGGTCCATCACTGAAATATTTCAGCAACCACCAGAAGGATTGCAATGAAATGTTGGAAGGACACTGATAATCCCCAGAGCATAAAGTCTAACTGTGGTGATTCTCAGATTATTCCTCTAGAGCCACTATGAGTAAATTGTCCTGACTGTTGGATAGATTGTCATGAAATCTGGTACAGAGATGATTGTCCCCTGTCAGGATGAACTGTAGTAAATCTCCTTTTTCATTAAGCAAATCAACGTTTGGCCTGATTCCCATCAGCCCCAGCTGTATTCTTAGCCTAATTAATTAAGATTGTCAACATGGTAAACATTACATGCTAAAATACTGTCATAGTCATCATCTTAGCTTGTTGAAATTTTGTGCATCTAAGTACAACCACAACTTTTTCTGAGATACCTGAATGACAGCATCACGGTTATTTCTTCTGACTTCATTTCAAACTTTAACTTTTACTTTCATAGCAGATAGTGTACAGTGCTTTGACAGGAGCTAAGTCGGTCCACAAAGGTATCTATCACACGTTTAATAAAATCAAATGATGTCTTATAGCCACGATTAGCTCTATAATAGTTGTACCTGAGCTTGGTGGCAAAGAGCCAATGAACTCAGCGGTGAACCCTCGGCCGACCACAGAACCATCAGTTCGGAAGAGCACGGTCATGTAGTTAGAGGAGGAGTAGAAAGAGTTCAAACTGTTGCACACTTTCCCAAGATATCGTGAATTAACGCTGGGGCCATCATAGACTGCAATGTAGTCACAGGAACAGCAATTCTCCAACCTGATGTTTAAAGAGATGATGAAAAATCAACAGTCCCAGTTCATCCTTGATGATTATCAGTTTAGAGGATAGTTTGATTTTTGGCACAAATTAACAATATTCTGAGCTCTATGACATTTCTCTCATCACGTTTCCATGTGTAATTTATATTAAAATACTTCTCACTTTCACTAATGATCTCTAAAAAGCAGTCTATGCTTCACTCACTGCAGGTATGTGAATGTCAAGACGATTTTTTGGTCATATGGAACTCTGAGCTGCCAGACACAGTAGGCATTGTTGTTGTAAGAGTTGGGGTGGTTTGGGCTTGAGAAGGTGCCAGAGCCAAACAGCGAGCCTCCACAGGGTGCTGCAATAGGTCATTAAGTGTTACTGCAACAAACAATATCTTAGCAGCATGCTCATTTTGCACATTGGGGACCCTACCTGAAGTTGTTATTGATGTCATGTTTGAGCAGTAGGCTGTTTGAAAAACAAAAACATTGGTTTTGGTATTAGTTGGGTAGAAACTCTTAGTGTGGTGGTGCTTTAAATAGCATAATATTCATCATAATTCATTGCAACAGCTTCAGTATTTCCATTTATTAAAGAAATTTTGTCCTTATTTCCTTTCTATTAAATCATTCTACTTTTTCCTCTTACTTAACTTTCTCACTCCGTGTCCTGGCCCATCATCCTTCAGAAAGTATATTATATTTAGAGGAAAGCAGGCCAATCAATATCACTGTACATGTGTACAAGTGCTGGATAATAAAAAGTAAATTCCCTTATGAAGCAGAAAAATGGAGTACGGAGTATGCATTTCCATGTGCATTTCCTGCAGAAATCATGATCATAATGTGCAGCTGTTTTTCTGCTGAGCTTTGTGGGACATGATACTTACAGTAGTAGTCAGGACAACAGTTTCCATTGTATTGACAAGACCTTGAGCAGGAGCAGCTTCCCAGGTCCCAGCCGCAGTTGTATCGGCACGAAAGCCAAGCTGAAAAACACGTCGGTTTAAAAAACATTTCAGCAATTCATGTGTTTTATTCTTTCGCTTATAGGTTGTTAAGAGGCTTTCATACCTGTGCCGGATGTGACAGGGTTGTCAGTGGTCCAATGGCAAACAGCTACATGGCAGACAATAAAATCAAATAGTTACTCTATTTCACAATCCCTTCTTACTGTGTAAAACAGACATTATGGAACATCTGCTGTTTATTCTGCAACTGTGAACAAAAGATAATATCACAGCATGTTGGTGGAATGTGACAGACTTATTCTTTCAGCAGGGGAGTGCTGCAGCAAGAAAAGGTTTGCAGAGCCTGTTAATACTGTTGATTTGTTAGACTTGGCACTTACAGTAGTAGTCATAGCAACAGTTGCCATAGTATTGACAAGAGCTTGAGCAGGAGCAGCTTCCCAGGTGTGTACCACAATTGTAGCGACATGAGGTCTGATCTGGGGGACACAGGTTGACGGTGACATTAGATTACAGAACATTTACATATGATATAAACATGCTGTCGTTTGAAGGGATTTTATACCTGTGACTCCAGAGGTCATGGTAGTTCTTGGGCAATAATCTATGAGATAGAAAAAGAAGAATGTGGTGGTTATTATGTTACTGCACAATATCTTGTAATGCAGCCTTAAACAAAATGGGCCATGTTATGTTTCATTCTCAGTACAGCGATACACTGGAATTTGACTGATTGCTCCAGCACAAAAAGGTTTGCGGAGCCTGTTAATACTGTTGATTTGTTAGGCTTGGCACTTACAGTTGTAGTCATAGCAACAGTTGCCATAGTACTGACAAGAGCTTGAGCAGGAGCAGCTTCCCAGGTGCTGGCCACAGTGGTCACGACATGAGGTTTGTGGTCCTACAGATGTTGCTAGACAATGATCTAAAATAAAGATGAGAATAACAGATTTTACACTCTTCACTCCTGTTCTGCTCCTCCTCTCGTCCTCCAGTAAAAAGGGTTCTACGGTGGCGAGATGGTGAGGCCGGTGAAGCGTGAACATTGCTGGGCACTTACATAAGCACTGAGGAATTTGACAGTTATCCCTTTAGCGGGAGAGAGATGCAGTGTCTGTCAGTACTATTGAATTGTTAGACTTGGCACTTACAGTAGTAGTCAAAGCAACAGTTGCCATAGTATTGACAAGAGCTTGTGCAGGAACAGCTTCCCAGGTGCTGGCCGCATTGGTGAACACATGAGGGCTGAGCTTGGAGACAACAGTTACTTTATAGCAGGTTTACCTCAAATAAGAATGCATGGAACTTTGAATTGGAGTCATTCATTTACCTGTTACTGGTGCAGACGTGGACAAGCAGTAATCTATATGACATAGAGATTAGATTATTTGATATATGAGCATCACTCCATCTTTTGATGCTTGTTTTCATTATACTCAGGTCATTTTACTGCTCCAGCATGTTCTTGTGGTGTAGTGTAGATAGTATTCAGATATTTTACTTGGGTAAAAATACAAAACCATGTAAAAATATTGCATTACAGTTAAAAGTGAATACATATTTACAGGTACTTGTTTGATATACTGTCACATATTATTAATATTGATGAATTAATCCAAAGAGCAATATTTTAAGATTTTAAATATTTAAATATTGTAGTTGGTTGAGTTTGTGTTAGTTTGACTACGACTTTATTTGCTGTTATATAATTTATTCCAGCAGTTCCCAACCTATGGTCTGGGCCCCCTCCACTGAGTCCCTATATAAATCTGAGGGCCTCTAAGATCATCTTGTAAACTTGTATGTTTTTATATGAAAGCATAATTTTCAAATTAATGTGGTCAATTAATGTCATATTGTACAAATAGAAATACTCAAAATTATACTTGGTTAGTCTCCACCATGGCTGACCTTCATATCCTGGGCAACAGTTCCCTCTGGAGCCACAGCTTGAAGTGCAGGAGCAGATTCCAACATGGTAGCCACAGTTATATTGACAGAAACCTCCAGCTGCAGGAGAAAAAGACAAAACAAGAGTTTAGGGCAGTCTTGGGTTGTAATTATTTGTTGTCGTCCTTATTGGATTATATTGTAAATTATCTTATGAAGCATCTTACATATTGTGTAAAATATCTTGATACTGATTAAAGTGACTTACCCACCACTTTGTAGGAAGCATAAAATCCTGAATAGCTACTGACACTATCACTCTTGAAGCGCACAGTCAAATATGCACCAGTGGAGTAGAAGGTGCTGCTGTTTGTGCCACACACCTTCCCCAGGAGCCTGCTACTAGTACTGGAGCCATCATAGACATAAATGGCATCAAAACCACAGGTTGGGTGATTCTCAATGCTGTGATACACACAAAAGAACAAAAAGGTTTAATATTAAGCCACAGATAAATAATATAGCAACAGTAGTTAGTGAAGCAGAGGCCTTGTGTAGTTGTAGCTTCTTTGCTTACTTTACATCAAAGATGTCCAGCTGCACAATCTGCCTGCCTGGAGCAATATACCATGTGCAGTCTGCATTCATTGGGTACATGTTCGGATAATTAGGGCTGTAAAAACTGCCGCTGCTGCCGTACAGGTTTCCACCACAGACCCCTAAACAGTGGAATAACAATAAATGACGAAATGAAATACAGTAATGGAGAATGCAACCAAGCAAGGAAGAAACATTTATTGAAATAAATAACATTGTAGAGGCAAATTGTGTTTGCTACCACTAGCCCATATGTTCAATTACAATGGGTTGGGAAAAGTTTAAACCACTTATTTTTTTAATCTACAATAAACATGTTCAGTAATGACACAAAACTGACCTTTTACAATAGTTTTGTGTCATTACGTTGCTGATGTGTATTAATAATCACAGATATGAATCATATTCTGAGGTATTGGAGCACAGTCATTGGCGATTATAAGTCATCACTGTTAGTTAATAGTGTTAATAATGTAGATACTCTATATAAAATATATATAAAACATATACAGATATTAGGCTTCTTTTGGTAGTTTTTCTTTACCTTGTACAGAAGAATCCTGTGTGTTTGTTCCATGAAGAAATGATGAATCTAAAAATAAAGCAGAAATTAGATTTGAAAAAGACAGACACATTTTGTGATTCTGATCAAAGATGCATTAGTTATCTTTTCATCTTTAATATGCTGAAAATGTTGGATAAAACCGTCTGAAACCAACCACAAATCAAATTAAGACATGTAGATGCAACTAATAATACTATAGAGTGACAGTATTCTGTTTTAATTTTGTGGTAAATATTTACGTGGAGAATCTGATGATACTGGAGTCATTTCTTCAGTGGTCAGACGATCAGCACCTGGTGGATTGTGAGACAAATAATCAACAAAGATCACATAAAGTACACATGCTCTTAAAGCCCAGTGGCAACAACACTAACAAAAGTTAAAAATCCTGTCATAAAAACTGAACATAAAAAAAAAAAAATACATACTGAATCTTTTCCAACTAATGCTCAGTTGATTGTTGGCATTAATGCCCTACAAATAATGAAAAACAGTAAGAAAACAGAGGACTATACCTCGCACCCCAGGCGTAGCGATCACGCTGCAAAGAACCAACAGAGTCCACATAGTGAATGTGTTCACCTTCTAACTTGATGGCGAACATGACAGTTTATATGTACAGCAGCTTACTTAGATACTTTGATGTATCAAGGCCATAAACTTTCTGACGTCAGATGTGATGGTAATAAATTACATCTCAGGCATGATGCATGAGAAACACACACTTGGTTAACTATCAAGACTACACAAACCTCTAGTTATGGGATGTGTTTGCCTAAAATGCAGAACTATCAAAAGAGCAAATAATAAAACACCCACTCTGATTATCTTAGATGTGTACCTTAACATCTGCTACAGTAATTGTGTACTGTGGCTAATGGGGTGGTAAGATCAGTCCACCACTTTGGTGCAGAACAGCTGTTTTATAGATTTCCATCCATATCCCTGTCAGAAAATTTGGCAATTATTTTTGTAATTCCTTAACCTTTTATTTGGTTTATTGCAATCACTACCTATATACCTTAGGTTAGTCGGATATTGTATTAGTTGATGAGAAACAAAAAACAAAAATGCAGGAATGGCATTATTAATTTTAAATTGTTAACATGAGTTGGCAATCCATTTCACTTAGTTTCCATTTTTGCTTTACACACTCTTCCTGTAAGTTCCAGTTATCAGCTATAAAAGCAGGGCTGTAAAACACTTTTGATGAGAAAATCTAGTTTACCCTGCCCTGTTGAATCAGGTGTGTGTAAAGGATTGTCCCCAATACACGGTTTACACAGATGTCACCTACTTAATAACAGACTATATTGTTTAATAACCATGTTGACCTACCCATAAAGAACATTTGAAAGGTGCTTGTGCTTTTCAAAAGACATGTTGGGTTATTTATCTGTCTGTTAACAGATTGATAGCAGCATGAAAGAAGAGGTAAGATTGATCTTAAGATTGTCTGATTGATCCCAGGTTCATTATGCAGTCCATTTTGCAGGACAACAAGCCCATAAAGAACCCACTAGAGTTCATAGTGAACTATTTTCAGAGAAGAATGGCCTTTGTATGACGTTAATTGATAAATGAAAAACTATTTATGTAATTTACATTAAAAGAATACCCTGTGTATTTTTATTTCCCTAAAACGTTTGCACAGTACTGTAAGTAAATGTCCTGAGAGTTACTGTCATTGGGCCATTATTATGTTTTGTTTCTTACTCATTTCTTGTACAGATTTGTTTAGTAATATTTGTTTGCCTATCTTGCGAAAAATGAGTAAGAACATGCGTAATTCATCAGCAGCACTACTGCTGTGTCACAAATAAACATGCACAATATGATGATATCTCAGTAAGTCGACGTCAAAACCTGGCAAATACGAACAAACCCGGCTGTCCCCCAGCTTCCCACCCGTCCTATGTGGAAGCTAACCCCCCTCCAGGATATGCTTGCATCACTCTCCCAAAGTCAACACTGGGTCATCCCTTTTCTCTATAAGCAGCTCAATGCTGCTTTAGCTAATCAGTAACCAGAGTGGGAGCCGCACAACTGGATTAAAGTAAAGGAGCAGCAGAGTCAGGATCTCACTCAGCAACAGGAGGCACACAAGGTAAGAGCAACCTGAACATTCTCTCTGTAGTTTCCTTTTGATTGTGTAGTACAGTGAATCTAAACTTGTCAGATATGTGGGGACCTGTTTGAGTTTGGATGGATGGGATTATTTCACTACATTCTTCAAAACTAGAAAATGGTTCTAAAAGGAGAAAAAACATCTCAGTTACACTCGCTATATCATACAGACCGAATATTACAAGACATTTCTGTAAAGTTGCTGCTTGCAGACGAGGTTATCAAGAATCCAATCATCACTCAAATATGTCATCAAACCTGTCAGCATTAGTATTTGACAGAAAACATCTTAAATCTGTTTGTTTTTTTTCCTCTGACGCTGATTCATCCGATACACAGGTGAGTTGGATGTGTAAGAAAACTGGAGTGCACTGGTTTGATTGATCAGGAGGCAAAGGCCATATCATGCTACATGTCCAAACAGGAAAATCTAGTGTTTGCTCACCTCCTCCAATGGTCCATCAGTCCATATTTCTGTGTGCAACTCAAAGAATAAAGTCCTGTTTTAGCATAAGAGCACACTCAGAGACATCAGGTTAATGTGCCCAAAGTGTTTCTATAGGAGAGAGAATATTTTCAGTTTTGTTCGGTTTAGATATATTTATTTCTTCACTGCCTTCATTACAACATAAGTACAGCCAGCTGTTCGTTACAAGGATTGTATTTTCATATCAAAGTGTGAGTTTTGTGTTAATATATTCTCACTATTGATCATCTAAATTTGTTTGATGACTGCTGGAGAATGCCTTATGTCTTATTCTAGTCAGTAAACACATATAGGTTGCATGCAGATGCATCTTGATTATCTACGGAGTGACCTCTGTTGAAGAGGGTAATAACACGCAAAGGCATGTACTGTACATGCAATGTTTCTGCCAGTGACAGAAACTCAGGCAGATTTTTGATGATGATGTTATATTTCATTCTTTTTAAACTAAAAATATCCATCTCCCTCCACAGAAGGAATCAGTTTCACGTGTCTACCAACGAAAGGTAAAATGCAGAGGTTGTGGTCACCTCTTGTGGTTCTCCTACTAAGCTACTGCTTCTCAGGAAGTCAAGCCAACCGCGTCTACATTCACCCCTTCTCCCTGTTTGCTTTCACGAATGCCACCTGTGAGGACCTGCAGACCCCAGTGAGCAAGCCCCAGGAGACGTTTCCTGTGGTGCCCCTTGATATTGAAGTCCTGACACCAGACAGCAGGAACCTATCAAAACTGAACACACAGAGGCAGAACACCACCTCAGAGAGGATGGTGGTTCTGGCAGAGTTGTCAAACGCTCTGGGCCTGAGGATGTTCAAGGCTTTTAGCAGCTCACAGAAGGGCACCAACACTCTGCTCTCTCCGGTCAACACGTTTGGATCCCTTGTTACTTTGTACCTGGGAGCCTCCAAGACGACAGCAAGCTTCTTCCAGGTCTTTGCTTTTGATCTGTTCTTTCTGCAGCGATAGCTCAAAAGTATTTTTTTTCGGCAAGCAGACCCTGCTGATTGTTTGCTGTTTTAATACTATCCTAAGCAATTATCTGATTAGAATGTTATTTACTTTAACACAAATAAGTAAATATTTCCCAATTCACTCTCATCTTTCCAGTTTCTTCTGGGCCTGAGCCGTGGCACTGACCTGGAGGACTGTGTGTCCCTAGTGGACGGACACAAAATTCTCAAAACCCTGCAGAGCATAAACTCTCTGGTGGATGACAAAGCCAACGTTGAAGTCGCTACCCTGATCTGGGCTTTCACTCGACGGGACACTCGGCTATCCAAGGACTTCATTCAAGGCACACAGGACTTCTCAGACTCATCATTCATCCGCAGTGTGGACTTCTCCAAACCTCAGGAGGCAGAGCAGCTGGTGAACAGCTTTGTCGAGAAGACATCAGAGGGGGAGGTGAAGAGCATCTTCAAAGATGTGAACTCCAGCAGCAACTTTCTGTTCCTGTCGTCCTTCTATTTTGAAGGTCTGTCTACACAGATTGAGATTCCTAATTTATAGTCAAGATGCCACATATTCAGACTTCACCCTTTCATCCTGCCAGGGCGTTAAACCAGCATATAGATCTGACTATGCATCGACCCAGATGTTGACAACCTGAAATCCTACAAGTAACGACATTTAGTCATGAACTCCTGAACCATGTTGTTGATTGATGTGTTCTTTGGTTGTGTCTATTAAGGAAACTGGAAGGCAACCTTTGACCCAGAGAAAACCTCCTTACAGGAGTTTCATGTGGATGAAACAACCACAGTGATGGTGCCACTGATGACCCACACAGGTCACTACAACTACACAAAGGATGAGGTAAATGTTAATTCAACAGTATGGTTTTCAATGTTGATTTGTTGGCTCATTTTGGGTATTTGACCTCTATTTTTAGGTGAGGTGTGAGAATGAACTTGCATGACCAGCTGATTCTGTAATATTTTTTATTTATTTTTTCTTAATATAAAGGTGAGGCGGTGCACTGTTGTGAAGCTGCCTCTGAGCAAACAGTTCAAAATGTTGCTGGTCCTGCCTCATGACGGGCCCAGTCTCCATGAACTGGAGTCTAAGCTGAACACTGAAAGTATTACAGACTGGAACCAGAACCTCCAGGAAGGGTGAGGATTGTGCTTTTGTCAAAATGTCATCTGCCTGTTTTTCATCCATTTTTAATTCCTTCATGTGATTTGTTCCTGTGCTAAAGCAACTAGTTCATTCCCAACTACTGTGAAAATTTGCAAATAATTTTTAACTTACGTTTTTAAATATCTTTCCTCTTTACCTGCTCAGGCTGCTGGAGCTGTCACTGCCAAAATTCTCTATGTCTTCTGTGACGGATCTGCGTGACCTGCTGACCAGCATGAGTCCAGAAATCGAGGACAAATTGTTGGGCTCTGAGGCTGAGTTCAGCCAACTAAGCAACCACAAGCGCTTCACTATAGACAAGGTGAACTAGACAGATGGTCAGCTTGTCACAGTATAAAATCAACTCACTGTGCATGTTTGAATCATTAACAGATCTCTCTGTCTCCTGTCAGGCACTCAATAAGGTGGTGTTTGAGATGTCAGAGGAAAGAGCAGGACATCAAGACAGGATGCAGCAAGCGGGCATCCCTCTTAAACTGTCCATCAACAGGCCTTTCTTCTTTTCTGTCACAGAAGGAAATTCAAATGCCATCTTTATGCTCGGCAAAATCACCAATCCTGCACTCTAGAGTTATGTAGTAGTTGAAACCAACAAAAACCTCTGACATGAAAAATGTCATACCAGATCCATTTGTATTTTATTGCCTATAGCTTATGTTTCTGCAGGGGCTGAAATCAGTCATCAAACAGACATCTCATTTAGGTCATATCCTTGTTTTTCAGCTGACAAAATGGCCACATACATGAGGAACGAACCAAAACCCTGCTGAAGACAAATCCATCAACATCCAATGATGTTGTAGTTACTTGTTGATTGATACAGAAACTAAAGGATCACCAGGGATCCTTTTCAGTATTTATAAAAATCTCTTACTACAAGGTGTTTTCAAGCAACCTAATTTCAAGCAAATCCTATTTTTTTCTGTAAAATGTATTATAATTAAGTTCTGTACAGTATTTTTTGGTAGAGAATGTACAGACAATGAATGATAAATGCATTGTATGTTGTAAGTTTGTTTTTTATGATTTATTGATTGCTGAAATTAAATGTTTTCCAGTATTTTAACTGTCATTGTTTTTCATCATTTTCCGTCAGGATTTCAGATCGTTTTGAAACATCATTATTGTCCCAGTGCTTCACAGATGCACATATGTAGTTTTTGTCCTGTTTCCAAAATCTTGCTTCATATATTTGTGCATAAATATGGATTTCTTAACAAACTTCTACTAATTACTAATATAATACAGTTTAGCACAAACTTCATGAGTAGACATTAAGAGCAATTTTATATTTACCTTTTACAAAACCCAAATCTGTAATATTTGAGCAGTCTAATTTTTTTTAAATTCTGTAACTAAGGTTTAACAATGCCTTGTTAAAAATCAATCAATCATCTAGTAATTTATGTATGTTGTATAAACGTTTGTATTAAAACACAAAGTCAACACTGTATCCAAAGTTCATTCTTTTATTCCCAAGTTAATCACATTAACCTTATTATACCACACAGCTCTGATTTTAAGAAAAAAGTTACACACTAACAGACTTCTTTGAGATGGCTCCTTACCAAGCAGCAGATATTACATAAATATTGTTTCTCTCTTTATAACTTTCTGACCAAAGTAAAATCACAGCAGTGCATATGACCAGCATCTGGAATCCGTTTCTGTGAAAACCTTCGATGAGCAGGGTACCATGCAGAGCCTACAATGATCCACAGACAGCACTGTAGCTGCTCTGCTAGAGGTCTCTGCTGTTGAAATGTTTGTGCACTGCGGCTCCTAGTCTGCATCAAACGGAGATGTTTTTGTACAACTACAGAACTAACACTTCTGAAACAAGATTTCAGTGTTACTTCTGTTCCTACTTTCTTCGTGCCCTGTCATTATGACCTATTACCAGACCATGACTTTGGCCTAGACTGGGACATTTATTTTTTAACTTCACAAGTCAATAAGAAACATGAGAATGAATGCAGCATTGTTCAAAAGACTAAACTTTTTACTGGTTCTGTTCAGCAAGCTCCCGAGCCTCTTTCACAAGGTCCATAAGACAGGAGAACATGGAGATGTCATTTGGCTGAAGTCCCATCTTCTGGATCTAAGACACGTAAGAACACAAAGCAGTGTAATCAACGTATTTCAGTTTGTAACTTCAGCAGCAGTATTTGTGTACAATACAGGCTTTTTTAGGTCACATGTTCAAGTGTGTCTGCATGCATATGTTTCTACACTTCTCAGACACAACCCACCTGTTCCCCAAGGTATTCCACATCCAGTGCCAGTTGAAGACGGATCTTGCTATCGTCTGTGGGTCCACCATTTGCTCCTGCCGTGGTAGTCAAGGCCGCACCCTTTCTGGCTTGCTTCAGTCGTTTCAGACTCTCCTCCATCTTTCTCACTGAGCTCAGCACCTCTGAGATGGTCTCATGGTACCTGAGGGCAAGAAAGACAGAAAATGAAAGTGTGAAACAAACTTTGTGGTTTGCAGATGGAAAGATAAAAATGCAACTTTTACGTGTGTTAACTTTACCTCTGTGTGCATTCAGACAGTGCAACTCGCAGCCACTCCTGTGCTGTAGAAGGGGTGACCAGACCTGTGGAGTCGGTCAGCAACTGATGTAACGGACGTAAAGCATTGTCCATGTACGCCGATGCACGCACTGGCAGTTCCTACACACAAAGTAAGTAGAAGCTCAGATTTTCTATTTGTTTGTGCCAAAAATACATACATCTCCTTTTTTGGAGGGTTTCTTTTTGCTGTTGAAATCATGTTCAAACTGTCCTATTACAATAGATCCCATCTTAAATTCCTCTCTAACTATTAAAATAGTTCATTAGTTAATGTCGTAATACAGTGAGGAGATGATTAGTGGATGATTTAAAAGGAATAAGAATAAGCATGTTTTGACAGGAAACTCTTGGCACAAGGTCATCTTATTAAAATAAGTAGACCTGATATTTCTTGTCAAATTTTCACAAAGGAAACTCTTCATAGTTTACCAAGACTTTTACTGAAATATTATTGAGTTCATAATAGTAATAATAATGAAACATACGAGAAACATGTATGTTGTACATGTTTGCAGCTCACTTTATTAGTCCTGCGGTACAGTCGAGGAACCTCAGAGGCACTCTTCAGGAAACGACAGGAGCGGTCAGTCAGATGCTGGGTCATCCTGGTATTCAGAGTAGGAACACTACTTGACAGACAAGCCTTGGAATCTTCTAGAGCATCTAACATACAAAAAAACACTAGTAAGTGTATAAAAATAAACACATAGTCTGAGCTACCTTTGTGTTAGAGTCAAGGAATGATGATATTTTGTGATTACTACTCTGTTGATTAAGATTTCTTGCTGAAAAGCTTGTTGGAGTTTTAAATTTTTGCATTTTTTGAACATCACTGGACTTTGTTATTTATGATTGCATGTCCCTGTGTCCTCTATGCACCTATTATATAAGCACCGATGAAAGGTAATGCCAAAAAACTGCAAAGAAATCCAAAGTGTTCCTGATCTACTCACAAAAGTTACTGATAAGACCAAGTAATCACTGCAAAGAAAGTTAAAAGCTAAAATAATATCTATGGGCACTAAATGGGAAGCTTACCTTTTATAACAGTAAAGTTTTTGAATCCGATGGCTTCTAAACGCTGTCTGACCATCTCTGACAACTCTGGAATCTAAGAGAAAGATGAGCCAACCGTCAGTGTAAAAATGATTAAGAGAAAACTGGAGAACTAAAACATTAAATTAACTTTTATATAATTCTCAGCAAGGGACACTCACTAACATAAAACTGTGGGGAAGGTAGTTTGTGTGTTTGCACCTGTTCCTGTAGCTTTTGGATGTCAGCAGCAATGTAGACCAGCTGTTTAGTGGACAGGGAGGCAGGACTCCCACTCTCACTGCCACCTTCATCCATTGATGTGCGGCTGGAGGTGGAGGAGGCTGAGCTCGGCAGAGGCCTGGATGGCTCTTTGCTCACCTCAGTGGGTGGAGTCTTAGTCAACACCTGTGCAGGCACAAATCAGGATGAGGAACAAGAACAAATTAGCCAAGCTTCCTTGGTTTGTTGTTCTTCTAAGAAATTTTCAAAATAGTTTGTCTTTCTGTAGTTTATTTAAATTTACCTCCTCGAGAAACTTTGCGTATCGTGAGTAGAGCTGCAGTGTGAGCTTCCAGAAACGATGGGTCAGAGGTGACAGGTAGACCCTGTCTGACCAGCACCTCACTAGACAGGACCACAACACCTCAGATACCTGCAGGTGGTATGCACTGCCAGCTGCACATGAACAGGCACACACACCGTTAGTGCAGGTAAAATATTAGGCATACACTGGAGTTGACGAGAGAGAATAAATTCCTACCTGTTGCTGCCTCTAGTCCATCACTTATGGCATTCTCTAAACTCCCTGCTATTTCCTTGTACCTGAAAAACAAAGACCAAACTGTCAGCTTATTTCTTGCATCAGTTCTGATAAGCATGATGCTCATGCTCATGATGTAAAACAACACTGTTTAGGAAACAATGGACTTTCCAGAAAAACAGTCTCCTCAGATACCTGGGTTGTGTTGGGTTGTATTGTGAAACGAGGCCCTAATGTTTGTCTTGATGTGCAATGATGAGTACACTTTATCGTGTGGGTGCAAATGTAGGGGTGGGAGGGCATGGACAAAAAGTACATAACTTCGGTACTTTTTCACACAGATCGATGGCCTTTCAGTCAAGGTCCAGTGTCATGTTTATGGGCTCTGTTCAGTAATCTTCTGACAAGCATTCCCAGCTTACACTTTGCTTCCTCTCATTATTCTGTGTAAAATTCACACCCATAAGCAATTTTTCAGATTCCTACAAAAACAGGATTAGTTGACCTTTTTGAACATCTGCCAACTTTCTGCTTGTTTTCAAGAAATACTAACAGGCAGCTTGTTCAAAGCTCGTCTCTCGTGTCCTTACAGCAAGATCAGTCACTCCTTCAAAATACATGCTGCACAGAAATTACACCTTCACTGACGTATGACCACGTCCATTCAGCTTTTAATTTACTACTCTGCTCTATATCGAAATACAAATTGTGTAAAGTTTCATTCTAAACGAAGCATCTTTTAACTTGAAGATAATACACTCGTTTGCTTTTATGCTGAGAAGATCGATACCATTAACAGTTTACTGGGGGCTGTGTGTGAGACTAATTCTTGGCTGGGTGTAGTGACTCCCAAGTCCATTGGTAGTTCCATAACCTCACAGTAACGGCAGGATTTCTGTAGAAATTATTGTGACTGACAAAGAAATAGTCCCATACATAACCCCCAGTGTAGCCGACAGGCTATCATAGGTAGAGAACGGATCGTATTGTAGTAACACGCACCTTAGTTGAAAATAGACAGGCAGGTTCCATTTGTTGTGGAAGCTGGTGTATGAGGGATGAACTCTCAGCCTCTTCACACTGCCCTGCGAGCTGCACTGACGCTCAAATTTCCGCACAAACTCCATACTCACGCTGTAACGCTACAGAAAACACAGAATTGACAGAAAACATTCACATAACAGGTGAAACCACACAATCTAACACCGACTGAATACAATATGCAAAATCTTTACAAAGCAAACACACACACACAGAAACACACCACTTGAGTCAATGTGGCAGTACCTCATAGAATATGTCTGGGTTTCCAGGGTTGAAGAGGTAGGCCAACCTCTCCTCTATCGCTCTGATTATCTCTGGCCACACAGAGTTCACCAGAAAATCATAACCTGGAACTATGTCAGCTTTGTCGCTGAGGAAAGAGGGAACATGAGCACATTAACAGCATGCCAAAAACTGCTCCACACTGGGGACTGCTTTAGTAACTGATTCACCATATGTGTACAATTTAGGAGTAGTAGTTCTTGTTTTTGAAACACAAACAGTTGTTGTTTTTGGTGCAGAGTAACTAAACATATCAGTAACACAAAACATATAAATATCAAAGTGAGGATCACACGGCCTCATCAATATTCTGAATGGAACAGCTTTGCACTTGAAAGAAGACTATTTGCTTTTCAAAACTGCTTTTGATTCATTTGCCTTAATTGTTAACATCAATACCTGGATATGGCTCCTCCAGTCACTTCTCTTAGAAGTCGACAGTGATGAGGAACAAACTCCAACAGTCTAGAGTACATCAATTGAAGACCATTCGAATTAGACTTCACCACCTCTTCTACTATCACCTAAAGGCAAGACAGGTGATTTAAGCATATAGTTTATTAAAGCAGTATATACAGTATTTGTTGCCCTTCAATATTCAGTCAATATTCAATAGTCTCTTGCTGTATTAATTGTGAACTAATGAGGCTGCCACTCTGCTTGTTTTTTAGGTAAATATACAGCCAATTACAAATGATTAACCAACTTAACACATTTCATCTAAGACAAAACATGTCTTGAAAAAAAAAGTAGAGACACCCTCCAATCTATAGTACGTAAAAATGTGGCATGGTTACCTGGTCCATGTATGGTTTTACCAGCACCTGTCCTACCAAGGCTTCAGCATCACGAGTCTTGTCTATGGTGGCGTATGTCCTCAGACAGTGACGCACCATGTCCACATTGGATGTTTGCAGACCCTCAATCAACAGGCCCTCTAGAGACTGCTGCAGCATGGATGTGATCCCTGCGATACGCTGGCAGAGGATAAAACTACACTATTAAAAAAACTATCAAAAATTTTACTAAGACAGTATATTCCAGAAAACACACAGTCCAAGCCAATTTGGATCAATGTGACTGCTAGGACCCAATAGATTAGAGATTTACACAGTCCAAATGGTAGCACTGACTCTTTAATGTTAGAGAGGTGCTCTCAGCATTTAACAAAATGACTGCACAGAAGCTGATTATCTTTGTCAAATAATTACAATGACATTAATGCACTGACAAAACTGCCAGACAGATTAATTGACTAATTGATTAAATATTGATTTATTTGCTCTCTGACACTTACAGGTCTGACTTTGTCCAGTAGGGGCATGCCTTTGCTCTGTACAGCATGGAACTGCAGCTGGTTGAATTCTGTAGCTATCCTCTCCAGGATCTGACCTGCTAACAAAGGACTGTACATAGACAGACATGCAGACACAAAAACTTAGTACTATGCTCCTGCAATGATCAAACTCAACATCTGGTAAGTTGAAATACTGCTTCCAATCCTGCTGCAGTGCTTTGTGTCAACACTGTCGTTGTCACAGTGCAGATATCCTCAGTTACCTACCTGCTGATTTCCAGAGAGCTGGATTCCTTTGAGTTCTGTGAGTGGAGGATCTTCTCAATCTTCTCCACTGAGCGCACTACCTGAATTAGCCTTAATACACACACCTGATGGGTGGTGATACAAAAACAAAGAAGATCATTTATTGAGTTCATCCTGAGTGAACACCTGTCCACCTTTGCCCATGTTTTCTTTCAAATCTAGTACTACTACAAAATAATATAGGACCAAATAAGATGAAACAGCATTAAGTTAACAATTTGGCATGGGCATGCCATGTCACATTGTCACAGAGCATTTTTAAAGGATCACAGAATACATTTAATGGTGAAAAACAATACATGATCACGTAATAATCAAACAGGAGTCAAACCTTTTTTTTCTGCAGATCTTCCTGTTTGGAAAGCTGGTTGTCTATAGCCTGAATCACCTCGTTAACACAGGACTGCAGGCTCTGCAACACACAACAACCAACAACATGCATAAAGACTGTGGCAGAAATGAATGGAGACTTACTGTATACACAATGACAGCACATACCATAACCTCCTCTCTTAACTGTCCCAATGGCACAGAAAGCTGATTGAGGGCTTTGTCCATCCCCACCTGACATGAGGGACAAGATATGTAAGCAGTCTACCCTCACAATAACAGAAGTGCTTTATATAATTGAAACTCTGTGGTGTGCTTTAATCTGTCAAGCGCATACTCAAGTATGGTAAAATTGAATTGAACTGACCCAATCGACTTATGTTTTTTTTAAACAGAAAAATATAACAAAATTGGCAATATTAACAAAAACTGACCAGGTTGGTGGACAGGTTAACAAAGTCTGCATAGTCCTTGTTGATGAGCTCTACCATGGCTGTTTTCAGCAGCTTATAGTAGAGCTCAAGGTCCTCTCTCATCTCCTCTAGCTGCACCTGCTTCCGACACTCAGCCACAAACTGGTCAACATCGAAGTCATCCTGCAGACAGACCACAAGGACACAGGCACTTTTAGATAACACCACTTGCTAGTCAGCCATGCACACGATGGCGTCCACATACATGGACAGACAAGTTGTCTCAAAGAATGAGGAGACAAAAACAGCTTAGCTACAAGAAAACAAAAAGACAAATTCCGACACCTACTTTACTTTACTTGAGTATTTCCTTTTTCTGCTATTTCATATTTTGACTACACTACATTTCAGAGGAAAATATTGTAATTTTACTGCATTGCATTTTTTTGTAACTTTAGATACTAGTTACTTTTTGGAATTAGACATATAAAACAAAATACAGTATATTCATAAAACTTTATTGATCCTCCGTAGGAAATTCACAAGCCACCCAACAGAATGTAGAGTACTTCAAATGAAAAGTATATAAAGTCATTAACATTAGCTCCACCTATACCAGCTGCAACACTGGGTTAATAAACACAATAATCCATAAATGATTACAACCCAATAATAAAAAATACATTAATGTGAGAGTACTATTACTTTTGGTACGTCAAGTAAATTTGGCTGCAAAATTCGCTTGTACATTTACTTAAGTAAACACATATGAATTCAGACTTTTACGTGTACCACAATGTTACTACACTGTGGTATTTGTACTTTTACTTTAGTAAATTATCTCTGTATTTCTTCCAACAAGACTGTTTCTCAGTAAGTCGATTAAATATTCAATAACAAACTAACCTTAAAGAAAAAAGACTCAGAATGAGTCGACTAGCTAGCAGCTACGGCTAGCTACATCAATAGAATGCGCTAACGTTAGCTGTTTGACAAACGTAACGTCTCACCTTCATAAAAACATCCTTGTCGAAGCACAGAGAATCTGGTCCCTTTGGTAGATTCATTTTAGATCATAAAAAGAAGCTGCAGCACATAAAGAAAATCTGACAGGTCTCTAATTTATGCTACAACCAAACTTCCGCAAACATGGCAAGAGCACCAACAAAGAAGAGAAATCCGGATGTTACCGCGCCCCCTCGAGGCCGGTGTTATACCACAGTCTGTGCCTGTCGCGCAGTGAGACCGTAGAGGGCGATGTTACATGGATGTTATCGCTGTTGTGACGGTAACTTATTTAGCATTAAATTCTGACACAAAAGTGTTTGTTGTTGTTGCTCGTAATGTTTGTTTTATTTGGTTGATTTTGACAGATTGTGTAGATGTGACTAAAACAATTTATTATATATATTCATTTTGGTGCTGTCCTCAGAGCATTGTTAGATAGGGCTCGTTTGGGGCTCAAGGGCAAAAATATGCCTCTAGTTACTCCCTATACATTACAGTTTCCTTATGTTGTAAGCTAAAATAGCAATAAGCTAAATAAATAATAAAATAAAATAAAAAATGAAATCATTATAAATATTTGCTAGTTTCACAAAATCTTTGGATTGTCACTGTTGTTCATTAAGAGCAATTTTTAAGAAATAACGATGGACATTTTTCACATTGAACAATCAGTTTATTATGAAAAAGAATAGCTATCAGGTATTAATAATAAAGACGCGTGTAAAAGTCATTTCTCATTTAAATTGGAATAATACAATCTAACCCGAGTTTATTTGTGTGTTATCGTTACTTGTCAGGAAGAAAAACTGGAGCAATGCCTGATGTTGTCCAGTGGTTATCATATTATCTAGACCCTAGTATTTTGTAGTAAAGCTGAGGGTTTGGACACACAGCTTTTATTTATTTATTATTTATTTTTTCAGTGAAACTGAATTATTTATTTATTTTTTGTTAGTTTAATTTTACATTTCTTCTCACATTACATCACCCATAATAACAATCTTTTTGGACACTTCTTCGTTTTATCTTCAGCAGCTCCATCAACTGCTCGTCTGTGAGTTTGGCCGAGAAAGTGCAGTCTCATTGGACGACATGGCTGGGCTGTGCTGTCAGGTGATGCAGCATCAGCCACTGCTCTTCCTATGTGGAGAAATCACTGGACTGTCAACCCGGATGCTGTGCTATAACTATTGATAATTGTGCCCAGTGCGCAGCGCTGTAGGCAGCGGAATTATTTCAGTACCCTTGACGCGGACAGCTCTCCCTGGAGCAACACGCTTCTGACCTCCGCATCCGAGCCTGGAGGGCAGGAGGATCATACCTAAGATAGGGGAGAGTGTAGCCGACACTTTAAAGGGAGACACCTCCGTGTTCCTGTCAGATCGTGACCACTAAGGAAAGAGAAAGGGGGGAAACAGCATCACAGCTCAGAGAGATGGCGGAGTGCGGGCGGAAGGCGCTGTCTCTCCTGGAAGCGGCCCGTTCCCGGTACGAGAGCCTGCAGATATCCGACGACGTGTTTGGTGAGTCCGGGGATGACAGCAGTGACAACCCCTTCTACAGCACCTCCGGAGACTCCGACTCAGACAACTACATAGCCGAGGTAGGGGAGGAGGAGCAGCACCACCATCACCACCACCACCACGAAAAACGGGGCGATAAGGAGAGCGGACACAGCGGGGGCAGCGGAGCCGGTCCCCCGGGCTCTCTGTCCCGCAGTCAGGCAGAGGAGGAGGGCTGGACGGAGACTGTACAGGATGTCACGGTGCCGCCGTACAAAGAGACATACGGTGAGACGACAAGATGAATAAGTTCATTTGTGCAGTTTTGCCTGTGGGTGCGAAGTGATTGTATGGAGACAGACAGAAACAGTGCAATTCATGTTGTTCAGGTCAGGATGCCATTTCTGTGGCTCCTAATCCGGTGCCAAAACACTGCACAAAGGGCTCCTGCTTTGGTACAGCTCGATGCTTCTCATTTTCCTGTGTGCGTGTGCGTGAATCCTCGTCATGCGTGCGTGTGACTGACAGAAGCATGACACTGCATCGCTCATTGCTATATGAAGTTAATGACAATCGCTTAGCCTTTGATATTCACCCCTCAGTGCTGTGGGACACATGCTGCCCTGTGTGTGTTCATGTTTCAGGGCATTGCAGGGAGACACGCTGTTTAATATAGAGGAACCAGCATGGTGTCCCTCCTGGCTCCTCACACATCACATATGTGCATGTATACATTACATGTGGTCCAGTGTATGGATGCAGAGACAACTCTGTGTGTGAATCATGGCACTTGAACAGTACTATGCACCATCACTGCTGTCTCTTTGTCCCCAAATCATCTAAAACCCACTGTAGTCGCCACACTACCTTTGTTTTTATTTCATTCATATACCCTTAAGTCCAGTAATCATAAGGGAGTGGGGTTTGGGTGTATAGTGTAGTTCCTGCTGTAAGGCTTCATTTGGTTTGGTTTTTCTCTCTCATTTGCATTTGCAGTTTGTGCTGAGTGGATGTTTTTGTGAGCTTTGATTACAGCTAGCTCTGCCAGATCACTAAAAAACAATCAAACAACTACATAGCAGAATCAGATCATGAGACAACTTTTCAACTGTTGTGTTCTCTGTTAACGCTACAATCAATTGTCTGTTTATTAGGTATATCAGGTCTTGCAGTCCTGGTGTGCATTTTACTTAATCAAAATAGTCTGAAGCAGTTGAGCTGAGGTACCATCAGACGTTCTCTGGGAAAGAAAATGTTCCAGGATGTTCTGTGTCTCGCTCTGTCCTGCTCTGTTTGGCTCTATTGACTTAATCTAAGGTGACAGCAGGTGTGTCTGTATGCATTGTATATTCTGGTCTGGTTTGTTAAAGAACAGTGTCTGTTTGCACAAGCACAGTCAGTGTGGGTGGGGGCCTGTTGTCCAGTATCAGAGTTCAGATGATTAAGAGCTGCCTGACTGGATGGATATATGGCTGCCAGGGAGCATATTTACACCTCAGTCTCTATGTTGCCAAGCTCTTACTTAGATTTAATTGGCCTGAACCATAAAGATGGACCAGATGTACCTTAATGTTTCTCCATCATTTTGAAGAGAAACCTACTTACACCAGATAAGGTTCACACTAAGTCTGCCCATGGTGAACAGTGATCAGTGATATTTCTAATCGTGTCTGGACCTGTCTGGCTGACTTTTTGTCACCCAACTGTCTGTCCCCCTGCTCATTTCTCTGTCCCTCTGTGCCAGTCTATCTGTCTATGACAGTGCTGACACAGACATAGTGTTGATGTGATGGCTCCATTCCTCGGAGACTGTGCACCCTGTACATAAATCATCAGCGACTGTCAGAAAGCATCAAGTCAACCTCATACAAACTGTCGCCTGATTTTGTCTGGTGTGTGTTTTGTATGTTTTCAGTTCCAGCTGCTTCATCTCCTTCATTTTATTACTGGCATCGAGATATTGAAACTAGGCTACTTTTTTTTTTATTTTTTGGCTTGTGTAAAAATGTGGTTTACCTATGAGTGGGTTTATAGGTGACATTTTGTCTTCATCTCATGAGAGTGTTTCGCCTGCAGCATAATAGGGATGGCAAAGCACCAAACTCAGGATTACGAAGCATCTCAGATTATATAACCGTCGTATCCTGATGTTGAACGGAATTAAAGAACTATTTATTCATTCACTTTGCTGAGCACATTTGATAGATTACTGCTATTCTCCAGTCAGTTCAGTTTATCTGTCTGACCTGTGTTTACGACTGTTATCTCGCCTGCATGCTGCTTCTGGACACTGCCGAGCAATTTGAACTTGACACACGAATTGTGCACTCTTGCAGAACTTATCCACAAAAGACCCAAATTCATTTCAACATTGGACCTGGACACAGAGATAAACACAAGCATTTAAAATATAAACTAATATATTAGCAAAGAACAAATTAAATACGATGTCTGACACAGCAAAAACACTAAACAGTAATGTAATTTATCTCTATATTTCTCTGTGGACATGTATGGAGTTGTATTGTAATGATATGAGTGAGTAATACAATAAAATCATATAAGTCAGATTAAGAGTTTTCAATCAATACTACAGATAATGAAAAAGAAAATAAAATCAAATTCATTTTTCATTATATGCAACAATCTTATATGTATCACTATAAAATACTCAAATGCTGGAAGAGTTAGAATAAGGATAATTGAATAATTCTTCTTACAAAAACTCTATGAGGACATTTATATTTCTTCAGTGTTGGATGGAAGAACTCCATTATCCTTGGGTTGTGTTTGCTTATTTCAGAGATGAGCTAAGGTGATTCATTTTGACTTGGTGGACATCCATCTTAATGTCTGAATGTTTTTATCAAGGACTGGCTCACTCCGAGGAAGTCACGCTGGATTTTGCACTCAGCTTTCAAGTCTAATGGAATGCAAATGAGTGCATTTCCAGCCATGGCCCGGCTACATTTGCTGTCTTGGCTGCAAGCATAAGCTGTGTGGGCGTGCTTATTCTCATCTGTCATTCTTCTCCTCTACAGTTTGCTTGAATAGTGTACCAATTAGTTTCAAGCGTTTTAAATTATACCTTTAACTGAACACTGAACTGAAGCAAAAATACTTCATTATTTTGGGTGCAGGTTGACAATCAGGACTGGAGAAAGCATAGAGAGAGATTGAAAACCTTGTTCAGTGTTGTTCAGAGATAATGAGATCATCTTGTTCAATTGAATCTGAAGTTGTTCTGCTCGGCGTCCAGATTCTCTGTCATGGACCTAACAACCTCAGAGAAAATCTCTAATGTACTAGAGCAAATACATCAAGCTGGTCACTGCATTTTGTAATGTCGGTGTAGCTGCAGTGTGACACATACAAGCTTAGTGACAGGAGTCCTGTTAAAGGTAAATGTCACTTTCCCCTCAGTAAACAATTTAGAGACAGTAATGAAAGATAGAAAGTAGGAAATGAGAAAAGGTTCAGTCATCAAAAGATTCTCTCAGTTGTTCCCCCTGTCAGACGAACTAATGTTACCCATATCATTTATTAAAAGTTTTTGAATGTTTGTTAATGATAGTAATGTTAATTTGGTTATTTTCAGCTAATTATTATACCTGTTTATGTTCAGTTATTCATTAAAACTTCCCATCACTTTCAAAAAACTTAGCTGCTCACCTGCTAATGCAGGCTTTCAAAACGTGGTGGTTAGAGTCTCCAGGATATATATTTTTTTTTTATTATTGAAGTTGTAATTTCTTTTTTTAATAAATTAAGCTACTCCACAAACTTTCCATGTAATACTGAGCAACAGCAGGAGTCCCCTGCACACTGCGACTAGACAGGACAACAGATCCTTTGTGTTATGTACATGCTCTGTGTGCATTTGCAGGTTTAGGTGCATCCAATGTTTTATTAAAAAAAAGTTAATGCTGCTGTTTCATCTCTGAGATGGGGTTTCATTCATAGCTCCCTCCTGGCAACTACACCAGGACAGGATTTTGACTTATTACCTGCCATAACACTAAAGCAAAACCACTGAAACCTTCTGTAAGTGTAGAAAACCATCACCATGGTGGCTCTCATCTTCTGTAAACTTTCTAACCATTTCCCTGGGGTTGTGATGTCCACATACGTTCTGGAAGTTCTGTATATATATATATATATACATACACATACATATGTATGGTATATGATAGGCTCTACCATTATTAATGGACTTTCTCTTGTTTTCTGTTTCTCCTCTTCTTATGAGTGTAGTTATGCAAGCAAGAAGCAGTTTGTATGCATCCCACACAGCCTTTACAATGACAGATCAACAAAACCCAACTTTATCTTGTCTTAAAATCTCCAAAGAAAAGTCAGCAAAGTCAATCAAATTGAAGGCTTGGTGTCAGAGTTTTAAAACTTTAAGTGACAGTTATGTGAGTGATTATCCCATGTGGGACTATCTGTCAGTCTGTGTGTTTCCCTCTGTCATAATGTTTCACTCCTTATTTTTTTTTTAACTTGCAGGCCCTGCTCAGAAGATGCCAGCCTCTGCTACAGCCTTGGACTTCTTCCAGCTCTTTGTTCCAGACAATTGCATTCAAAATATGGTCACCCAGACTAACATGTATGCCAAGAAGTTCCAGGAGCGCTTCGGCTCAGACGAAGGCTGGTATCCCGTCACAGCTCAGGAGATGAAGGCGTTCCTGGGCTTTGTCACCTCCACCAGTGTACATCGCTGCGAGTCGGTGCTCAGCATCTGGAGCTCAGGCTTCTTCAGCAATCGGAGCATCGCCTTGAAGATGAGCCAGGCACGTTTTGAGAAGATCCTCAAGTACTTCCACATCGTAGCTTTCCGGCCGTCGCAGGGAAGCAACCAGGGCCTGTACAAGATTCAGCCGTTCCTGGACTCCCTGCAGCAGTCGTTCGGCTGCACCTTCAGGCCTTCACAGACACAGGTGTGTAAGCAGCAGCATCACAGGGGTTACTGTCTTAAACGTCTTACTTTGGAACTCTCTTGTCTTTTAGAGGTCAGCACAATATAATAGCATGGTTCAAAATGTTATATCTCTTATTATCCCCATTAAATGCATGGAATGAAACAACAATGGCAGTTGCCAAACAGCAGAGACGTTAATTTTGTTTATTGAAAAACCTGATTAGCAGTGTAAGTACTGTTTCAGTTTAAGGTATACTGCCTATTCCTGTGCAAGCACTATTAGTACAGTAGTAATGGAAGTGCCCAGTTACCTTGTAAAATATAATGTAAAGAAATTTGCAGCTAAAGAGCTCCCACTAAGAATGTCAGTTTGAAAATGTTCTACACAGAAATAATTTGGTTAAAGCTTTAAAGCTAACATCCTTCATGCCAGAAAACTTACTTCAACTTGATTTCAGCTGCAGTTATATGCACTAGATCTGCAATTATGTAACTGGGGCAGCAGAGCATCAGTATTACTAACATACTCTATTTTGGTTGGGCTACTTTCTTCTCCAGATTAAGAGCAGCACAGCAGATTTGAAAGAACTCAAGAATAAACAACCTGATCCAAATCAAACCCACATTCACCATATCCTTATTTACTTTACTCCTGACCAACTCAATGAATTTATTTGCATCTGATTGTAGAAAACAAAACCAAAAAAAGTTGTACAAAGAAAATTTTCTCTGCTTGAGCATAGAGAGAGTGTATCAAGTTAAAAAAAGTGTCTAATAATGATAATAATAACAGCAGTGCTTAATGAGATAAATCATTGCATGTGATTTGCTGCTGATTGGATGTGTCCAGTTTGTTTGTCTTCACACTTTACTTGTAAAACAGCAATGACTGATGAAAGTGGTTGCCATGAAAGGAAAGAAAAAAACGACATGCCACATTCAGATTGTTTGGCTTCGTATTGGAGGACACAGTGTAATGTCCACGTTGTTTAGGAGCTTTTCTCACAGACTGCATGTTCTTCCATAATATCAACAAACAAATCACCCATCATAGTCAGAATGTGGTTAGGAGCAGGGCACCAGGGGTGGTTAATCGTATTCCAGTGGGGACACCCTGCAGCCACTATCAGGCTTTTAAAATCCGAGTGCATAACATCATCATTGTAAAAGATGATGTCAGTGCTGTGATGCATTTGGGAATATAGACACTTAATATCAACATCCTTATATCACATCCACATCTCAGCCATGTACTATCAAACAAGTAAAAATGTAGGTGCTGATGTAATTGGTGGTTCAGTGAAATATGCTTTTGTGGGTAAAGCTCTCTATCTACTTAGGTCTAAAACTGAATGAAACAATGAGGGCATGCTGGATGCTGGTTCTCAGACTGTGTGTGTGTGTGTGTGTGTGTGTGTGTGTGTGTGTGTGTGTGTGTGTGTGTGTGTGTGTGTGTGTGTGTGTGCGTGCGTGCGTGCGTGCGTGCGTGCGTGCGTGCGTGCGTGCGTGCGTGCGTGTGTGTGTGTCAGTAGCAGGGTACATGTGTATCTAGGCCAGTTTGTTTTATCTGGTGTCTGTGCCAGGGGCAGGCAGCGGGCCCAGTTAATCAGTGGCACAGTCTGAAACTGTTGCTCCATAGGAAGTGTGAAAGTAATCTACCAATTTAATGAAGTACATTTTTTTTCTTTATAATTATTATTAGTTTCTTGATTATAATCTATTTGTGATTTGATTTGGATTGTTTTATTTTGATGCACCGCTTTTGAGAGCAAGTTATTTTTGTTTTTGCTTTGAAAAATGTTTAAATTTAATTGCACAATATTTTGTCTAAACATGAGTACATGCGCATGACCTGGAGTTGCTGCCACTGAATATTATTCAACAAGTAGCTCTGTGAATGTCGGTGTGAATATCAGCACTAATGTGTGAATATCAGTGCTGAATGATAGCATGTCAACTGACAGCTTCACATTTTCCGTGTCAGTCTGGCAGTTTTGCAGTAGCTAAGATGATTGACACTGCTTTAAATTGATTTGTCGCAATCCTCGCAGAACATCCCCTGCAAGACAGCAAGCGAGTGGCTAGATGGATTTTCCTCCCCTCTTTATCCAACACAGGATTAGTGTGAACTCATGCAAACGATTTACCTGAAGCATTCATGTGTAAATGTAGCCACCTGTTTTCTGCAGTTTGGGTAAGGTGTGGTGAAATTTTACATCGCCAAGGGAAGAAAGCTGCAGTAGCTGCTAATGCCCTGCAGCTACAAGATGAGATATTTTATAGTTTGTGTGATGTCACCCATCTAAAAGCCTGACAGTTTTCCACTTATGATGATATGTATGATTTGACTGGGAAATTACTTGTCGCTCTTGGCCTCAGAGCAGGAGATTTGGTCACTGCTCATTCTAGCTTTAGTCAAATCATGGTGGAGCAGGAGGTGGGAAAGACACCAGAGGAAGGGAGAACTGAGAAATTTGAAATGCAAATGTTTATTGCGTTGGAAATGTTCAATGTGTTTTAGTGTTGCAATAATATTAGGTTTTGTGTGTGTGTGTGTGTGTGTGTGTGTGTGTGTGTGTGTGTGTGTGTGTGTGTGTGTGTGCGCGCGCGCACACGCGTGCGTGTGTGTTTGGATTTGTGAATCTGTGTCAGTTTTTAAATACTGTGCCTAATCCCCATTGGAAAATTCAGCCTGATTTGATCTGACCCCTCTAAACTGTTTAGCGACAGTGAGCCGACCCAGGAAATAATACAGGAGGAAAATGGCACAGTTCATCCTACTTTTAAATCATACATTTCCTGCACTGTCTGTTTGATGGCAAACTTGGAATTTTCCTTGCAACCTTTTTCACATGTCCTCTGGAAACGGCAGCAACATCACTAAATTGCAAATATTCAGTTTACCATTATGGGCACAAAGTAAAGCCATTTTATTTTAATTTGAAAGTCAACTAAAAGTGAATTTTAATCCTTTCTGATTAAAATATAACTTAAATGGTAATCAACTTATGGTTTACTTGGCTCATTTAAGCTTTGCGGTAGAGTGCTTCTTTTAAAGTTGGAGATTCATGAATATTTAAACTGGGTGTGTTATATTTTTATGAATTTATTTTTGATTATAGTTAAATTTTAATAAGTGTTCACCATGCTTAGCAGAACCGCTGTTTATTTGGCACAGAATTTTCACTGAATTGACAGCATCAGGTAAAACCCAACAAAAACATTTTTACTATATTTTCGCACAAACTTACAATCATGTGTTTTCTATTTTTTATTCATCTGTTTGTCATGAGGTTTGATCTTGTCAAGCACAGACCATGAAAGTACTTTTTATATTTAGTTTTTCAGTTGTTATGCAAAGAAAGAGGCAGACAGGCAGAAATTCAGCAGGGAATAACGTTTAAATCAAAAAAGTAAACAACAAAGCAGTGACTGAAACAAAAACAGAAAGTGACAGAGGAGAAATTCTTCTGTGGGGCTTTGCTGACAGATTGCAGAGTTGCTTTTCTCTCTGCAGTATCACACTCCAACACATACAAGACTTGTGAGAATCTTTAATTTGCTGTCCTCTCTCTAACCCTTAGATGTAATGTTACATCATACACAACCTCCCAAACACAAAAGTACTTTTTTCTCTTCTGTTAGTCTGGCTGTTTTCCAATAACACCTCTTACTTTGGTTGTGACATGGGAATATAAAAATGCACCAAGTCAATCCGTGTACTCTGCGTTCTTTCGATATTCATTTGTTGGGCTGTGATTGGCCCGGCTCATTTGAAGCCTCAGGAAGACTAAGGTGTGGGGGTCCGGACAGAACCGGGTCTGGCTGGGCAGGCTACAGTCCTATGCTGGAATTAGCAGCACACTGCAGAAGGCTGGGGCCCTGCGATGTTCTGTTATGACGGTGAGACGGCTTTGCATGGAGCACAATTTTCGCAGCTTGACTAATTTTCCGTTTTTCGTTTTAAAACGGAATATCAGAAGAACAGAGAGTATACGGATTCAAGTCAAACCCACATGTACTGTAACTGTAGCTGTGTGTTTCCAGGTTCTGCATGAGCCCTTGATAGACGAGGATCCAGTGTTTATCACCACCTGCACGGAAAGAGAGCTGAGGAAGAGGAAGAAGAGGAAGTTCAGCCTGTGGGTTCGACAGTGCACCTCCACTGGCTTCATCTGTCAGGTAGCAGTACACAATACTGTGTGTGTGTGTGTGTGTGTGTGTGTGCGCAGTTGCTTCAGGTCCATTTTGACTGTGAAAAGAGACAATGAAGAGATGAAAGATGTTTGTGTTTGCTTTGTGTTTTTATTATTATTTATATTTGCTGCAATCAAAATCTATGTCAGAAATCTAATATTTGACATCAAAAATCTAAGAACAAGTCTTAAGGTCTGCCTGAGGTTAAAAACGTTGTCATGAAAACATCTGAGACCTTGATCTTCACCAAATTTCAAATCTCATTCTGAGGTTGTCGATGTTGCGTCATTTTTCTTTCAGTTAACAAAGAATAAAATCACAGTTCATGAAATCCGTGAAAGTTTGTTTTAAAAAAAAAAAAAAAAATCATCAAACACATCTTGAAATGAGAAATGGTTTCTGGGTAAAAATATTGGTTGTCAGATTTTCCTTTTGATGTAGTGTTAAAGAGAAATTGCTCCTGGCTCATGATCATTTTGTGCTGTCACATCTCAGGCAGGCAGAGCTGCTCTACTCAACAGCTTTGGCCTTACTGCAACCTCCCACGCCTACACTGGGCGCTTATATAACACCTGCATTTAACTGAGGAAAAACTGACAGACTCTGATCATTACAAAGGTCATCACAGAGAAAAAAACATAAAAACCACAACTGCCTGTTTTGTATAATTTTATTGATGCTTGAGACGGTCTCGTATCTAGTATTTAGATTAATATAGTAGTTTAGTTTAGTTTAGTTTAGTTTAGTTTAGTTTAGTAGTATTTGTGCCATGTGATGCCCAACCAAACTGTAAGTCATTCTTCTTCTGGATGGGGGTTGTTTAAACAATTAGATTATTCACAGTATCAGAGATTTGCTTTGGATGACAATTTCGTTCAGTGGCATCTAGCTCTGCAGACTGTGTCTACAGTGGTTTTATTTGTCTAGGTTTGAGGTTTCTGTTTGAAATTGAGTAGAGTTGTTCAGTATATCTGCAAACAAATCTTTAACACAGAATCAGCACATTGTCATAGGTAGCTTTTAGCAGTGGAGCTCCATTTACTGGTGACCCAAAGCACTGTTGTCAGCTCAGATATTATGCTCACTTCATTACTTAATTGTTAAAAGTCTATTAAAAGACCACAAAACCATGGCAACAATTGTAATATGATAACTGTCTAAAAAGCTAATAACCTTATAATCAGTGCCTCTACAGACTAATGTTGTACTGAACTAAACATCACAGCTTCAACCAGCAACTTCAACCAGTGTTCACTGTTTAAAATTGGTTTATGTTAATTTGAAAAACTGATAAATGTAAACATACATTCTTTTGATCATAATCTCAAATTTCCTGTGCAAAAAGCAAGAAGCAGGATGGATTCTGCCATTTAAAGCCATATTCCATTATCCCATCCATTTAACAAATTAGCATTAGTATTCACACTGACTGTGGCCATTTGGCACTATCTATCAGTCTTTACCCTCCCTAGCCTTTACAAGTCCACTGTACACCGACATGTGTCTGCACTGAGATCCTCTCTCTCTAAATGAATTGTGTCAAGGGAGGGAAAAAAATCTAAGAAATAAAGCGAGTTAATGGAGCAGATCAATGAGATTCCATTAGCCAGTGCAGCATGCAGTGATACACAAACACAAAGACACATGGACTGACCACTTAGTGTAATAGCCACAGGCCTGACAAGATGCTGGTTGATCAGGCTAATGCCATTCAGCTTTTGAAAAGCAGATACACAAAGAGACACTGGACTGTTTGTAAAGTCTTTCTTTGCAAGCCAAGCTCTTCTTATTGTATCTTCACGTGCATCATGTAACAGTGTGTTGAGCTCAACTACTGGTCAGGTTTTTATAAAATTTGCAGTCCTCAGTAGGCAGTCTTAAAACTTCCCAGACCCCATAACAAATTTTTGTAAAATTTTGCCCAAAGAGAAAAGTTTAGGCTTAACCTAATGTAGAAAAACTTACTGTCTTGTCTCTGAGCCCAAATGAAAGAAAACACAGAAAGTAGCTGCATGGAAAGGCCATCATGCCTAATGAGTCCTTGGTTCTCTGAATCTCTAGGATTGAGACTGGCAGTTCAAAGTTAGCATTAGCCATAGACCCACAATGGCTGTATTGATGTGAAGCATGGGCTGAATAATACTGGAGTTTTCCTTTAAGCTACCAAAATGTCATCTTCACACACCAGAGATTTTATACTTCAGTTGACATATTACTGTGAAATCTCCCACACTCTCATAGGTTTTGATTTCAGAACCTCTATTGGCCTTTTCTCTATTACCCCCTCAGGACAAATTTTGAAATCGACATTGCAGCATCTGTTGTCTTAGACTCAACAGTAGCTGAATGAATTTTTTTAAACTTCAAGGACAACAAACTTTTGCTCTTTGATGTACAATACAGGTCATATTGTTTTTCACTCCGACTCTGCAGATCTCAGTCCACCTGAAGGAAGGCCAGGGTGCAGACGGTTTGGCCACCTTGAAGAACAAGCCTCAGCTCCACAGCCTTGTGGCCAAGCAGCTCTGTCAGAACATCTCCGGCAAGAACACCATCATCTTCACTGGGCCCTCCATCACGAGCCTCAGCCTCTTCACCGAATTCAGTAAACAAGGTACACAAAAGTGTGTCTGTGTCGCCATCATGCTGCCTAAATATGACACCTTTTTTTTTTTTTGTCCTCTTCCTCCTCCCCCTTTCTCTGCTTTGGTGCACAGATTCTAATTTCTCTCTTCATCTCAGCTCTGTAGCTTTTTGCAATTTTTATTTGTATAATTATTTTTAATAATGTTGTGATGATATTATCCTCGGACTGTACAGTCTTCTGCATTTCACCTTCAAATGAGACTGCAATATACACCAATGCAATATAGAGTTACCATGACTCCTCTCTTTACACCTGGGGTGCACAGTTTTTAATCATATGGAAACTTGCAAAAGCACAAGCATGCCTTTCTTATATGTATCCTTCCCTTTATATAATTTAGACATTTCTAAAACAATATCAGATAACTCAAACACCAGCTTCACATTGCACATTGTATCTACTGTAAAATGTAATTTTAAAACTTTATCAAGCAATTTTCTAATTCAGTCTCTTAAGAATCCTATTGAATTAAGTATTATATGTTTAATAGTAATGTGCTGTGCTGCTTTATTGTCATGTTTCTTAGTGACCACATTCATGACTGATGGCCTGAAACAAGAATCTTGCTGAAAAGAAGTGAAATGATTGTACCAAATTTCACCCTATTTTTCCGTGATTTTAAAAAATGTGGCTATGTGACTTTTTGAAGTGTTTACCCAGCCCCAGGATACGCTGCCTTAGAAGTGAAGATTCATTAAGGGGCATTTAGCCTGGCTACAGCTCAAGAAAATCCATATTGAAAAAAACTGAAAACTTACTGTCACAGCTGACAACTAGAAATTCAGAATCCTAACAGGATTTTTTGGTTTTCATTTATATTTTATGCTGATCATCCATCTCTGAAGCAGGTTTCTTTACTCAGAGCTCTGATTTTCATTCTCATTGTACCAAAGGCATCTTTTATTATGAAAGCATAATCCTGTTACCTGTAGGGTGAAGCACATTTGCAATATCTTCAGTCCTGCTTTCTCCTTTTGTAATAATAATAGATCCGAGACACTGTCATGTCATAAGCTTTAAATGATTGAAAATGCACCATGATTTCATCAGCACAACCTAAAACTGAAATGTTTTTATCATAAATGCTTTTTTCATCAAACTATAACAGAAGAGCAGTTTTAAACTCAGCCAGGCAGAGATTGCAGTACTCCATGTTTTAAAAAAAAAAATGTCCAGACATATTAATATTTTGTCGTCCTAATTAAGTGAAGCTACTGTGAAGCATTCTGCTGGAAAAAAACTCAATTCTGAGCTTGGGAAGGCATTGTCCGCCATTTCAAATTTATCAAACTGGATTAATTAGCAGAGTTAATTGCCTGCACTGCTTTGCAGCACTTATTATACACACACACTGCACAGATAGAAATCATTCTCTAAATTGAGAACTTTAACAACTCAGCAGCGGTCTGCCTCATGATTGTTTCACCGTTGCTAATCCATGAGCAATTCACGACAGATGAAGTGAACAAGAAATACAACTGTGTGGGAGAGAAACAATTTACAGTAATGAATTCACACCAGTTGGTGTAAGGTTGAAGGAAAAATAACAAATACATTTCAGAACCTGGAACCATGGAAACTGGAAAATAACCTAAACAATTAAAACCATTTTAAATTAATTAATTTTCTGTCAATCAAACAATTGATTAATCCTCTAATCATATGATTTTTGTTAGTACTGTTTGGTATTTTATCTAAAGTAAATAATACAGTTTCAAAGGTATTTGTACAAATCTTACCATGACTTTGTGTTTATCCTTTGCCAGATATATACTGCTGTGGTCTGCTGAGTACCAGAAAGAGCGACTGCACAGGCTTACCACAGAGCATGCTGGTCTGCGGCTCCACTCCAGCACAGCGAGGCCAGTCACGAGTGATGATGAAAGACAGCATGTCACTGATCAGCTGGTACAACAAGGGACACTTCAGGTTCCTCACCAATGCTTACTCACCAACAAAACAAGGTGAACAAGCTGTTTTCCCAAAAAGCATCTTTATTTATACCACAGTGAAAATTTTCAATTTAAAATTATTATTTTTTTAAATTATAATGCATAATTAAAATGTATGGATTTGATATAGTAGAAAATCATAGCATTTAAAGGGCCTTGGGCTACTATTCATCTGTTTTTTAGAGATTAGCTGTCATTTCTGGAGTCAAGTTGCTGTCAGGTGATATTGGCACAGCAGCAGTCAATGGTGTCAGAGCAATTTCATTTGAGCTTCTACTCTGTGATAATCCTTTTCCTGGAGGCAACAGGATCATGATATTTCCCTCCTCTTATAGCATAATCCACTCTTGATTAAACAAATGTTTTGTTTGTTTTAACCTAGTTGAAAGGCTGCAGTGTGTGTGTGTGTGTTATTATGCAATATTGATTGCCTTTCCCTTCTGTGTGCGAATGAGTTGTGTGCAAATGTTTTTCACTGTGTACTTAAAGGAGAATAAATTAGGTGCCCTCTCTATAATCACAGTATATCAAGCATATAAAGCAGCTATATGACATCTACCATTTCTGTGTGATGATAACTCATGACTCTGATAAGCTGTGGGCATGAATAGTGTACTATAATGGCTGTGGCTTGGTGAATGGGTTTGAATTCCGTTTTTCTTATTAGAAACATAGTTATTTATAAAATCAAATGTTTCAGTGAACACTCCAGCAAAACTCACATTCCTATCAAATATACAGACACCCACTCAAGACTCAATTTATGGGGCTTTTCCACTAGCACTCTAGTCGACTAGACTCGTTTTTTTATTTTTGGTTTTCCATTAGAGATGGTACCTGGTAGCAGGTGTTTTTTTCAGTACCTGCTCGGCTGAGGGTCCAAGCGAGCTGAGCCGATGCTAAAATGTGACGTCAACAGGCTGCAGGCCACTGATTGGCCAGGGAGAGATGTCACTGGAAGAGTCACGAACGCGACGTCCCAAGAGAATCAAAATCCCGCCGTTTTGTGTTTTTATCCCCTTTAACGAGGTAAACGAGGTAACGCTACTCGCTAAATAACACTGTGGTCCTACAAGGAGGTGCGGACATTTCAGTTTTGTGCCGCAGTGTTATGACGGCCCCTCCCACGATGATGTGGCACTCAGTTGTAATGGGAAAACGACCTAAACAGAGCCGAGTCGAGCCGAGTAGAGCCGAGTAGTGCTTAAACTGTGTAATGGAAAAGCAGCATTAGCCTGGTCAGGTACATATAGACCAATTACTGTTAAATGAACTTGGTTCGTAGACACAAAATGAAGCTTAATTCTGGAACTGCCTGGGGTATTGTTTGCCCTGTGTTTATTATCCAACTCATATTGGCAGGTAGTCATGGAGAAATTTAGTATTCCCAGAACAGCAGTGATAAGGCAGTGGGTCTGAGCTCAGAAAAGTGGTACTGTACATGGTGGTTCACTGTCATGATTTACTGAGACTTTAGCATTAACCACAGCTCTGCTCCATTTAGTATTCACGCCTGAGTTTGCTGTGAAAAAGGCTGCTCAGGAACAAAAGAATAAGATTAGAAAAGAAACTAGAAACATTTGTACCTGTAGCATTTATAGTATTTTAAAGTGGTTTCTATACTGCATGTGTTTGTTGTATGTGTGTTATGTGGCAGGTATGATCATTAAGAGGAAAAGTGGGGAGATCCCTTGTCCTCTGGCAGTTGAGGCCTTTGCGGCACATCTCAGTTACATCTGCAAATACGACGACAAGTACAGCAAGTACGTACATTTTTCAAAGTGGCAGTTAAATCAGCACGATTATTGTGTAATCTTTGCATTTCTTTCTTGCAGTGGTTTGATGGTGGTGAGAATCTTATTTCAGACATGACATACTATGTTCTGCCCTTAAAGCTAAAATGGAATGAAGTTAGTGTTGTTTGCAAAGGAATTCCAACTTTATTCATTCATTTCAAAGAAAATATTAGAAACAATCAGCTGTTTTTCTCCCACAGGTACTTTATCTTCCATAAGCCCAACAAGACTTGGCAGCAAGTGTTCTGGTTGAGCATCAGCATCGCCATCAACAACGCGTACATCCTGTACAAGATGTCTGACGCCTACACGGTTAAACGGTACAGCCGAGCGCAGTTTGGCGAGAGACTGGTCAGAGAGCTGCTGGATCTGGATGACTGTTCACCCACACAGTGAAGAGGGAGAGAAGAAAAGGACAACAGCAGGAGTGTACAACAAAAACACACTCACAGACACACACAAACACAATCCCTACACATACATTTACACTCTTTATCACAGTTGGACAGACTGCAGTCTGTCTATGTGATAACACTAAAGCAGTGCCAAGCCTATGTCTTGTTTTTTGTGGTACTGTAAATATTCATTAAGACTTGACTGCACACTAAACTTTAAAGAATTGCGAGCCATGGGACAGTTCACATGACTCAACTGCGACTTTATTAGATTTACTAAGGATTTGTCAGCAGGAGCTATTTCACAAGCAGAGATGAAGACAGGATCAATGAAACCGGGAAGAATTCTTCCCAGCGTGATGTCAGTTTCTTGTCAAAGGAAATTATTGATAAGAGCCTGAATCTCTGGCATGAGTGTTCAAACATCTGCTCATGAGGCTGAAAGGCCACATGTAGCTTGATATATACACTCTGCTAAAAAAAAACACCTGTGACCCTCTAACAAAAGCTTAGTAAACCAGGACTATGGTGTGTTACGCTGCATGCATAACAAATCTGGATTGTGATGTTCTCTTGTTCAATGTGAAAATGATTTCTGCTCCAGGTGGGTATTGAAACCTTTGTTTGTGTGTATGTACTTAACAATTGGAACTGCCATATGCGTGTGTGACATTGCGACTGAGGATGTTAATGTACTGCTGTTGTGACCCAGATGTGTCGTGTTGCTGCATACTTGCTTGCTAGAGACTGTCAGGTGAGGTGAAGCCACACCCAGCAGTGTGCCATAAATTCACAGCCTCCCACTTCACAGGAGCCCAGAAAAGATACAAAAATGATACTAAAATTAAAGCTAGGAACTTTCCCAGAGGCAAAAAGTTCCTGAAACATTGATTTGCATTTTCACAGCAGGGCTCAAGCCCTGGGAAGATTAAGTAAATTAGCCTGCTGACTATCAAAAGTATTGCCTTTCATGTCACTTGAAGGTACAAAAAGGCAAAAATGTACAACGAAGCTTGGACTAAATCCAATGCTAGAAATGCAGGAACAGGAGTTTGCAGGAATAACCAAAACTGCTACTGCTTTGGGTGAAACTTGGGATCAGATTGCTTGTAGTGTAAGAAGCTGATTGAGAAAATACTTTTTCAGGGTATTTAAGAAAAAAAAATCATCAGATCTTACTAACTTTTGTACCAACAACACTTATTATTGCCAGATAAATGTGTCATATTTGTACTGTGTATTTGTACTATCTGTACCCTGGCTTGCAGCAGAGCTCTTTCAAAATCTTCTTGATTGCATGTTGGGTAAGCCAGTGTTGCTAAGCAACAAATCCAGTCCTGGCAGTGGGCAGGAGGTTGGGTAATATTGTTTGGCAAGATTTAGGTCCAAGAAGTAAAAAAAAAAACGTAATCTTGGGTGGTTTATAAGATGTCACAGGAAACCAAATGTCGCCCATATTCTAATGTACGCTAGATATAAGGTTTTGAGGCTTATTGTCCTTTAGTTATTTGCTTTCTCACGCGCTCCTGGTTTGAAATTGGTGTTGTCAGAAATACCAAAATGAAACACTGGCATCAAACAGGTGTTTACTTATTTGATGATTAAAAAACACATACAGTTGCCATTTATAAGCTTATGCAAGTAATAATAGCTGTGAATATGATGTTTGATTTAGCCTTGAAACCAATAGAACTACAGCTTTTCTGTCTGAAAAATAAGAGTGGATGTCTTCTGGGCAATTATTGTGATTTTAACGTTGCCTTGCCAAGTGACAGACTGAGGCCTGCCATCTCCTGTCCAGCCAACAGAAGCGTGAGTGGTTAGAGGCGAGCATTTATGTGCTACAAGATGCACGTACTGTCTTTAGACCACACTGCTGTCTGTAGCTTTAATGAGGATTTCAGTCTGTTATGCTTTGCTTAACATGTTATGCAGTCAACCTGTTGTTAACAGGCTGGAATCATGTTATGTAGATTTTAAGTGAAAGGCTTTCACGTGTGCTTGCCCCATCAACATGGCTTGATATGTGAACAGATACAACACTGAGACAATCTGTCATCAGCACAGTGGCCAAGTGATTTGCAGACAGGTCTCATGCACTTTCCCCCATCATTGTTTTGCACTTTGAGGTGAGTTGTAAAATTAGAGACACATTTATTAGATAATCCTTTTAGTTTTGAGTAAAAACCAATGGGAGTACACACTGTAATCATTAAACATTTAAAATCATGAATAGAGAAGTTCTGTAAATATACATAAAGAAATTATGTTTTTTTTACATTCATGCCAATAAAATATAAATGAAAAGTAATAACAGTAACCAAAACAAAAAAATATTCACTGTAGATTTAAAATACTACGTAGAGTACATCTGTGTATGTTTTGTTTACAAATTGTGTATTTCACTGTCTTTCACTGTCTTTTTTTCAGCTTTTACTAACCCAAAGTGGTCGTTGTTATTGTCGCTTGTGTGTATGTGTTGTCATGTTTCTAATAACCTCGAAGTAGCACTCTTAATATTAAGGTACCCCTGTTTGAATCTTGCTAAATTAGGATGGATATTTCACTATTCTTGACACTATTTAAAGAGTAATAATACCTTGTTCAATAGCAGTTTTACTGTTCTCTCTGGTTGAAATGTTCAGGTTGCACCTTTGATGTTGCTCAGTGATGTCACTTGCTGCAGCTGAGCAAATCACTGTGGCTCAGAAAACACAAATTTTTAAGCTATTTGGTTGCTGTTTTCTTTTTCTTATTCCCATGAATAATTGGCTAAATCTAGACAATATGATGTTGCATCAACATACAGTACTTCCACTGTAGTCTTTATGATATTTGATATAGAGTTGTTTTAGCTTCCTGAAATATTGACTTAAAAAAAAAAACAATCTGTCTGGGGTGTGCCCCACTACCTACCCAATGCCAGCTGCGATTGGCTCCAGCCCCCCACAACCCTCAAAGGAATAAGTGGTAGATAATGGATTGGTGTTTGTGACATTGCCTGAATCCAACAAGCAAGCTTCCATTTCATTCCACTGGTTTACACTGACATTTAACAATCACACAGGGAAGATGCCCATCAGAGAGAGAAATTCTCCACTGAGACGATAAACTTAGAAGGCCTTAATGCATGCATGTGTGCCTGCAAGGCATGTTACAGTCTGAGTAAGGAGCATGGGTGCAGTCATAACTGAAGTAGAAATAGATGAGGCAGGTTGAGGGAGAGTGAATAACAGCAGAAAAATAAAATCCAGCTTTTCAAACTAAGATAACCCCTAGGCTTTACAACAAAATGGCGAAGCATATTTAACTGTCAGATGTATCCTAGTGTGAATTTTTTCTTTATAGGTTGTGCCACCTCTTTAAAAAAAAAAAAACAAAAAAAAAACACCTCTGATGGCTGCATTTGCAAATGGTTGTAAAATCTGCAGCTCATGGTGAACTGCAGCAGGTCTCACATAAACACACCTTAAGATTGCAGTGGCCTAGGACATGCCTGGCATCTGCAGAGGTTTTTACATAGTGCTTATATCACTTAGACCAGACCACAAATGGGAAGAAATTATGCATCAGGGACTCTGCAAGGCCACAGTTACTTGGCAACAAATTATATGTGTACAAGAGGGAGAGAGACTAATAAGGGAGAGTATTTGAAGTTTGTCTGCCCTTATGGTAATATTATCACCCTAGTTGCAGACTGAGAGCTGAGTGGTTTTATGTGGTCTCTTTTTTATCATCTATCAAATAACAGCCGAAGATGCTTTTGTTCATGCAGTTCAGAGGAGGGTTACATTTAGCTCGCATTGATCAAAAACGCTGGCTCATCTTAAATTCTCAGGTTGGTTTGAATTTGGAGAGAAAAACTTGCTAGAATTATTCCATTCAGCTTGCTCTATTGATCAGCCATAAATCAGATGGTGTAGTGCCTTGTTGCAGTGATTTGGTGTTGTTTATATCCTAATCTGGAGTTTATATTAAAGTGGAAAGATTAGACTTTAACGAATAGGTTCCATCAAATTGCAAAGTAAATTGCCGTCGCCTCCACAGTAGAGATTGAGATGAAGAAAATGTTTTATGCAGCCATTTTCTCGCTGCTGTAATAACTCAAATAATATTTCACATTTCCACCAGAGTGGTGCCACTAAAAGGCAGCAGTACATTTATTAATGACTTTCTCAAAAGCATTTATAGGTCCAGGTAAAAGATCTTTGTACAATATCTGAAACATCCAAACTTCAATTTTAGCCTTAAATTATAACCAATAGCGTAAAAAGACATGTGACTTTGGTGAACCATACTACAACAGCATAGATATTTTCCTCTTGTCTTTTACAAATGGAGATGTCTGATGTTTTTATTTATCTTCTTTCACTTATGTCAGATGTGCGAACTCCCATTTGCACATCTGGGAGTAAACAGAAGATAGGAAAGAGTAAGATGTGGTACAGAAATATTTTTTCTTTTATCCACTTTTGACAAACAGTGATCCCAAAACATTAAGAGCTTATCCAAAACTTCGAATGATTACAAAGACTCCTTGAAATTAATCCGACTCATTCAGCGGTTTTGTGTTGATTTGCAGTTGTATATAAGGTGATGTCCGTGTACTGCACGTGGTGTACTGTATGTGCCATCTCTGTACAGTGCTTCACAGATATCTGTAATTATGAGTGAGACAGTTGTAGATGATAGGGAAGATATTTAAAGGTCTGAACGATTAGCTTGGATGTGATTATGAATTCAAATGGCTAACCTCAGGGTTTCATAACTAACTGCTGTACAATAGATTAACTTATTGAAATAATATACATACAATAAATAGACTTCTATAACCTTATCAGGTGCTATCACACTACTGTACAAGTAATAGAATTAGATTTGTGGTTGTTGGGAGCTTAGAAATGTCAAAAGTAAACTTTAACCATTTAAGTGACAGAGGTTTTATCACTTCACGTGATTCTGGTTTGTAATGATGGCTGTAAGATGTTGAATAACCGAGTACTGTGTGCTAAAGTGTTTTCTAGTTTCACAGGAGGACCAGAAGGATGTGTGTATGTGCATGTAATGTTAACACTGGGTTGCCTAAAATGTCAGAAATAACTGGTGTATGCTGGACCAAACAACTTTCTAAAATGTGTGTAGTGTTGAGTTGTACACGGTTGTTGTGTAAATGTGTCTTCATTAAAATTCTCCACATTTGGGTGCGTCATCGAAGAGTTGGAGAAGCTTATTACTCTGTGGCAAATAATTAGAAATAATGTGCACCGTGGAATTTTTCATCATTTCAGTGTGAAGCCTGTCTATGCTAGCCGTCTGTGATTAGGGGGAGATTCTTTGCAGATTAGCATCAGTGCAGCGTCTATACTTTCTAAGCTCAAACACTGCTTTTATGAAATATTTAGGCCAAACTATTTAACTAGGGCAGTAACTTAACTGCACAATTCCTGTTCATAGTTAGGGACTGTACAAAAATTACTGGAGATTAAAAAGACACCCAGAGTTTATTTTTTAACACTCCACTTGACTAGGGGGGAAAAAAACACTTTGGGATAGGAAAAACATAAAACATCCTCTTCTGCTCATTCAAAAAGGTAGACTATATTTTCTCCTATCCCTCCCGGTAATCTTCATCCATTTAACACATTTTATATAGCTAGTTTTCCCCAGATGAACAGATTTAAATGTTTTAAATGTAGGTCTGATTGTAATATATGTTGGAGGCCTCTGTAAAGATTGTTAAACTTAAAGAACAATTCCACTGTGGCCTCTCTGGTGTTTGACTGCTCAGATTTTGCCTCCAGTACTAGAGGAACAAAATCTGTAAGTTAACCTATCCTGCTTCACTGTTTATGTGCTGCTGGTTTAGTTTGGTTTTGGTGGTTATTGTCTTTATGCCATTTCTCATCTTGTTTGACTCATGAACTGTATATTATAAAGGACTGACTGCTGTGTATGACTCCCTCTGTGACTCTGCTCTTACCCTTCCTGCCATGGACTGATGGTATTGTAAAGTGTGTATGTGTACACTCTACTTCCCTGGGAGTATTTTTTCCTTTGGTTGGAAAAGCTGTTGAGGCTATAACTGGGTTGCATATGGCTGAAAGCAGACACCCATCAACTGACTCTCACTGGGCTCTGTCTCACTCTCAATCACCTTTACTTAAAGCTCTGTAGATTTGCCACCATTTTGCACACAAATGTAGTACCTAATAAATGTTCCTGGTTTGGTACACCTGCCATCTCCAGAGATGTATTGTGATTATGGAAACTATTTGCATGTGTTGGTCTTGTGTTGCATGCAGAAACTATGGGAACAACACTCACAAAGGGAGATCTCAAAAATCACGTACATTGTTTTCTTTCTTATATTACATGATTTAACATTAGTAGTTCTAAATCCTTACTGTAAATGACATGTAAATATACAGTAATAGTGGTAGATAAGCAGTGGGCATAAAATAAAGGTAGACTCTGATGATCCATGTAAGAAATTACAGACAGTATATGTCAAGGTATAGTCTAATAAAATATTAATGAGCTTGGAATTAATGCAGTTTAACAAATAAAAAAGAACGATACACAATCATTATTAATGAAAACACAGTTCTAGAATAATTTGATTTAACAAAAGTCAAGATCTGTGAGTCCAATGGCCTGGTCTCCTACAGGTCTATTCAGTTGGTGTTTTGGATTTGTTTATTTCTTATTTGTTCACTTGTTTAATATCACTCTTTATATGTCAAAGGCCAACTAATAACTGATCATATGATTAGCTAGGGAAACTACTACTACAAAGTCATTAGTGAGGGTAATAATGTTAGAACTTACCACCTAGAACTGAAACCATAGAGTGGTTAGTTTGCATTTGCTGGTTCATATATTAGCGATAAATCAAAATTTGTATGTAGTTAGACACAAAACCAGTAGAGGGCAGCAAATCACTAATTCTCCTGTCACATAAACTGCCAGTTCATTGATCATCCACTGAGGATAAATGGATTATAATTGGCCTGGGCACCAAAGCAAGACTGTAAAATTGAATTATTTTTGTGCCTTATTGATGACATGCTCAATAACGAACTGACTGGCTGACCGCCTAAAACAAAAGCTAATTTAAACAGCAACTACCAGGAAAAGACAGTTTGGCAGAAAAGAGTGGCCTGTTATCCCATCTGTAGAATTCAAGAAGCTTTCAGTGAAAATATTATTTCTGCCTCTGACTGTGTGCGGTGGAGCATATGCATGCATGTGTGATTTGTATGTGTGCCAGTGTGTGTGTGTGTGTGCGCGTGTGTGACAAACAGAATAAGCAAGTGATAAAGACTGAAGCATGTCTGAAAAACCGAAAGCTGCAGCACTGTTCTCTCCCATGCCTGAAGGTAAAGCTCGTAATCATTTCTACCGAATAGATAAATCTCTATAACACTTACACAATAGAAAGATCATGCAATCTGCTGCTCTTCTTCGGGCCTCACAGAACCCACCAGCAGCTCCCAAAGATGTATAAACACAGGAGAGGCCAGATCAGTAGAGGGAGTTTGAATATCACAAAAAAGGGAAAATGGGCAAAAGCATGGAATGACATTGGAAATGGAAAATTAGTTCTCATTTGATTATTATTGTCTGGTGAGTGGATTGTTGTCACCTCCCCTACGCTGTATGGGATCACTGTGTCCTGCCAATAAAGCAGCTGCTGAACTCAGTGGAGACAAAGAAGAAGAAAGAAACAGTTCAACTGCAAAATAAACATGGGGTGTTATTACAAAGTCCAAAAACCTTTTGGAATTGATCCATCACTTGATGGATTGATAGATAGAAAGATCAATAGATAGAGCTATTGATCAACTATTTGATAGATTGATAGATCGATAGACAGATACATCCATTGATTGATGGATTGATAGATCAATAGATAGGTGCATCGATCGAGATGAATAGACAGATACATGTGTCTGGATGTATCTGATGCATTGGGGTGGGGGTGGGGGGGTCTTTCCCATTGATAGATCAATCCATCAATGGATTGATAGATAGATTGATAAAATAAACTTTCCTAATCTGTGAGAGGAAATTCAGGTAAGTAAATAATATGCCAGTAATGGGGGGTTGCCTGTTCCCACTAAAAATAAACATTAGTGGGAAAAGCAATCAGATGTTCTACTTTTAATAAAATTGTCGATTTATTCCATAGTATTTCAGTACAAATTATGCAGAATGGCCCATGTTTCTGTATTATAATTATGTATGCATGTGTAAGTAGCAGTGTAACACAGAAGAAAGGTAACTAACTGTAATATAGTGCTGGGTACCTCAGTCTATAATATGGTACTAAAATTTATTCTTATAAATCTTACAGATAAATATAGTGGAGTAAAAAGTTCAATATTTGCTAAAATGTATAAAGATAAATATAAAATAGAAATATTCAGGATGTGAAAATCATACCTAAGTACAGTACGTGAGTGAATTTACTCCTATCATGCACATAGACTGTGTCATACTTTGTACTTAAGCATCAGTTTGTTTATGTTGAGAGCATTACTGACACTATAGAAACTCCACCAAGAAAAGGATTAGCTTAAAGCAACCAGCTTGATTTTCTTGTATATACTGTAAGAAAAATATTTAGTTCAGAAGAACTGTTGTGAGAAGAGTAGAGTTTGAGTCTGATAGTAATAAATGATGTGTTTCCTCATCAGGTCATATACCCACTCCATATTTCTGTCACAACCTCAGCAATTTCCAAGGATCCTGGAAAAGGAAACGTGACTGATTGCAAAGGGTCAGAACTCCAGCAACACTTTCAGTATAAAGAAAGGTACTGTATTGTGACACCTCCACCTTTCATCCTTATTAGGGCAATATTAAAAAAATGACTTGGTGAGTAAGTACAGTAAGTGGCGGCTTAGTCAAACACTCAACAAAAATCTAAAGCATAGAAAATCTGAACATTTTAATGACTAAAATTTACAAATGTTAGTTATAGTCACTACTAGAATGTTACATTTAGGTCACCCATAAGCACGCCCCGTCATCCACCCTGCAATGTAAATAATAATCAAATATATGTTTTTTTAGAGATACTATAAAATATCACTCATCTGCATTATAAAAGCTGACTAACAATAGTGTTTCATGAGGAAAGTCTTTCCCAAGTTTATAACCTCTGTCTCCACAATGTCTAGAGTCTCCACCCATCCTATGTGTACAAGGTTATGACATTCCCAGCCCACACTCTTTTAGTCAAGCTCTTAACCCTGCATACTGACACACACACACACCTCTACTGAACGTCATTGTGTTGTAGTCTGTGATCTAAGCAACACCGATGTAATGATTATATTTATGGGTTTCTTTTGTCTTTTGATATCTTGCATTGGGGGGGGGGGGGTGTCATGTCATGTCATGCAGCATCACCTGTGGAGAGATAAAGCATTGTACTCAGTGGCCTATTTTTGCACAGAGTGAAATCATATAGGAGACACTTTTATCAACATGACATTTGTTTGTTTTGGTTCTATATTTTTTTGTCAAAGAAAGGGGCTGATTCCAGATGTACAATCATTAACCGCAGCCTGTACATTTCTTTTAACACTGGCTGCTGCCCTGTTGCAACACTGTCACATGCCTTGAGAAGAATTGTTTGGAAAAAGTCAGCCTCTCACTTTGACAAGAAATATGGCTTTACAAACACAGTCTTTGTGCTTTTAGAAACGTTTTGAGACAGGGCTGCTGTTGGACTTTTGACACAGGCAGGGATAACACTAGTTAGTCCTCTATCATAATGAGTTCTTCTTTACACAAAGGTGTCGAGAAGCTCGTCACAGAGTGCATGTAGTCTTTTTCCAGTCAGGTGGCATGTGTGAGGGGATCTAACACTTCACTGTCATGTTTCCTGGTGGTTGTTCACCCATGACTCATTATATTTTCTCTGCACAAGTGAATTTAGATAGATAGATAGATAGATAGATAGATAGATAGATAGATAGATAGATAGAACTGGTTGCTGCTTTCTCATGGACACAATGGCTCCCAGCTGTTGTGTGTGTGTGTGCGTGTGTGTGTGCGTGCGAGTGCAAGTGCGAGTGTGAGTGTATGAGTGAGTGAGTGTATGTGCTGAGGGAGCCTGTTTTCTCCCACTCAGGTCACAGCTAAACAACAGGACAGGGTCAAGACCATACAGATTAAACTATTACCATTATAATGTTAGTAGGACTCGAGGGTGGAATCATGGCCAGCAGTTATGAATACCAGGTTTTATAGAAAACAGTTAAAGTGACTTGCAGCTGCCAAAGAAGAAAGGAGAGAGAAAAGGAGGGAAGAAGGGGTTGAGAGGTATGGGGTGATGTGTGATTCTTCACTGTATGTGTGTGTGTGTGTGTGTGTGTGTGTAGCTAAGCCATGTGTTCACTGATTATGTGTAGGTGTTAGGGGATATTTTGTCTGCAGCAGGGGGATTCATGCATGAGAGAGGCCTTCGTCATATAATAGGATAATGTTTTATCTCATCGGAAGAAAGGAGGAGGGAAGAGGGGTAATGAGAAGGGGAAGAGAGAGGCTTATATTTATTATTATCATGGAGCAGATCTGACTTGGTTTCCACCCACAAAACTTTACAACCTGTAGTACTGATATGCACATACACACATTAGTGTTATGAACACAGGGCAGTATCTGGTCAGACAGGTTAGGACAAGCGGAACTTCTTTTCATTATGTAACATCTATTCATGTAGAGAATTATGTGCTTATCCTTTAGCTACAAGAGACTGCATGCCCGTCAGTGTGTGCATGTGAGCATGGTGCACGTTTATATAGTTATTCCCATAAGCTTGTGGTTTGCTAATGTACCTATGTACAAGTTTCACTTAATTGTCACCTGTTTGTTCTAAAACAGCATCTCATTGGTCAATATCATATTGGACAGTTCCTGAATGACAGGATGAGTGTGTGCATCTTTTTCTCCTACTGCAAATACCAGGCCAGTTCTCCAGTGGGGACTTTTAAAAATATGAGGTTTATGTGTTAAACATTATGAAATGTCAAGCACTTCTCCAGTCTCTGTCTAGCTTGACAATCTTGACTGTGGTTCCTTTTGTTTCCAAATGTTGTTGCTTGGCTTCGATAGCACCAAACCTCTTATGGCTTGGTTTGTTGTGTTTGAATAAAGAAGTAAAATTATTTAATAATTCAGAGGAAAAAATTCACTAGAAGTGAATGTGAAAAAACAATTGTGTAGCAGAATTTTTTCCGTATTTGTTGAGCATCCCATCTCCCCTAAGGGGAGGTTTGTGCAGTGTGTTGTCTGGAAATCAAACGTTTTTATAGCTGTTTAGTCACACTTGAAAACAGAGGGAGTTTCTGAGGCTGTTCCACCAACAAGTATTCTGATCCTTTAAAACTTGTGTTGTGCTCAAGGTTTGGAACCTTTCTGTTTAACGACATTCCTTATAATCGTTTTGTTGTCATGACCTGACAGTAAAGGCATACAGGAGTGTAGTGATGTTTTTAAGCACTTTATTTAAACATTTAATGTTATGCCTCTACAAACAGCTGCTGTTAGAGAAATGATACAAACCTGAAGAGAAAGACACAGGGAATGTCATGCAGCATAGGTTCTGAGCTGGATGGGAGCTCTGGCATTCATGACCAGCACCTTTACCTTCTGTGGCACTAGTTTACCCAAATAACTGAGGCTTTTGCCTTTCACTGATAGTATAGAGTAGAAAGCAGCACAGAAAAGGGGATAGAAAGAGAGAGAGACATTATGATAGCACTTTGGACCTCAGGGTTACAGGAGCACAGAACATTGGCAGTATCTCACTGGGCTGATGGGAAAATGCTCTCAAAAGTGTGAGAAATGTGAAAAAAATGAATGTTGCAGATGTTAGATCATCACTAGTACAATCCTGTACCTTTTTCACACTTTCTGGTTATGTAGTGAATCTTTAATGTTTTTTTTTTTTTGGTGTGTGGGTATTTTTATTCTGCCTTAGTGACTTGCACCTAATGGAATTTCAGAAGAAGCATGGATTAAAGAGATACAATTATTATACACAGATAAACACCTTAACACCTACAGGTGATAAAGGTTTTTCCATGGAACTTGTGTGTGTTTGAACTGTGGAATGAACTGGAGAAAAATCCTCAATTTAACTTGGAAAACATGCCAAGACCTGACATGACTTCTGAGTCCTGGTGTGATGCCAGATTGTCATTTGTGTCTTTCTGTGATCTGTGTTTTTACAGAAGTTTGACAGCAAACCAAGTTTCCTTCAGGGTGAAAGTGAAAATGATTCGAGTTACTTAAGTTCAAATCAAAGCACAAACCTGAGTGACCAGTTTGAATCAGTAATGATTACTAGAGCAGATGTAGATTTCCACATTAAGAGCAAATTGGTAAAGTAAAAAACTTTCATCATCTCATCTCATGTATCATATGAAACACTGATTTCTTGTTAAATGTCCCTAAGTTATATTTCCTTGTATTTTTGTATATCAAAATGTCATTACTCTCTTCTTCCTGGGAAACAATGGACTAATACTTGAGAGTTCATTTAAACCGTCACCTCTCTTTAAAAGACATAACCTCTCACCTCTCCCATAACATGAAACTACACTGGTCTCCCCACAGATATCTTTTAAGTGCACAGAATTGTGAGTAATTCCAGATTTATGTCCTGCCTGAGCACGTTTCAACTGAAATACATCAAACTATGAATGTCAAATAGTCTCAGCAGTGCAGCCTCTTTGGGACGCTATTGTATTTTATCAGTGTTTAAGTTATGGACTTCCTGATGGAGCTTTAATTTGAAACAGAACAAATTGATTAGTCAGACTGAATAGCACTAGACAACACATGTCCCCATTTTAGCTACATGTTGAAGTCATACTGTCCTAATGACGAGTCATTGACCCTCTTCTGCAAATCACTTCCCTTATTCAGCAAAAAGTCCCCCCACTCTCCTATTTATAAATATGTGATCTGATAACATGTTTCTGATTAATGAAGTGAGAAAAGGCAGTTATAGTGGTACATTTTGAACTGGGGAGGCACTGTGACTTTAAAAGTCCAGATAATTTGACTCTTTAACACTTTTAAATCAAGATAACTTGTTAACATGTGCATGAATCTTCAGGGAACAGACAAGTCATGCTCTTATACATATTTCTAGACTGTGATTTGTACAATTGAAAATGGAAATGCAGTATCACAATGACCCTGGTCAGGGTTTTTGTAAGGAAGACTATATCATTCATATACAATATATTGTATTTCCTATGCAACAGCAGAGTGCAGAAAATGTGATACCCAACAAAAGGAGCAGAATCCTCAAGTTCAACACAGAACTGGAAACCAGAAAACAAAGACTCTGGTTCAATAATGATATTTAGAAAAAAATAATGATTACATAAAGAAACAAGGGACCCTCCCAATATGTTCCCACTGCATAAGCCTGCCTGTATTCATTATCATTTCAGAAGACTTGCCATAAAACCAGTTGAAGCATCTTTTCCTCTTAAAAAAAAACATGATTCATGCAGTAGAGGCTTATGTGTAGTCGAGATTTGTATTTTGTAATTTGAGTGAAGGTCTTTATAGACTGTCATGGACTGCACTGTGAGCTGTTTAGTCAGGGAGGTGTTCAGTGCAGTGTAGGAGTGAGCAAACAGCCCTGAGTAAGTGTATATACAGTGTACAGCATGGATGATATATAGCCTTTGGACCAGTTTCTCTTTTAACAAATTATGATAAGAAGTCACAAAAAACCCCACTTCCACACTTAAAACGTGAAAGCAAAAGGGTTTTGTTGTACAAACTGAGGGCCCACTCAGGGTGTCGCCCTGCATATTTCACAGGTGCAAAGACATTTTTCTGATATGGAGAGAAGCCTAAAGGGTTTGTCCTTTGCACTCATTTTACGTACGGAGCACCCACCCTAACTCAGGTGGCTCAAGGTATCACACTAGATTTCTGCAAGAGCTGGACTAAACAGATTAGCTATTACCAGAATGCTGAATCTGAATAGTCCTTTATCAGGATTGGTGTTGATCTAAGGTCATTATGTTGGTTTATGGCTTGTAGGATTTGTCATCTTTTTCTTATTAGTCATTGTGAAGTGATGTTGAAACTCCTTGACAGCTGATATTACATTGTTATGTTTCACATACTGCACCAATAAAAAAGCAAATTAATAAAACAAGTTGTGACTGTGAGTAAAACAAGACTTCACTCTGGACCAGCATCTGAAACTACTTAAGAGCATTTTGGCCATCTAGGTCATTATTTCAAGCATTTTATTTTAAAATGAGAGATTATGAAATCTCACACACACACACACAGACACAAAAACCATTGCTTTGCTCCAAGTGTATTTCAGCTGTCTGATTGTTTTGATCAGTGAAGCAGAGCTGATTCTGTAGTGATAACAGGCTGTCACCTGCATATGATGATGTGGATGTCTGAGGGAGCGACCTGCTGGAGTGCACGGTCCCTTTGTGCTAGCCTGATAATCACTGGCTGAATTTCCAGAGGGGTTGTTATTTTTCCCAAACTAAACAGCAGTGAAGCCTTAAGTTGAATCCATCTCAGCCATGCTTGTCACAGTTTTTATAAGGTCCTGGGGTGTCTGAGTGTTAGGGGTTCTACTGATGTGTCTAACTGATAATTTAGCTTTATTTAAGATTGCACTAATGGTGGTGTGGTTGTTAGCACTGTCATCTCACAACCTAAAGGTTTCATGGTCCAATCCTGCTTGACTTGGACTCATTTCTGACACATGCAGGTTAGGGTTAGTTGGGGACTCTGAAATGCCCATAGGTATGAGTGTGAGTGTTTAATTCTGTGCGTCAGCCCTATCATAGACTGGCGATCGGTCCAGGGTGAATCTTGCCTAGTGTCGCCTGGGAGTTACTCCAGGCCCTTGTTAGATAATGGATAGATAGATGAAGCTTCAGTATTTGCCTCTTTGCCACCCATTCACACACATGGATGGCAACAAACCGCTATGCAAGGTGGTGGCCTAACCATCTAGAACAACTAGGGGTTCAGTATCTCGCCTAGAGACACTGCAACATGTGTACAAGAGGAGCCACAGAGCAAACTACTGAGTCCAAAATGTTACTAGTTTAAATGGTGTTCAGGGTAGTTCGTGAAGAGAACATGTATGTATCCAGTGCTTGTGTTCTTACAGCATCTCCTGTAAGGCTGTTGTCTGTATGGAAATAGGGAAACAGTATAGTACAGTAAATAATCTGTACCCTCAGCCACGGTCAACCTCTGATATTTGACTTTAAGCCTCTAACATTTTCTAAATACTGAACAGTTCACCTGAGGCAACATTTTTTAAAATGAACGTAGCGTCTTGGAATGAAATCCTCCTCAGTTTCTGATATTATCTTTAACTTTGTGATAGCATGTCAGCTGTTCTGGTATCTCTTCAATCTCTGATAACAACATGTTCTATTCTGAGAATATTGGGAAGGGTTGATTTTGGAGGGAGTTTCATATATATGTGTGTGTGTGTGTGTGTGTGTGTGTGTGAGTGTGAGTGTGCCTGTGTCTATCTGGGCTCCCCATGGTCACTCTATTGGTCTTCTGAGTGGGTGGTCTGTTCCAAGAGAGCAGCACTGGAAACATTACACCTACATACACACGCACACACACACAACGGAAAACTGGGAATCACACCAACGCAGCACAGCAGAGGGTGGAGCAGGCAGGAGCCTTCTTCCAGATGTGTGACATTAATTTAGTTGATCCAAAACATGAACCGGTAGCTCCCACTCACTCATCACCACTGTGTGTATGTCTGTGTGTGTGTGTGAATCATTCAGCCTAATGTTTTAATATTCACACACTCAGAAACATCTATATATTCTGTATAATTTGCAAGTCTTGCCGAGGCAAAGAATCAAGATAAGAAAAGAAAAACCAGAGTAGCAGAAATAAAATTTCTATTCTTGAGTTTCAGCTGGAGGAAAAAACGAAGCAGGGAGAACTGTATGGAAATGAAGTGAATGATTTTTAAAAAGGGGGAAAAACTGTAGAGCTACAGGTTATGCAAGCCCTCTCCACTCTGGCCTACAGAGCAGTACCCCTGGACTTTCATACAATTTTATTCACCGGGGGATAAGAGGGTGATATGGTGCATGAAAAAAAGAGAGAGAAAAAATGAAATTAAAGAGCGGAGGAGGAGAACGAAAGGAGATGTAGGAGGACGGAAGTGGTTCATTGGGTCCCCCCAGAGATTCTTTTGTTTAGATTGTTCTGCATTTCACTTCTTTCACTCTCTCCCCTCCACCTCCCTATTTTCTGACATCTGAGGTAGATTACAACAGAGACCCCGGGTCACGTTTGTGACTTAAACCAAGAACATATGCTGTGTAAGTGTATGTGTGTGTGTGTGTATGTATATGTGTGTGTGTGTGTGTGTGTGTGTGTGTGTGTGTGTGTGTGTGTGTGTGTGTGTGTGTGTGTGTGTGTGTGTGTGTGTGTGTGTTTGTACGTCCATTTCAATGCAGTGGGATTCCCCTTTGGTCCCAGAGTGGTGGTCAAATTTATTTTCTTGTCCATTGTTTCTTGCTGGGATATCAAAGGACCATTGTTTGTTGATCAGCATGGGTGCTGCAGGTTACTCACAGGTCCTGAGTCCTGAGCGCTTAACCTCTCCTCGACATGTTTTTATCTCTTTTGCCGAAACTAAACTTTTAAGTATATCAAATCTTATCCTCTGTATCCCAGATACAGAGGATCAGTGCTTTCACAGAAACTCTGTTTAGATTTTGGAAGATTAAATGTGGTTATATCTCATTTGTTTCATTACAGTCATGAAGAAGCTTGTCCCACAGAATTTCACACTCTTTAAGCAATGCATGACTTACTCTTTAAAATGTTGCTTTGATGTAAAATTAGGGGAAAAAAGAAAACTAAATGTGGGCCCTAATATTCAGTCACAGTGTCCAGGTAAAAGAAGAAACCCCTTCCATTCATTTCAACACAAGAGCACAGCTGTAAAATTGTCAGTTGACTTTATTGGATCAGCTTCACTCAGTTGAAGAAAAACAACTTTTGTCTTTGGAACGTTTACCACGGAAGAAAAGAAAAGGATTTACAAAATAAGTTGCTGGAAGTACAATATATAAAACAATGGCATCAAAATAACAAAAAAAAAGGCTCAAATATTTTTGGATGTGGGGCATTTTCCTCTTTTTGCCCTTTGTTTACAAAATAATAACAAGAGGGAAAAAACAAACAAAAAAATCAAGTTATTTACAGTGCATATATTTACATTAAGGCATTTTGCTGGGGAGAAAGACTGTTGATCTGATACAACTCCCACTTCTACACAATCAAATAAATAGATTTACCATGATACATTACAGTGCTATATTATTTGAACACTACCTGAAGTGAGAGAACAAATACAGTTATTGGTGCTGGCTAAATCACGCCATCAAAATGGACATACATGTGCATATCAAAAAACTGGTTTACATTTTTCCAAGTCTGTCTTAGCAAAAGAGTCTCAAACATGTGCATTTGAAGAATGTTTATGGATGGATTGGATTGATGGCCAAAAGTTACAATAAGCTAATAAAATAAAATTGATATCTTTCATAATTCCCTCTTTGTGTCACTCCTCATAACAGCTCAACAAGTACAGAGAGGGAAGAAGTTTAACTTTGAAAGATTCCCTCACCCACATGATGAAGCCTAATATTAACTTAACTTCACTGAACATTTTACAAAAATGTGGGCTGTTGATTGTGTATCCCATCACTTAACATTCAAATGTTTTAGGTGAGCCTGGTAGCCAGCAGGTTTATTTGTCACTGCTTTCTGTCAACTACTGATAATAACAAAATTTTGTTCAATTAGTTCACAAATTCAACTTTGTTAAAGGTCCAATGTGTAATATTTAGAGTGATCTATTAACAGAATAGGAATATAGTATTAGTAAATATGTTATTATTGCATAATCACCAAAAAATACCAACAGTTGAATTTTCTTTATCTTAGAATGGGCCTTTCAAATTGACATAGGGAGCGGGTCTCCTTTCACAGAGGCAGCCATTTTGCGCTGCCATGTTTATACAGTAGCTCAGAACGGACAAAATAAACTACTAGCTCTAGACAGGGAATCACGTTTTGTTTTTTAAGTAACAGTCACCATACCCTTGAAACGTGGGGTGGGGAGTTGCTCAGAAAGATGCATTCTGCAATATTACCACTAGATGCCACGAAATCTTTCACATTTTACACACTGCACCTTTAAAAACGTTTTACACAGTATAGACAACAGACCGGCTTTTGAGTATTGTTTTAAGAAAGACTTGAAAGAATGCGAACCTTCACTTTAACAAATCATGTGTCCACATTTGACTGACTGATAGAGCTGAGTTACAGGTTAGCTGTGTACAGACTTAGACAGTGAAAAAACCTCAGGTAAAGGACTGTCACTTTGATTAAAAATAATGATAATAATGAGATGATTTGTCCATGAAATGGCCTGAGCCAAACTCATATATTACAATGAATGATGGGTAACCTTGCAATTTAAAAGAAATGTACTTTTTTAGAGATTTATTAGGTGAATAAAAACAGCACCATGTGTGTTTTAAGGATTGTCTACATAGATGAGAGCTCTGCTACCACTGAACAAAACACATAGACAAGAGGAGGAGGCACTTATTAAGGTCTTGATGAAACATGATACTTTGGTTAAAAGAGTTGAAAGAAGTAAAATACTGGATCAGACAGACCTACAGTAGTTGTATTTTGAAAAAGCTTCGTTCACGCTTGTGCATCAAATACAGCCAATTCTATTTTAACCGAATGAAGTCTGGCATACTTCCAAGGTTTCTGCTTACATTTCTCGGGTTGGAAATCTACTGAAAGACAATCTGAATAATTCATTACCTAATTGCTACTCTTTAGCAACCATCCACCTTCCTCTGTTTCTCCTCAGAGCTCCTCCGCCTAAAATCAAAAATCCTTCTATCTCTCCATCTGCACCCCCTCCTTCGTTTTTTCCTGCTCTATCTTCCTTTTCTCCAGAGTATAAATGCCTTCAATTTTTAATATCTGAACAGCAATGATTTGTGACATTCAGTCCAGTAGTGATAATGATCGTTCCAGTGGTGAATGAGATGGATCAGCCAAAAAGGCTCAGACGTTTTACCAATTCTAGTGCAAACTGAAGGATTTGGTAAAAAATAAAAACTGGTATTCCAGTTATATAAAGAAACTAACAAACCAGAGAGTAAAACAGAGATTTGGTTTGACTAGTTATGCAGACACATAAAATAAAAAAAAAATGAAAATAAAGCCAGTTCTATGTTAGAACACAGACAAAAGATGTACAAGTTTCGAATAAGTGCTTTCATTCCAGTCCCACAAAAGAGTTCAAATGGACTGGAGATGTATTTTGGAGCTACCATTTTCTTTTTGTTTTTATTTTTCTTTGTCAAAGAAATCTACACAAAGTTTATCTGGAGGTTAAGGGCCCAGGAGCTTCATCTGGCCATTGTCTTTCTACTTTACAACCTCCAAACTGTCTCACTCTGGGTTAGAGCAACATGTTTGTTAGGCTATCGTACCGTTTTAGCACATGATAGCAGCACCAGTAGGAGCTGTGGTGTCAGTGAAAGCTTTATGTGTGTCAAGATAGTGCTTGCGTGTTTGTAGAGTGTGTATGTGTGTGTGTGTATGTCTTGCTGTGTATGCAAATGCTGCTAGTTCTGGTGTCTCTTCATGTGCAGGGCGAGGTGGTCGGATCGGGAAAAGGAGCGGGAGCAGACGGCACACTGGAAGGGTTTGGCGCCCGTGTGTTTCCGATAATGACGCGTCAGCTCATCTGAACGAGCGAAGCGCCAGTCACAGCTGTCCCATGTGCACCTGTACGGCTTCTCACCTGCAGAGAAAAGAACAGGTCTGGGTGAGTGCAGCTGCTCCCTGAAAAACCAAGCACAAAGCAGCACTGAGTTTGATTTCTTCACTCAATCACATGATCACAGCACTCTTACAGAGCAGAGATACATTAAGTCAGTATGTAATTATAGGTACTAATAGCACTGATGACACTTATCATTAAAACAGACACTAATTCCCTGAAGTAAGTGATTCATGCAGTTGGGTGGGGGAACTGGACAAACAGGCTTTACTGAAAATTCCAGCTCTCTAACATATCCAGTCATAATGTTGTCACAGGCATTCATGAAGCACTCAAACACTAAGACTGCACAAGTTTCCCACGGACAACGGGTTTATATTGTCAGCCTTTGCTTCTGTGTGTTTCTCTTTGACTGATGTAGGCTCTTCTGTCACTCTGTCAATCCAGTAATCTTCAGATGCAGCTGCGGGTAGCCTCTATTGTGAAAACTAGCCTGACCTGTCTCCTTCACCCACAGCTTTTGTCCTAAGTTTGTTCACTCAAACTACAAACAAAATTTATTTTCCCCTTCTGGTGTTATCTGTCCATGCAGATAAATTTGGTCTTAGCGGTCCAGGCATTGAGACATCTGCACATCTGTGACACCACCCAAATAGAAAGAAGATGAATGGAATTTAATCTTTGGCACTTCAGAAATGTTCTTCAATAAATTCAACAACACACATACATTACCCCAAAAAGATGTGACTTTACATGCATTTGGTTCTTGTTTAGCTTTTATTTTAGTTATATTGCAGTTTTGTTCAGTAGAGGGCAAATGATAGTGGAATCTATTGAAAACTGTGATGCCATGTTAATGTTTTTCCTTTTTCTTCTTCTCTCTTTACATGTTTGTGATGGTAAATATAATGCAAAAAATGTAGACTATTTGTAATTCTCCTACAAATCCCTACAATAATAAGTCAACAACATGTTTTTCCAGAAACATTGTCCCTGTGACTCTGAATATTCCACAGGCAATGCTATGAACAGTTTCTAGTAAAACTACGTCTATCAAAGAAACTGTAAAAATTGTTTACAGCATATTTTGTGGGTTATTCTGACTGATAAGTCAGTGGATCTTCAAACAACAAAATTCCAAAGATCTATGTGTCAGCAACATAATTCATACATAATAAAACTGAAGAAGCAGAAATCTCAGAGATGGATATTTCAAACATGGACAAATAAAAACTTAACTATGTTTATGCTGGATACAACTAGAGGTAAACAGTATAAGATGTTTTTCAGGGTTTTTTGCGATGAACCAGCCCTTTAAACAAGCACAGCAAGCTCTGCAGCATTATTAAAACAAACACACAGAACCTGTTACAACGTTAACTACAGTGTCGCCAAACTTAGAAACACACACCTGAAACTGAACACAATGAAGTGAGACAATACGCTCACGAACACACGTGCAGCCATGCGAGCACGCACACACGCACACACATGCATACCCGCACAGACAGACACACAAACAATCACGATAATGGATGTTGATGGAGATTAGAGAGGGAACTCCCATGGGGACCCAAACGCATTAGGAATCATCTCATACAGATTACTGACAGGTGCGCATAGATGTGTCTGTGAGTGTGTGTATGCGTGTGTAAGTGTGCATTCAAGCTGCTAAATCGGAGCAGAATGAGTAACGTAGAAATGGGGGAAGGATGAAGGTGGGACTGTGGCACAAAAGCAAATGAAAGGATGATTAGATAAATCAAAGCAATAGAAAAGAGGAAGATAATAACTGAGAAAAACTGACAAAAGCAGAGAGGATATGGAAGTTGCTGCTACATCCATCTTTACGTGTTGTGTTCTCATCTTGTGGTCTGTAATAACGGCAATAACTACAATCAGCCTGCAGCATGAATGACGCCAGATCTAATTGTCGTGTCATGTTCCCAGTGCATGAAATGCACGGCACGCACACCCACAATGACATTCCGAACAGGCAGCTCAGATTCATAAGTGGAACAGATTCTAGAGGTGGGAAAAGTTGACTTTTGAGTGTGTCTTTCCAGATGAGTGTGGAATGCATAGATATCAAGGGAAGCTTTGTTTTGTTAGCTGAACTGAGGTGGGGCTCAACACCTAAGCGCTTGTTTGTTGACTTTGCTCATCCAAAACTAATGGTTGAGATGTAGACATGAAGTAAGGACAGTGACTGAAAGAAAGAAAGAAAAAAGAAAAGGAATAAAGTAAAAAGGAAAATGGACCATGAAGTGCATACAATGATCACTGAAGTGGAGACATGGGAGACAAAGATGGCTGAAGATTTATTTTGGTATCTGCACAGATACAGGTTTAAAATATATTTAAAATGTCAAACAAGCCCAAGTAGTCTCAGAGAAGCATATTAAAGCATTTATACTTCGATGTCCGAACAGGCGCTGACAAATCTAGCACTGGCCACATAGTCTGAGAGTCATCCCCTGGCAGAAGTGTGTCACTTCCACCTGTTTTGATGGAATAGTATATTGGGCAGAGGATGGGAATGGGGCAGGATACATTTACACACACATGCCAAGAACACAACACTCTGCCTAGCAACATAGTGCCAGTGCAGATACCGAAATACGAGTTGTGTGGGCAGCGTCATTTTTTGATGGGTCCAGTTTAAAAAAGCTGCATTAATGAAAGGAATGTCTTACCCGTGTGAGTTCGGAGGTGGGCCTTCAGATGGGACGACTTGGTGTAGACCTTCTTGCAACCTAATCAGAGACAGCAAGATAAACGCAAACAGAAAGCTTAATCCAAATCCAAATAATGCACATGTGCCAGAAATGTATTTACCCAATAAACGGAGCTGTGGTATGCTAGAAATTTGAGCTAATGAAGAACAGAAGCTGTTTGGAATGAGATATAGTAAATGTTTTGTAGAAACGCAAAAACTGCTCTAGCACATATTCTGACTTTCAAAAGCTAAAATGTGAAATGTGTTAAAAACACCTCTCGTATTCCGTTTAGAATTTTGCTATTTTCACAAAACAAATTCTTTCAGCCATACCCCACTAACAGAATACTGCTTTGTTGGAAACTGCACCACACCTGTTAAAAGTTAAGATATTTAAAGTTCAGGATTAGAAAACCTTTTTGGACATTATGTCACACATACATGGTGTGTGGATTACAATGTCAAAGAGGTCACTGGGATACTGAATTATCAACAAGCATATTATCCAGATTTATTGTAACTTTATACAAGTAAATGTTAGAATTTTCAATATTTCACAGATTAAATAGTGAGTAGTTGCTGCACTGTGACTAATATGGACTTGGGTAAAGTGTAAATATGTTCTTGTGTGGATCTGATGGATCTGCTTCATCTGACTTTGAAGAAGTTACACGTGTGCTAACATGCTGCAGAAGGCTCAACTTAAACCTATTTTACACGCTGCCACAGGCAAGATGACATTACAAGTCGCTGCACATCATACAGTGTGTGTGAAGTAACAAATAAATGAAAATAAATCTTTTAATCTGTGCAAGCAATCTCAAATTTGACTGTATGCAAATATGTGTGCGTGCGTGAGTGCGTGCATGCATGCGTGCGTGCATGTGTGTAAATCAAATGACTTATCTAATTAACACACCCACACAGAAACACTTCATTCCACAATCATACGAGTGATGACTTTAAAGCCACAACTATGTGTGAGAGCTCACTGGCGAGAGTACAGGAGCCATTTGAGATGGGATAATAAACACACAAAGTAGTTTTTAAGAAGACACTTAATTGAAAGGTAGTGACTGATGATCACCATTGCCAAAATATTCAAATTCCAGTGCAGTATATTCTCTGCTGTGGCTTGAGTAAATATCGTGACTCATAGGCCCAGCAGAGTCAACATGTAATTTCAAAGAAATGCATGGGTGTCTTAAAAAATAGTAGGTTTTCTTAAAGCTGACCTTGAGTGGACCAGAGACTCTTTTGACCACAGCAGAGTATAAAAATAAGCACACACACACAACAGTGACAACAATCAGCATGCAAATGCAGTGGCAGACCTGCGTTATTGAACTAACCTGGGTAATCACAGTGATGGATCCGTCGCTTCTCTAAGTCTGGGTTGTTCCTGCGGTTGTAGCGGACAGGCACTGTGGTCTGAGATGGGGTTGGGGCTGAGGTTGTTGCAGGGGCTTGGGGAAGGACTACAGCTGGGCCTGGGATCGGCGTGGGACCTGTAGTCAGAGGCAGGGTTAAGCTTCCCTGTCCCGGGATGGGTCCGAGTCCAGGGGTGCTACCTGCCAATTTGGAGGCGATGGTGGCTGCATATGAGGGAGGTGGAGACATGGTGTGCAGCAGCTCCTTCTGCCTGTCAGGGCTGCCGGGCTCCGAGTTTGGTGGGGAGGGCGGCAAATACGGCACTTGCTGCTGGAGGAAATGGGGATGTGCCTGAGCATGAGAATGTGTGTACACCCTGCCAACCAGACCGCAGTAGGAAGGCTTGGCAGATTGCTCCTGCTGGGATGCTGTAGAAGCAACTGGCACATCATGGAAAGGCGTGTGGATTGTGGAAGTGGAAGTGTGTTGCATCTGCTGCTGCTGCTGAGCCTCCATGCCATTGCCATGGGGATGGTCTAAGCCAGAGTTCAGCAGCTGAAACAGCGAGCCGCTGTTGTCATGATGGTGGAGAGTATGCTGCTCGAACTGTGATGACATTTCCTGTTTGACAAACACTTCTGGCACTGAGTCGCCACCTCGGCTGCCTCCCGACTGGTTGAAAACACTGGTGAAGTCCGGTAACCCTGTTAATGTCATGTTTATGGCTGAAGCTTCCATGGCAATACTGCCGGCGCTATGCCCTGATGTGCTGCAGCTACTCGTACTCGTCGTGTTGGGGCAGTGCGGCTGGAGGCTGGGGGAGAAACACGGGGAGGCGGACTCTGTTTTGATATGAGTGAGACCTGTGTGGCTCTGGTTCTGAGGGGGCCGCGCGTGCTGACACAAGCCCATCCTCAGGTAGGCGACATCAGGGACGTAAAGATTCATGTTGAGGGTGTAAGGAGCCCCAGTGTGATCGCCAGTGAAGTACTGATCCACTGCAGCTGCACAGTCTCTGTGTGACTTCTGCTGGCTGTCTGCAGGTGGTGGTAGGGGAAGAGGCTGGGGGGAGAGATACCTGTCCATCTCACACTTTACATGTTGCTAAAAAGACAAACACACGCAAAACATACGGTCAACAAACGTTTCACTTCGTGGTCTTAAAGTAAAGTTTAAGCAGGTGAAATGTATCCAGACTTCAGCAAGTGTTTCTACTGAGCCACCATGAAACTATTCTGAGGTGCTATTTAGAGAAGACAAAGGTTTGATTGGACAGTCACCGCTGAAACATGTATCAAGTAGTTATCAATAGGCAGTTGTCACATTCCCTCTGTGCCTGCAAGGTTGAACTCAAAAACCTGCCAACCTATGAGGCCATGTTCTTGTGGAAGACAGAATGAATATCTGTCAGCTCTTGCGGTAAATAAAAATAGGTTTTTGCAGTTAAAGTAACAGACTAAAAAAGCAGTTTGACACTGGTTGAACTGGTTTCACCGGTGAACAACTTTAAGTCCATGAATCGCCTTCTTCATATTTTAAACCTCCCCACTCCACCCCCCACCCCCCCGTGAATCTAAATGATCTAAGTGGTATAAAAGTTATACTGTTTCATCCTGCAGCAGAGGATGAAACAGCAACATGAAAGGGAATGGGGAAACACCCATGTCTCCCTGCCTGCTGCTGCAGCAGCAGCAACAGCAGCAACAGTAGTCTGGGGGTGGGCTGCTATTTCTAGGCTCCTGATCCTACCAGCTGTTACACAGACCCCTCTGCTCTCCGCACAAGTTTCCTGCTAACTGGGGACAGAGTTGCCGGGACCTTTCAGTCCAAAAGCTGGAGTCAGTTGTTGTCAGGGTGGTATGATGGTGAGAGGGGACGCCAAGAAGAGACCAACAACTGGTGACCAACTGGCTGGTATAAAATACATGCGGTGAATGCGTTTGCAGACGGAGCAGCTTCACGTCCAGCTGGTCCCAGCCTGTTCGCTTATTACCGCAAATAGACTAGTGCAAGTGATGGTCAACATCACGCAGCAAGGCCGACTGAGATTTGAAGGCCAGCAAAAAAAAAAAAAAAATCACAAATAAATAAATAAATAAACACAACCTGGGTATACAACCGTTCTGCCACGCCCATTCAATAAAATACATCACTAATGTGTAAAGTCGGCTTGATTTCTAACCGCGTTACCTGTGAGTAGTCATTTTGTCCAGTCTTGTCTGTTTCTGTGATCTTGCAGTCCAAGCCGAACAACACCGAGTCCTCCAGCGGGAATCCAGCGGACAGAGTCGCTTTCTGGAGCGGATAGAAGGGATCCTCCTGCCCGCAGCCGCTCATCGTGAGAGTCGCGGCCATGAAGCTCCGACGCACAACCGCAGATGATCGCTCGTCCTGCGGAGGAAATAGAGGATGCTACGGCGTACTGGGGAAAGCGGTGGAGCCGACGAGGTGGAGTGCGTGTGGCGGAGGTATTACTGTGCACCGATGTACTACATCTCCTTCCACTTGTTTCATCCCTCCACCGGCCCACAGACAGTTTTCTATCTCCTGCCGTAGGGCGGAGCGGCCCAGAGTAAATACAGTACATGCACCGCCCACCAAACCTTTAAAAGGGCTTTGATCATTCATTCACCGGCCACCGCCCTGCGCTCCATCCAAATACACTGACAAACACACTGCACTCACATCCATGAAGAAATAATAGCATCAAGATATAAGCAAAGTAGTAAAGGTGCCAATTATTCAGAATATTTTGAGTTATTTAAATTCTAAATGCATTAATGTGTAAGTCTTGGCTGGTAAAAGTTGGGTTATTTGTACCTAAATTATACACTCATTTATTAGTTGATTTTATATGGTATTAATAATTTAGCACAATTAATAAAGGAAAGTTTACATGTGAATGTAGTGGAGTAAAAATACAATGTAATTGTATTGTAATTGAGCACACAATTACTAGTAATTGTCCTTATTTCACTCCTGGGAGTGGGTACGGCTTTAAATTCCAAACAGTAAAAATTGTTTTTGGCTGCCCGAGTTATATTTACCTCAAATTCAGTGTATCACTAAAGTTAGAAGATGTATTTAACCCAGAATGGACAAAATCAGAAAAACAGCAGCAGAGAGATCCAGACTTTTAAGTTCCTCATACAGGTCAAGCTCCTAAAACACCAGATTCAGTATTTCCCATGATGCAATTAAGTCTTTCATGAGACTACCAAAGCCTCTTAAATGCCCACTTCTTTCAAACTCCTTTCCAGTTTGTACCACAGGCTTTCTGATCAAACTTTAAGCCGAGATGATTTATTTTCTAAAACTTTGGAAAGCTCCCTCTGAGCAGCAAAAGCCATTACTCACCAACTCTCACAGGTTTAGTAGTAAACTGAACTTCATGGGTGAAATTGGTTGAGTGCTTCTCTAACATGTTGTGTGACATTAAGTTAACAGGACATCCTTGTTCAGTGAAGCAGATGGTGTTTAAATTGCAAAGTGGTGTTTCCTCCACATTATGTCCTGTTAAAATTATCTACACAGCAGAAAATGTTTACCATGGTTTATTCTCAAAAATACCTTGCACTATGGCACCTCAAAAATAAATAGGATTGAAATACCTCACACCCAATTAAAACGAGCATATTTTGTACTGTATGTTCTAATTACAAACAAGAAAAGAATGTGAGGTATTGTCAAATATTCTAGGCTTTTTTAGGGGGAAAAAAAAAAGATCTAAAGTGACAAACCAGCTTTCCAGCAGCCCTCTGGTCAAGTTTAATATGACACCGATAAGAACATGGTCTGAAATGATAAAGGTATGCCTACTATGTCTATATTTAAAGCCAAAGGAGCATGGACTCATACAAACTAAAGGCTAAGACTCTTGTAATGTTGTTTGTAGCCACCAACATCTGCAACCCTGGAAAAGATGAGGAAATAATGATAGACAGACCTAATAAAACAGAGCACTGCCAACAAAAAGGAATTTTTGGGCAGTCAGTTAGCCATCTGTACCCTGTGGAAGGTAATACCTCTGCTTTTAGGCCAGAGTACTGTTTATCCTTACTGAACAATATGTAACCAAAGAACAACACAACACCCAGACACTAGTAACAATTTCTAATGTACGCCTTTAATATACAAACAATCTGATAAAACATAAAGCCCTGAGTGCCAATTAATAGAAGCAGTACTAAGAAAAAAAATCATTTGGGTTTCTGCTTCAGCTTTTGGTACCAATCAGGAACTTCTTTCTTTGTCTGAAATGAGAGAGGAAAATGAGGGTTAAAAAGACTGAAGGGCATGACAACAAGATTTGCAAGATATTCTCACCTATTTCACTTGTGTGTGATTTCAGGATATATACTACAGCATGCCTTTGGTCAGCTCACAGAAGTGAAAAGCTCAAATGAAACTAAATACCATTAATTTATGACTTCCTTCAGCCTTCTTGTCTGTCCAGGCAGGTTAGGGTGGTGTGACTCATACAAAGGTGTTGCTGCCATGTGGGACACTTACAAACACAGTAGGTTTAGGTTTGTTTGGCGATTCGTCTTCAGAGGTCCTGTTGACACGTTTGAACTGTTTTTTTCCTGCACCAGAGGTCCTGGTAGCAGCTTTATCTGTTTCCAACAGGTCCAGAGAACCTCCCTGTCCGGACTTCATGCTGATCAGGACTTGCTTCATCAGGGCTAACTCCTGGAAACATCACATTCATAAAAACAGGGACAGAGAAACAAGGGTAAAACAATAAACAGGAATCTTTATGAGAAATAGCTGGGAGGGTAGTATCCACAAGTACAGAAATCTCAAGCCAGTTTCTAACAGGGACAAATGCAATATCCATATAATTATTGTACTGTAGTAAAATTCTTTGTATAATTTAAGTAGCTTCATGCTAACTTTATAATGTGTAATTAAAAAATACTTTTTTGACTTTTTGTAAAACATTTGATTTGAAGTGTATGTATCAAGAATTTTTATTGCTACATGTTTGTCTTGAACCACAGGCCGACACAGCTGAGCTCCTACAGTCCACTGTGGGCCGACTTGGGGTAAGCTCAACAAGCTCAAGGGTCTGCAGGGGTGGCAGCAGGGCAGAGGGGAGGACGCTGGGCCATTTCACGGTTCTATTTATCACCCCTGAGGACATGAGCTCCGGTATGTCACATGCACACACAAGCACACACACATACGCAAAAACACACACGCGCACCCTGGTGGCATCCCAAACAGCCAAACTGAGGAACAGCTGTCTATGACAGGGCACATACTTTATTCAGCAAACGGCTGGCTTCAGGAACACACTCCCACGTGCACACACGCATATGAGCACACACAGTCTTGAAGGAAACGTGATAACACAGTGCAATAAATTGCCTGGTCCGATTATCGAAAGCAGAAAAAGCAGATGTGCAGCAATAAGTCGATTAATTGGTAAGTTGATTAACTTAATCAGACACTATTTTGATAATCAATTAATCTGTTTTCATTTTTTAAGCAAAAATGCTAAATATTTGATGGTTCTAGGTTCTCAAATGAGACTTAGACACCTTTCCTTGTCTTAAATGATATGAAAATAAAGGTTTCAGTCATCTGATCACGTCTCAACAAGATCTAAAAACTAAAACTTCCCAAAGTTTTATAGAACAAGCAATTAATTGAAAGATTCATCCATAAAGAAATATTTTTTATCTTTAGTCATAATGAAAAGGTTTTCATATCTTGGCATAGTTTGAAAAATTGATTGAAGGAATAATTGATTACATTTGTGTTTCCACAGAGGCACCCAGGTTAACAGTTATAGCATCAACAGCAGCAATCTGATGTGTGTCTAATACCGAAAGTGGCTATGTGCTGCAGCATACTGATGGTACTAATAAATCTCTAGCTTCAAAGGAAGGTTTTAATGGAATTTCACATTTTTCAACATTTTGAAATCTCAGAGTACATTGGAACAGAATGGGAAAAACTGAATCCAGCTGTCAGAAGTATATAACTCCATCCATCCATTTTCTTCCGCTTTATCTGGTTGTGAGGGCAGTGGTCTAAGCAGGTGTGTTTTTACCACATCCTTCTCCCTAGACACTTCTTCCAGCTCCTCTGGGGGGATACTGATGCGTCCCCAGGCCAGCCGAGAGACATAGTCCCTCCAGCGTATCCTGGGTCTTGCCCGGGCCCTCCCCTAGGTAGGACATGCCTGGGAAGCTAGAGCCTCCAAGTCCTCATCTTTTGCTTCCTCTATGGAAGGCGTGTCTGTGGGATTAAGGAGTATTCCTTCCACTGTCAGACAATGTCCTCAGTTAAGGTCAACCTCTCCCCACCTCCACTGTAAACAGTGTTGGCAGAGCACTGCTTTCCCCCCTATATGACACCATAATAAGAAAACACAACACCTAACAGCAAACATCAGGATCACCATGTGTACCTCTCGATGGCTAAGGAGTCGCTCCAGATCGGCAGCCATGTTGTTTTTCACCTGCTGCAGCGCAGTCCGTTCTTTCCTGAGAGAGCTGGGGTTACACCGAAAAACAGAAAGAGATGAGGCTTTTAGATAATTTGAAACATCACTGTATTTACTGTATTTCAATTATGTAGTTTAGAATCTGAATGTTGCTTCATTTGTGTGACTGTTTTAAGTATTACACAGGACAAAAATGCTGGGCAAACACTGGATAAACTGATCAGTGACCAGTTTGGTTTACTGGTACTGACAGTATAAATCACTGCTATAAAACAATCACCAGCTCAATAATAAATTAAGAACGGTATTGTAATATAAATATAATCAATTTTGTTTTTATTCAAAGCCTTTTACAAGTTTAGGAGTCAAGTATCTGAGTGTTCTTTCCTGGGGCTGTAAAACATACAGTACAAGCAGGAGCTTGTGATGGGGATGCTTTAGAGCAAATCATCTTGCAAATGTTCATAGCTTCACCAGCCCTTCACTGAGAATGCTGGAAGCCTGAGATCTGCCTCTGCTGAGACACTGATGTCAGCTGAATAAATCACTAAACAAACTGTGAATAAAAAAGTGAGACTACTACGGGACAGACAAGTTGTAGTACATAAAGTCAGAATCTCTCTGCTGTTAAATAGACAGCACTATCCAGGAAAACACTAACACCTCTGTCACATGCTTTCAAAGGGAGAAGCTTTTTTAAAGAGATTTTTTCGCTCTCGTGATTGCCTCAGGTGAGCACTCAGTGGTAGCAAGCAGCAAGAGAAAACCTGTCTGTCAGTTTGCATATTTCTTTGGTTAAGATGCCAAGCGGGACTATAGGGGGATTTAGGTCAGTGCCAGGATGTAGCTGTGCTGACGTGAACACAAAAAACAAACTAATGTACATACAGGTTTGCACAAAGACAGAATGATTTAAGCGTGAGAGGAATAGAAAAATACAAAGGGAGACAAGAATGGAGCAGAAGGCACCCAAGGGTGGAGAGAAATGATAAATGCAGGATACAAAATGTAAAAAGCAAAATTAATGGAGAGTTTGGCAAGTTCGGCAGAAGACCTAGCAGACCTCACTTCATATCTGCATAGTTGTGTTTCTGCCAATGTACCTGACATCGTCCTCAAGCAAGTTGATACGTTCTTTCAGCGTGCTGATCTGTGCATCCCTTTGTCGCACCGTCTCAATCAGATAGCTATATGGCTGCTGTGTCTGCTGTAGTAGTTGGTTGGCTGTCGACAACTGGAGAACAACACACATATATACATGAGCAATTACAGAAACAATTACTGCACCTCAGGTGAGCTCAGGTCTACATTTTTTCATAACTCCACAGACTGTGGGGAGTCATGTATAGTGCAACAAGAGCTAAACATCCGTCACCATTCAGTCATGTTCATCGTTATTATGGTTTTAACATTCACTTGTAAAAAGCCCATGTTTAGAGTTTAAGGGTTATTTATACTTTTCAAATAACTTTACGTGTGGTTAATATGTTATGTTGTATTGTTTATATATTTTTGGTGAATGACAAGAGCACATCGCTGAGATTTCTTTATATCTGGTGTCATCAGGTGCAGCTTGAGTGTCCATACATGCCCATTTTGAAGGAATATTTAAGTTAGATTATATTTATTAAAATAGTTCACTTAAATTAGAGCCCAAGACATCAAGTGGACATGCAATGAAGACTCACAGTACTAACAACTTCCTGAAATCCAGAATAGCACATTTATACTGTTTTGAAGTTCCTCACGCCTTCCTCATTACTATTATACTATTACTATTACTTCCTCATTACTATTGGTAATATTGCTCAATCTGTATCATGCTTAAAATCGGTGAAACCATAAATAACGTCAGGGCGTTACACATTAAACCTCTTTTACAACCAGCCGGTAGTGAGTAACTGGGTGGGAGGGTAAGGACAATAGTTAGTTAGTCAGCCAGGGCATCTGTGTAGGTGGGTGGCTGGTTGACACCCTTGCTTTTTCCACTGAATAGGAAGTCCAATTTTTCACTCTTTCTTTTCATACTCGATGAATCATGAGGTATTCCAGATTAGTGCCAGTCAGTCCCAGCTGACAGGTGAATGGTTGGTTATTTAAAATCTGCCCAGCATCTTTATTTTGTCTTGCACAATCTCTCCTAACATTGAAATTATAATGAGGAGTGAAGAACAAGGAAGCACAGTGGCTGTTAGAGCTGTCAGTCTCCTCATTTCAAACCTTACTGGAGAATTTCTAGCATCACAGCACGAGTAGTAGACATGTGCCTTCACGCACAGTCACAGACAGACAAAATGCACACAAAATTAAACTCAGTGCAACGCCTGCACACACAGGCACATGGTGTGCCAAACACAACAAAAACCTCAATGATTGGTGCAGTGAGTTGTCAGGAGAGTGAAAAGCATGGCCGTCACGGTTTTTGGCAGTGTTTCCCACAGTGAACAAGTGTGACAGGTACTAAGACTCATACTTCTCGCTCGTCTCATGAAAGATCTGTGATATATACTGTCTTTTCTCAAACAACCTGTCATTTTTCTGACAGGGTTTCAAAGGTAGACTCAAAAAAGCTGACAGGGCCATTGTTAACCCCTCAGCAGACACCACCCATTTTTGCGCATAAGCTCAAAATTAATGCACCCCAAACAAAAAATGGTATTACACTCATAACTCCGGCCTCTTTTTTCAACCAAAAAGTCAGAATGCATACAACTGTTACTGACCCGAGGTTACAGGCACACAAGCATGGAGCATTAAGTTCTGCGCTTACTTACATTACATACTTATGTATATGTATGTATGTATGTATGTATATGTATGTATGTAAAACTTTTTACTTTTTTTTTTGACCTTCATAACAGTGTCGCACAACAGTGTGAGAAGTTAAAATGTTGGGTAGTGAGAAGAGCACTGAGCTTGGCTCTGTGATGATTAACATCATCAGTGAGAGGTAAAGCCAGCTGAAATAAATCATTATCACTTTGATCGAAGCTGTGAAATAACCATGACCTGAGTTGCTGGGGGTGATTTGTGGATGGGAAAGCAAGTGTGTGTTGCAAGTACTGACTTGATCTGCTTCTTTAACATTAACTTATACTTTATCTCATCAATGATGGTCCCCAGGCAGGCATAATACCTGAATGCAGTGTGTTTGTGTTTACCTTTTCAGATATCTGTACTGTCTGTGACTGGTGTGTCTCCAGCTCTCTCCTCAGTGCTGTGTTCTGCCTCTCCAGCTGCAGCACCCTGCGGGCCAGGTGTACACTGCCCAAAAGACACACAAACACGGGTATGGAAATTTCAAAATATGACAACATCGACATGTTTATACTTGTGTGTATTTTCATGTTGTTTTACGGTTAAAGGAGACATAATGGTTGGAATCAATTTGGGTTTTTGGCTGTACATGGATGTTTCAAATCGATTCATTTCAAATCGAAGTTTTGTGTGGAATGAGGCAACAGTTTTTCAATGCATACAAAAAGTACAATTGCTGAATTTTAGCAACAAACCTAGACTGAAAATAGTTATTTTATATGAAGATACACAATACATAACACTGCACACAATTTTAGACACCTGCATGGGTCAGTAATGCATATCAATTGCTTTTATCATAATAATAACAATGTGAATGGTAAGAAAAAAATCAAAAGAATGCATGATGATATGAATAGTGCAGGTTTCAAAACACTCTAAAAATGTATGTTTTATGTATTAGAAGAAAATACAAATTCAAACTGTTTGTTAGGCCTTAAAGATACAATGCACAATGCATTTCAGTGAGAAAAGCTAATTGCAATATTTTAAAATGCTCAAAATCACTACTTACGTTTACACAGTCAGTTTTCTCACAGTGTGTGCTATCTCTGAAATGTCAAGCATGTCAAGTGTCAATGCACCATGGAGCATACCTCTGTTTCAGTCTCCTCTTGGCCGTTGTAGGAACATTGGCCCCGTAGCCGTACGAAAACAAAACTCTCTCTGCTTCCTCTTCATTCTCAACTGGCAAAAAAAAACAAAAAACAAACCAGCCTACATCTCTAGAACCTTCATAATAACCATGCTATTATAATGAGTGGTTGTTTTTATATGTTCTGTTCTTATGTCTTATGTCTTAATCTAACCACATATAAACTGTAGTATAATACAGTTCCATTCACTCAATACACCTCCGCAGTAGCAATTTTCATGTTATTGTTCCCACATCTTAAACCAATATGATGCTGTCTATCATTTTAATTACACACATTCTGTAATGGCAGGCTTCTGTTCAATGCGTGTATTGATATGGTTACTACAAAGCTAATGCTATGTTCCTACTTTCAGCAGCCTGCATGGTAATGTGGTCCAACTCTTGCTCGAGTTTTTCGTATGTCTCCAGTCGAGATGCCTGCTGGACATTCTGAGCTTGCAGCTCCGCCACCCGCTTGTCCAATGACGTCTGCAGTCTGTAAAACTCCTGAGTGAGGACCTGAGGGATGAGAGAGGGGAGAAAGAAAAAGACAGAAGACAGGCAGGAAAAGGTGGAGACAGAGAGCAAACGATAGAACTTTCAACAATATTGTGTTTAGTGGCCAGCTGGAAATACTCACTCACAATTTTTATGGCAGTTTCTATAATTAAAAACTATTTCATGTTCTAAAACTCAACAAAACTCATGTTAGTCTCTTGGAGTTCCTGTCAGGGAAAATCATAGATGTGTGAAATAATTACTAAAAAAAGGAGAAGTTGAAAAAAAAATCTAAATAAAACATCTTTTATCCCAAAACAGCTTTAAACCTTGTTGTTATAAACAACTGGGCCAGAATAATCAAAGACCAACAAAAACCTCAGTGCCAAAACCTAAATTAGTTCTTTATTCTCTGAGTTTTTTTAAAAATGAAAACATCTTTTTTATTCCATGATCACATGTCTCAGCTGTCACTGGGCGTGAGGCAGAGTACACCCTGGACAGATCAACGGTCGATAACAGGGCTGACACACAGACAGACAAACACTCACATTCGCATTCACACCTACGGGCAATTTCGAGTCACCAATTAGTCTAAGCCCTAACTGCATGTCTTTGGACTTTGGGAGGAACTGGGTTACCCAGACAAAACCCACGCAAGCACAGTAAGAACATGCAAATTCCACACAGGAAGGCCCTAAGTTTGAACAGGATTCGAATATTGAACCAAACCTTCAGGCCTAATGTTAACCATCTAAAACTGATTCGGGAGAAGGACAGGGAAGCAGATAAATAAGATCAAACTATGCTTGCAATGCAGCAAGTAAAGCCTTTGATCCTTTTTGACTTTGTGTTTACATTACCTCCAGCTTCTTCTGCTGTTTCTCACATTCTACCTGGCCCTGGGCCAGGGCCTTAGCCGTCTCTTCCTTGACCATTTGAGCTCGCTCAGCCTCGAAGGCATGCAGCTTGACTTGGTTGGACAGTTCTGCTACTCGGCTCTCAGTACCCAGCTGGAGCTGACGAAACCTGTACAGATGGATACACACACTTCACTTAATACGAATGTGAATAGGTGTGTTAAAAAGTGAGATAATGTGTTGTGGTACTGACAGATTATGTGAACATGTCTAGATAATACACAGAGTACAGGCCGCTCTTGCCTCCAGGCTGGGCTCAGGCATGCCTGGTGGCTTCAAACAAATGTTGCAGTGTCTTCCGTCATACATTGCAGATATAATTACATTTGGTGATAATTTGCATAGAAGTGTGTTTGTTTTTGAAATAAGCAAGGAAGTGATTATTCGTTGTCCCTTGCGCAACTACTGTAATAATTTATGAGCTTTTATGTTCTTTGTTTGGTTGCACCAAACTCCTTGGCAACTACACTTTTACGCTAAGTCACCAAGCAGGAAAGCCAAGTCTTAAATCATTTGGTTACAGAGGAGTATTTCTCAATGGTGCTCGCAGCAAAGTTTGATCCTTCATGATTGTAGTTGTCAGCTAGAATAAAGGGTTTCTACTTAAAATGTACAGTTATTAAAATAGAAGAAAGACAGAGACACAACATGTTCCACATTTTCTGTTGTCAGATGACACCATTGTGCATGACATCGCTTAAATGTGTGTGAGTGAACGGCCAAGCTCAAAGAAAACACAGAGACAGTACAGTACATACTGATCAAGCCTTCTAACGTGACGGGACAAAAAAACTGCAAGAAAACACAAGATGAACATGGACGGTTGATCTTTGTCAGAAAGAAAAAAAAAAAGCTGTTTTACATCATGCTATGTTAGGAATCACCAGGCTTTGGACTGCTGGTTGTTTCAAAAAACAAAGATATTATTTCATTACTTTGTGCACTGAGACATTATCGCGCAAAATTTTCATTAGATATTTATTTTATTTATTTATATTAAATATTTTATAGAGTAAAAAAACAAATTAATTAATAGATAAAATAATCATTGCATCAACAGAAAATGTATTTAATTAATCATGGACTTCAGCCCTAAAAGTAAAAGTTTTTTGAGCAGAGTGTGCTTCTTCAGGCACTGTTTAAGACACACACACACACACACACACACACATATACACACACATACACACATATTATCAAGCCATGGAGGTTGGTTGGATAATATTAATAACTCTCGATTACAGCCGGCCTGTTAGAATTTCATCATCCATTGAGCACAGGCCTGAGCTGTGATAGTCACGCATGGTCGACATTTTAGGCTTTCTTTTATTAATGGCGGCTGCAATGTAGCGATAGAAACAAAATGTACCTAAAAATGCACCTCACTTTTCCGGAGGAGTATGTGTTTTCTCAAATGCCAGTTTTAATGTCAATATTTACAGCCACCGCAGGTAAGACTGGCTGACTAAAGGGCTCCCCAAGGCAGTTTAGGCCTGTGAGAGGTGAAAATAGAAAACCTCACTCAATACTGTGTTTTGGACAAGCTGCTCACCGTAACTTGCATTCTGAAGTTGAGCGCTGAGATTGAAGCTGGCTCTCGGTGCTACAATCATCTGACGCCATTTCAAGCTTGTCCGCCTCATTCTTTGCCCCAAAAATAGGGGCATGGATGGGGTTAGGGGTTAAGGGCTTGTGGCTAGCATCTGTCGTTGCTGGCTTGCGATGCGAAGCAGAGAGGGAATGTGATCACAGCAGAGAGAGAGTGTGCAAGGGAGAGTGAAGTGTGTGTATGGAAAGACCAACAGCTGGTGGTTTGGATCTAGAGAAATGACTGGCATGTAGTAGTAACCCAGGACAGGGACACTGCTGCTGCTGCTTTTTTACGTCTCTCTGACTCAGTCTACAACTTTTTCATGTTAGACCAACATTTATGTAAGCAGCAGAAATAACAGTCAGAAATACATGTTTTAAGGGTGTGTGCACAGCAGGCTCACAATATACAGTACATGTTGAAATTTCCATGCAAGATTTGAAACTTCCTACAGGGCCATGCCAGAGGCACTTTACCAGGCTATACTGAGATGGGCATTATTGCCTGGAGCAGAGACAGGGCCTGGCAGCTAGGACACACTTCTCTAAGAGAAAGTGTGGAAGTAACTAAACAGCAGCATTTAATGAAATGTGTTGTACACTGTATATGAGTACAAAAAATGAGCTCAGGTTTCCACTCTATTATTACGATGAGATGAGATGAGATAAGATAAACTAATAGAATTTTGTTGTTCTAGATACCAGCAGAAGAGAATGAGTAGATGCTTACTTCTGTTTTGGCAAATTAGGTGAATTGACCCTTTTAATGACCCGTATTCTTTAGAAGTAGTTCCTTACCTATCCATGTTATATGTGGTATAGGACTAATATATGATCGAGGCATGTGTGTATGTGCCAGAATAGTGAAACTCACTGTTCCAGTAGCTGGTCATATCTGGACTGAGTGTCTCTCTCTGCAGTCGCTGCTCTGTCCTTCTCCAGCACTGCATTGTCTCTGGCCTCACGCAAGTTCCTTGTTAAACACACAGTAAAAAAAAGGTCACCTGTTAAAAGGAATCTGCATGTTCTGTTTTACTGTCCATAACAAAAATTGTCTTTGAAATTATGTTAGTCTTTCCCTTTATTCTGATGGTGGCGTGACGTTAATCTGTGATAACAGCTCGTCCTGCTCCTGTGTATCTGTATATGCATTCATTATTTTAGTTGCTGACTTATGCTGTAGTGTACAAATACAAAATACTAAAAAAAAAAAAAGACTGATACCTGTTCTCCCTCTCATACATCTCCCTGGAGGCTCTCTGCAGGTTGTCTATCTCCTGACTGGTTTTCAGCCTGATGTTCTCCAACTCCTCTCTCAACTTGGTCTCATACTCTGACTTATAGTGGTCTCTGTAGAGGAAAGGGGATGAATGAAAAAAATGAAAAGACTTAAACAACATTTTACTCAAAAAAAGCTTTTGATGCAGGTCGGATCAGAGGTTAGACAGACTGGAGGATAAAACTATGTACTGGCCATTGTGTGTTATCATATTGATGTTTTTGGCACAGCACAGGTCTTCCATATTAATAACAATATAATACTGACTACTGGTGATAAAACAGAAGGCTAACCTGGATGCTACATATTTTTCATAGGTGTCCTCCCTGGCCTTCTTGGTGTCTTCTAATTGTATCTGGACCACAGAAACAAGAGGTGAGGTGAGTTAGATGTTTATTCCCTATTTCTGAATGTGTTATTCTTTAGCCTTATCAAGTGTACGGACCTGCAGCCTCTCTAGGCGGTCTTCTTCGTGTGCACAGCGAACACTGAGCTCTGTGTTCTGCCTGTGTAGGTATTCCTTGTCTTTCTGCAGAAGAGTCAGTGACTGCCGCAATGTCGCCACCTGGAGGCAAGAAAAGGATAGAGAAAAACTATCACAAAAAGACAGTAAACGCAAAGGGATATTATTTTAATATGAAATAGAGTGTAAATGTGTGTAGTTATGTGTGAAGTACCTCTGTGCTGAGTGTGTCCCTTTCCCTAGTCAGTGCAGCGTGAGCCAAGTCTAATGTCTCAAATCTCCTCTTTAACTCCTTTAGTTCTGCTTCGAAGTTGTCACGCTCACTATAAACCACAGTGGAAACGATTAAAATACATTTGAACTTGACACTTAACATCCAGAACTTGAATAATGCTTATGAGTAAATATTTTAACATTCCTGTTGTCTTCATAAATAATAAAAAAATAATAATAAAGCAAAATTATTTCTGAAAATATTGCAGCAAAAAATAACATCCTAACCTTTAGAAAGAATACCGAAGAGCTGTTTTCATAAGGGAAAAAAATATATATTACTTTGTACGGACATACAGTATGTCACTTAACAAATCCTTTTCTCTAAAAAAACAAACAGAAAAAAAAAAACCAAACAGATCAATAAGTATAATGTAGCCTTCAGAGACCAAAAAGTTAGCAGGCTGACGTCTTCATCAAATGAGCGGCTTTACAGAAGAGTCACCTGTCACATTGTCACACACACCGTTTGATGTTGGGGTAGTTGTCTCGACGGTAGTCTCCTTCTTGGATCTGCTGTTTGGTATCGGCCAGTTCTAGGGTTAGCCTCTGGCTCCGTAACTCCAGCTCAGTACGCAGTCGGCGCTCCTCCTCGTAGCTCTGTGGATACACATAGATAAAACAGAAAGTTTTCAATTACATAGTGGATTTATAGTGGCGGATGTGGTAGACAATGTCCAATTGTTCAAGGACAGTAACAGAGGGATACAGGATGTTTGAACAGATTAGGAAAAATAGACAAAAATTAAAATAATATAAAATTTTAATAACAATGCATAGATGAAACAGAATGCTACAAAGTTGTAACCAATAACAACACATTATAAAGAAAGATGAGAGCACTAAATATGTGGTACCTCCATCAAAGCCTTCATCTGGGCTCTGTGTGTATCCAGCTCCTCAGTCAAACTGCCTTTCTTCACGCTGAACTCAGTCAGCTGAGCCCGCAGAGGAGTCACCATCTCGTAGAAACGCAACTAAACACAGAGCACAATAACAGCTTCAGGGCTGTATCATATATCACCTCTCTTATCCCTGCCAGCACTATTCAATAGATGGTGTAGTTATTTGGGAAAGAGCCTCCATACTTACAGCTACATATTCCTGTATGGACATTTTGTCCTCAGGGAGGTCACGAAGCTCCTGGTACTTGTCTGGGGTGATGTCCAGATCCCTGAGAGACCTGCGCAGCTCTCCAGCCTTCTCACACAACTGTCGGTTGGTCTCCTCTAGCTGCTGCTGCCTGAGCAGGATGGCCTCCATCTCCTGCTTACGCAGAGCCTGCTGCTTCCTGGAGAGGGCAGTCTTTGTTAAGACAGTTCACACTTCAGACAACTATGTAATGACAACTACATAAAGAGGTAACAGCTAAAACTTTTGAATATTTCAAATAGTGTATGATAATTTCTGGATATTATTTAGTCATAATACTGACAACCAGTCACAAATTTTCTTCCTCAGTGTTTGTGTCCTTAATTGGATCTTACTTGGTATTCAGTAAGATGTGCCTACATCTACAGAACTGTCACACGTTTTCAAACGTTCTTGAAAACACCAAACTCCAAAACTGTGCAAGTGTATGTCGGCGCTTTGGTGCAATTGGAAAGGCATTGTAATGTAATTCTGTTTTTTCTTCATTATAAAAACTATCCATGGCATTATTTTTCAGAAAACTGTCAATTAACCTTTAGTGCCAAAGCCTTTAGCACAGTGCTGTGTATTTCAAAACACCACCAAAAGAAAGACACCTCAGACACCATATATCTGCACATAACGACAGACCAACACCTGTTTTGCTGCAGTAATAACCCTGTCTCTCATCACCTCTGCCTTTCTCACCTGTTCTCCTCCTGAGCAAGTTTAAGTTGGCTGTCCAGCCTCAGAGCCAGCACTTGTTTCTGATGTAGAGCATCATTCAGTCTCTCTTCCAGCTCCTCGATCTTAAAACATACATGAAAGGAGAAAACAATCAGAGAACCATTAGTGCAGAAAAGACATTTCTGGACAAGACGGTCACTGCAGCTCTGATCCATGCATCTCATAATGTTACAGGGATATTATTAAACACTGTCCATCTTTCCTCTGGCTCAGACTGTGCAGCATCAATCCGCTATTACCTTAGACATATGATCGGCCTTCATGTTGTCTATGATGAGATTCTTCTGAGACAGCTCGATTTTCAGCAGCTGGAGGTTGTGCAGGAGCTCCTTCCTTTCGATCAGCTGGCGGGTCACCCTCTGAGATCCGTCCCGCTGCTCGTCGGACGAGGACACATCCTCGGTCGTGGGCACCGTTGTCTCCAGGCTAATGTCTTCCGACTCCAGGTCCAAGGAGCTGGAGACGTTGGTGGCTGTCGGCTTCAGGTGCTGCTGCTTCTTAGGAGGCATTTTGTATCGTCTGATCCCGACTTTGTGTCCTCCCTTTTTTTCTGCCTAGATATCACCTTAACGATCGTTTACACCACAGCAAGGAAACGAAAACAAATCCCAACCTAGTAACACGCAACGCAAGCTCCGATATAACTAAACCCGAGCACCAATCTATTAAATAACCTAAAAAATAAGGCATGAACTCTAACACGTCGTTAAAGTTGCACCACGTAACTCACAAAACGAGTGGGCTGTTTTTGTTTTTAAGGGTCCCGCTTTGGGCCGGCCTGCAAACCGCCACCGGTCCGGTAACGAAGAGGCTTTAACGAAAGCGCCCCCTGTGGTGATTAACGTGCAGTGCAGTCAACGTCCGTCGTCTGTAATGCGTTACGCCGTGTGGTCGTGCAGTACCGCCTCCTAACTGTAGGGGCGCTATAAAAACAAATGCTTCTTATGAAACGAGACAACGGGGCACTCCTCTGCCTTTGTTTTTATTTGAGCAAGCATGAGATGGACAACCAAAATGAACACAGAGTACAATAGCTTTGACTTTAAACTGGAAATGTTGTGTTTTTATGCGGCAGGTTTGCATTATTTTAGACGTGGCTTTTAAAGATAGATTATCATTTAAGAAAAATACAGGAGTAGAAATGAACACGTAAAATATTATTTCCCGAGTTTCTCTAAACTCTGGGAAGGTTTTATCGGCCCCCTGAGTTAGTTTACACATGGGCAACTGAGTGCTAATGCTAAGTGCCATCAGATGGTAGTAGAAAACGGGATTTAACTTTTTGAGGCTTTTATCGTCATCATGCTAAAATCTAAAACCTTCGTTAAGAAGACTCGGTCGGGTGGGGTGATGAAAATAGTCCGTGAGCATTATCTGAGAGACGATATTTGGTGCGGGAGCGAAGCCTGTGTTGGATGCAAACAGGAGTCCACGGTGCTGCAGAAAGAGCCGTGTATTGAGAGCAGTCTCTGCTCTTACCCACATTACCTGGTCCCCGACACGAATGTGGTGCTGCATCAGGTACAAAAGAAAAATGAGTTTTTGGACCAGAGAGCAAATATAGACAAACTTGTCATGTCATTTTCTGTACAGTGAATGTGGCTTGTTACTATCCACATGTGCCAATACAACATAGTATACCTCATTTATTATTTCATGTATACGGGAACTAGAAGAGCCACAAACTGGGGCTAATCGATATAATTAATGATGAGCAGGGTTTCTGTTTATCACTAACATTGCTTTTAAATGACTATAATTATTAATAACCAATTGCAATGTTTTGATGATGCTGGTTCATGAAATGCATAATGATAATATCCACACAACAACAGAATATTTGCCACTCTTGAAACCTATTTGGACATTTTTCCTTGTGTTCTGCAGATTGATGTGCTGGAAGATCCTGTGATTCAAAATGTGATCATCCTTCAGACTGTGCTGCAGGAGGTACGCCACCGCAGTGCACCAGTCTATAAACGTCTGAAGGACATCATGCACGAGAAAGAGAAACACTTCTACACTTTTACCAATGAACATCACAGGTACAAATATACTGACAATTATTTACTGCATCACAACATCCTAATTATATGTAAAAAAGCAGAGTAATAACTCATATATTGGGTAGTTGCATATGAATTTGCATCTCATCTGTCTTTAAGATTTATTTATCACATGAAAATGTTTTGCCTTTGTATTTTTTTTAGTGCTTACATATTGATCTCTATCATTTCTATTCTTCCAGAGAGACATTTATTGAACGTGAACCAGGGGAGAGCGCCAATGACCGTAATGACCGTGCGATCCGTGTGGCAGCCAAGTGGTACAGTCGGCATCTAAAGACGTCTGAGTCCAACACAGATGGGCTTAAGGTGGTCCTTCTTACAAATGACCAAGGGAACAAGCAGAAGGCAGAGGAGAGTGGCTTGCTCGTGCACAAATGTAAGTTTTAAGAGCAGTTTAAAAAGACCAAGTACAAGACCACATTTCCAGCAAACATATTTCAAAAATTTCAAGATTGTCATCATTATTTCAGACAAAGGGGTATTCTATTCAATTCAATTTTATTTGTATAGTGCCAAATCACAATACAAATCATCTCAAGGCACTTTACAAAAACAAAAAACCCAACAAATCCCTTTGTAGAGGACATAATTTGATTTAACTACTGCTTAACTTTCAGCAAGTAAAAAATTCCTAAGGCATCTTAACTAAATTCTGTTAGATATAAGCATCAGCTATAGTCGCTCCTTTGTCACAATCACAACTCTATTAACATTCTAGGTGAAGAGTACGTCAAGAGTCTAATAGCAAACCCTGAGCTTGTGGATCGTCTGGCTTTGTCCAATGATGACAAGGTAAACACACAATTTTAAGCTAATAAAATATATCAATAAAAGGTTTGGGCAGTTTAAGGTAAAGTGAGACCGTAGGCAGACTTTATATCTGTATCTTCTGTTTAGTCTTCTGACTTTTCTTTGTGCTCATACTCTATGAGACGACAGTCACTCTCTATTCTCCTTTAACTAACTTCTTTTCTTTCTTCCCACAGAATGAGATCACCAGCAGTAAAGTGTTATTCCCAGAGCACCTTCCTCTGTCCAGGATCCAGGCAGGAATTAAGAGTGGCTCCTTCCTCCAGGGCACTTTTAGGGCCAGCAGGGATAATTATCTCGAGGCCACTGTGTTTGTCCAGGGAGAGGGGGAAGACAGCACAGAGGTGTGTGTGTGTGTGTGTGTGTGTGTGTGTGTGTGTGTGTGTGTACATTAGTCTGTGAATGTACATTGTTGTAGGGTCTGAACAATTATCCAAAATCTGAAAAAGTAAGGATCTCCTCAGGGTTTATGTAACAGTTTATCATCTTGTGTTGGGTTTTAAGCTTCTATTTAGTTACTGCAAATTAATTGACCATTTAAAAATAGTGGAGCGCATGCCAGTATGTTAAAAGTTCTGTATGGATTTGTGCTGTTGCCAGGTTCTCATCCAGGGTCTTCAGAACCTCAACAGAGCAGTGCACCAGGATGTGGTTGCTGTGCAACTTTTGCCACGAAATCAGTGGGTGGCGCCCTCCTCGGTCGTGCTGCAAGATGAAGGCACAGCAAAGGATGATGATGCTGAAGAAGAGGAAGAGAATGTGGTGCGATGGAATTTAGTAATATCCAGTTACAGGAGATATAACTGTGCTACACAAATAGCCTATAACTTAATGACCTCCATGTTTCTATTTTCTTGTGTGCAGTTGAAAATATTTGCAGCTGAAACAGACAGAAAACCCACGGGTAAAATAGTGGGAATCATAAAAAGGAATTGGAGGCCTTTCTGTGGCATGCTCAATGTCTCCCATATTAAAGAGGTGGGTCTGCAATACTATTTTTCATACATACAATTTTGCTTTGCCTTGGTTTAAAATGTGAAGCTGTGTTCAAAATGGATTTGTTAGTTTCACTTAAATTACTTATCTCCACAATCCACACATTACTGCCATCTGGCAGATGCAGGCTTGAAAATTGATAGCAAGCTGTTACATTAAACATTGAACATTCCTTCTTTCCTTTTTTGTTCAGTCAACCCGCCACCTTTTCACCCCAGCAGACCGACGTATCCCACGCATTCGCATTGAAACCCGTCAGGCATCCACCCTGGCAGGGCAAAGGATCATGGTGGCCATTGATGGCTGGCCCAAAGACTCTAGATATCCAAACGTGAGTTGAACCTTTTCAGACCATCAAAATTATTGAATTTATATGAAACCACATTGTGTAACATTCTGTAAAACCAAATGCATAAAAATAGTGTCTCTGTTTTTTTTCCCCTCTTTATTAGGGTCATTTTGTGCGTAGTCTGGGTAGTGCAGGGGAGAAGGATACAGAGGAGGAGGTACTGCTATTGGAGCATGATGTCCCCCACCAGGCCTTCTCTCAAGCTGTGCTCAGTTTCCTTCCCAAGATACCGTGGGCCATCAAACCAGAGGTAAGGGCTATATTTCTTGAGATACACAGGCAGTAATCTAGTCACAAGCATTGTCAAGTACCTATCAGGGACTCAGTCAGGCTTGTGAAGAGGTCAGTGTATGCAGTATGTTAAAGTGGATGTGTGGCACAGGACATGGTGAGGAGAGAGGACCTGAGGCATCTGACCGTGTGTAGTGTGGATCCTCCTGGATGTACAGACATAGATGATGCCCTGCACTGCAGAGATCTTGAAAATGGAAATCTTGAGGTACTACACACAGATACACACTCATACATATTATATTATGTACCAATAGAAAGTTATTTGTGTCTATATTTTATGTGAGTTTCTCAGAATGTTACTTGTGTAATGTAGGTGGGGGTGCACATCGCTGATGTCAGTCACTTCATCAGACCTGGCAATGCTTTGGACAGAGAAGCTGCCAACCGTGGCACCACTGTCTACTTGTGTGGCAAGGTGAGGAGACAGAAACACACCAAGTCCTAATGTTATCACAACATCAGTTTACATTTCACCGCTAGAGTTAAATTCTGACAGCAGAGCCAAAGCAATGTCGTTTAAAGTTATTTAGGATTTGAATGACCACTTGGTACCATCACCATGTTTTCAGCATTGTGAATGTACTTTGTGTATGTTGAACCAGACTCCAGCTCATATTTTATCAACACAATTTATGGAAAATACATTTGGGCTGTATTGAAATACTGAATATTATGAAACAAGTATGCTTGTCTCGACTGCTAATGGGTTGTTTTTAAATTTTATGGGTATTTAAAAAGCTATTTTGACACCAGAATGCAAGTTATGTTTGATGTTTTGTCCAACAGAGGATAGACATGGTTCCTGAGCTGCTCAGCTCCAATCTCTGTTCCCTACGCTCCAACGTGGAGAGGTGAGGACTGAAGATATATATTTACACCCACACACACACACACTCTTGCATCTACACCATAATCAATGTCGTCAGTGCTCCAGCTCTTCCCACAAGCTTCTAGTGAATAAGTAGATCAGTCCTGTGTACTTTAATTATACTATGTACTCTAATTATCATGTATGAACATCAGCCTACAAGATATATGGCTCTATAGGCAAACTGCTGTTTTTGACATTTTGAATTGCGACATGTGATTCTGATTGCTTTCCTTTCACAAGGCTGGCTTTCTCATGTATCTGGGAGATGAACCGTGAGGCTGAAATTCTGAACACTAGGTTCACAAAAAGTGTCATTAACTCCAAGGTATAGTAGCACCATGCAGACATACAGCCACAGACAACACATTCAAATCGAGCTATTTTTGAACATGATTCACAGATAATATTGAGATACATTTTCTGTTTTCCCCATCTGGTCTAGGCATCTCTGACCTACGCAGAGGCGCAGATGAAAATCGATGATACCACCAAGAATGATGACATCACTAAGAGCCTGAGGGGTCTCAACAAACTGGCCAAAATCCTCAAGAGGCGGAGGATAGAAAAAGGGTGAGGACTAAGGAGTAACAAATAGTAGAAACAGTACAAATATAGGACAGTGCATCCCAATGCTATGGGCAGAAAATACTACTGACTTTTGTTTTGATGGGACAATATGTGTCTCAGCTGACCTTAAAATTAGGAAACAAACATTCAAGTTAACAAAGAAGCTCAAATATAAACCCAGAGCATGTGGAAAAGCAGTTATAGGATATGGCTGTATTTAACATAAATTGTGTTCTGTGTTACATTTGATGTCTTTCAGGGCGTTGACGTTGTCCTCCCTAGAAGTTCGTTTCCACATAGACAGTGAAACTCATGACCCCATTGATCTACAGACCAAAGAACTCATGTAGGTAACTTCAGAAAGGAGCATTCTGCAGAATTCTTTTTGAAACCTTTTCTCTACAAAGGCTCCTTTTTTCTTTTGGTAGTGTGTCTCTGGTCATGATGTGACAGATGTAAAAAAAAAATAAAATAAAATTCCTCTATTTATTAGGGAGACAAACTCCATGGTAGAGGAGTTCATGTTGCTGGCCAACATTTCAGTTGCCAAGAAGATTTATGATGAATTTCCAGAGTGTGCTGTGCTGAGGAAACATCCAGCACCACCTCCTTCTAACTACGACATCCTGCTCAAGGCTGCGAAGTCCAAAGTAGGTGGAGACAGAGCGCAGTCATGAAAAATTACTACTTAAGTTATGTGCTTTTGGGGGGGTATTAAATATATAATTTTATTGTATTCTTAAATAAATAATATTAAATATTTTAAATATTCTATTTAATATAGGCCAGCCTATATTTAAGGAAGAACTTTTCTTTATGCCATTAAACAATATCTGTTTGTGTGGCCTTTGTAGCCAAAAACCTTTACACAGCTGAACAGTACTGAACACCTCAGACACAGATGCAAACATCCCAGTAGCTCAGTGCCTTTTCGTCAGCAGTCATTTATTTAAACAATCTAGTCAATACTGTTAGTAAAATATTTATCCATTACTTTAACTCTTTAGTTATACAAGTAGCCCTGGTTGGGAATCACTGTACTGAAGTTATGAAGAACAAAACCTGTCTGCAATGATAAAACCGTACCTACAATATAGAAATTATCATGTTTAGCTCGATGAAAGTGTAATCACCTTTGTTGCCATTTCTTACCAGGATGTGGAGATTCACACAGATTCAGCCAAGGCTCTGGCTGACTCCCTTGACGTGGCCAGAGTGGATGGGTTCCCATACTTTAACACGCTACTGCGCATCTTGGCCACGCGCTGCATGATGCAGGCTGTCTATTTTTGTTCTGGCATGGACAGTGATTTCCATCACTACGGCCTTGCTTCACCCATTTATACACACTTCACATCACCTATTAGGAGGTATGAGAAGAAATGTTCCATCTGATCAAGAAATATGTTCAGTTGGGCCTCTTTAGCACAAAAATGCACGGTTATCTAACTACCATACTAGAGTCATCACATATGTCATTCATGTTTCCCTTCGTCCTGTACATTTGTTCTTCTGCACAGGTATGCAGATATTATAGTACACCGCCTGCTGGCAGTGGCCATAGGAGCAGACAGCACCTACCCAGATTTGATGGAAAAACATAAGCAGTCAACCCTCTGCAACAATCTCAACTACAGGCATAAAATGGCTCAGTACGCACAGAGAGCATCTGTGGCCTTCCACACACAGGTAAATGCATATGAACTCACTGATTTATATCAACCACTCTGGGACATACACAAGAAAAACACTGTCCTGAACCCACATGATGTAATTTAGAACTTTAAAAGTGAGAATTAATGTAATGTCCATGGTTTGAGATGTTTTAGAATTACAGGCCCCATACAATAAATAATTTCCTGCTGATTTATGCTTTTAATATAAATTATCTCTTTCCAGTTGTTCTTCAAGAACCGAGGCATACTGAACGAGGAAGGATTTGTCCTGTTTGTGAGGAAGAATGCTATCATTGTACTCATTCCAAAGTTTGGCCTGGAGGGAACTGTCTTCTTTGGTACCAAAGACAAAACAGCCCCAAACCTTGTTTTTGATGAAGGGGTATAAACTCTTAACTGAGTAAATTTATTTTTATATCGTTATGATTGAAGCTGTCAGAAATTTATGTTTATTTAACCAGCTTAAGTTAATTATTTCATATAGACTTAGCACTGACGAGAGAGAAGGGAGTTTAAAATGTCTCCTTCATGTGTTCAGGGTCCAACTCTGAAGGTAGAGCAACACACTTTCCGCATATTTGACAAGGTGACGGTCACCATCAGCCTAGATGATTCCAATATTCAGCACCAAAAGATCCGCATGGCTCTGATAAACCCTGTGGTAAGAACTGACTAATCTGAACATGATTTTTCCTGCTTCACTGCTTTAATTTTAACCTTGGAGTCTCTGTTTTTTGGCTTTAACTGATCAGTTTCAGTAGGCAAATTTTATTGAATGTGGACCATGGTACTCCTAATAAGAAAATTAATTCCAAGTTGCTTCTGATAACATTTCATACAGCTGTTTAATCATTTTATATGTTGTCTATTTTAGATCCCTGGTGTAAGTGTCCCAGCCCCAGATACTGAGCCACAGGCCAAGAAACCAAAACTCAGCTAATCCTACAGACCTAGGAATTGCAAATGTCTGTAAAAGTGCCAGCTTTGATTCTTTGATGAATTCACAGGATTAAGAGCACCCATTTTAAAGCTACACTGCTTTAACCTTCTACAAACCACTTCACTCTTATAGAGAGTAGGTGCATAAATGTAGTGTGAGTCGGTGACTTAAAAATTAAAGTTTTTTATTGAGCCCGTTTGGTTTTGTGGGTTTTCTTGGCCTAGCGTGAATCCTAATTTGTGAAATTCGTGGTTGTAAAGAACATGGTTCGTAACACTGACAGAAACTTGTCATTGTCTACAGCGTTGGTTGCCACACTGAATGAATTACAGTCAAAGTTAATATTACAGCATTCTAGCAACATTTGAAGTATTCAAAATTATACTAGTAGCCACAATGCAGCTACAGGATGTGATAAAGAATTATCAGGAACCGGAATATTAGAATTTATTTCTAAACCAAATCATTATATGTAAATACTCAGTACTTACAAAAAAAAAAATGCATTAGGCAAAGAAATCCAGTTCAATGAATAATGCAGCCTATGCTTGAAGTATAGAAAAACAAACAAATGGCTCAATCAGCTTTAAATTCACTTGTGGCATTATTCATCATTTCTTACTCTGGAATAAATATTCAACAAATCTGTAAAGACATAGATCCACATTGATACAGAAGTAACCTGAATTTTAACAGTTCTTATACAATAAACACCTTTGTTGTAAAAACTTCATGATAAATGGTTTGATAAAAACATAAATACAGTAAAAAAAAAAAAATCTGGTGTTACCTGAATGTGAGACTGTATCAGCTCAATCATATCAGCACCAAAAAAAAAAAAACCAACTGAAATGTCATCAGCATCAATACAGCATTCAGGGTTGTGCAAGTTCTTCCTCTTTGACACACCAGTGTTTTCAATGTCTTACAGTGGCCTTTAGATGTGCTATGATGAGTCTGTTCCATTCTGACCTGTGATACAGCATACTGTAGTGAAACATTTTAACTCCGACAACTTGAACCTTAAAAAGAACCGAACCACTTGTGAAACTCCTCCAATTCTGTTCATTTCATTTAACAGGTGACCCCATTCACCCTCAAGACATTCATTCAACATAAATGCTTCAAACATAGTGTAAAATTATATTTGATTGCAAATTAATCAGCTTATGCTTCCACTGGAAGAGGCATCCCTTTAAAAGCATTACTCAGGTGACTCAGTGGTGAGGATAAAATACCTGAAAAATCAGAAACAGTCTCAGTAAGATGAAAAGGAAAAAGACGGTCTGAAAGATACTTTAAGTAATGTATTTTGAGTAGTGCTGATACCTTATTAGATCTAAAGACACAAACCCATGGATGTGTGGAAAGGATTAACAGTACCTTAACTTTAGTTTGCCTAGTGAGTTGGAATGCTTCCTCTGCTAGATTTGAACTGAAGGACTCCTTGCTGTGGCAGTCTGAGCTGAGGCCATCTATAAGGCTGGCGGTGCCTGCTGAGGTAGTGTTGTACCCACTGTCCACCTGAACACACAAAAAGGAGTCCATTAGAAATATTCAGACAACCTGTCAATAGTTCTGCCTGGAGAAAACTCACACAAACCTGCATGCTGGAATCATAGCGTATGCTGCTTCCCTCTACCAGCAGGGATATAAACATCTGAGAGCTTTCTGTCACTGACACACTGCCCATACGAGAGCTGGTCAGCTGTTCCAAGGGTCTTCCACTTTCGTCTTCATCATCTTTTGTCTCCTTGCCCTCCTCCATCTTCTCAGGTTCCACAGGATCCAGGCCAACACTCTCTATGTCAACAGGGTGATGTTTTGCCAGTGATGAAGACTGCTCCAGCTCAGAGGGGAGCAAAGAGGAGGAGCAGCAGGAAGAGGTGGTAGTGGCGGTGGGGAGTTGGTCCTCAGCCTCATGGTGGTCTTGGAGAATCGGGGAGATGATGGGAGGAGAGGCCCAGCAGCGAACTCTGGGTCTGGGCTTGGGTCTGCCATTATGCTGGGGCTCGCCGTGGTAATGGCATTGATGTGGGGAGCAGCTATGAATGGGAGAACAACCCTCAACAAATGGACTCTCGTTGCACGAAGTGACATCTGTGTCCAGTTGACCACAGTGTGGAGTAAAACTGCTCAGCTGCTTCCTCTCAGCTAAAGGTCATGTTCAGAGTGGAGAAAAAAAAACAACTTAACGTCACCACAGTATCTTTTTTTAAGAGATGATTTTTCCAAATATGCTTCAATTTTGATATTGTAAAATTTGGTATAAGATGCAAAACAATACCTGAGTCTACGGGTGTGCGTGCTGCATATGAAACAATAGGTGAAACTGTGGGAGAGACAAGGCCAGCAGGAGACGACCTATCAATGAACAGGGGACTGGTGATGCTGCCAAGGCTGCAGTCCCGGAAGCAACCATGCTGGATAGGACTGGACGAGAACTGGCCCTACAGTTAAGACAAAGCAAATACATTTCTTTAACTTCTTTAACTAACACGAAAGATATCCGTACACATTGTGCTTCTGACATACCAAAACGACGGTGAAATAAGGACCATTTGCATCCCTACACTTCTCTACTCACCGTAGAAGGAGTTGGGACCGACATGCCACAGGACAAGGGGGAGGAAAAGATAGACAATATAGCTTCTCCTTCACAGCCTTCAACTCCTCCTACAGCACGCTCTCCTCTGGTTACAGGCGGCCTTTCCTGCCTGGCATGGCTTCTCTCTGGGCTTGGTGGGCTGGAGCTGTCAGAGCCGCTGTAACTGCCCTGGCCATCGAGGAAAAGCTTTCGTCTTAAAGAGGAGAAACTAAGACCCTCCTGCACAGGATCACACATTTCCTCACAACGGTAATATTCCCCTAAGGAGACAGAAGAAACAGACAAACGTGGTGACCTGATGGTACAATACTGTATCATATGGGACTCTCTTTTGATTTTACTGTGCTGGCATTTAGTCGAGTCTTACCTAGAACCTTCTCCAAATCAAATGCCAAAGGTATTGTAAGAGTTGTCTGACAAGCAACTGTAATACAAACATAAAACTAAAAGTTATTAGATGAACAGGAGATTATGCAGAGTAGAAAGTAATGAGATAAACTTCATTTATCGAAAAGGGAAATGTCAACGAACCCGAGATTTTTTCTGGCTCTTCTGCAATCACTGAAGACAAAGAACCTAGAAAACAATAGAGTTACATGAGTAGGGCTGCAACTCACAATTACATTAATAATCAAATCATTTGCTGATTGTTTTCTTAAGTGTTTATAAAATATCAAAAAGATTAGAACATTCTGACAAGCTGAAAACAGTGACAGCAAGAAAAATAATTGTTCTAAAATGATTCATCAATTATTAAAATAGATGGCAATTCATTTTCAGTCAAATCACAAATTGTTTCAGCTTTAAACGTGAGAAAAAAGTGATAAATAAAACATTTATAATACAAACAATAAGATAACTTACTTTTCTTATAGGTCTGAGGGGCTTTATGAGAATCCAGTGCTGCCCAGGGGGAAGGCACAATGGCTCCTTTGGTAAAAAACTTTATTGGGACACAGAGCAGTGACACAGTTACATATGAGATCAAGTCAAATTAATATATTAACACTACTATTTTTATATTGTCCATTTACCTGCTCAATAGCATTCTGACGCTTTTCCTCGATATCAGAATCTGTCCTAAACGTTTGGGAAGCGGAGGAAAAAAAAAAAAAGCTTAGTTTTATTTGCAGCCCTGACTTACAAGAAACAAACACTATTTTGTTTCTTCTGTGTTTCATATCATACTTTGTCTGGCTGAGGTAAAAAGATTGTCGCTGGATTTCCTCTTGGGCTATGTGCACTGGGAGAAGACTGGCCATTTCGTCAATGGACCAGTTAAATTTAGGGGGGGTCTAGAAAAAAAAATACAATGAAGTGAATCCAAGTCCATATACAACACAAAGCAAAACCTGTGGACATACATAATAAGACATTTACTGTAAAAGTGTGTGTCAATGTGTCACACAATAGTAGGCCTAAAACGTTTGAGGCAGACGTACAGATTTACAAGTTTTGGGCTTGAAGACTGATGGACTTGGCACCAGGGGTTCATGGAGGTGGTGGTAATCATTGGGACTTTCAAAAGGGTTTCTGATGGAGGTCCTGCCTGGAGTCTCTGGGGTGATATGTAGTTCAACACGGTCCCCCATCTCAGCTGACAACAAAGATTCCAGTTAGCATAAAGGAGAAGGAAACGTTCAAAATAGAAGTGTCAAGGCACAATCCATTCAGACGACAGCCTTTTGTGTTATTTTGGTACATCTCCCTGTTTCTACAGCCTTAACTGATCTTCGAAGGAAACTAACGCTAGCTAACTTACTACTGACGAGGAATTTCTCTGCAGATTTACGTTATACACGATTCTTCGTGCCCTCTTTTTTTTTAACACACTAGTCATTTAACATATCGATATCAGCTTTTACCGATGGTACTTACAGCTGTTGGTGAGCCAGGACTTCAGACAAACAGCTATAAACTATATTCATTGACGACCTCGCAAACAATCAGCGGTGAGAAGTTCAAACGTTTATTTCAATTTCGCCCACCAGGCTCGCTGGCCAATCAGAATGTCACAAGAAGTCCTTAGGAGCCAATCAATGAAGGAATACCTGTCGTCACTTCCGCCCGCAGTTTCCCGTCAGTGAGTTGAGTAGGCTAAGTAGCTGGCTGCTAATATCGTCTCTTAATAGTTTCTGATTTTTACAGGTCTTGTCTAGAAGACGTTTACAGTCTGGCTGAACTACTGTCGCGCCACTGTATTGCATTAATTTTGTAGCGCCATAGAGACCCATTTAAGTCTCATGTTAGCTAACGTTACCTGCTAGCAAGCGTTGGCTAACTGTATTCATCCAACACCATGGCAAGTGCAGCTAATGCTAATCTAAACGCAGTCCGGGAGACAATGGACGGTAAATATAAATATTTAAAGAATACGAAGCAATTTATGTGTTTGTGCAATAACTTCAAATGAAGGATTTGCAGGGTAACTGGGTTAACGTGTCACCGACAGTGCTGTTGGAGATCTCCCGGTTGCTGAACACTGGTTTGGACATGGAGTCTCTGTCCATATGTGTGAGACTGTGTGAGCAGGGCATCAACCCAGAAGCACTGTCTGCAGTCATCAAAGAGCTGCGTAAAGCATCAGAGTCCCTTAAGGTATGAAACACGTTCCCAATACCATCACATGTTTTTAGACCTGGACACTCGTGGATGAAATTCATCCAATCACATGAGATCTGTGCATGAATCATGTCACTTTATTGTGTAAATGACCAGTTGTCTGCTATAATGAGCATATGAGTTTCTCTCCTTGTTTGGACTGTTGAACTTGGCAGTGTCTTTCATGTCACTATCTGTCAAAGGTTTTCCATTTTGGACCAAATAAAATGGCATGATAATACCTGTAGTATGTAATATAACATATCTGACTGAATCATGAAAGAAATATTTGTAATAAAGCTGTGGACAAGTAGTTATAGGAAAATATTTATAAGGATTTTACAGAAAATCCTAACAAAAAGTGAAATACAAACAAGGTGATTTCCAAATATTAATTTAGTTTTGTTCTATTTTTAAAAAAATATACATATTAAGCATCTAGGTGTCCTTTACCTTCTGTTTATTTTCCCTCAGTTTTACAAACATTTCAGTTTTGTTCTATGCACAGTTCTAGGTCTCTGCTAAATCAGATGTAATTTAGTTTAAAATAAAACTTGTAATGATAATAATGAAAAATCACAGTGAGTCACTATTGTATCTCTATTTTCTTTTTGAGGCTTCTGAAAACTGCACGAACTGAAGATAAAAATCAATCACCTCAGTTTGGGAGCTTTTAATGGGAATGGGATCCTGACTTGTTCCTGGATTTGTACCTTCCATGGACTCTCCGGTCAATCAGATTTGTCTTCGTGTTGGCATTTTGTCCTCTGCACCTCCTCAGCAAATAACATGCCCCTATTCTGTGCTTTTGACTTGTCTTGAGTTTTTATGTAGAGGTATCAACTTCAGTCCTCTTTCTATACACAAGGAACACATTGAGCCGTTCTGCCTCAGATTTAGGTCTGGATCAAGCTGCCATCTGGTATTAGCATTTACATTCTGCCTTAATTTAAGAATATATTCCTAATTTCTCATGTGTCTCAACATGTGTTGCACTTTTCATGATGAAACATGTTTTTTGTGATATTTTGAAACATTTATTTGTTAGGAATTGTTTTAAGTCTTGTTTAAGGATAAAACATGTTTGATCCTAATGCTTTTGTAATTTTAATTTTCAATGAACAGTCTAGACTGATATTATACAGCCCATGACCACCAGATGGTGGTGTGTCATTCTGTTTCTAATCTGAAACATGCACCTTTGTTGTGTTTGGTTCTAACTGTGCAAGTTTCTCTTAAATTTTTCTTAAACGGCTATTTAAAGGCAATCAAATACTGTGGTTTTAGCAGGTACATTTTAAAATCTCTTGATCCTTTTTTTTAAAAATGTAGCTTTTTTTTTTCAGCTGCTTCATTCTTATAGGCTGTACTGTGAGCTCAGTTTTAAGAAGTGTTTCACAAACAGGAAATGATCTTTCCTGTCACATTAGGTGAAAGGGACAAATATATTGGTAGAACATCATACAATACAAAAACACAACATGTAGGAGTGATTACATCCACAGCCAGCATAGTTTGCAAAAGAGAAGACATAGACAATGGTCATTCTTTAAAGCAGGATGTCCTGTTGAACTGAAATCTTTGCTCCTTTATGTCCATGCTCCATCCACTTGAGTACTTGAGCTATATTGCAAATATGACAAAAAAAGTGCTATAATGAAGAAGAAATGAAGCTCCTACATCATGTATCTAACCACACAAAGCATTGTTTTGTTTCTCTACTGTCTGTAAAATAGCTCTATTCATCTTCTAGACGAGGGAAAGTGCTGAGAGTACAGAACATTTCTCCGCAGGCCAATATAAAGGCTAGAAGCGACCTCTCATCCGCACAGGCTTGTATCACTAGCTTGTAAGTGTGTGTGTCCCTCTGTGTGTGTGTGTGTGTGTGTGTGTGTGTGTGTGTGTGTGTGTGTGTGTGTGTGTGTGTGTGTGTGTGTGTGTGTGTGTGTGTGTGTGTGTGTGTGTGTGTGTGTGTGTGTGTGTGTGTGTGTGTGTGTGTGTGTGTGTGTGAGAGAGAGAGAGAGAGAGTGTGTGTGAGTATTCAGGTCTTCATGCAGCACTGTAGATGTCTACAAATGAGTACCCCCTAAGCCTTCTGACAGTAACGCCTCAGCCCTCACAGGCACACCCCAGAAGAAGCCAGCGAGTGAGCAGGAGAGAGTGTGTGTGTAAGCATTTCTGTCTGCTTCTGCTTTGTCTCGCCATCTTGACTGACAGGCTGCGAGTCTAAATCTCTGTACTGCTGCTTTGATCTCTTAACACAGTATCTCCCTGTTCCTCAATACCAGCATCGTGTTAGCCAAGTATGAGAGGCATACAGATACGGTGCAGTGGCTCTTCTTGATAGTCCATAAGCCTAAACAACCCCTGGCCTCTGTGGGGGGTGAGCTGCATGAGATGTTGATGGAGGAAGACACACATTGAGAATCCTTTCTTTTACAAAGGAAAGGAGTTATTCATGGCTTGATTGGCTATTGTGGGCGTGGGATTCAGGATGCATTGCTCTCTGTTTGATGTGTTTGAAGGGTTTTTCCTGATCCAAGCGGACTACTTTGATCTTTGTAAAACAAAATATTCCCAAATCCCACAGTCTTGACTGAGAGATTACTGTCCATATATGCATAAACATCTAAGAGGTGTTCAACTAGGGCAGTGGTCACGTCACATGACTGTATAAACTTAAGAGGCAAGCAGGTCTTCACATCAAAACTTCTGAAGGTGTTTATGTTTGTATGTCTGATTAATTATCCAGGCCGACGATTATTTTTCTGATAAATGAGGGCAGTCTCATTTAAAAGTGAAAGGTGTGTGTGTGTGTTGCAATTACAGTCCAAGTGTGTGTTATGGTTAATACAAAATAATTAGACTGGACTGATTAGATGTTGACTGTATTTTTGGAAAAATGGTCTGTCAGATCTAAATTAGAAACATAGTTGGTCATGAAATCAACTACAAAGTTTAACCAAAAGTCAAAGATCTCTAAGCAGACACAAGTGTTTGTTTAGTATGTCCATTTCGTGTTTTGTTGCACTATTTGATGATCTCAGTGCTAGAGTTTTAAGTTTTAGGGAGGAACTTTTTCATTGAAGTTTTTATTTGTAAAAGAAACAAAGTTGTTTGTTAGCAATCAAGCAGAGATCATGTCCATTGTGACAATATTGTTTATGTATAGATCCCTGTGGTCTAAAGATTTGTATATGCATGATGTAATAATAATGCTAAGAATGTGGGCATGCGGAATTTGTTCCAAAACACCAGGACATTAAAAGATTGCTTTCACTAAAGCAATTATAATTCAGTAATATATATTATAGTTTGTTTGCATAATAAGAACTCTAAATTTTATACTTTAAGGACATGTTGATAAAACGTTTCTAACCTTGATTAAACAGTGGCCTGAAGTGCAGGAAAATGGCAAATGTGGCACCGGGACCACAAGCAGCAAACAAGAGAAATGTCTCCTTATGATCTGTTTACTTCATGTTTAATAATGTCTTTGTACAAGGAGAGGAAACCCACTGTTTAATACATTTTATAACATTAACCACCATTAGCTCCTGCTCATCCCAAACTAATTAATACTAGAGAAGCAAAACGCCTACATCAGCTTTAACCATGCAGCTTAAATTTGTAAGAATAAGGTTTTGGTGTTTTTTATTTTAAAGGTTGAATAGCAACCCTTGAATTACAACTTTGAAGGCAGTCCTTATAATGCACTACTTTTACATTGTGGTATTTCTGATTCTGAATGCTCATTTTTACGCAAGATAGTAGATAATATAACTATATCTAAGTGGATAGTAGCATATTCTTTATGCCCTGAAACCTGATTGTTGACACCTAACATCAGTGTATATTCTGAAGAGATCATATTTAAAGTTCCATATAAGGGCACTGAAGCAATTCATTTATCAATATTTCTATGTGACTGGGCCTGTCAGGCCCTCATCCTTCAGCAATGTGAAGCTTCACAGTCTGTGTTTGCCCTATGAGGAGTTCTGTGACCTTGTTAAAGCTTACTTCAATACACCACCCTTGATTAAATACAGGCCACACATTTGCACTGTAAGATTATAATATTTAGGTCCCAATTAAATTCCGAGCAAGGAAATTGGATCATAAACTCTTTAAAGGATCGTTAACAATCATTAGACAGGATAATAGCATGGCACTCAAAATATGTTTAAAGAAAAAAACTTCCAAAGTCTTTTAGTGACTTTGTTGTTTTTGGACATTTTCCAAGCTGATTAATGTAGAATTGATTGATTTACAGTTGTAATTAGCTGTCTTCTGCATAGATGCATAATAATCGTATATCTCCCTGCTTGTTTTAAAGTATTAATTTGTTTCATTAACAAAAGCAGTTAATTGAATAACAATTAACAAAGTTGGTGATGGCATCAACACAGTACGCACAAACTCCCTTGTGTTTTCCCTATGGTGATAATGAAACCACCTTTTATCAGATTGAAATTTTGTGTGTTGGACTATGTAATGACTAATATGATATTGGGCTTATTAGTTTATTCGAGTGGCTCACTGAGGCGTTAAGCTGGTATTGAACATGTTGTGTTTAACAGGTATGCACCATATGCTGCTTTAATCAGACACTGGAATTACATTTGGTTGTTAAATTGTCTTCTAATAAAAGCAGGTAGTAAAACAACTTGGGCTAATTCAGTTTCAGGTGAGTTTGGATGAAATGAACAGCTGTTCATATTTGTTGAATTGTTTTAACATTCGCTCTCTTGTTTTGCTTTTGCTTAACTCCAACAGCCTGTTTGTTCTTCAACTTTTCTTGTAGAAAATAGAGATGGAGGGTGGACTAGCTGTCCACTCTCCTTAAAAGAAGACAATACCAGGCATATTGTAGTGACAGCTTGCATTGTGTGTGTGTGTGTGTGTGTGCGCAAGAGAAAGTAAGGGAGAGAAAGAGAGAGTGTCTGTGTGTATGTTGGAAAAACAGAAAAATATAGAGAATGTGTGAGAGAGAAGAGTGTGTGTGCATGTGTGTTATGGTGACAGCTTGTATTCTACGTGATTAATGATGTGCTGTGTGACTTGATAAGTGCTTCGGAGGACCAACGCTTGTTTCAATTAGACCTTGTGAAGGTCGCGACGCCGCGCCGGCCTCTCATTATCATATCCATAATCAATCCACATTATCATAGGGGAATGTGGAATGGATGTGTGATATCTTGGTCATACACACACACACACAAGCACACACACAGACACCTAATCACATACCAAAACACAGTGACATACTCTCTCACTCACGAGTACACACACACACACACCCTTCACTCCAAGTTGATTTGAATCATAACAGTGGCTGTCGGAACGGATTGTCTGTTCAGATTAAGTGTGTGTTTCTGAGAATTAAGCAGCGTTGATGGTGGTGGCATTTCAGATCCCCTCTGCAGACACAAATGCCAAAACATCATTCTGTCACACCCCCCTCCTTCTCTTTCACACAACCACATATACACACACTTAACCAGGACCCTAGGGCATTTTTAATAGAGGCGAAGTGATTCGTATGTTTTTACTCCTCTAATGAGAACAGATTGAGTGGTATTTACACTTCATCGGCTGATCTAACCACCTACACATTTCCCTCATGCTTCTGCAGCTTACTGGCCAAAACAGACATGTGGAAAGGACCAGAGCTTGGCTTTCAAACAGCAACACAACATGAACATTATCTTTGTCTCTTTGGCTCATGATAGCACCACGGCAAGACAAATATCAACTGTTAACACATGAAAACTGCAGCCAGATTTAGTTTCTTTAAGGACACTGTGTGTATTCATCTCTGACAGTAAAAATGGTAAGGAAAACAGGTCTCAAACTAGATACGAATCCCTGGCAAGCACAGTTGTCCAAGCATCCCACTTGGGATCTGATTGTTGTTTTGCAGTCAATTTTTAATTTAAGGAATACATTTTTAGTTGACCTGATATTGAAACACAGGTCACTCATTTCCTTCATAAACAACAAGACTACAAAAGGAATAAAGGCTTTAGGAAATGTACTGTACCAGAGCAATTAGCTGAATCAAAGAAGATATAAAAAATCATTAACTTGATGATAGCCAGTGAAGGGAGAACATTCCCAGGTGGTTAAGATATATAACTTGCAAGTCTGTGGAAGAGGACTTTAGAGCACTTAAGAGTACTCCACCAGTTTAGCACTGCATTCGATAACGCTGTTAGACTCACACTGGACAGTTCAAAAAAGATTACAATTGATGCATTGTAGAGCCAGAGATATTATCTTTTTGTTCTATGGGTTGTTGTTCATCAAATCCTGGCACCTACATTGCCCACAATGCAACTCAATTGCTGACATTTTGGCCAGAGCACTGGGATGGTATTGATTATGGCTCTTATGGAGTTTTGAGGCAAGAGGCTTAAGCAGACATGAGGAGCAGACCACAGACGTGTGGGAGCTCACATCTTTATATCCCACACTCCAGATTTTTCATTTTCAAACTTGTAGTCACTTGAGGAAATTAAATCAGACTTCGTACAGCTCCCTCTGGATACACAAAAGGACTTTATACAAGTTTTTCACATTCAGTACTTTTCCTTCAACACCTGTAAACAAACCAATGTGTAACATCAGGGGATTCAGTTTCTTCCTCTTTGCATCATATGCTGCGTTATATTTTTATACTTTTACATGAGGCAATCCAGCAAAGTTTAGGCACATCAGCTGCTGTATGAGTTAAACCTATGACCTTCCTGTTGTGAGCCAAAGTAATTTCCCACTAGGCCATCCTGCAAAATGTGGTAACAGGGTTTTCTTACTGTGGTTGCTTATCATACTATAGATGGATGACCTAAAATGAAACATTAAGCGTGACCTAGCATCTAAGGTTATACTCACAAATCATTTTGTTAGGCTGGCATATTACTCACCAGGTCCTTGTTTATGCCACCTTTTTTATATTAGCTGGGTCCGCAGTGTAATAATATCAGTTAATCTATTATCAGATGGTGCCACGAGCCTCAAAAGTTGCAACGCACTGGACTGGGAGGTTAAAACCAAGCATTTCCCTACTTATTAAACACTTTAAGGTGGGAATTTACAACATGAATCAGCTCCGCTTAACACTGATGGCTTTATCTGTGTATTTTCTACAGATGGAGAAAAAGAGTCGTGACATTTCTTTTTGGCAAGGAAAAGGCCATACTCAGCAGGAGTTATCAAAGGCAAAAAGTAAAAAGTTCGAGTTAGCTATCTCTCTCTCTCTCTTCATCTCTCTCTCTCTTCCCCTGGAGATACTCATGTTAAGCATAATTAAGCAGATTTGATTAGCATCAAGCCTGGCTTCCTCTCTTGACTTTTAATGAATGTAAATCTACCATCTACATCCTAAAGATTAATTTCTGCCAATTAAAAAACACAAGAGGGCTTATTGGAGTGAGGGGGGTTGGGAGGAAGAGAGTGGTAAAGTCCTTTGAGTTGGAGTACAGTCGGAGTTTTATCCTCTTCCCCCTTGTCTTATGGTGAGATGGTCTCTGGAGATCTGTGTCTCTCTCTCCCTCACGACCAAGATCATTATCAGCACAATGTTCCGTGAAAGCCACTTTGAAAGGACTGCGAGCGCCATATGTAAATGACGGGAGAGTGTATGTATGTGTGAGGGAGAGGAGGGGATGAAGCAGCACAGGGAACAGGTAAAGGGGTCAGTTTGTCACATGTCAAGGTTGCTGGACTGCTTATGATCTGTTCTCCTTGGTTAGACTCCTCCTGCAGCCTTTTCCCTTCGATTCAGGTTATTGTTGCTCCACGAGAAGTATACAGAGCACACACGGCACCACAATAATTAAAAAAACAAAATCGAAGTAATTCATTATTTCAACAAAACTATGACATCATATAAGACAAAAATGCACTAGTGTTTCAGCATTTGCACCTTCAAAAATAAAAAAAATTTAAAAAGCCAGTTGACACTAGACCTTGGAGTTACACCCTAATACACAACCTCCGATATTATTTGGAAGCCAGATAATAATAAGAATAATAATAATGTTTTCCTATCATAAATAAGCTCTGATGTTATCCGTAATAACTGGCATTTTAAAATGGAGACTATTTGCTTTCAACAAAAATACCTGCAGTAATAAGATCAGAATGTTTTCCAGGCTAATAGGCCTACAACTGCAGCTATTAGTGCCAGACCATGTTATGGAAAGATTACAGTGATACCATGAAGGTTTCAAAGACAGATTAAGTGCCACACAAACATAAGTCACCTTCGTTAGGCGTTCAGAAATAGGCTTATCCAAAGTTTGTGTAGGCCAGACTAATCTTTGCTCTCTCTCCCCGCTCTCTCCCTCTCTATGAATGTGTCTCTCTCTCTAAGAATATGTCCAGGCTCCTCCTCTTTATGATAATGTGACAGTAGCATCTCCAGCTCGGAGACAAGCCTCCTCTCATTCTCATTCAACTATGTGATGTGTTTTCCCACACACGGACCCTGTCTCCTCTTCTTTCACCCCCCTCTCCTCCTCGGAGCGCTCTGTGCGCACTTCCCTCACGCAAAGAAACGATATTTGTTCGCCGAAGTTACTTTTTCACATAGTTGACTCAGAAGTTTACTCCCCCCCTCCTCTCCTGATTCTCGGACATGACCACCATGGCAACTCCGGCTGCTCCGACTCTGCTCCCGGCTGCTCCACTCGGGCACCACCCGGCGCCGAGTTCCGTATCTCCGGCCACCAACTCTCCGCCACCTGCGGCCACCTCTGCCGCTTCGTCCCCGGCTCCTCCGGTGGCGCACCCGGTGCTACTTCACCAGTACAGGGCGGACCTCTTACTACCGAACGGGACCCCTCTGAAGACCGGAGGAGCGCCGGTGTCGGGCGGCGCTAAGCCCGTGTACGCCACCCCTTCGCCCGTGGAGAGCACGCCGCAGAACAACGAGTGTAAACTGGTGGAAGTGAAAGGTGCCAAGCTGGCTTCGTTCACTGTGAAAGACACGGAGCTCATCTGCCTGCCCCAGGCTTTCGATGTGTTTCTCAAGCACCTGGTCGGCGGGCTCCACACCGTTTACACCAAGCTGAAACGGCTGGACATTACCCCGGTGGTGTGTAACGTGGAGCAGGTCAGGGTGCTACGGGGGCTTGGGGCCATCCAGCCCGGGGTGAACCGGTGCAAACTCATATCCAGGCAGGACTTCGAGACGCTGTATAACGACTGTACTAACGCGAGGTGAGTCGGATGTAGGAGATAGGACAAGGGAGGTGGGGTTGGGACTGAGTGACCCGGTCGAGGTGCTGCTGTAGGGTTACCCGGGGTGGTTAGGGTGCAGCAGGTGGGGCCATGAAGTAGGAATGACGGGTCCAGAGCCAAAGACTGTGCCCATATGACGTTTTTAGGGATCTTTTATACTTTATTTCTAATATTAGTCTGCACATAATGATCTGTCCCAGGACACGTCACAAAGAGCCATGTGGGTGATAAATAATCACTTTGCAAACACCATGTGCTGTGATGTTTATATGTAATATTTGAAGACTTGGCTGCTTTACTGTGATATCTGCATGAGATTCATCTCAATTAACAGCTAACAGGTTTTCATGAGCCAAACTCAAAGGTAGAAACTATAGAGAAAAAGACTATTAACTAAATACATTTTTTTTTGTTTATATTGGAGGTTGTAAACCTTTAGGCCATTACTGGCTGGAGTCCAGTTAACCCCTTTAACCACATTACAGCTGCCAGGCCTGTCACTATTTACTATTTTAGCAGCTGATGAACATAGTTATGGTGTTGATGATAAGGAATTTTGGTAATAGCATTAAAAAAAACACTCTTAAAAGTTTGTCATGTTGTCACAGGCTACAATCTTTCTCGCTCTCTGACATGCAGACACACACACACACACACTCACACACACACACACTCACTCCCTCTTACTCCTTGACATACACACATGCACACATTGAATCTGACACTGTCATTCTGAGAAATTGATTCTTCACAGAAATTAATTAATTTTCATTTGGCCCCAAGCGGCAGCTTAAATCAGGACAAGCTCACTCACTCACTCACTGATCCCTTTGCTTTCTCTCTCCTTCTCTCAGCCTCTCTCTCTCGCTCTCTCTCTCTTTCTCTCCTTTCTTAATAACTTGCTGTCTTATCATATCAACACTCTTTAGCCCTGAGCATCAGAACAGAGGAGATGATTAAATGAATTCTCGGTATTTATGATGCGATTATGTAAATGAGCTGTTTTGCAGAACTCTGATGGTGACCAACTACATGGGTCATCAATCCAATGTGCCACAGAGATGTTTGGATAAAGTGTCTAAATTGGCTGGGATTTGTGGTTTCCTGGTGCCTCAGTCTGCTGTTGTGCAGACCACATGCTCAGTACAGCATGGGTTTGTAACCAGAGGAGTGTGGATTAGCCTTAGTTTGGGGGATTTATATTGTTTGATAGTTAATCCCTGCCCCTTGGAGCATGAATGATCCAATTTACACCAGCCATTAAGTGGAGATTGAGGTTGCACCAAAATGTGAGTGAGTTCAGAGTGTGTAGTCTGTTTTTTCCAGCTTTTTTTGTTTGTTTCTTGGGCTCTTGCATCAAATCTTTCAAGTCCTTTAATATGGCTCTAACTTTATCTTTGAGCTGTATTTGGATTTTATTACCAGGTGTTATCATTTGAGACGAGCTTTGACTTGTCGAGTGAAACTAGAAACGCTCAAAAAGGAAACAAACTATTGTGAGGATCTGCTTCCAGCTCCATGCATGTGGATTAACACCTGCCCTGGAAGACAAAATCCAGACGCATCTTCTGGCTGCTTTGGGATTTCTTCTATGTCAAGTGTTAATGGGCATGTTGTTATACAAGCCCTGGAAATACACAGCCTCCATCGTCTCTAATTATCCACACAACAGTCAAACAGCCTTTAGTTAATGAGATCTGAAAACATCACTCGTCTGAAATCTTCAAACACATCCGGGATTCTTTGTCTGAAGGCTTCAAATGTGCTGTGGTAGCCATTAGCATGAGCACCTTGCATTAAAAGTTTCTTGGTAATCCCTTGTGTGGATGGAGCAACACAGAGTGGCAGGTAAAAAGTGGGACACAAGACAGTTATCGTTGAAGCAGGAAGGCCTTAAAGTTCCATTTTCAAGAATATGATGTTATGGCTTTCTGACAGCGTCAGGGCTCAGTGAGGCTTCTGTTACTGATTAAGACAGCCATCACTTATTATTTTCTAGTGCAGGACAGGCAGACAGACTGGAGGAGAAATAACAGCCTTGTCTGATAGTTCAACATGTTCAACCTGTTTCGTTATTTATTGATTGTTTTTTAACAAAAAAAAATTCGAAGCTGAGGTTACAAAAATGTCCTCTGTTTATCATTGTGAGGTAAAGAGTCGCTGTGCAAAAACACACACACACACACTCTCTCTCTCTCTCTCTCACACACACCCTGACCATTGACTCGTCGAACCATAAAAAAAGAGCAGTCAAAACCTAGTTATAATTCATTCATAGGTGGCTCTAAAACACACACTCACTCTGTCATCTCCTAACACACATGCACACACGCATGCACACAAACTCACGGTCACGCCTGTGTGTTTGCCGGCTTTGCTGCTAAATGACATTAGTTCCACAGAGAGAACATGGCATGTAGGAGGCAACCTGATCCTCCGTCCTTTTCTTCCTCCCTCACAAAGGAACAGTTACATTCTCTGTTAGAAACACACATCAAACAGCTCCCTCAGGTCAGCCCGTGTGTGTGTGTGCATATATTATATACAGAGATGTAAACTTTATACACTGAAATTCCACCCTCTACATGTTACATAAAGGTAGTGTAATGTTCTGAGGTGCAAGATCTCAGGTTACTTTTGAACACATTAATAACAACAGATGGTTTCTACATTTGTGCATGTAATCATCTTTTACCCACGGAGATTCATAAAGTGTGCTGCTTTAAAGAGTTATTTTCAATTCCAATAGATTATATTTTATTTTATCTTTTTTTCTCTTGATATTTGGCACGCAGATCCATAGGTTTTGAGATAGCTGCATATCCTGCCTCCAGCCCAGGCAAAATGGCCAAAATGACGGTTAGAAAATCAAACGGTGTCCATGTTACTGTGGAGAGTAGGTAACAAACAGATAAAGTTTTCAGAGGAACGGGTTTACCTTTAGACCTCTTGAGGAAAGTTAAAAACGTTATGTTGATTATCCAGAGTTTCAGGGACACGGTTTTTGGAAAGATGAAGAGATTGAAAATATCATTTAGGTTAACTGGCCCCTGACCCTTAAAGATACATGTTGGAAAATGATGAAAAAGCAATATTGCAAGTTGAAATGATGTGTTTATTTGCAGCTCATACAATCACTCGTGTGAAGCAGGTGTAAAATAAACGTTTGGCAAGAAAAGAAAAATCAAAAGATGAATGACGAACGAGACGGCGCGGCCTGCGGAGTGCAACAAAAGCGCACTCTTTGTGTTTCTCAGTGGTGAACCTCGACCGTGCAAGTTGGCAGCAGCAAGCCGGTGTTGTGTGTGCATGGGAAGGTGGACTCCTCAAAGCCGAGCCCCGCTGCCTCGCCATAACTCACTGTCAAAGTCAGCAGCACTGGGACGAAAGGGGGGGGGGCTGTTTGTGTGTGTGTGTGTGTGTGTGTGTGTGTGTGTGTGTGTGTGTGTGTGTGTGTGTGTGTGTGTGTGTGTGTGTGTGTGTGTTAGGGTGGGGTGGTTAGCTCAACTTTAACCTCCTAACTCTTTTGATGTTTTATAGAAAAGAGCATGATGAGATACAGCGGGCCTCCATGTCTTCCACTATGACAGGTCTTAATGGAGTACACTCAAGCGCGCATGCACACTTTTACACACACACACACCCACACACAGACAAACACACCGTCTTGACATTATCTTGACCCTGGAATGTGGGAGAGGAATGTAAGGCGGTATCATTTGAGGAGATCAGATTCTTGCCATGATCAAACGTCCCATGAGTGTGTATCTGTATGTTTGTGTGTGTGTGTGTGTGTGTGTGTGTGTGTGTGTATGTGTTTTGTCCTGCCTGCTTCTTTCATGACATCATCACACTGGCTTCCCTAATAACAATGGCGCATAAAGCTTTTTCAGCCCTTGATTTTAGAGGAAGATCACAACATCAATCTTTCCCTGCCTTCTCTAACCAGCAGCATAACTCTTCCTGCGTACAGCTACAACGATATGATTTATCAAACCGGACCGTGACGGCGAATACAAACCCGTGTGATAAACACAGATTGAAAGGATGAGAACATGGGAGCTGTAAACCGCTGCTAATATATTCCAAACAAAATCTTGTTTGAGCTAGTTCTCCTTTTTCCTTTCTCCCTCTCCTACACACACATACACACACACACACATATACACACAGCTGCTACCTATCAGCACCTCAGTCTCTCCAAGCCAGTAGCTGTTCCACTGTTTTGACTGTAACACTTCCTACTCTTTCATTACTTCTCTCTTTTCCCTCAGTGCGTGTGTGTGTGTGAGAGAGAGGAAGAGCGAGATCTGTCATCTTTGTTATGTTTTGTTTCTGTTCCACCTGTGCTAAGCTCCAGCTGCCATGTTTGGCGTTTCATGTTTCAGGTAACACATAGTACACACTAAGCTTAGAGGGCAGAACTCAATGTACAAACTACCTTTTTTTTTTTTAAAAAAAAGGGTGTGTTTGTGTGTGTGTGGCCAGAGTGTTGGCATGAGGGAGGACGTCTGGGTGAGATTTTAATTAAAGTTTGAGACAAAGAGGTCATAAGCCATACACCCCCTCCTCTGCACACACACACACACCTTATACACACACACTCACACATGAACACAATGCACTGTTTTCTCTCTTCCCCCTCCTCTCTCTCATTCCATCCCCTCAGCTTGATGACTTTTCCATGAAAGGCTTTTTCATTAATCCTACCTCAGGGAACCGGTGCTCTCCAACCTCACACACACACACACACACACACAAAATACACTCGCATGCACAACACACACATAGACCTCTCTCCATGGGTCACTTTGATGTATCAACGCACTTGCAGACTAAACACAAAATTAGGTTCCAGTTCTTTATTCCCCCTAAAATGCAACATATACAAAGGCACACACGCCCACACCCAGCAGCACACACACAAACACTCACCCACACACAGGCCATTAATTAGTGTGTGCAAATAAACAGTAGTAAGGAAAAGGGAAGTGGCTGCAGTAAAAACCAACCACAGCCTTTGGTGTCTGTGTATTTTATTTCCCTCCACTGGTGTTTGCTTATGTATGTGTGTGTTTGTGTGTGTAGGTTCACTTGTGTGTCAACGTGAGTAGCACTGATTCTCTGTTTCTATATTTTCAAACTTGAGACCTAAAAATAAATTTCCTGCATTTGTTAAGCACAGTATGCTACTCTATATCCACAGCAAAAAAAGTGTGTGATGTGAATACACACCCGCCTGCAAAAGAACATCACACACACACACACACACACACACACATTCACAACGTCATCCCTCTCGCACATTCCTGTGTCTGCCTGTCATGTTGTGTGCGTGAATATGTGTATGCTGTCTGCTGTGTATGTGTGAATTCGTGTACACACCTGAGTGAAGTCTCTTTGACTCTCACTGTCTACGTGTCTGCGGGTGCCTGTGTGTGTGTGTGCGCGCGCATGCGTGTGTGTGTGTGATATCTGATGTCAGCTGTCACATCCCAGTCGGTCTGGGCCCATAATAAGAGACAATAATAACAACTCATTAAAACCGAGGGCAGGAACTGTGGAGCTCATCGGCTCATCAAATTAACCTTTGAACACTTCATACACACACACATGCCAGACAAAACCACACACACACACACCCCCATGTGCACTCACACACACATACACACACATACAGGCTACCTGTTTTTCTCCCACAGTTAGTGACTACACAATCTTTCTCTCTGTCTTTTTGTCTCTCTTCATCTTCCCCCCCCTCTCAGCCAGTGGGTGTGTCAACAGGGGATTGGTCCTTTCTGCTGGGTAATTGATGAATTATATGCAATATGCAAATGAGGCGCCATTAATCTCCTGACTGACAGCTTCGTTTATGGGGCCTTAATGACGGCTGGATTAGATTCTAATTAAAATCTGCTCAAAGACACCCCACGCTAGGAAGCTGATGCTGTTCTCTCCTTTTTTTTTTTTTTTATTCTTTCCCACCTTTTCTCACTGTCTCCGACTCATCCTGTATATGTTTCATCTTGTGTTTTCCTCTAACTTTACACCTCTTCATTTTTCCCTCCATCTCTCTTTTCATCTTTATTGGTCTTTGTTTCTTTTGCTCTCTGTCACACTTTCTTCATCTCCTCTTTCCCCTGTCTTTTTCACTCTTCCACTCACTCTGTCTTTTCATATCACACACACACACACACCCACAGACAAACTCTTCACAGACATATTTGCGCACTTGCCCACAGACTCATGTTATCCAGTGTCAGGCTTGTATGAAAGGAGATGAGCTGCGGTGGTTGTCATTAAGTCTGATGTGGCCCGTGTCATTTCCCCTGTCAGGACATTCACACCGTTTAGTCAGAGCCAAAGTGATGTCTGACAGCTTTTCACATACTTCCTCCAGGATTGATTGAGCATGCCTGGCTCAATCAAACCATGTGAATCTGCTCGTAGTCACAGCCTTTATTGAGAAAATTTGTGACATGGCGGGAAAAAGGGAGTGAATGACCAAACGAGAACACAACGGACAGGGTAGGAGGCGAGCAAACACATTTAATCAACAAATAAATGAATGAGTAAGCTAAACAGTAATGAGGTGCTTTATTGATGCCAAAGGGAAACTTATTTTTTTGCTTGCTCGTATCTAAAGGGAGGTCAGATTTGCTGTACAGCTGCCTTCCTGGAACCGGTCAGGTTTCGGTGTTTTGTTTCTTGACAGTTCAGCAGGATCAGAGGTTTACAGACTGAAGGACAGGTTCTCTAACCAGGCCACCCATCTCAATCTCAGCATGAAAAACCCACTGACTGAGGGGGTAAAGTATTAAACTGCCTAATGACTAACGTTAGCCTGTGTGTTTTCTGCCTGCAGTTCCAGGCCTGGACGACCGCCCAAGAGGCTGCAGAATGTGACAGAGGGCGGGACTCACCACATGCTGTCCCACAGTGGTCTAATGCATGCTGGGATCATGCCTCCTGCAGGTGACCACCCAGACCTCACCACGTACACACAATACTTATGTACCAGTGCTTCATACGTGTACAGCAGAAACAATATCACACAGGCACGCAGACTTACTGAACTACCACTGTTGGAAGGGATAATTGCTGACATCATATAATTATGATGTCCAATGCGTATCTTAAATTGACTGCTCTGCCACTTTATTCAAGTTCGAAAATGTGCGCTTTTCAAAAAATGAAAGAAAATGACAGATTTTTTTCTTTTGTTGTATTCATCTCATTTCTTTAATTCTTTATTTTCACCGATCACAAGGTGAATCTTTTATTATTTTGTTTGATTTCACAGTTTTTAATATTAGTATTTGATTTTCCCATTCGCCTTGTCTGATTGGCTATACAGTAACGGTGACAAATTCTTATTCTCTCTTGTCTACCTCTTGTATTTTGTGTTTTCTCCATGATTGGTTATTCCACAGTAATCACAACTCCACAAAAATAGAGTCCTGATCTGCATCGTGCTCACTCATTGTGCAGGTTAAAAAAAATGTCACTGTTCTGAATCACAGTTTATCGGCTAAACAGTGTAGTGAAACATTATCAGTGACGAGGATCAGTCAGACCAGAACTTGTGGCCCAAACGTGGCATTTTAGGAAGATAAAGTAGCTACGAGGAGAACAAAAAATGAATGTGGCTATATTTATAAAAACGTTTGAGAATAAATTGCAGTAACTGATATAATTACATGCTTTGCAATGCAAGCATAAAAATGTGGAAACATTTTAATTGAAACTGATAATAAAATGATAACTTTAAGATAATTGTAACAATAATAATATAATAATACAACAATACATATATTTTTACACCTCTTCTTAAAGTCATCAGTCATTTGAATTTGATTCATCTGATAAAGCTTTTTGTTTGTAACTGGCATTAATGTCATTAGTAATTTCACTTCAATTGCCTGCTATTAATATTTATGCACTGGAACTACTACTAGAGCTAAAATTGCTTTTAGATAATTGCAGCCTAATACACAGTAATAAAGTAAAATATGATAGACATCAGTTAACAAAAAAATTTATCGGTATGTATATATACATATATATATGGATTTATCTATATGTATATATACATATATGTATTCACAACCTTTATATCATTTATAAAGCCTTTATATATATTAAATATAAATAATCTCCTGAAAGTTAAAAAAGGTGCAAATCCGGCCAGTTCACCTGCCAACAGTCTGTCTCAAAGATTCACTGGAAAGAGAAATCCTTGCTGAGTCTCTAAATCCTCATTTTCTCAAGAGTTTCATAATGTCAAGAGTTGTAATTCCTCCTACCTGAGCAGTAGTTACAGTAGTGATCCCTCAATTGGCTCCGTGAGCAGAGTGAATTAGTGACACGTTGTTGCTTCGGCCCTCATAGGAGCTGCTGGATCTTTTCAGGTGTCGACCTGCCAACAAGCTGAGTTATCCCATCAATTTAAGGAAAGAACAGCTTGTTTATGCAGAGTAGACACATGATAAGGTATTTAATTCACTACGTTTCTTGCAGAACCCCATAGTGACACATGTTGCCCATCATCAATAGTATGAGGAGGTGGGGTTCTGGGAGGTGACCTGTGTGTTGATTAATAGAATTAGCATACACACTGCTGATATGCCAAAAATAATGCATAACTTGCAAGCTTGGTCTTTTTTCTTAGTACAAAAAAGCACAAAAAGTCATCTCTTAAGTTGAGAAAGACCTGAGACACTACTTTGAAAATTGATGTATGATTTCCTTGCAGTTTTTCTAATCTCCTTGTGTAAATGACACTCTTGTTCATAAATTATCTTTTAAACTATGGTATTAAGATTTATTAACCATGAACAAAAATGTCTGCGTGTTTTTGTAATGTCAGAATCTGGAGATCTCAGTGTTTTATATTTTAGTTTTATATTTTGATTTCGTAAGAAAACTCTCTGTCAGCTGCCATAGTGCTGCTTGTTCCTGCCGCAAACATTTGTGTGTTTGAATCCCCATTGTGATGTGTTTGTGTGTGCGTAACACAGAGAAAGGGAGAAAAGTAATTGCTGGCACCTCACTGCTCTCAAAGTTGCCCTTGGCTTTGTGCTCTTCACTGCAACCTGATCTTTTCATTCCCCGCCTCAAAAGAAGCCATTTTCTATTAGCCTCCACTTCCTCTCGCTGTTCAAAGGTGCTTGAGAGTGTGTGTATTTGTGTCTGTCTGTTGTGTATGTCTGAGCGTTCAAGAGCATCTTTCTCAGTGGGAAAAGAGTCTTTTTCCACCAAAGGAGAGGGCACGGCGGCAATGTCAGCGCTACTGATTAGAACTGGCCACATGAGAGGGGAGAAAGAAACAGAGAGAGGGAGGACATTTGAGCGTAAAAGGCAGGAAAAATCTTTGATGTGATCCTCCTTAGTCTCTTTTTCTCGCCCTCGTGCACTCACACATACACTCGCGCAACACAGTGGCTTATGTCCCGCTGTGATGCTGACATTTGAAAAGGTAAAGTAAGGAGAGGGAATGGGAGGAGAGCAGGGAGAGGGCAGGAGAGAAGATGAGGGGAAAAAGGAACAATTTGTTGTGGTTGTCGACGTCTCGGACAGAGAAACTATTCACCTCAGACATTTATTGTGTAAGGAACAAAAAAACACTCTGCAGTTGGGTTTGTTACAAATGTTTAGATGTTACCAAGATCAGGAAATGAAGACTTATGGTTTGTTTGCATTTCCTCACTGATGTTTGCACAGTTGCATGGTTTGTCCAACTTTAATAATTCACTGTGTTTGTCTGTATTAGCGCAGGAGATATTAGAATTTTCAGAGGCATAAGATGGAGTTTGAAAGGTTGCTGTGTGGGTCAAACCTTCTGAGGTTCAAGACACAAATTAAAATGTGGCTTAGCCCTCCTGCCACATTTTGTCACTCTCCATTACGTATTATCTAAAAGTGCGCAACCTCTATTAAAAAGTATTTTCACTTTTTTCTAGTGCTTTTAATTTGTACTGATAAAGAAACGCTTTCTGGCTAAAGGTGGAGCTGCTGCCGCTGCTGAGTGTCACCCAGTGTGTTGTGCTGTGGGATGTGATGTCCCTGTGTAGGAGAGATGAATGTCTTGGCTTGTTCCTATCACTGCTGATTCTCTGGCTGACTAAATGGCCAGTGCAGCGGTGCAGTAAGAATGAATGGCTGGCCTCTGTCTTCCCATGACAACTTCCTGCCTACCCACTGCTCTAATCCTCCACCGGGGCCATTGATCTGGCTTTTATTGATTCTTGCTTTTTCTTTCTTTCCTCCTGTTCCTTTTTTTTTCCTTCTCTGTACCTGTCTCTCACTCAGATTTGTCTACCCTGGCCAAGAAGATCAAGCTGGAGGCGATGGCTGGTTACCACAGCAACCAACAACATGGCAGGCCAAATGGAGAGAACGGAGACCACAACCCTGGACTGGGTGAGTCTCATCCGTTTGTCCGTCCTCACGCACCCCGATACACACATATGCATGCCTGCGTCATATTAGCACATTGCACAGTTGTTGCCCGTGATGCCAGTACAGCTTGAGCAGCTATGTTTATGTGTGACGGCTGAACCAAGATGATTAAACCCAGGATGTGACATCACTTCTTCTGCCTGTACATTTCCTCTCAGAGGCAGTGAATGAAAAACAAATGACAGCAGCCATGAGTCAGTTCTTAGACATTAGAAACAGACATGTGGCTCTGGTTAATCTGACCATCAAAACATGAAAATCACATCTTTTTGTATATATTTGGTTTGGCTTGAATTTGTTACTGATAAATACTAATACTTCAGTTGAAAAACAGTTGGTTATTCCTTCTGTAGCCTCGAAATGTTGCCATCATTAGTATATATTAGTCAACACATCAAGAGAGTACAAACCCAAACCAGCTCTGTTACTCATGTTTGTGCTATTGGAGGGTTATATCGAGCAACATTAGATCAGGATTTACAGGAAAAAGAGTGGAGTGTGCAGAGTGTTCTCATCTACTAATGGTTCACTTTGTCACTGGAAAGCACAGAACTCAACTTAATTTTGAAACCAAGTCTCTTTGGCTTATTATTACATGTGCAGGTAGAATTTTTCGTCCTATGTTACTAAAAACCGTTCTCTTTACTGCACCGATCCCTGGCTGTGCAATGAAGGAGAGCAAGTGCAGAGGGATGATAGAGAGATGAATAAGATGAGAGGCTGAAGCCAAATCAATAGTCTTCTCTCTAATTCACTATCCTGAATGCAAACGACAAACGCTGGACAATCGATGGCGGACACACGCACGCATGGACACGCACGCATGCACACGCACGCGAGTCTTGCATGGCTTTCACGCAAACACAAATACACACGCACACAAACAAATCGGGCACAGGCCGCCCCCACTGTTATCGACAGGTTAAAGCGACATCAGTGTGTTTAGACGGATGATGGGGCTTATGGAGGTCTGCGTGGAATACGCTATCAACCTGGGACACATACACTTACGATGTGGAGCATACTGTGATGCTTTAGGACAGAAATAAAAAAAGAAGTTGACCTTTTGTTTTTCAGAGATTTCTATGTGCCTGAAGTGATATCACCACATTTTACGCAAATTTTTGACTTTGACTTTGACTTTGTGTGTGTGTGTGTATATGTGTATGTGTGTATGTGTGCGGTAAATTTTTCCCTCTATCCATGTCTGTAAACACTCCCAGTCTTAAACAGTGTTTACCATTGTATACTCAGTTACAACTGCCAGCATCTGCGCGCAGTTAGGTGGCATGGTTACCACCAGCCATTATAAACCTGTAAAGCTTAATCACTGTTAATGATAGAGTCAAGTGGAAACACACAAACACACAGCACAGACATACATACACACTAAGCACGATGTGTTTTTTCCATACCACCACCCACGGCCTTATGGGAAGGATAGGCCCCTACAAGAGCTTTAACCACTACAAAGGCAATCTCAGATTACACACACGCACACACTCACAAATGCTGAGTGTGACACCTTATGGGCTGGGGAAGAGCAGGGAGCAGCCATTTTTGCATTTAACAAGATCTTCTGGGAAATTTACTGTAACTGTTTGTTTACAGTAATGGTTTGTTTGGATAAACATAAGAGAGGCACTTTGATTTCTGATGTTTTTTAATGAAACATAAGAGAGAGTGATGGGAGGGCAGAGAAAGTAAAGAGGAAAATCAGAGTAAAGAAGAAGGAGAGAATGAGAGTGAAAATGAAATTATAGAGGGGAGTGGGGTTGGGGGTGGAGGGAGGTGACAAAAGTGGAGCTCTGGTTTCTAACCAAGGCTTAATATTTGGAGTTGGCTGCTAGTTGATTGTCGGAGCATCTGGTTATTTAGCTCCATTCAGACAGATCTTTTGTTTGGATTGGTTTCTGCTCTGGGCGAGTGAGAGACTAATCTGCCAAATGCACAAAGCACTGCACATATGTCCAGCGAGCCCAACTCATAAAGTCAACGCCTCACTCTTTATTTCTTAGTTTGCCTTTTCTTTTCCTTGCTTTTCTCTGTTTTTCTTTCCCTTTGCTTTTTCTCTCCATCCTTTATTTATTCTATTTCATCACTTCTCTTTGGACAGCCTTTTTTTGTTTCCATGCACTCGTTCTATTATTTGTGACAATTGTGCAGAATAGAGTCCAAGATTTTTTCCTTTGTGTTTATAATTACCCAGCGTGCAATGCTGGCCCAGCACCAGGACTGCCATCAGCTTCTTTTGTTCCACTTCCTCCCTGTGTTTCTTTTGTTTTTGTTTTTCCTTTTATTAAATGATAAATATTTATGTCATCCCCCCCCCCACCAAAAAAAACCCCCCACCCCAACAGGATTGTTTGTTTCATGAATAGAGGGACTGCAACAACCCACTAGGGTGCTGTTGAGAGGAAGGATTTTCTTTAAAGATAGTGGATGCTTGTCTTAAAGAGAGGAGTGCGAACAACAGATTGGCCAAGATAATAAGACTTTGGTTTGAACCGCTGAAAACGTGTTGGATTATCATCAAGACCGCCGGGGAATTGAGAGAAAAGTTAGCCAGTTTTTTCTCATCTCCAGAGTGGCTGAGTTTTTGCAGGTGACACTCTTGAAAAGCATTTAAAGTGTCACAACAACATCCCGAGGCTGCCAGTGTCTTTACATCTTTGTTTTGTGTTCTGAGCAGGACAAATGTTTGCCTTTTGTTCTGCTAGCTTCCTGTGCACACCTTTTTACACACTCAACATCTCCAGACTCTTAACATGCACATTCACACATGTTTTTGAGTCGCAGTTTGTGAATAGAGCAGTCATCCAGATAATATTGATATCAGTGAGAGAAGATATCGGTGTCCAGTTTCAATCGTGTCATCAGAGAAGCAGGGTGCTGTGGGCTTTCAGTTCAGTATACAGCACAGGACTGAGCAGAGAAAGGCCTTTCATTTCAATGAATAATGAATCCAAATGAAGCCTCCACTCTTACTGTATTCTACTGTGCTCCCTCATCTTCAGCATTTCTTATTTTTATTCTATATTTGTTTCTATTCTCCCCCAGTTCTGGATCAGTTGCCCTTCATGATGATGTCACATCCTCTGATACCTGCCAGCTTGGCGCCGGCCTCCGTTTCCATGGCGATGGGCCAGATGAACCGACTGAGCACACTGGCCAGCATTGCCAACGTGGCACAGCTTCACGCCAACCCCCCTGCCAGGGCTCCCACCTCCGTCATTAAGGTGAACTCAGAGGCCCATCAGCCCGGTGGACCTGATCATCAGCCAGTTACCGTCTGAGTCCGTGTGACACTCAGGACTAAAATCTGAGTTTTAGTTATGTATAAGTGTGGTTTCAAAATGACATATTTGGAAAAGCACAAAATTAAATAGCTTTCTAACATCCAAAGACATATTTCATATCTCTACACTTTCTAGATAAACAGATCCTTTATCCTTTATATGTTTTTATATGTTTTTATATGTTTCATGGTTGTGGCTAAAAACTGGTAATTGTCTCCTGGTGGGTATCCAAGTTCTGGATCACCACCAGAGTGTAATCAGTTGTTCCATGGCTCAAGACCAACCCCATATCTATTTATAAACATTTTAGCCCTTCTGCATTCAGATAGAAACTGTGACCCTCTTCGCCAAGTTGTTCACAACTTAAAAACTGTTCAGTGGCTTCACTCTTAAGACTAATTAAAGCAGGTTTGGAAGCATTATATATTGCCAAAAATTTCATATTGTAGGCGTCAGTATGCACAAAGTATTATAGCACATCGTGTCCTCATCAGGACCAGGATGTAATATCTCCGGTCATAATTTTAACGATGCCGACCATTGTTTTTCAAACATTGGGCTGGGTCCCAAATATGGTTTGCGAGGCTAAATGAAACGAGCACCACATTATTTTTGTTAACACCAGAGACCATATTACCATATTATTTTCGAGGTTGTTCCAAGTTCTCAAAAAAAAAAAAAAGATGTAATTTGTGGATAACGATTCTGACCTGCAAACTGAAACTCGACTGCTACATATTTGGTCAAAACTGAGTTTTTACTTTGCCAGTATTCTCCTGGGGTTTCCACTACAGCAGTCACAAAAAGTTTAACTATTACACTGTGAGCCTAGATAAAAAGACAACTACAAGTGCCGCAACATGGATACTTGTGCCTTCATGACTTAAGTTGTTTTGTCAACTTTTTAACCATAGTCTCTGCTGTCTGAAAACTTTTACAGTCCTCTCTGTCCTGCATTTACTACAGACATGCCACATGGCACCTCGACTTGCTCATGTACTCACCAGCTGTGACACGTAGCCCACAAACCCACAAACGTTTTTTAGGCCATTAAAAATAAACAGATGTATTCAATGGTTTTTCAAAAGTGTAAAGTGAGCCACACAACCTACTTTTGAGAAAGATCTTTTTACATGTTTATTTTAGTTATCAAAATTATAAATGTCAATGAATGCTTTCATTTTGACTGTGTAATAACTTTTGTTGTTGTGTAGGAGCGAGTGTGTGACAGCCCCTCCCCTTCTCCCTCATTGGACGATGCTCACATGTCATCCAACCACAGCAGCAGTGTGTCCAGTTCACCGTCTCACACAGAACGCACTGCAGAAATCACACGTACGTACATACCTGTGTTTTCGACTCTGCAAGGTAGCGTGTAAGTGATTTCACAACATTATGAGGAATTTGTTATCATTTAGACTTTTTATATTTTCTTTCCAGACCCACTCCATGACAGCCTGTCATCAAGTGTGCTGGGACATTCCCCTGGTGTGGCGCAGGGGGCCAGAGAGACAGATGTGACTCCAGTGGAATACAGCAAGGAGAACAAGAGGAGTCACACTGACAGAGGTAAGATACACTATGTTTGTACAGCTTGGATCAGCATTGGTTCTAGTTTAGCAGAACTCTGCCGTTTAAATAAAAAATCCCAAATCAGAATCTAATTTTTTAACTTTCTTCTTGTACTTTTACCATTTTTAATCTAATTTTAGAAGTAATGTGATTTGTCTTACATTACACAAATTTATTGAATAACTGTGTCACCTTGACATCAAAGGTTGAGTTCTTGCTGTTTTCTGAGAGTTTCTTGTTCCATTCATTAATCATTCAATGATCAGTAATGAGTCGTGATTATTTGTCAGACAAATCAATTACCTTTGAGCAAAGTCTGTCAATAAAGTACAACAGGCATTGAGTTTCCATCCAATCCATCCATCTTTGTCATCATTTATGGATTTAAACACTTGTGGCAACTGTGGGATAGCTTATTTAACACTATTTATTTACAAGAGAAAGGGTTTCTAGCAGTTTGATGAAAGGGAAATATCTCAGTAACCGGTCGATAAGGATTCACAGTCTCACCCCTGCTCTCTTCCTCCTCTCCTCCTCGCTGTCGGTGGCCCTGCTGGCTCCCCGCAGAGAGCAAAGACAAATAATTCTGCAAAACAGGGCTCCATTAGACCAGGAAGCGATGTTACATTAGCGAGCCATTTGCCGGGCCACGGCCTAACGAGCCAGGCGGCCTCCCGTGCTCTCAGCTGGACCTCATCTGCATAACGACCACCTCCCTGTCGTTAGGGCCCGTGTTGCCACGGTGCTGCAACGTCAGTTGTTTGGTTCTCTCTGTCAGGGAGGTTTGCATTAGCTTAATGAGGACTGCTCAAGGACAAACAGTCAGCAGAAATCTACAGAGAGAGAGAGACCAGGAGTTTGTATGTGTGTGCACGCGCCCGTGGAAATATATTCTAATACTGAATCGCATTATTCAGTAATCGAATCAAAAAATCACAAAAGCCTCCCAGGTAAGGTTTCAGATGCTGTCAGGTATCTGTGAACACACTGACAAAACAGTGATGGCACCAACAACATGAATGCCATGCATCACACATCACATTTATGCAATTGATTTTCAATTGATTTTCCTGCATGCAAATGAAACCCATGTACATTTGCTGGATTGCAGGCTTTTGTATTTGACCTAGAACATCACAGGATAGGTTTATCATGGATTGAACAGAGTTTCAAAGAGCACATCAGTGCTGTCATTCTGTCAATCCATTGTATGATAATCTCTGAGTGTGTGTATGTGAGTCAGTTTTGGCTGTGTGTGCTGTTTCAGTGGTCTTTGAACAATGTATCCATGCAGCAAAGATCAGAGGCCATCCCTGACACCTCACTCCCATTAACCAAACATCAGCAAAATTTTATTCTCTCTCTGTCTCTCTCTACCTCCCTCCCTCCCTCCTGCTCTCTTCCGCTGACTGGCAGTCTTCACGTGGTGAAGTTCATTAGCCCTGGGGACGGGTGGGAGAGGAATAAGAGAGGGGGAAAATGAGAGATGAAGTTGGGAGAAAAGAGAAAAACAGACAGTGACCTTGGTTAGAGAGATGGGTAAATGATCAAACGAGCTGGCAGCCATGTGTATATGTGTGTGTGTGTATTTATGCCAAACGTGTGTGTGTGTGAGAGTGTGAGGTAAAGTAGGCGTAAAACAGTAACTCAATAAAGGATCAGTCACATCCAAGGAGCCTGGGGAGCCCACGCTGCTGACTGCGCACTTCAGCGGCTACGAATGTGTGTGTGTGTGTATCTGTATGTGAGCCACAGGAGTGTAGTTGGATGCCCTCCGCTGAGCTCGCCAGCACCTGCTAATTACCTTTCTCTACAGAGCAATGCTTTTAGCAAGAAAGAGAGAGAAAGAAGGGGGGTGGTGGTATTGCTTCTCATCTGTGAAACACCTTGAATGTGACAGTTGCCAAGACGTGAGGCCGAGGCAAAGTAGGGGAGGTGGGTGGATGTGGAGCAGAAGATGCTGTGGTCAGCTAAGTGGAGAAAACACTGTCATTTGTCACAGACATTGAAAAGTGCCAGATATCACATTGCACGTTCACACTTGTCTCTGCTCCAATAAGCACCGGACTCCCAGGACGTCTTCGTCCTCAGTGGCTCAGATTACAGCGAACACATAAAGTGAGCAACTGCCTGATGCAGAAAATGGCTAATCTTCATCTCCCTCACTGTCACGAATCGGGAACACGCAGTTCTCAGGTTTACAAACAGATGGTCATTCATAATGCAGCTTCTTAGTTGGTTTATGGGAGATGTCAAGCTGTGATGCATTATCAATAGGCAGAGTGCCATCTAATAAAGGGTGGCCACATTTTCAAAACCCCAAACTAGGACTTCTGTGTATCTGTACACACTCTTGCACACACAGTAATTAGTGTAAACACCCAATAACTGTTGGGCTTGATGTGTTTACAAGAAATTAAGTGAATATATTAGTAAGCTATAAATTATAGAAATTTGTATTCAACCTTGAATACATATTATTTCTGGAGTGGTGATGTGTTTGCAGGTTTTAAACAAATACATCACCAAATCCTTGCAAACAGTATATTATAAAAATCAGGAAAATATGTACAGTTTGTAGAAAGTTAGTGGAAAACTGATCACCTGAGACACAGAGCCAGGAAACCTTAGTAGGTCAATGAGTTCATGCAACTCTAAGGCCTGAGACAAACAAGATTATACATAAAAGCTTGATGATCATTGGACTAAGTCATAAGGGCACAGTACTCCAGATAAAATGTGCCCAACCTCAAGTTAAGGTTTTCTGTTAAACTAATTTCCAAGGTTAAGCATGAAGGTTGACACACACGTCATTGATCATTTATTAAATATTAATTATAAAAATGTTAACTCATATTTTTTCTTCCCATCATGAAGTCATCTATTGTATGCTACACCTCAAAAGTGTCTGCAGAGGTGAAGTAGATGAAATAAGCCACAGACAGCTCTTTGTGTTCAGTCAGGAGTGTATTGGCCTTATTGACTAGACATCAAAATATCTCTCTGCCCTCCAGATAACAGCTCCTTGGCCACTCAGACAAACAGGGAGAGCTGTGATAGACAAGTCTACCAGAAACCCCCATCAAGCAGGGAGGGCTGTGAGAGGGTATCTTACCCCACGGGACAGAAGCTCCCAGCGGGTCTCCACCACACTCCCTTCATCTTCCCGGAAGGCTTGTCCTCCATAGAGACCCTGCTCACGAACATCCAGGTGAGGCTCTGGTGGGGCTTTATTATTATTATACTCTGAGATGAATAGGAAGGGAGATGATCCACTCTTTGGGATTTCCTGAAATGGTAAATAGCAGACGAGGCAGACATTAAGGATTTGCAGTAATTGGGATGGGCTTGTGCTGACCTGCTTCTCAGATTGCACACGTCTTTGTTAGGGTACAGACACAGTGAAAGCACTCACTGGTTGGATTTACACAGGACAAAACAACAGGTTTTTAACCTTGTCTGTCTCTGCTATAGCAGCAAGTCTGTCTTTTGCATGGAGTGATTTCACTTGGTTTAAAATCTTTATTTGGGTTTTTTTTTTTTTTTTGCTCCCTGAGTAAAAGCAGGAGATATAGCTGAGTAAAACCTTAGACTTAAAGAAGAACTCAATTCTTTGTTATAGATGACTTTTAATTATTTAAAACATGCCACGTTTGTTAAGGTACAAAAAAAAAAGAAATCGGAGGATTAACTGATTAGGTGGTAATGGTTCTTTCTGGTGCATTTTCACAATAAAAGCTTGAAGAAGACAGACGTCTCTCTTGGCATTTGTTCAGTGTGTAACCTGTTGATGTGTGTCTGTGTGTCTCCAAGCAGGGTCTGCTGAGGGTTGCCATAGAGAACGCCCGGGCGCAGGAGAAGCAGGACCAGCTGGAGAGGACAGAGCTGAAGCTGGAGCTGGTGCGGGAGAGGGAGCTCAGAGAGACTTTGGAGAGACAGCTTAGCATGGAACAGAAAAACAGAGGTAGACAGCACCACATGAAGCATCACATTCCCCTATAGCATTACAAAACAAAACTATCAGTGTTAAACTTGCTTTATACACTCACACGATTTTTACATCTGAACACTGAAAATTCTGCTGTGCAGCTAAACAACGTTGATCTAATCCACTTCCAAGCCAAATGGATGCCAAGTAACTTGAAAATCAGATAAAGGAAGTGAGGACACCTACTGTATATTACCCCTTAATGCATCTGCAGAGGTGAATTAGAGCGAGGCTGGCAGTATACTGCAAACTAAATCAAGTTTGGCATGTTCACAAAAGCTGTCATATACGGAGCAAATGCCAGTCAAGGACAGTTTTCTTGATAAGGTCACACCAGATGGAGAAGTTGTGGTGAAAAGGTGACATTAAGGACACAGTGCGTGGTCGAGCAATAGCCTTTTGATCATTCAGGCCTGCGCCAATGCCTCCTCTATGAAACCAATTTTATTTTATGCAGAGTGTCCTGTGCTTTTCATTATTAGTAAACTGTGAGCTTAGGAGTATATTGGCCTCATTTGCTGACTATTACTCTGTAATGAATTTCCCATTCAGACTACAACAACACAACAAACACTCCAAGCACACAATACTTCAAAGTCCCTCAAATCTCTTCAGGGAAAGATCCAGGAAGGTCAAGAATAAGGGAGACCACAAAAATAATAAATAAATTCATACAAAATCAGATAGTTGAAATCAGGTACTGTATAAAAATATAAGAAGCATTTAAATAATATGATTGCACATTAACATGTAGATGTGTACTTTAATCACATCTTCTGTCATCTTTTCTCTTCGTCTTCCTCTCTGGTTTTCCTTCTTCTTCTTCATTTAGTTCTGATCCAGAAGCGCCTGAAAAAGGAAAAGAGGAGTAAGAGGAGACTACAGGAGGCCTTGGAGGAGGAGGTCAAACTTCGTGATCAGGCAGAGCACAGCCTTCTGCACACTGGCAACACACACACAGGTACAGTAGCAGGTGCTTTAATACACATCCATTCAAATAAGTTTCTGTTTCCTGTCATAATTATGCTTTTTGTTGGCAGCATAATTCATATTAAATGTCACCAGCCTTTGGTGCAACATAGCTTTGACTGCTCATTAGCCTCTAATTAAGTGTCTTCATTAATTAATGACCAAACTACAGGCCATCAATCATCAACAGCTCCTCCTCACACAGAATCTGTGACCCAGGACGTGGATGGAAGCAACCATGATGACTGCAGGCTGGACACCAAGGCAACAGTACAAGGTAGAGGTTTTCTGATAACAAATACTGCTTCCTCCACGTGTGTGGCTGCGAAAAGAGGTTCATATTCTGATTTGTAAAAATGTTCCCTGTAGACATAGGAGGTAGCAGCTCCTATCAGTACTAAAACATTCTGTCACAGCTTAAAGAAAATAAGACAAACAACCTTCTTAGAGAGTTTTGAGATTTGATATTTTTTTATTTTATTATTTTTTGTATGCCACATCCTGTTATCTATCGAGTTTGTTGCATCATTCAATTGTTTAAAAGTATGTGTATCAACATTTGAAAAGGCACTGCACAATTTTTGGTGGGTTTAATAAAAAAGTCATTTCAGTGTAAGAGTTTTGAAATAAACATGCCGTGTTCTCGTTGGTGGAGATTTATTTAGCTCCTACCAACTGAACTAGGACAACAGAATTAATTTTCACCTATTCCCTGCTTTTGATGCTTAACTGACCAGTCTACTGGAAGGGTTTTCAAAGATTTCACAGGGAGACTGCTCCTGAGAAATTGAACAAAATTAAATGAAGCATGAGACGGTTCAGTGGGGCTACCATTTTAATGGAGACAGGCGTTTAATATATTTATTTTGCCAACATTATTTTCTTCACAGTGATAGATTAATGAGAAAATCCCACATGCAACATCTTAAACAGACAGAAAAAGAAATGGCCATGATCTCTACCCTGGCCTCATCAAAAAAGTGCATGGTTCCAGCCCACCTCTGCTCTGTGCCACGCAAGGACCGCCATACTAGACAGCGCGCTTGTTCAAAGGCAATTTTTAATTGAATGTCAGTGAAGCAAGAAGAGAACTGGCCACTAATTAACGGCTGTCTTAATTGTCCTCGTGACGAGTTTGTTTGGACATCATTTGCATAATTAACACCCAGTAATAAATCATTTAAAGGGGAATTGTCTGTCAGACAGCAGGGCAGGATGTGGTTCCTTTGTGCCTGGAAGTTTTATCGCCAAAAACAGGGATCAAGGGCCGAAAAAGACTTTTGACTCAGCCTTGCTTAATAATGATCTCTTATTAATGATCTTTGGGCAAGGCTTTACAAGTCTTCAATATTATGAGAATGTATTAATTGCATAGAGCATTTTTCCTCCTCCTGCTACCCTCACGGAAGAATCAAACTGTCTAATTTTATTGCAACTTACAACTTTAAATACAGAGTTTAAATGCATAGAATCTTCATTGTGTTTTATCAATTTGGATTTCTTTGTGGATTTCAGAGGGTAGAGTGTTCCTGCAGACCACTGGGATGTACTGAAGATGGATGGATGGATGGATGGATGGATGGATGGACGGACGGACAGACGGACGGATGGATGGATGGATGGATGGACGGACAGATGGATGGATGAATGGATGGATGGATGGATGGATGGATGGACGGATGGATGGAGGAATGGATTGATGAAGACTTCTCATTTTTGAGAAACACAACCAACAGGCATGCTCAGTCATCTCCACCTCCTCAAAAGGACTCCCCTACATTTCAAGGGTGACATTCGAACTTTTTCATTGTTCTCTTGTTTAATTTATTACATTTATCACTGAATCTCAAACGTAGTGGGAACAATTCTTTAATCTGATGATGTGTTTTGCTGTGTTTGTTTTTTCCAATCAAGGTTTTTAGAACCTAGATGATGATGACCATAGCTGTTTTTTGTCAGTGCTGTTTATCTGGACGCAGGTGATAAATGTAGCTTGTAACAGAGTTGTGTACATATATATAGTCATCAATTTTGTTATTATCAAAAAACATAATGGCATGCTGTACAGTCAGTAAAATGACTTGTATTGTGTATGTTATGCAGTAGTGCAGTTTGACAATACAAACAATACAAATCCTTTTTATTAAATTGTGTTAGTGCTTTTTTTTACCAAGCCTCTGAATTATTTATAATTATTTTTGTGAATACATAGATTGATTGATTTCTCTGAAATACATTGCAGCTATTTGAAAAGTGTGTTTATGTGTTTATTAGTTGTTTTTTTTTTTTTTGTTGTCACAATCAAAAAAAAAGGTGTGCTTTCTGTGGTAAACCCTGAAGTTTTGCTGTGTGTGTGAAGGAGGGGGAAATCCATCTGGTTGCATGTCTATACATATATAAGGGCATAGGGAGTGACGTGACATTGATTCTTGCGCCATCTCCAAAACCATACACGTAAGTATTGACAGACAGATAAGAAGGTAGCGAACAGGGTCACGTGCGCGGTCCTTTAGTGAAACATGTTGATGATGCACTATGGCTGTGTGGGTTCTCTCATTTTTAGTATGTTTTCCCCTCAGAATAGAGACAGGTGAGAGACTTTCCAAGTTAAAAAAAGTTGAGAACATTTTTTTTGAAGCTCTGTGGAAAACAGGACAAAAAAGAGACAAAAATGTAAACATTTACATTTATTTTTTACAGTCAATTTACATTTTCACTGTGTGGAAATTTTATTATTTTTTATTATTATTTCATAATCTTTGCCTGCCCCCAAAAAAAGAGCATTGCAGGACAGACAACTCTGCGTAGTTAAACTAATGAATAATGTCTTCTGGCACATCTTTCAGCACATTTGTGGACTGAAGCCATGTAAATGTAATATAAATCAACTTGTACCACAGCTTGAATTTGGAAAATTCATCTGCATACACATAAGAGATATTTAATAGCATCATAGACTGAAATCAGGACTATGCTAATCCAGTGTGTGGCTATAAACATACAAATATACATGTCTGCAAATGTTCCTGAACTAATGCAGAGGATAAAGGGATGAATATGTAATAAATGATGTGAGGGATCAATTATCAAAAATGTTGCTGAATATATTTGAAGCAGATCACTTCCCCCAGGAGACTCAGTTGACGTGTCTGGATACTCACTGGCAAGGATTATTAAGTTTTAGTCCTAAATAATATATTACACATTGTTCCAAACTCATTTGTTGTGCCAAAACAAGCTTTGGCCAGATTTTGCTCATACAACCTTGTCTAAATGTTCTGTGTGCGATTTCCTGGACACAGGCAGATAAGCTGTGATGCCGGACTAAAACAATACCTCTGTTACAAGCAATTCTTCCTGAATACAGAGTGGCTGACAAGTGAATAGCTATGACTCACGTAAATGAATGTGTGAATGAGTCATCAGCTTTTCAGATGACCACCACAGAGACTGTCTTGACTAAAAAGGTTTGTGACTTCATTCAACACCATTCTACTCTTTCACCCTCCCTTGTATCTCTGTCTCTCCCACACACACACACACACACTCACACACTCACACACACACCCCTCACCAAGTAGCATTGTCCTGCCGAGAGATGTGTAATGGAAAAGATAAATGGAGGATAAAGCTAAGGTGACAGGACCGAGCATGCGTGTGTGTGTGTGTGTGCATTTGCATGCTTGTGTATTTCTGAGTGTGTGTGTACGCCTGCATGTGTGTAGTGCACAACAGACCAGCAAACCATCTGCTCATCTCCTCATAATGAACAAAGCAAACAGCAGGAGTCAAGGCTGTCTCCAAACCTGGAGTCTTTTTATTGGTAAGCACACACAAACACACACGCGGGTACACACACAAACACACGCACACATCTCTGTGCTGTTTAATCTGATTATCTTTGATTGAGAACAGGAGCAAAGCAACCTTTTTAGACCTCACTCCTACATCAGTGACAGAGAAGGTCTGAAACACAATTAGCAAGCTGTTCCTGAGCTCTGCTTTGCAGTCACATCTGACCACAGGCAGCCAAATAGACTTAATGGGCGGGAACTAACCAATGAGAACTAACACACTACTGCATCTGTGGATGATGGGGAAATGCAACACTATTAGACAGCTGTTCACCATATCTTTTCAAATGTACTTAGATGTATCATAAGCATTGGATCAGTTGACTCAGGAGCAATCACAGCCAGGCATGAAGGTATACACACAGTTTGATGTGAATAAAATTGGCAGCCTGTGGTGTAAGACAAAGCAGGGCCTCTGCAAAGGAAGCCTGGACCTTGACGCGCTATGACACAGTGTGCATGAAGCCAGAGGACCATAAGAAAAAGTCATTAATCTGGACTTTGTGCAGTAACATCCTGCTAAAGGCCCTGAGGAACACTGTTACCAATGGTTTCAAGATATGAAACACTCCCTGCATTACTTGTATGCATATCCAACCCTTAAACACAAATTACACACTGAGCAAATGGTCATAGATGACAAGGCTGAAACACATGATTAGATCAGTGCTTCAGGCCCTGGGAATGCCCTTTCTGAGGGCCATAAGGTAATAGCAGGTTAGCACTGTGATTAAGAAGACGACTCATCATCCAGCATCTGCTTATGAGGAAGACACTGAATCCCAACTGCAAGGGTGGTGAATCTGTCGTTTTTCTCTTTTAAGGTCTTCTTTTGATCATTTTCCTCAATGTATGTGCAGATACATCTTAATATCAATATCAAATTATGATATTATTATATCAGAATCACTTGCTGGTTCTCAGGGAGAATTGACACACCTCTCACTGTGTATAAAAATAATTAAAATCCGCCCCACCTTTAACAGCTGCAAAGATAATCTGCTGTACAGTCTATATTGCTCTGGGATGGTCTGCTCTGCAAAATTTAGATGCCAAGACTTTCCCATTTGCTTTTGTTTTTTCATTAATTTATGTCCACAAAGAACTATTAGTGAAATTAAATTGTTCAAAACGGAAAACAGTTAATGTAAAATTATTATCTAGTGCCATGTCTCTAACAACTGATGGCATAAATAACTTTTGATGTGAGTGGAGCCTGAAGTCGTCTTCATCACAGACCGACAGCACCCTCAGCAGGACGGTCCTCTTAAGTCTCAGCTAACTGCGAGGTAAAACCTTTTTGGTCTTGCACGGCTTCTGTAGGAGATTCCCCTTTCCCCTGTTTCGTCTCCACACAGTATGGATCCTCTCTCCAACTTTATTTCGGTGTTTTAGTGTTTGTTTTGCGTTGCCTTGGGATTAACAGTCTTTGTCTGGATTCCGTAGCTCACCTAGACATCATGTTTACCACCACCGGCTCTCGAGGCCTATGTAAGTATTTCCGGTCCAGCATTAAACCAGAGCCGGGCTGTCGCAGTTAGCTTGGCTAACTGATGTTAGCATTGCGGTGTCATTCATTTACTCCACGTTGTATCTGTCACTCACAGCTGATTGATAATCTACGTTTTGATTTGCCATTTAGACGACTGGCCCAAGTTAAGGCCTGATCGTTAGAAATCATCGATAACTTATGGAATTTATTGATTATTTTGCTAAATCGGTGTAAGGATCTGAGTCTGCCCCGCCTCTAACGTTAACACATAGTTAGGTTATAAAAATCTGATTTCTCTTTGTCATCAACTAAACGCTGGTCTAATATTTAAAACTCCTTAACGTGTCCGGACAGCAAGACGTTGTCGTAGACTGTGTCTGTCAGTCTGTCACAGAGGAAGTACTCAGATCATTTACTTCTGTAAAACACTAGTAAAAAGAAAGTACACCAGGTAAAACTATAAAAATACAACCAGGAAAATGTATCGAAGTATGACACACCTCTGTTAGTGTTATGTTATTATACTATGATAGAGATAATTTAACTATTCCCTATTGGACAGCAGCTAATTTGTTTTCATTGTAGACAAATCAGTTCAATCATCAGCAGCAGTCAAATTGTATATGTTATGTGAGTATATGTGAGCGGTTTTAGGCCTTTGCCAGACAAGTCAGCTGAAGACATCATCTTTGACTCTAAGAAACCCCAATGAAAATTGTTCTTACTGACTTCAGACATTTTTTTTTTTGACAGCCTGGTTAATTAAGGAAATTAGTGGCAGATTAATAAACAATGAAAATAATTGTTAGATGCAGCTTTTCACGATGTTTGCTTTGTCCAACCACTAGTAAATTAAAAAAAAATACATTAATTATTAGCTCTACTTGTATATACTTTTTAATTTATAATAAAGCCAGATTTTTTAAAAATCCTTTCATTATGTTTTCTGTGTAAAATCAAAATACATACAGTGACAAAATACTATAGTAAAGTATAAAATGTACTCACTTTCCACCTATTCTTTTTCTGCACAGACAAGGCTCCTCTGTCTAAAGGCCTCCTGCTTGTTCTCAATGGTCTGGCTGTGATGCTCACTCTGCTGCCACAGTACCAAGATCTGTTTGTATACAACATACAGGCTGTCACACAGCAGCACCAGGTATGTCTCCAGTATCTGTGTGTGTGTGTCTGTGAGTGCGACACAGACTTAAGAGACTAACGGCAAAGCCCTGTCTGCAGATGTCTGTACATCTTGTGTTCGTTCTTGGCTGCCACACTCTTCTGCTTTGTGTGAAACTGTCCTGCTTTAAAAAAAAAACAAAACAATAAACATAAGTTGTTTTTCTTGTGGTGTTATTCTGTGTCAATCAGAAAAGGCATTATAACTGTGCATCCGCAATGTTTATTTCTGCTCTCCCTCGTGCTGTAGGTGTGGAGGTTGTTGTGTGGCAGGTTGGTTTGTCTAGATGTGAAGGATTCCTTCTGTGGCGGCCTGCTCATTTACAACTTCCGAATCTTTGAGAGAAGGTTTGGCACCAGGAAGTTTGCTGTAAGTATCAAAACAACAGTGAAAACATACATGACTATACAGAATACAAAAGTGACACCGCTGCTGATATTCTTAGCTGAAGGAGCTTGCCCCAATATTTGGGACCCAATATTTGGGACCTCAGTCCAGCCTTCAGTTTTCACTTCCTAATTTACTTTAATAAACCATCAGTCATAATTACTCTGACACATATGTGTACATCCTCATCTTATAGGGAAGAGGACAAACAATTTCCTCATATGGCATGAAGCATGTGACATGCTCATTTGGCAACAGAGCATTTCACATTGCCCTTGTGTTTATAAAAATGAGTGAAATGTTTAAGTGGAAAAGACCTTTGTTCTATGTTTGCATTGTTCTAATCATCATATATGTTGTTTTTCTTAATTACAGTCATTCTTGGTGGGCACTTGGTGTCTCTCTGCACTGATAGACGTCCTGCTAGCCCAGGCCTTCCAGTTATTATTTGACTATGAAGTGGAAGAATTGCCTGCAGGATTGTGAGTAGCTTAGTCACTGTAGTGACAATGATTATCCTGACAGGTTTTAAATAAAAGTTTGAAATGCAGATTTTTTTTAATTTTTTTTTTTAAGTTCTGGCTGTTTTTTTTTTTTGTTGTTTTTTTTGTTTGTTTTTTCCTGGCATCTCTAACCTCTCTTTCCCATCTCCTCTCTCAGGCTTGCTCCAGTCTTCTCTCTGTTTGTGCCTTTCTACCTGTCAATCCCCAGGATGCCAGTCACACAGGTCCTGGGCCACATCCACATCACCAACAAGTCACTGGTCTACATAGTAGGCTTACAGGTAAGCCCGTGCTCAGTTACTGTGGACATATGTATATCTCTTTTGCTTTGTTTCCTGTTATTCTTGGGAATAGTTCCAACTGGTCTGGTCTTTATTGCTTCTTTGTGTTTCTCTTTGCCCAGATGTTGACTTCTAGCCCCTTCATGTGGCTCCTTGCACTCAGTGGACTGGTGAGAAGCCAAAGTTTTCAGTTGTTTCAGTTATTCATTTAGCAAGGATGCCAAGTATTTTCTGAATTCAGCTTCTACAGTGTGAGGCTTTGCTGCCTTCCCTTTTTTTTATAGCTTCAATAAATTAATTTACAGCCCCACTTGGTTTAACTTTGAATACATCTCATTGCATTAGGATCTAGTTGCTCTGTTACCTTAGCCTTGTCAAAAGTTGTTCTATGTATCATAAAGCCTGTGAATGTCTGTACCATTTTATATACTGTACACATTTTTTATGACTGTGTCTTTCAGATCTCGGGTGTACTGTATCACTCCAATGTCCTCCGGTTACAGAAGCTCATCTTTGTACCCACCTGGCTGTCTCGTATAGGACGGTATATTCTAGAGCCAGTCTTCTCAAGTGAGTCCAGCCTTTAGTAATCACATACACAAATCCTGTGTAAATCCTTTGCACATATATCAATGTTGCAGGGTTTGACATGGAGTTAATGTCTCGTTCTGTGGAATAACAACACTTGTACAGTTTAGGTATGTGAGCAGTGCAGTGATGCAGAATGACTTAAAGTATTAGCATATGCTAGAATTGTTTTTCATTTTTTACCTTCAATTTAAAAAAAACCTATTCCTGGGGTAGTAGGTTTAAATGATCTTGTCACTTGAACCTGTCACTAACTTTAGAGAAATAATTAAAAGAAACAGTTGTTCTTTCTCAACCTTTTGTTACACTTTACTTATTGATGTAGAGATCTTTTACACAGTCTCAAAAAATGTTTGTTTTTTTTTGTGTATTATCTGTCATCATCAAGGCTCACAGCCAAGCAGTGAGACACCCCTGGGGATGGGTGCTACTCTGGACATCCAGAGGCAGCAGAGAATGGATCTGCTTGACCAGCAGCTGCTGCTGGCCCAGTTCAATGAGGCCAGGAGGAACACCAGACAGCAGCCACAGGTGGATAGATACACACTGGCGCACAGGGGTATCCACCCACAATGACACACACATTTACAATGTCAGAGCGTAATTTACTTCAAATGTCAGAGGCCAGTAATTGCAGTTGTACAGCCTGCAAAATGTCTCCATATGTGCAAAGTACTTGATTATGCTTCCATGTGCATCTGTGTACAGGCTGGGTTGTTACAGTGGACTAGGCTGTTCCCCTCCCTCAGACACAGAGGACAGAACCGCACCCAAATACCACCTCACCTCCATGCTCAAACAAACCAGTCCACACAGGAGCCACTACTGGACAACTCTCCAGTTGCGGAGGAACAGGTGGGTGTCTGCCTTTTTGTTTCTGTGCATATTTGTGCATCAATATCAAAGTACTATTATAATTACTTTCTGTACTTTCTAGGGATATTTTTTGACATATTTTATGACCTAGATGACTCAGACAGACTGGTAACTCTCCTATGATGAAGCTCATTTTTATGGCCTCCCTATGCTGTACTTTGTGCAGGGTGCCCTTATAAAATTTTCCCAGGTGTTGATTTACAGGCAGCTTATCTCTATCACCTTTTTTTTTTTTTTGCCCTACAGGTTGCACTTTTGGTGGAAATGGGCTTTTCCAGGACTGATGCCCTTGAGGCCCTCAGAGCTTCAAACAATGACATCAACATGGCAACCAACTTCCTTTTGCAGCACTGAGAGTGAGAACCAACTCTGTGAGAAAAACAAAGGTGAATGAGGACAAAGATAGAAAGCATAGGAAGACAAGCAACCAAAGCAGAGGAGCAAAAAGGAGAAAACAGAACATTTTTTGAAAGTGAATGACAGTGAATGATGAAAAACAGGGGGGAAGAAAGACAAAATTTGTACAGATAAATTGAAGGCTGTGTCTCTACTCCCTGAAGCCGTGTTAGGCTGACTCGACCTGGACTGAGCCTGACAGCAGGCTGATTAATGAAGAAGTGTGAAGCACTAAAGTGGGAGACATTTACGTCATAGCTTTCTGACGGCTGTCGTTGTGTGAAACAGGCGTCATCACCAAAGGCACACAAGTTAGAACCTAACTCCATGGAGATTATGAAAAATAGAAAGAAAAACTTTTTTTTTTTCCCACAGTACATCTTAAAAACTCCAGAGTCTTTTAGTCCAGTGGAGGAGATACGTGGGAGATATCTTTAAAACAGAACTGATGCGAAAGCACGCAATCCCACTGGGATCCTACACAGCCTCCAGATGGATACCAACTTATAGCGATGTGATATAGTTTTATATAACCCACTGCCACTCTATTTCCAAAATGACTGATTATACATTTGACATGGAAAACAGATAAAGAAAAAGGTGCACAAGGTTTTTCAAACCAATCAGAGACAATTACATGATCTATCAGATTTTTGTCTCGTATTGGATAGAGTAAAATACTTTTTTTGTGAAGTGTTTTAGGCGCTCCATTCATTTTGTTTTTCCACTGACAATAGCAATGAAAACACAGAACGTGGTTATATGTAACCACACGAGGAGGTGCAAAGTTCATTATCATGACATAAAAAAATATGAATCCCTGAACAATGACTTGCTTTAGCTTTAGAGCTGACTGGTCTGGCCCATCTGTAACTTTGCAAGTACATTGGCAGTGACAGTGGTGTTTGTTGGGACGTTGGTTAGATGGGCTTTCTCAGGGTCTGTGAGGCGGCTTCTTCACAGTTACATTTACAGACATAAGTGCACAGACACAGATGCACAGTAGCTTGTCAAGGAGGACATGTGTCAACACCCTTGACTGTTGCTTTCATGATTACACACACACTCACACTCAAAAGTTTTATTTATTCTCTTTACTGAGGCTTTTCTCTGCCAGTACACGTGTCTGAATTCTAGCAAGTCTTAAAAGTTCGATGATATTTATTATGCAATATCATGATGGGAAAGTTATGGCGACTGTGCATTGCATAGGAAGTACTTTATGTATATAAGTGTGCAAACCGTTTGTGCAAGAGGAGTGATATTGCAGCCACGTTGTATCGATGTCAAAAGACAGATGCTAGTTTTATATTTTGTGCATAATGATATTGATAATATATGACCACTGTCAATTGTGTGTTTTTATTTTCTGAGTGATATAATAGTATATGGCTGTGATGAGGGAGTTGTTGCATGGACAACTTAAAGATGACGTGTAATGAATCATATGTGGTCTGCAGAATAAATTAACTTAATGACTAATAATTGCGTCCCATAGGAGGTGCTCATCATGACAATACTAAACTGACAATCTACAGTGTTTCCTCTGTTACTAATCCTTACTTTGACATGGATCTTTGGTTTACAATGCACAGGCCATTAAGTGACATTGAACATTTTAAAACTGATTGGCTTAATTTTCCCAAATAAAAGCACCATTATTCTCTGGCACATACTGTTTTTGCCTTCTGGAAATTCAGCATACTCTAGAGAGCTAAATTTGAAAAAGACACAATATAAATTCTGGAGTTCATTCTCAAGCAGATATCCTTTGCAGTTTTGTTTGAATAAATTATTTGATGAATATGTACATACTAATCTTGAGTTTAATCTGTTACCCGTATCCACATATTCTAATCCTCAAATTGGAAAAAGATATCCCACCATCTGTTGCCTTTCATACACTTTTCCCATTGCACTACTGCCAACCAAAATACCAGGGATGCTGCTATAAGTGAAAACTACATCTGTACAATTTCAGTAACATATTCTAATAGTTTTATTATGATATGTCAGCTGTAAAGTAATCACTAAACATTGTAAAATGTGTAATCACTGCGCTGTTGTGGTATTGCTTTTCAAGAAATGATGATTATATAAAATATGTAAAATGACCATATCGTTTAGACCTGTTTTGAACATTTAAATGTAAGTAATGTCTTTTTGTTTTCAGTTTGAAAAATAGAAACCTGTTGATAGACCCCAGAGCTTTAGACTCAGGTAGGACTTCATGTTAATAAAAAATTCTCGTTAGTTTAATATCAGCTCAATAGCAGTTGTTCCTGGACTTGGGTAAGGTGAGGAAGAAAAAAAACTTTATATGGACCATGATAAAGGGTCACATACAAACAATGCTGCATTTTAAATATGGGACACAGTATCTTCCTGCAACTATTCCTAAACTCTTAAACAGCTGCCATTGATTTAAGCTTTATCATTCCACTTCCTTCTGAGTGTTAGGTGTCTCAGATCACTAGATAACTCAGATCACTCTGATTCATTTGACAGAAACCAGGGTATATAACAAAAGAACTTTTTTTTCTAGTGCATGTTGGACTTGAGGAATTCTTTTTAAAACAACTTGTAAAAAAAAAAAAAAAAAAAATCCACAGTTTGTTTTGTTTTGTCACTAGATGGAGACATCGAGTCAGAAGATGTGGTGTTATTGCCAGTTACTCCTCTGCCACACCCACCCACTCCAATAATTCCAGTGAGCAGACAGCTCCAGCAGACAGTCTCACTCCAGGATGGCTGAATATTAATGTAGAAAAATTGCACATCTTCAAGTCAAATAACTTCAAAAGCATATGGTTTGCCAGTGATTCCCTGAAACACATAAAAGCCTATATTTCTCACCATCTCTCATGTATAGCACTTGAAATAGCATTAGAATTCCCCAAAACATTCAGTAAACATGTCTTTACTAAAAGGTCTCCTGAGTTCACACTGACACAGTTCCATCCAATATCAGCTGACGTCGCAACCAGTCAAGCGCTGCAGCTTTTAATGGCTGCAGAATTGAACAGCAGCTTAAACCAGAGTGATTGATATCTGTGTCTTTGTGTTCCAGTGTTTAATTAAAGACAATAATTAAAGAAAAAAATCACTGACAGCAGACCTCATTATGGATTTTTTTTAAAGCATCCACTTAATGTGCAGGATTAACCATGCCTTGTTTTAGCCATATCTATTTTAAAATTACAATTACCTATCTTGATGGGTGTCCACATGTGATGACTTTACATGTGTTTATATTTGCCCTGCTTTGCGAAAAGGTAGCTGCATGTCCCTGTGTTTAACCAACAGCATCACCACCAGTAACAGAATGATGATGTATGTTCTCGGGTTTTCTCCTTGTCTGGCAGGGAAACCATTAGCGTTTAGGGTACAGCCAACTGTGGCCTTGAAGCATCAGCAGTTGTCTCAGGCTCTTTGTCATTGCATTTGTCAGTGTATAGGAAAAAGGTGCCTGTGCCTGTGTTTCAGGCCAAAGGTTAAAATAGAGTATTAGTTTCAGGTTAGTATAAAGGTTTATGTGAAGAACTGATTCTTAAAGGAACAGTTTACCAGCACAAACAGTAAATCTGTTGGCATTGGCTGGGAAGGTAAAATCCACCTATCAGAACCTCTGAGCTCACTAATTGCTATTTTAATTCTTGTTAATTTAATTCTTAATTCTTAAATACTTGCACAAAAGTGTAAAAAATACAGTTTGCCATTGCCATTGTAACCAATGCACTGTTGGCTAGGAGGAGTGTTTCCTGAAGTGTCCACTGCTCCCAACCAAGAAATAATGTGGCACATAAATATACATTTATACTTTAGTTTGTTTATGGAATTCTATAGCATGCTTTAAAGGTCTATATGCTAAGTTAAGCTTATCAGTGGTTGGCTATAGCTTCATATGTTTATGTTTGTGTGAGTGAATTCTTTGCTGATGCTGTGTTGCTGGCATGCATGTATCACTTCAAACAGCCAGAGGCCTGCACCAGCTCTGTCTCCACTGTATTCCCTCGCCAGCTCTGTTACCATGGTGAGTGCATGCCGGTTTGTGTGGTTGCCATGGGGACCCCGTATTATAGCCTTCCTCCTGCTCTCATCATGTTTCTGCATGATCATTTGTATGCCTCTTGTACGCTAATGCCTGAAAAAAACATTAGCAGCTCAGGGGAGTGCCTTCAGGGATTGCCTTCTGTAGAAACACGTCCAGGTATTCCTGATGCTGTTTTAGTGGATTGCAAAAATACCAAAACCGTCACATCACTTTGTCACTGTGACTTTGCATGTTTAATGCTGAAAATGTCAGTCATATGAGGATAATTTTGAACAATGAGCTCTTTTTCTTTCTTGCTAGTGCATCCATAGCTATGGAAGCCAAGAATGCCACATGCCTCCCACTAATATGGTAATAATATTCAAGCTACTGTGCTTTGAGATAATGATATCATTTGTTTTCTTTATTCCTACTGACAATCAGTCTGTCCATAGCTCTCATACTCCCACATTATTTTGTCTTTGTATGAGTGCTGCATGCATGTGCATGCACATATGTGCTGAGTGTTTTACACTATGCACAACATGTGGGAATGTTTGTCGCTTTCTCAGGGTAGAGAACAAGCAGCAAAGGCCACTGATGTTTTTCCCTAGTTATTTTCAGAGGAACTTTATAGTTAATGGGGCACAACAACGCATCTCCGTTCAGGCCATTGAGAGGTTTGGTATTTCACTTCCATTGTGTGCTGGCTCCTGTATGCCAATTGTGGTCTGTTTAGTCTATGCTTGCTTTAGTTACGTCAAAAGGAGAGCAATCTTCTTTAATCATTAGGGCATGACTAGGTTCACTTCACTTCACTTAGGATTTGTGGGTTTGTTTAACCTGTTTTTCATCTTCCACCAATGGCATTTTTTCCCATTTTTTCTTTCAGTTGTTTGTTGGCACCTCTAACTAGGTATGCACCTGGAACTGCCTGGGCCCATTTATTTAAAAAAAAAATACAATCCCCAGGATGCTCATCTGAAAGACAGTCATTTGAAGCTGAAACATCTCTACACCACCTCTCTAATCATCATTCCTGTGAGGTAAGAAGCCTTCACTCTTGACCATCAACTGTCACTGACCCCAAGCTTCTGCCTGTCCTTGTGTCTACATATAATGAATGCTTTCGGAGTAGCTGTCCTTCACATAAACAACATTTAGATGTTATGACATAGACATGATTACCACTTGTGTTTGTGCTGAAGTGGCAATGAGGATGTTTATCTGAGGTGAATCTCACATTAGGTAACTCCAGATAAAAACAGTTGAAGACACACCGTTATGTGATTTAAAGGTCAGATCAAAACAAAATTATTGATTTATGGGGAGACGTTATCAGAGAAACCTGTCACCAGTCCAACAATGTGTCATCTAACAAAATTATGAGCTACCGTGGTCTTTGTTTCCTGATCTCTCTCACACAAATAAAACTCTGATCCATGGCAGACACCTGCAGTAAAATTTAAATGTGCAAAATTTGACAGGCACAGAAACACTTTGCTCTTTCCCTCCTCTATAACTATACCTTGGCCGTTCCTTGTCCATGTATAGCACTCATTACACTGCCGGGAATCTCTCTTAGTCCTCTGACCTTTAATAAGGTTCACTTCCTCTGAAACTGCACACACACATGGCATGGCATGAATGTATGGTTCGTGTATGTGTGTTTATTTTTATGCATCAGTGCATGCATGGTTGTGTGTGCGTGTGTGTGTGTGTGTCTATAAATGTGATGAACACATATCCATTCAGACTTCTAGTTAAGGTTGAAGGCGTTAAGCTGATGAAAGCTTTCTCTTCCGTTGCTCCTCTAAGTGAACATTACACACATACATACACGCTCCAGCAGATCCATTACATCCTGTCTGAACCCGACTTTACTAAACAGTTCCAACATTGTCCTGAATGTGGAAGTGTCCAGCTGTTAGTGCATTTATGATGGAGGCTTAGAGCTGATTCTGGATATGGTTTTTGCACCACTGACATACAACAGGAAGACGTTTCATTCATTTATCTTTCTACTGTGTCTTTGGTGCTCTGCACACACGTGATCTTACCTTACCTGTTTTTATACCACATCTTTCTTTCTGAGTAGTTGTTATTGGGCACCCTGTTTCTAAAATTCATGAATTTTGCCATTCCTCTCCAGTCATCGCAGCCTTTACATACATCAGCTAATTTAGCAGTCTGTAGGTCTACACAGTCATTGTATTATGTTATGGTGAGTAAAAGTATAAGATGGTGCTACAAGTGAATCACAGTATAGCGTTAAGAAGTAACTGATCAAGCTAATTTCAGTCAGCTAACTCAAATGGAATAGATTACTTTTGTACAACACTGATTTTTGGCTGTAGGCTTGTTATGCTCCACAAGGACTAAATTCAGCACGGGCAGGGAGGGATGATAATAACTTACCCCAAGCTGAACATAGACTCGGAGCCTGCAGGTGGAGATGAGACATGAAATCCTATATGAACAGTGAGCAACATAAATATACATAACAAAAAACAAAATGTACATGAAAGAAAGAAAGTCAACAATATTTTTACAAGCGGACATTTGTACTACAATGCTTGCAACGCTTGGCCTTACACATACAGTATATGTTGCAGTGCGATAAGTATGTTGACTTGAGTTGACTGCCTGAGCTACATGTAGCGTGTCGTGTCTTTAAGGGTATTTAGTCATAAAGTACTGGACCTGATGATGGCACTGTAGGTTCTGCTGTCTTCAATGTCTTTAACATCATTAGTCAAAAGGGAAGCAAGCTCTATAATTCTGACATAATAAAATAACCTATAAAACAAACCCTGTTAATAGTGCCACATAATATGCCCCACTTTAGGTGAATCGTGCCAATAAAACCAGTACAACAATGTTGACTCACTGTGTCTGTTTAAGTGAACGGGATAAAGGGGAAATTATAGTTAATGTGCCTTCAAATTAACAATAGGCAAAAGCATCAGAAAATAATATTCTGTAGTTATGGATGAATGAAAGGTGTAGTGCTCAGTATCACATGCACAGAAAGATGGTGGTGCCTGCATCACGTGAACGCAATTGAATATACTGAAGACAACACAAATCTCAAACATAGACATCTTTATTAGAAGAGTCCTGGTTTCTGTTCACATTTGCATGAGTGAATGGTTGGACACTTTGATCACCTCAGTGTTGGGACCAAGATACAAGAGAGCTCACAGTGTTCTTTTAGTCATGTTTAGACAAAAAGAGACGACCAACCCCACCCTCCTTCCCTTTTTAGTCTGTGCTGATTCACAACGGTCTGCAACCAGCCAGCTCTGGAAGCTTGTCTCCATGGAGACAAGGGTGGGAAGGAGAGTGATGATGTTGCTGGCAGAACAGCAGTCCCGAATCAGCCATGTGTTTCAGTGTGCGTTTGGTGTCTATACAGGACACAAACATAGAAAAACATATTTTCCTTTTCAGAAGAAGGATATTTTAGTTATATAGAACTACACCGATCTTTTTCGATCAGAGGATAACTCTGTGACCTGTCAAATCTGAGGAGAAAAACAAACAGCTTGTGCTGATTGGGAACACCATGCACTGCACTGACTGATGGTACAGGTTGTGACAAGCATGGAGAGTGCAACCAATTCCTTGTGACGCACATATTCTCTGTTCAGATTATAGATAGCAATACGTAGAGAAACAATGCAACATGTAGCAACTGAAATTACAATATGAAGGTTTGACTTAGCTTTAAATCTCCAGTTTAAAACATAGAACGCCTGAGAGTCTCTTTGTATTTATCAGCCAAAGAAAGACAATAATTTTACATTTGCATTACCTCAAATATGAAAATGTCATGAGTTTGCGAATGCGCACAGTTAAGTCAACAGCAAACAAGGTACAGGTTTTATATCAGCTACTGAAACATATTTGTTTTGTTGACTTGCTGTGACCCGTCATCACTAAAATTAAGTTTGAAACTTTGGATGCCATGGTGATGGAGAGGTGTGAATGGCAATTTGGAAGGGGGCAGAGTGTGAAAAAGGTAGGAAGGGAGGTGAGGGCCTGTTAGTCATTGTTTAGCACTAGCTGTGTGCTTATGAGGCTTATAAATAATTTGGGTTAGAGATGATATTTAGCTGTCAGTGATTTTTTTTTTTTTAACCATATAGTTGTGAACACTGAAATCCATGTCTGTTTTTATTTGTTTTGCATGGCTTTGTGGTCATTTCTACTTATTTAACTTTTTTAATTGTTTCATTTAGTCTTTATAATATACAGATTTCTGTAGTTGATTTTCTGTCTGGTGCTACTTTCTGTTTCTTTTTAGTCAATTTGTGGCACTTTTAAGTCACTTGGTATAGATTTGCATTTATTTTTTCTTGTTTTGTGGCTTCGTGCAGTCATTTTGTAGTCATTTCACTTTTGAACAGAAAGGTTAACAGTCCTAACTGGGCCGCTGGGCCTGTGCCCCCTCTAGGTTTGTTGATCCAACCATAGTTATAACACAGTCACTTAAGAACAACTGAAGACAAACACTCAGTTTAGTTCTGTGTAAATAGGATATAGAGCCATGTCATGGTGAAACAGTGGATGTCCCATCTTGCCACCTTTTGTGAAGTAATCATTAGCGGTAAAGGCAAGATGTAGCAAGTTGAGTTGCCAGTGTTGAGTGTTAATGAACTCAATAAATACATCATTAATCAAGTTCATGAGGCCTGAAGAGTGTGCCAGTTTAACAGACAGGGAAGCTAAACCACAGACCAAAGGTTTGGCTGGCTCTCTAACCAACTGACTCATTAGCTGCCTGGCAATTGCAGGAGGAGTTGCATTTAGGAGTGTGTGGCTGATGCAGTGAACAGGTGAGCAACCTCCTGCTTTGTGTTAGTCTTTAAGACGTGTGTCTGCAAATGAAGTGAAATGCGCTGAAATATGTTTGCGGTTGCTAATGACAGTGTCAGGGAAAAGAAAAAAGTTTGTTCGACCAAAAAAAAAAAACAGGATTAATTAGCATTTGCCAAAATATTTAATCATCTGCAGCTCGAAGGTAACACGTCCTAGTTTTATACTACGCAACAAGTTAGTTCTAAGCATGTTTGAAGCTGTTTTGCTGTGTGTGTGTGCTGTTAATGGACAATATGGACGTTCTTCGTTTCAGAGACATTTTGACTTGTCAAAGCATGAACACCACCAGATGTAATTAATAGTCACTGCCTTTAATCACACCTGTGCGTTTCGTGCTTTGACAGGTCAAAATGTCTGCCGTGAAAAAGGGTTTTATTATTACTATTATTACTATTGTTGTTACGAAATTAGAGGAGGTACTGATGGTTGTAGACCATTCAAAGAATTTAGAGATGGCGGTGAGACCTAAGGAAAAATGGTAAAAAGTTGTATCTTCTCTTTGTCAGTGGCACCTCAAAGCCAGTTGTTTGTATTATTTCCTGCTAGTACACTCTTTTTATATTAACTGTTAAAACAGTAAACTATGACATAAAGTGTGGTTCAAGATATTTACATATTATGTTGTTTGTAGCAAGTGCGGGATACAACACACCAGTCTCTTTAGCCTTATGGGTAAAAATATTCCCTGTGCTTTTGTCTAGTGTTATAGGTTTCAACCATATCATGGTTCATTCTTCCATGGTTGCCTGTTTAGATTTCCTCAGGTCTGTGTGAGTCTCCAGTTGTCCCTCTAAATGTCGGACCTCCATTTACACTGGTGCTTTTCTTTAAAAACTAAAAACATCATCTTTAAAGATGTTCAGAAGATATCTAAAGTGACTTGACTCTAAAAGCAGTCGTGCCTTCAACTCCTTGTTTGCCAGCGAAAGCATGTGCAGAGGGCTTAGCACAGCAAAAGCACTCCTTGCCAAAGGGTTGCTAAAGGAGATAACATAGCAGAATACATTATGATTATATTAATCAAGACAACAATGACTGACATTTAGAGCTGGAGGGGTAACAGACTTCTGGCATAATCAGATTTCTCAACACATCACTCCAACATGTGGACTTTGTGATGTAGTAGCACTTCCTCAAGGAAAAACAAATGACATTTATATAATAAATCATGTCCCATATTCACCAAACACATGTCCAAGCAGGATTCATTGAAAGGGATATGGGTCAATACATGCATTTCTATTAAAACAACAGTTCTCCAGTTCTAAAATGATACACATTTAATCTTTAAATCACTCACTGCCAATGTGTGCCACAAAGATAAGTCTCACTTCATGTTGTTCGTCTCATAGCCTCACTCATGATTGCAGCATTTGTTTTTTTCTCTGTCTGCCCTGCTTAGAGACAAGAGCTCTCTCATCTTCTCCATCTTCTGGGAATGCCGTCCTGACGTTAATGGCCCATTTAAGGAGGTAAATGTAATTTCATGCTGTTTCAAACAAAGTTATGTCAACCTGTAATGGCAGATAATGTTGCTGTGTGCTGAATCACAAGGATAAGTTATCATCTAATTCCCAAGACAGAATGGTACGATGAAGATCCTATCACATTCAATCAATCCGTGACTCAGTAGTTTGAAATGTAGAAAATAAGCAAACCACAAAGCAGGACTGATAGTCAGTTTTGTCATAAACTGTGGGTCTTCTCTCTAAACATTCTCTGAGTCTGACTTCCATAACAGAGGCCTCTGTGGTTCCTCACTGCAACTGCTGACTGAGCCAGATCATCAATCACAAGGGAGCATTGGCTTATCAGAAAGGCCTTCCTTTCTTGTTAAAGTCCTCGAGCCTTATTTAACATTTCAGCAATATGTGTTCAGTCAGATTCAGTCATCACCTGTCTGAGGGAACTGAATTGAAGGGAATTTGTTTATGCCAAAGCAAAAAAGAAGATGCTTTCTATCTTTTCTGGCAGAATATTTCTTTTTTTTTCCAGACATCTCTCATATTGTATGTTTCGAGGAAAACCCCAGCCTTTCCATTTTAATTTAGTCAGTAAATATCAACTTGCTTGCACAATTTTAGGATGAACATGGGTTTCTATGTCCACCTTACCATCATTGCACTGTTATTAGTTTGCTTCGGGAGAGGACATTTTACAGTAAAAGCAGTTATTTTGTGGAATTAGAGCAATTAAAGAGGGCAGTTTCTGGTGCCCCATCACAATTCAGGAAGTCTTCTGTCTGCCTGTTCTTGCACTTTATATAATTCCCTTTCTCTGGCTTTAGCGGCAGCTCCAGCACAATAAGACTGGATTGACTGGGGAGATCAGACAGCCTCTGGACATTGCCGTGTCAGCAACAGCGAGGCAAGTGCAAGACTCTTAAGCACATCTACCATTCACACTGTGCTCACCAGATACAGACCGATATTAAGACAGATACAAAGCCCCTCTGCCTCTGTGACACGGAGCTTAAGATGAATACAGACATTTGCAGATGCACACTCTACATAGACACAGCGATATCTAAGGATTTGCATCAACACCCAAACCATAAAGCATCAAGAGGAAAACCAAAATGCAAAAATCAATAGCCGACTCTTTGTCATGTTTGCATCACATGCTGCATTCATTTTCACAATGCAGCCAGTTGTGATGGGAGTGCTTGGTACCAGGAACAATACACTAAATAATAAAATAGTATTGATTTTTAAGAGGAAGATTATTTCAAAGCAGAATGTGCCTTTGCCAATTAAAAGACGTCATGTTTATTTGCTTTTGGTTGATGTGTTTGCAGAAGCTTTACACTATTTGTAGAGTGGATAAGCTGTGAGGAAGCAGGTTATTCTGACACAGTTCCAATGATAGGAAAACAGCAAAACGTTGTTTTGTGAGTAAAAATTTAATTTGTCTCAGTTTGTTTCTGCATGGTTGATTTTGTCCTAACATGAATGTCAGCAGCAGTCAAGCCTTGGTCTTTCCATAAACATAACCAAGTAGTTTTTGTGCATAAACCTAAACCAGTGTATTGTCACAGCCTAAAACTGATTTATGGAGGGGGTGAACGGTTTTAGTTTCATCTAGAGGACTTGCTGATTTTAAATGCATTGATGGAAATGTGAATATTTTAGCTAATTATGCAAGCTCTATTATGTAGTATTCAGTGTGTTTGATGTTTGAACAATCTTTGTAAGCAAAGTGAGATTGTAAGGTTTTGGCTTGTCTTTTCCCAAATGCTATTTTATTTAACTTATACAGTGTGCTTTAAAAGAAATGATAGGAAGGACAGGAAAGAAAGTAGTTTTGCCTAAATTTGGAACAACTGACTAAAATAGCCTCTCTCCAAAAATGTAAATAAATATTGATAAAATTGAAAAAAGCTAAATTAAAGGTTCAGAGTATTGTAGCCCTGATGAAATTAATCTTATTACTTGTGTTGCTGCTTTGTGCCTTTGTATTGGTTAGTAACATTAATGACTCCCTAAATGTTCAGTTGGTACTAAAATGGAGCCCACCATCCCCACAGCTCTTTATCAGTCAGGGAGCACCTGTCCAGACCTGACCTGATTACTGAGGAAAGTAGGTCTTAAATTCACCCTCAGTGTTGTCAGAACTGTCCTGGAAGGACACAGTTGAAAATGAGCCCCTCACTCTTCTCTGTACAGATCTGGTACAGTTAATAGGAAACTGTATGTGGTGCCGCAGTTTCCCAAATTAGCTAGCTGACTAATTTTCTCTCACCTTTACAGAATTGTTTATGACTTAGGAGTCGACTTCAGTAAAGTGAAGAGTCCTAATTGGTATAACATCAAAATACACTGACTGTACATATAGAGCTGTTTTGATTTTTCTCACCTTTCCAGTTGATCTGTGTTGTATCATCTATCCATACGTATTTTACTATGTGGCAGCTGAGTTTTGTTTTTACTAGTGTGTTATACCAGAACCAGTTCTCTCACACACATAAAAAGATCAATATCTTTTACAGATTATATATAATGTCTTTTAAAGACCTTCTCAATGCCAAATTCATAACCATTCAAAAAATACATGTAATTGTACTGAAACAGGGCAGCATCCTAGTTATTTTCAAATTCATTCATTCATCCATCATCTATACCCACGTATTCCTAATTAGGGTCACATGGATCTGCTGGAGTCTATCCCAGCTCTCTTTGGGTGAAAGGCAGGGGTACACCCTGGACAGGTCACCAGTCAGGTTACGAACCCGGGACCTTTTGCTGTGAGGCAACAGTGCTAACCACTAAGCCTATTTTTAAATTGTGTACACATTTCTCAGGGCTAACCTTTCCACATTTTACCATAGCTAAAGGGTAGGTTTGCGTAATTAATAAAATAATTTTTGAAAAGTTTAATTACATTAATGTCAGCATAGCTGTGTGTGTGTGTGTGTGTGTGTGTGTGCGTGCGTGTGTGTGTGCGTGCGTGTGTGCGTGTGCGTGTGTGTGTGTGTGTGGTTATATGAACAGCTGTTTGTATTCTCTCTGATTTTCAGATGAGTTTCCATGTAGATTTTTTTGTGTGCTGTTCCATTTTTGTCAGAATGTTTTGACCAAGAGTGTTACTTATCTCGTCAGCAAAGAAAGTGTTGAAGTGTCACCCATTTCATTGGGACATGGATTTGCTATTAATTGAAAAAGTGGCAAAAGTTAAAAAAAACAATGTGCCAGCAGGATACTATTATAACCAAACATATTTATCTTTAATTGAAATTGTAGATTTACAGATTTGTTTAGTAAGGTCTTAAAATGGTGCATAGAGCAGTGTTTGCTTTGCCATATTAGCTATAGATTGCTACAATCAATCAAATGCTGCTGTTATCAGTACCTCACTTGCTGTTATTGATTCCTGATGCAGATACTAGTTGATTTTGAAATATAACCTGAAATGAGATAAAAGTTAAACCCACAGTTATTTTGTGCACCATGGAATTGATGCTAAGCTTGCTATGATTTAATAGGGTTGTTTTAATGAATGGAGCAGCATTTATTTTATGTGATAATGAATTTCTAGTGAAGAGTTTGCTTGATTTATATGGAGGCCCCCTTCATGTTTTTGAGATGGGAACCTCCAGTAGAGCTGTCTCTCAAGCCCTATGTGGCCTCTGTACATAGCAAATTGATCAGATATGTTCAATCTCAAGCTGATGGATGTGAGAAGACACTTCACTGCAGAGGCTTACAAGGTGGCTTTAGTCACAGTCTGTTTAGCTGACATGTTTACCACTGTGATTCAGGCTGAAAAATCTCAGCAACTATTAAATAATATGGTCTGAAATTTATTCCAGCACTCATGGACCCAGAGTATTGGATGATTGTTCCTCTAGACTTAATAGATCTTTATTTAGGCCACAAAGAGGTTGACATTTGGATTTTTACTCAAATGTTTTGACAGTCATTGAACGGATTGCATTGAAACTGGAAATGGTCCAGAAATATCTGAATAAATTGTAATAACTTATGTATGGGACTGTGGTGCAAGGCCACAGGTGAATTTTCAAAAATAATAATAAATAAATAAAAAGGGTTTTATTTACCAAGACAAAGAGAACAAAACCAAAAAATGACTGACTAAACCAAAATAAATGCACAAACACTCACTGACCTAGCAAACAGGCCACAAATACATATATATATATATATATTGGCTGATCAGCCCACTCAGAAACAAGAGGCAGTTACAAAGATAAACCCAACTAAGCAAACAATAAACCCAAATAAACAAAATAATGAATCTCAACTTAACTCAAAACAAAAATATCATAAATATAACTGTATTTAAAAAAAAAAAAATCTCCAAACTAAAATAACCAATTCCCCCCTCTTTGTCAGTAGTCTGTTTCAGTCCTTGGCTTGGGCCTTTCCATGTAATTAGGCGCCATGGAATTGGTGTATCTAAGTATTATCTAACAGAGCTGCTAGCATGCTATAAACCCTTAGACTTAGATTAGGTTTTAAAAAAGCAATTCCAAAAATAGGATTTCATTACATCAAATTTCAATATGGCCACAATAGTAGTGTTTTTGTTCAACAAGCCTGGTCGCTCCCTGCTGTAGATTTGCTTATTAAAATATCCTCAAATCTTTGTTGACCACTCTCATATCCAGCTTTGGAGGTCTGAAAGCAGTGAGAGTAAAATTAGATTTCTGTGCCTCATTTCATTTGTCTCTCTGTGTTTCGATGATCAAAGTCACACTAATGGCAAATGTTACTCCAGTCAAAAGATCAAAGGCTGATCCCATGACACTGTCTGGTCCTTCCCTCAAGGACGAGTGATAGAAATTGGAGACATTTGCTTTATTTAGTTCCTTAGTAAATACTGTTATCCATAGTCATAAAACCCAACATGAATAATTTATGATAAATGAATGAACCTTTTTTTAAATAGTTATTTTATTTATACAGGAACATTATATCCACATTATATAGGTTGATATGAGATCTTTTTTTCTATTAGAAAAATATGCTGTATTATAATATAAACATATTTTGACATATTAACACTAAGGCAATAAAGTCTTTTTGTTCAAACCTTTAGAGAGATGTTGAAACAGCTCTATGGTCATTTGTAGCTTAGGTTGGACTGGATTGCATTATACTGGAAATGTTTCAGGTACTGTATTTTAGCTTATTGTCACTTATATAATGGGGTTTGTTGCTTGTCTTAGCTTTACCTAATAAACTGGCAATTGAGCATATCTTAGTGTAATGAGTAGCACAATCAATGTATTAGTATTAGTAATCAATGTATCTTTTAAAATTCTACTTATATTGATGAACTGGCTTATTTTTTTTTTTCAGCAGGATTAACATATTGCTGTAATCAAAGATGAACAAATGTGAATGGTTTAAATTCTGTATGATTCTGTGGTGTTTCCCAGCTTGAGGTGTGAGGCTTATAAATCCTAATAAATGACTCGCTGATGGAGCTGCCTCCTGGCTCAATCAATAACAACCACTTCTGGCACAGAGTCAGAGGAACCACACCCTGAAACACACACACACACACACACACACACACACACAAATGTTCACTTTGAGCATCTACTGTGAGCACCCACAAGATCAAAATATGCACACATCCATTTCAGCTTCAATATACACAGTGTCACACAAAATGAAGTTGGCCAGCTGCAGATTAATGTGTATAATCCTTCTATGCTCTCACACCAAGGACTTGGTGTTGTAGGCAGGGGAAGGTGGGTGAAGAGAAGACGACAGAGAGTAGGATGTTGGTCTTGACTTGTGGACTTCATACATCACTGATTCTAAAGCTATTAATCGATTGTGAGCTTTCACTGAGTTAGAGCCAAGTGTTAGGGTTAGGAAACCTTTCTGAAGGTCAACCCTGGTTCCAAATTCTGGCCTTGTGTTTAAAAAGTCATATAAACGGATAATTTTAATAACTTTGAGATTGGCATTTTATTTCTGCCTTTGTGCACTAGACCAGGATGTTCTTAAACCCCACAGCATTTTTCAGAAGCTCTTTTTGTCAAAAGGCAAACATGAGCATGAGCAGGTTTTTGGCACAGCTTCTATCTTTCACTATAATTTGCTCATTAGGCATAGTGACCTTTATGTATTGTTACATATTGTAGCAGGCAAACGTTTGGACTCACTTTTCCCATTGAATCCACTGGAAAGTGCTGTGTACTCACTTATGGTTCATATTATATTCATTTAATGTAAATAAACACCCCAATAACACTTTTGTAAGTAGTTTGATTTATTAGCTAGATTTTGTAATTGTGCAATTTGATGTCATTTAATGTTTTGGACATGTGCCAGAAAGATTACAGAATTACTGAAGCAGAACAGTGTTTCTGTACACCGACAGCAGCAAAGGAAGCAAGTGATGGGAATGCAAACTAAATTAAAGTGAATCCATCACAGTCCCTCCATTTTCCTTCTCTAATGAAATTTCCTGTTTGTTACATTCATTTACCCAGTTGCAACATGGAAGTAGACACATTACCAGAGCAGTTGCTTATTGTTGCATCTCTTGGTCAGGGTTCTGTTTAAGAAGAACTGAATATCTCAGTGGATCTCATCTATTTAAGTAAAGGATCAATTCATTCATTTTGAACAATTCTTTCTCAGTGGCATTACAAAGAAACATACAATAATCTCTGTCATCATGTGTCTAGTTTGATTAGTTAGTTACTTCTGGAGAACGTACACCTAAAGTGTCCTGTTAATCTCATTTCCACTAACTAGTTTGACTCAGGTATTGACTTTTTATTCTGAACCATGCTTGTGATAAAACATCAGGCATGTTTTTTTACATTAGCATATTACATAAGCAAATAAGATCCCTTAAATTTGTTATAAAGGCCATTTTGGAGGCATTTTGCCCTTATTTGTCAGCTGGTCATGGAGAGGTGGTCAGGAAATGGAACCCTTTGGCAAACTGTATAACAGTGATAGTGTCTTTATCTCAAACAGACATTTCTTTACTGCTATTTCTTGTTTTGGGGCAGGAAGGGCACTACAGATGGCTGCCTTGGTCATGGCTCTTTAGTGCTTGGCTTGTTTTTTTCTATATTTTGGCTGACATATACACCATTAAGCACATTTCTTCAACAAGACTGGCTGATATATCATCCTGACTGATCTAATCATCCAGCTCTGTTTGTCATTGTTCAAGTCAATCAATGTCAGCTGCAGAGTATTTAGAATGAAATTGGAGTAAATCTTTGTCATTTTTAAGTCAGGTTATGTTTATCGTTCATTGCACATTCACAACTTAATGAATGTGCATTAATTTGACATTTTAGCTTCAGGACATCAATTTTTGTCTTCGCATCTGTTTGTGACCATTTGTGTTTTTCAGAAAAACATTTTTTTTTTTTAGAAAATGCTGGAGTTATTTGTCTTAGTCCCTCAGCCAGGAGGCTAAAGCATAATTGACATCAGACAGCTTGGTGGTGATGGCATACATCTCATCAGGAGCAGGACGGAGAGGAGGGTGGTTAACGGCAATATACCCACCAGAATAAAGAACTTGTTGTTTAGATGGCAATCACAACAAATCCTGCTTGTCTGTGCTTCTGTCTGCTCCTCATTTGTTTTTTTTCTTTCATTTGTTCTTTCATCCTCTCCGTACTTTGGTTTTCCTTTGGTTTGCTGTTTCACTGATATCACATTGTTGTCGTCTCACTTCTCCCCATCTCCTACTGCCATTTTCTTTCTCCTCTCATTTTCTCACCCTCCGCTCACCCCACCACTCCTCCTGATATCTCCCTCTGTGTCATCCACAGCTTGTTGTCCCCCTTCTTGCTGATTTGCTTGCACTCCTTCTCCTCATCAGCTACGTGTTTCATTCGTGGAAAGCTGAGGCTGGGAAGGTGTGGTCTTTCTTCCTTTTTGAAGTCTCTGTTTGAGTTGTCACAGAGACATTTTAGTGGTTATTGGTTGTGTATTGTTTGAATATGATCAAACTTAGTGTCCTTTTCTTCTCGCACTGCCAGTGTCAATTGACATACACACCTCAGTCAACCCAGTCAGTTAATCAGTTAGTGCTGGGTGCTGTTATGTTCTGTTCCAGTTTCCAGTAAGCTGATCCTGCTGGCAAAGGCTAGTGGGGAGACTTCCTTTTCTGGAAGGACCTGATGCATCGTGTTAATGATCTCTCTCTCTCTCTCTCTCTCTCTCTCCCCCGCTCTCTCTCCCTCTCTCTCCCTCTCCCTCTCTCTCTCTCTCTCTCTCTCTCTCTCTCTCTCTCTCTCCCTCTCGCTCTCTCTCTCTCTCTCTCTCTCGCTCCCTCTCCTGCCTACCTCTCTCTTTCTCTCTCTGTCTCCCCTTCCTTCTACCTACTGGCCTGTCAGAGAGTGGAGAGTCTCATTTCATATCACAACATCGGTGCAGGGAGCAACAGCAGAAATCATTGAGCTGGTAGAGTGAAGACACTGTGTGGATCACGCCCCTCTCTTCTTGATTTCACTAACACCAGTAACATTATTTCAGTGTTTCCTCTTTCTCTCTTTCTATTTCTGTGTGACCCACCCATTGTCTTTCTTTTTAGCTCTCTCTTTTTGTTTGTCTCTCTTGTTTTATGTACCATTTTCCTATTTTTGCCTCTTCTGTGAGACTATCTCCAGTCTTCAGCTACCTCAGGTAGGCAGCACTACATCCAACCAGCAACACACTCCTTCAGTCTACCTCTGTCTGTCTTTGTGCCTTCCTTCATCACACACATCAACATCCTCCTCCTCCACCTCCTCATCTTTCTCCTCCTCCTCTGTCTCTCTTGTCTCCTCCTGCCTCCTTTGAGTTCGCTGAAGAGAGTCGCCAATTGCGCACGGCAGAGGCAGCAAGTGGGAGTGGACCTCTGTGAGCGTGCTTGCAAGTGTGTACAAGTGTATGTGTTTGTGATCGTGGACGTGGATGTGGAGAGGGAGAGGAGAGGAGGAGGAGGGAGAGAGCATCAGCACAGTCCTCCCAGTCTCTCGTCTTTTCACGCACACTCCCACTCTGCATGGAACAATCCTCCCTTCACTAAATGGACATTTCTGTGGCTGCGTTTCACCAGTGAAGACAGCAGTTGCTACCACTGCTGTCCACAAGATCCTACATGCTGGATTTTAAAAAAAGTGAGGAGAGGAGAGGAATAAGAGGAGATCTCTGAAGATGAGCGAGGAAGCTAAGGATAAAGCAGGCGGTGGTAAAGCAGCCCATCGCAAGAAGAAAGGCAAAAAGGTATGAGAAGAAGCTTTCTTTGTTTGGCGTGCTTTATTTTGTTCAGTTGTTGCTAGGCTCAGAAAAAGATGTTTTATGAGTTTGTCTGAGAAGTAAGAGGTTGTTAAATGAGGTGAGGTTTCTGAACCTATTATAAAGTGACTGAAGACACGTTAGACCATGTTTTTATTGGTTTTTGTTGATCATTGATTTATCTGGATGTTTAAGATGGTTCAGAGTAAATGGCTTTGTATTACATAATAACCAATTTATTTGAAGTGCTGCCAGTACACCTGGTTGTTTTTGTGTGAATTGAACTGTCAGGTGTCTTCCACAAGCTCATACGTGGCTCTGACAAATGAGAAATATTTGTTTTTGCCCCACCTGGAATGCTACCAAAGCCCAGTGAAATGCCGCCTGTCAGTCACTAGTTATTATAATCCTGACGATGCGACTGGTTGGTCTTGTTTTGCTCTGGGTGTCTGCCTCAGGAGTGGTATGTAAAGGAGAGAGGGAGAGTAAATATATTGAGAAGAAAGGGGATGTCCTCAGGGGTTAGGGTGGGGGCAACTGAATGCACACACCACACAGGCATGTCTGTGTGTGGATGTGTCTTTTCCCGTGTGTGTATCTGAGACAATATGTACCTTTACCATAGCTGCCCTGTGTTTTCCTCAGGAGTTGTTATTATAGCTTTAATTGAAAGCATTTGGAGCCATGCAAACTTGTTTTGACTTATGAAGTGGAATGTTAGTTTTCATGTTTGTGTGCTTGTGCTCACATGTGTAGGTGATTTTTCAGGTTGTGGTCCACAGTTAAACACCTATAGGATGTTTGTTTGTGGTATAAGCAATACTAAAGCATGTCTCTGGTCTGGTGCTTTCCCTGCTGTTGTGTCAGTGTGCCTAGCCTATGATAAATGTGTTTTGGTGGTGAAAGCAATCGATTATACAGAGTGCCAGAAAATATGCACACACATATACACACAAAGAGTATTTTCCAGACCATTTGAGCAGGTTTGGGGAATAAAATTCAGTGTGGTCCTTGAGGTCATAAATTTATAGGATGGGGAAAGACCAAAGGAAAGCAGAGAATCACAGTTACAGTAGCCAGCCACATTACGTTTTACACGGCTGAGTGGGTCAGTTATTTAGAAGGAAATGTATTCTGTGTTTCCCATTAAATAATTTATATGTGCTTTCCTCAGTGGTAGAGCTATTAGTCTAAGTCCTCAATTACAGCAAGTGATGATGATCAAACTCTCGAAATGTTGACGCAGTATAATGTTATACATTTTGTGTTTAGAGAACACTGCCAAATGAACAAATGACCAAAATATCTAAAATGTGAGACCACTCAACAATCTACTGGGCCAATATTACCAGCATATAAGTGTGAATGTAAGTGACAAATAAATTGTCTCCATTCACCAGAGCACTGACATGTTATAGATTGCATGTCAGCTCTGAACTGTACTGCTAAGTATATACTGTAATCACAATTAAGGGATCTTGAAAATGCCATGTATTTATGATAAAAATAGAATACTGGCCAATATAACTATTTTTAAGCTTGAGCACTGAGATGGTATCAGCCTCATAGATTAAATATGGGTCAGTCTTATAAAGTTAATACAATTTGATTTGTGTTTTTCAGCAAAATGTTAGATATCACCATTACGGTGATTCAATTCTCCATACCCAACTCCCTTTCCCAATGCACTGAGATGAAGCACATTGGGTTAAATTCACCAATAGGATTATCATTGAGGCCCTAAGTTCTCCGTTGATGTATTTTCCCCAACAAGCTTCAGCCTGTTATCTCTCTCACACAAGCTGCAGACTGCAGCCATGAAACTGAAAACAGCACAGCAGAATAATGCATATTAATGCTTTTTACATATGGATGTTGTTTGTTTGGTGTGCGTGTATGTGTGCAGATGTGTATCCATGTGTGTCTGTGTTTTAATGCGTGTGTGTGCCAGATAACTTTGACAGATGTGTTAATGATTGTAGTCATGGCAACTGGATTCTGTTCTGAGCGAAATATGTCGAGGGTGAGAGCAGGCAGGAGAGAGTGAAGAGGGGGTGGACTGGTGAACTTGGTGGCCAGAACAGAAATATATTTTTCATGAGACAGCTGCTGTGATGGGGGAAGCTCAAGGATACAATCAAATATGTTTTGCTTCAAGGTCCTAGACTTACCGCGATACCAGTGTCATAAATCAACACCAAACACAATGTTGTGATTGCCTTTTTGTGGTTGTTTGTGCTTGTCAACGTATGTGTGTAAGTCTGTGAATGTTCGACAGTGAGTTTGTGTAGCACTTTGATGTTTCTCCAAATGCTTTCTGATCTCACAGAGGCTTAATGATAAGAATTTGATGTAATGATAGAGAAAATGAGGATTGCATAACATGCAGACGCTACACACACACACACACACACACACACACACACACACACACACACACACACACACACCTATTAACAGGAATTTAGTTGCATACATTCCCACCTCAAAGAAGCGGGTGCACACATGAAAGCCTTTTATTTAATATTTGTACAAGTCTGTGAGTTTGTAGGAGTGTTGGTGCATGAGGTATACATTTGTTATTGGACACCAATTTTGGTGTGCTCTGTCAGTTTTCAGAAGTTAATTTAGCTTCCTAAATTGCACATAGAACAGTTTCCTGCACAAATCAAGACAGAAATCAAGGAGAAAAATGTGCATGTAAGATAAAAACCCCAGGGGGGACTTACATGGAAGTAGCTCCCTTCCAGCTTCTTAGTAACAATAACTGATCTCAACAAAATTTGACTGCTTGCCTGAAGGGAAACAGCTAATACTTATATTATCAGGACAGTAAAAATACACTTTTTATGTAGTGTGATTTAATTACATAAGATTTTAACATCTTTATATACAATAGCAATACATTGAGCTGTAGGAGGTTGCAGATTATAAAAGGCTCAGGTGTGGACTTGTGAATTAAATTGAAAGTAAAACAATAAGCAGAAGTTTAGGAAAACTATTAATAGCTTTTCCAAATAAATCTCCTCAGCAAAGTAAACATGTTATATTAAGGGCTGCTCACACACCCAAATGCTTTAGAAATATGACACTAGTTTTGGCAGATTTATATCTTCCAAGAATAATCTGCCCCTTAACGAAAATATGTGCAGTATGTTTACACTTTAGATGATTAAGTATTATTATTATTAAGAATTTTCTGACAAACCTAAGGAGAGATTTATTTCAGTGCTTTCTGTTTATCATATGTTGTTGAATGTATAAATGGACAAAGAGAAATGCAGTACCACCCAAAAAGACAAAATTCTTATTTTCCACAGTCTAATATTCTGCTGCTACTCTTCACAGTAGATTTCACACTCTCAACACATCTACAAGCAACACAGAGTTCATTTACTTGTTGCTATATTCTTCCTGCAATTGACATACAGGCTTTTAGATGCCTGCACAAAACAGCTGCTTAAATTTTATTCTTTTATTGTATTTTATTGATGAATTAGCAGCAAAACTGAACATACCGACATTCAGAAAAAGAACATGTGACTGTAGCTCAATATCTGTCTTCTGCCACTTTTCACCAGACAGTATACCTTTCTCTTTTTGTATTGCCTCTGTCATGTTCCTAATGAGACATCCAGTCAACCAGGCAGCAAGGCTCAGGCAGCTCTGTTCTTTGTCTTGGATGGAAAAACCCTACTAGAGACAGGAGCCCCGCGTCTGGAGGACTGGTGAAACAAGCCATTCTGTAACAGTGCCTTCAAAGAGAAATGGCACATCACATCCCCGAGATAACAGCAGGGCACTGGTGAATGTGCTGATGGAAGATGTGAAATGTGTGTGTGGACAGAGACTAAGAGAGAAAGCAATCAAAGTGCTTCTTTTTTCAGATTACGCTAATGGACTTGGTGCATATCAAATCCTTAAGAGGGGTAGGATATGCTTTTTATTTTTGGAGAGACGGTACATGGGGAAAATGTGTGTATTTAGAACAAAATACAGTAAATACAGTGTGCTGTTAAAAATACCTAAGGCAATTAATCAACTTGAATAAGTGATTAATCAAAAAATATTTTGATAATTAATTTTAAGAGATTAAACAGTTCATCATGAAAAAAAAAAAGTAAATCATGAGAGATGCCGAAAGATTAACACTTTAAAAACTTTTCAGGTATGAAACCAGGTAAAGATTAAACAGAATTAAATTTAAAGTAAGATTCAGTTTCTTAGTCAAGAAAGTGCACATACAAATAAACACCAGAAAATTCATTTGACCATGGGGTCAAAAGCTCCTGTAAGTTGTGATTCCTCATCACATCAACTCATGGACACTCATTTTTTCACACCATATCTTGAGTGCAGCATAGAAATGTGATAACTTATATAAAGCTTTACACACACACACACACACACACACACACACACACACACACACACACACACACAAATGCACATGTTGGAGTGTGGAGGTGTGATTAAGTGCACGTGTGCTCCCTTGATAGCTCTATAAATGTATGCATGCTTGTGTGTAGGAGGGTGTATTTGTAGTTTCTGCGTTTGGGGAGGTAGGCGTTGCAGAGCTCGGGCACAGCTGCATGCCTTGGGGAGAGGGCAGAGGGATCAGCCTGTCAGAGCTCCATCACTCTCAGATGAACTCTGTTTCTCTCTTTCCACTGAGAGAGTGAGGGAGAAAGGGATGGGGTGGAAAAGGAGAGGAGCCAGGGGAGAGGGGGATATGAACAGGGGAGAAGGAGATAAAACAGAGAGGGCTGAAAAGGCAGACTAAAGACAGAGATGTGTCACTGAGGTGTGAGCCAGGGGGTGACAGTCAGTCTGATGGAAAGGAAAGGAAAGGAAAGGAAAGGAAAGGAAAGGGAGAAGGAAGAAAGGAGTGTTTCTTTGTCACTGTGTAGTTCTGGAGCTCTCTCTTGATCTCCAGTCTGCTGTGAGGGAGGTCTAAAGGGCCAGTGTTCTTTAATCAGTGCTTGTTGGGTGGATAACTTAAAAAAAACCTCACAGTTCTTACTTTTATATGTTTAGGTGCTGGCAGTCAGGCTAAGCTTAGAGACACCTTTAAACCTAATGATTACATTGGCACTACTGCATAACAGAGAAAACACTTTAACAGTGTATATACTATATAATCTAATATCCAGGAGACAGGGTTGCTCAGACAGCTGTACTGGTTGACTGGTTTGCTTACTGACTCTTTGTAAGGCTGATATGCCTCAGAAATTAGGTGACTCCTTTGCTGAAGGCTCGCTGGTTTAGTCACAAATCACCTTTCTAGAGACAAACTTGAGGCAGCTGTTGTCAGCCAAAGACACCTGTGTTTACACTCAAGCAGGCTCTAGTCTGAACATAAGTATAGAGCACACACACACACACACACACACACACACACACACACACACACACAGCCACAGATAGAAATAGAGCGGCCTTGGCCAACTAACAAGGCTGTTGAACCAGACCTAATCAAGAGCAAGGTCTAACAAGGGCTCACCACTCTTCACTCTCTACATCCATCCCTCAGCAAACCTCTTTCCTCACTTTCCTTCATCAACAAAAGAAAGCAATTTGAAGAAATGCCTCGGTGGGTTTTGTAATGTTCTGTTGGCGACAATAAATCAATAACAGTGAGAGCTCAGTGCAATTTAAATGAGTTTCTCCCCCTGTAAAGCAAAAAGCTTAGAGCCAGTGCAGGTCTTGTATCTGTTATCAGAATACTTCTGTCTGTCAAACACATGTGAAACTCTGTCTGTAATCAAAAAAATAATTAGAATTTTGTCAAATTATCTATTTCATCTGAATAAGATCACTAAATATCCTCCAAATTTAAAAGAAACAAAGCCTCAACATTTTCAGCCTGGGTCGTTTAGTGACCCAAACTGGAGTTGCTTTGAGATGTTTGCAGTAATAGAATTTGGGCCTTCATTTCTGATCTACTGGTGTTTTCCTCTGCTGGCAGTCTGAGCTGCCTGAACCCCGCAGCCTCTTCCGTTTCCCACAGCTCTGTCCAGAAGGCTTTTTACATCTCGCCCTGTCATGCACTTTTCATTCCTCTGCTCTCCTTTTCTTCTCTTCTTAAAAAGACTCCACAGTCCAAGTCAGTGATGGAAAACAAGAGAGAAAAATGATCAAATTTAAAGATGTCAGATTTAGAAAACCCTTTTGTTGAGATTGGGATCCTCCTGAAGCCTCTCCTGGCTCAGTGTTGCCATGGCAACCCTTAAATGAAAGAGAGCAGGATAACAAAAGCTTTTGTTCTGTACCAAAAGCAATAACAGTGGTTTGTGCTCACTGTGTTGTCTGTCGTCCTTGTGGCCGCAGCATTGTCACACCTACAATAGTTCTCAGTTCTTTAACATCAGTGGATTTACTGCAGCTTGTAGAAATGTTTGAAAATTTACAAAATCAACAAACATATTGAAATCTGACTAATTGCTCATACTTAGGTAAACTGATTTGGCAATGCACTGGCTGCTAATTGTTCTTCAAAAACAATTAGTACCTCAGAAATCAATGCATGAATTGTGTGAGAATTGACAAAGATGAGACTATTCCCACGCTAATTCCCACAGTAAAGCAGCAGAAAACAAAACATCTGGTCACATGATTTAAATTCCTGTTTGCCATGTTTGATGTGCAGGCTGATTGTGTTTATTCACAATAGGTGCGTACAGCAAGCCGCAGTGGGTGAAAACAGTCTACATTTCAGTTTCAGATTGCAAAACAATGGCCACACCAGAACCTGACAGAAAGCCCAATGCTATTTGTTATTAAAATAAGCTGCTAAATACAAGTTAATCGACTGTAAAGGAGAAAAGGGGTTCTGCATCCCTGAGTGTTCATTTGGTTCCCAGGTGTTGTTTATTTGAGTCAGATGATGTATTGTGGGATCAGGAATACTACATATTCACAGCGATGCTAAGCCAAATGTCTGCTTCTACTTCATCCATGAGGTGAAAAATATCTAAAAAATATCTATATAAAAATCTTCTTAGTGAATAAAATGGGTAAATGAAGTGAAAGATGAACTATGCACTTGCAGGCACAGGAGATAGCTGTAGTCTCGCCTCAACACCCTTTTGCCTGCTCTCGGCTTGAAGATGCACTTAACAGCAGAATTCGGCTTCCTCCAATATTCAAAATGTCTGACTGATAGCCACAGACCTGAGGTTGTGTTTTGAAATGTAGAGCAGTATTCATGCTGAAATGTTGCTGGAAAACCAGGGAGAGAGAGGCATGCTCAATTAAGCAGTAGTTTTATATTGTCATTCACTGATGCTTGAACTAGTGCTGGTGTCCAGATTTGTGTGTTCCAGACCACCATTAGCATCTATATATGTATTTTTATACCACTTATATGTTTGCTAGTTTTGTAAAGTACAAAATGTACTACATGGTCTTTCCCTAAACCTAACTAGGTGCTGTGATTCCCCACACAAAATAATGAAGGGTTGAATCAAAATATTGGATTGCAGGAGCTGAAATTTTGGGGAAACAATTCCAAGATACCATCATGTTACTAATATGCTTAGGTAAAAAGATTTGGCTTGAAAGCATCCATTTCCCCAGAATATTGGGCACTATCCTCTTACCAGCACTATCCTCATTCCGGGCACTATCCTCATTCTGGGCACTATCCTGCTGTGACAATTAACTCATGTCAAATTTTGCATGAACAGTAGGATTTCCATCAGCCTTGAGCAGGGCTTCCACAATGTTATACTTCCCTTATTCATAGTCTTACAGCTTTTCCCAGGCTTTCTACAGGGGGAACCCTGTTAACTGGGCTCTTGAAACAGCACAGAGAAGATTTGTGGTGGTGAAAGCAAATATGCTGACTGCAAGGACCATGTTAAATGCACTCCTTTTTAGATTTCTGTGCAGTGATGCCAGCAGTGTAATGTAGGCCCCAAAGACAGCATTGCCTGAGCCTTATGCTACAGTAGCATGAGGGTAGAGGACTGAAAGGAATGAGTATGTACAGAAAAATGGAAGATGGTGGATGATAGACAGGCAAAGACTGGCAGAATCACATCTTTAAAAGAACGCAAAGTGTACAGAATCACCACAGGTGAAACCACAGGGGACTGTGAGATGTTAAGCAAAGGACGGACTGAGAGGAGAGAAGCTGTAATAAAAGTGAGTATAAGAGTAGATGGAAGGGATTGTGCATGTGCACTTAAAACAAACTCCTACAGGCATGCATGAGATTGACGTCCCCAGAGGCTCACAGGGATCACAGTATTACATAACTCAAAAATGATCTCCTTGCTTCTGTGTGAAACCTTTGTCAAAAATGTTCATCTCCCATCTTATCTAACACTCTCTGCCCTCGTCCCTTCTTTTGTCTCACAGCTACAGATCAGAGGAGCCAGGTAAATGGGATTAGCTTGAAATTCATATCAATAACTCAATTTCTGTTGCAGACAGACCAGTGTGGTTTTGATTTGGTGATATTCCATGCTCCTCGGGGATGGAGTAAAAGGTTCCTGTCTGCTTGCTATTTGTCTGGCCTTCCATTTGCTCAGAGATGTTTTGGACTTTTTCTCAGCTAGTTACTTTGTATAATGCTGTTCCAAGGGAACTTTAATCATTAATGATCTGACAGTCTCAGTCTTCTTGTTGAAAACCTTCAGTGCACCTCTTACTCTAGCCTTTCTCCAACACACCACCCCTCCCCCACATCAACTTTAATGAAGAGCCTGCAGTTGCAATATGTGCTCCGTCATTTCCCGAAAACACCTGCTTCGCTCAGCAACACATCCCAAGATGTTATTGCTGTTCAGCCCAGGACCTCCCTTTATTATGTCCACTGTATAAACAACAGTGATGTAATGGCCCATTAAATGAAAACCTACATGCCATAGGGTCACTTTTCACTGTTGAGCATAACTACATATGAAGCTTTAACAAAGCCACACTTATTTCTTTTAGTCTCAGTAAGACCAAAGACAGAATGACATGTTTTGTGGTTTAAGCATTAGATATTGATTGATCAGACATTATACCACTTATTTGCTATTAAATACTTCCTGCAGACCAACAAGCAGCAGTTTCTGAGCAGCTGTGTTGTGTTGTTGTGGACCTTTACAGCAAGTTAGATTCAGATTGCTACTTTGTGGAAGTGGTATGATGGATGGCATATTGAGGCATATCAGCCTTTCTAAAAATACTCTCTTTCCTATGTTAATTATGTGTCTGCCATTTTGTATTATATCTCTGAAGAGTGTTTTTAAAACCATCAGTTTAGTAGAGATGGCTACCTGAAACATAGTGGCCATTATAAATTTCGATACCACCTTCTAACCACAGTTACCATATAAACACACTGTGTTTAAAATGTGCTTACTGGACCTGCAACAAGCTGAGGCGTGAAAATAGCATTGCCTGAGGCTTAAATGAGGCATGTGGGAGGTGTACAGGGAAAGCACGGTGATTTTCAGTATATGTTGTGTGGTTCCAGTTGGTTTTCTGTACATATTGTCTATGATGTGGAATGACCCAGTGCTTCTGCTCAAGACTGTTGTGTGGGTTGGTTTCTTCCAACAGTCACAGGGTTTCTGCTGCCCTGTGGTCTGTGACAGTACACACACAATGTGACGACCTCCAGCTGTGAGGGTGTGAGTCTGCTAATGAGATGCCCCCTGGACCTGCGTGTGTGTGTGTGCATGTACTTTGTGTTAATGGAACAGCATGACATCTTATGAGAGGTGATACAGAGATCTTGCATTTAACTCCCATAACAAATATCATTATAGTGCTGTAGATTTATATGAATTAAACACCAAAATATTAAAGTGATTAAAGTGATTGTTTACTGCATGTAAGTTGAAGGAGTATTTTAACATTTTTGGAAATATATGTTTTGTTTTGCTTTTGCCAAGAATTAGATTACAAAATTAATCCTGTCATGTCATGTCTGTCTGAATTATGAAACCAGCATCCAGCTAATTTAGCTCAGCATAAAAACTGGAAACATGGGTAAATAGCAAGCCTGTCTCTGTCCAAGTGTAAAAGAATCTGGCTAAGAAGCACGATATATAACCCCTCATGAACCTACTCTGCTTTAATGATGCTGGTAGGAATATTTTGTTACCATTGTACATAACCAGCCTGTTTCCAGCTGTTGGCGGTAGCTTTATACTTACAGTAGAAAGATGTGAAGTTGTTTTCCCAGTCAAGAAAGAGAGTTAAGTGTATTTCCCAACTTTTCCTTTAAAGGTTTTGCAATATGTCATATTATGCCCTATGTCAGTTTTTAATAAGTACACTGAAATGCCTTATGACCGTTTTTATGTGGTCATGTAGTTAAAATAGGCTCTATTCCCACTAACGTCTCTTCATAAACATTGAGTACACAGAAAGGCATGGAAAATAAATTGCTCCAGACTCTCATGATTAATATGAGTATATAGAAAATGAGGGGATGAAGGAAGGGTGTGTCGGTAATGTGGTGGGATAGAACAGAGCAGCGAGGATGTAAGGATGATGGGGAAACAGGAGCTGAGGCTGAGACAGCAGTGAGGGCAGAGGAACGCTGAGTCTTCACCCACTTGTGTTATGAATAAATCACTGCTCAGATCTTCTTGCTGTCTAGCCCAGCATAGACCAGTATGCTTTCATAGTTGTATTTTATCGCTGATGGCCTAGTTTACCCACAGAGAATAAGCCAAATTATAATTTACCAGCTGGGGACTCTTTATGATGCAGACACATTTAAATGCAGGGGAAACTATTTTAACAATGTGAACATTCCCAGTAATGAATATTACCTACATGAACAGCAAAAAAAAAAACAAAAAAGGAAAAAAAAAAACAAACAAAAAACATAGATTAAACTCTCAAATATCAACCAATAACACTGAAATAGGAGCTTTTGGTGACTTTACTACAGTACATGTACCAGAGCATAAAATAAAATGCCCGTCCAAAAATTGCTGCTCTCCTTAATAGAGTCGCAGAGGAGGGTGTTATATAAAAGCGAGTGGGAAGACGAGATCAGTTTAAAAAAAAAAAAATAACTGAGTCAAAATGACTAAATGATGTGGTCTTGTCAGCTCAGTACAGTACTGCAGACCCATGGAGACAGTAATGTAGTTGTAACGGAACAAAGACAAACCAATTCCTCCCTCAGTGGCATTACACAATGGTGACATCTTCCTCGTTGGCCACGACAGAGGGGGATTGAATGGGTTCTGGAAAGACCTGTGTTTCACTGTGACTTTGATTGATAATGTTATTCATCAGGCCTTGTGTGTCTGCATTTTTATTACTGAGGCATGTAAAAGGCACAGAGACAACGAAGACAGGAAGTACAATAGTAGGAAATAAAGATACATCTGTTTTTCTCTGCAGACCAAGTCCTTTGTCACCAAAGCATTTGTCTATAGTAACTACACCACCCTCTACCTACATGAGACAGGATGTAATGTTAACATGTAATCCATCAAGCTTTAAAACTCTTGCATTCTCTTGAACATGTAATTGTGTATTGATCAGTGACCAGAGCTCAACAATCTCCATGAGTTTGCTTTTGTAATTCTGCCACAGAAGTAACATTAAGAGAGTTTGTCAAGATGCATCTGTTTCTCCTGTTCTAGACAAGTGAAATATACACACAATGTGCTAAAAGATATTAATACTTAACATATGCCAATAGCATTAAACAGGACTGAGTGCTGGTTCTGTATGTAAAGTATGTTCACTTTTCTTCCTACAGCTTTAATTTTAATTTACAAAAGTCCACATACACAAAAATATATGCAATGTCAGTATAATTCAGTGTTGCAATAGATGGATGAGGCAGAATGAGATTACATGCTGTTTTGTGCTTTTGTTTGTTAATTGCAAAATTATTGTTTCCGGCTAGTGTTGTAGTTCTTTAGTGTTGAATACAAAAGGTATTATTTGGGCAAATAAAGGCGTGATTTGGTGGGATTTCCTGGGGTGTAGTCAGACGTGCAAGTAAAGCTGCCCTATCACAGACTGAATTAACTGACTCCAAAATGATTAAACTGCTTAACCATCATGTTGAAAAAGGATTCCTTTTGTTGAGGAATAAGAACATTTGGTCAAAAGCGATGGTCTTAAATTGTACTGTATAGTATCTGAGACAAGCCCACTGACATTTACTAAAGACATAGGCCGTCTTTAGTCACTGAAAATATTAATATTGCTACGACCCACTTTTACAAACCACCCCACCAGAATATGGAATGAAATAATGTAGAGGTGATATAATGGAACATTAGTGAGATCATGTAATTCTCCTGTTTAAAAAATATTTACCTCGAACTTAATTCATATATTGTTTTCTTTCTTTCCTTGCCACACTCTGCTCCTCAGTGTTGTCTTTTGAGCTTTATGGATGCATAGAAACACACAGCTCTATGTCCAAGGTTTGTGCATTAATCAGATGCATTTTCAAAACACATGAGGTAGAAAAGGATGATCCAAGCAAGTTAATGACGTCTCCTATTACTGTTTGCGTCGTGATGCATCGCCTGACGTCTCAAACCATTCATCTTTACAGTCTGACAGAGATCATCACTAAGACTTTATTAGTTATTAAAAATAACTCCTGTTTTCTTTATTTTGCTTTTTCTCGGCTGTACTCTGTCATAAACATGTCTTGGGCTTCACGTACTTGACTTTATGTAAGGCATGAATTTAAACCCAGCCACTTGAGCATTTGACTTCTGAAGAGCCTCGAGGGTTCACCCTGCCCTGCTACAGCCAGATGGCAATAAATGTTATAAATATATTACTTAGCCAAAGAAGCATGACCAGAAGATATTTCATGCTGTGTGATAATTATCCTCCTATCATCAATCAGTTGATCATACTTCTATCTGCTATGAGACTGCTATAAAGCTTGTATTTAATTCAGTACATCAACACCCAGATAGTGGTCTGATTAGCATCATTATAATAATGGCTCAGCAAAAGAGCCCCTGTGTGTGCTGAAACATCCAATGCATTTCAGAGACAATATTATTTCCAAACTGAAACTGGCAGCTAATTGTCTGCTTTACCATCAGAGTCACAGTTAGAATCGGATAAAGACAACATTAGTATTGACCCTACACAGGTCTGCGAGTGGCGAATGTGCTGAGAGCTGAGGAGATGTGGCAGACAGTGCAGTAGACAGAGGCAAATGAAGTTATCGTGACTTCTACTCCACTTTTGAAATGAACACCTAATTGGGTTTTTGCACAAGGCCAGTTTGACTCTGTGGGTCTGACAGGGAAAAAGCATGCAAGGAAAACTACAGAGAGTTGGCCCTTTTGTTGGATGTCTTGAATGAAGTATCCATATAACTTTTAGTTAGATTAGCCTTCTCTGTGTGTGAAACTGAAGAAAATTTCTGTGTCATTGGGGATGAGATTGGAGAGGAGGAATGATCTATGTTCTACACTGAGGCTTTACCTTATTATTCCATCTATAATACCAGCTAATTGGAGCTGTCAAGCTGCTGATAATCTGTATTAGAATGTGCCATTCAAAAAGGCGCTGCACAACTTCACAATTTCTGAGAGAGCTGATTAGAGAGTGCATACATGTGAGTACAAGAGGCTGAAAGAATGAAAGGAAAATCATGCAGTTAGTGAGTGAAAAGGCTAAACCCGGCAGCAGTTTGGCTGACAGGAAATGTAATGAATTTGATTGGTGATTCAGGAATTTTCTGCTTTTGCATGAGAAAAAGTAAAGAGGGCAGCATGGTGGTTACCACTCATCTCACAGCAGAAGGTTCAGGAAGTGAGGCTGCTGGCCAGCAGAGGTCTGTTCTCCCCCTGCCTATGTGGGTTTCCTCCATGTGCACTGGCTTTCCTACCACAGTCCAAATGAAGGAGAGGTGGATTGCTGGGTTTAAATTGCCTAAAGGTGTGAATAGCTGCCTTAAGGACTGAACAAAAGCATATTTTTGTGAGGTTTGTAAGTCAAAGTAGCTTAAAATGATTATGTGAGCAACAAAATCTTCACATCAAATGTGATGGGTTCCTCCATGTCACTGTTCCACCTCCCTTAAATCAATGTATCCATCCATCCACCTGCCCATGTTCATCTGCCTCTTAAGTTAAAGCAAAACCTTCCACCTTCAGCCATTCAGTCTCTGGCTCAATGCAATAAAACATTATCCACTGTCTGACCTCGTTTTTTCCTCATTTGCTGCACCTCTCTGTCTTTTGCTTTTTCTACTCTCTCCAGTTTCCTCCCTGCCTAACAGCCTGCTTGTTTTCTCACAGCTGCCTCAAATGACAGGAAGGAACTGTGAAAAACTGAAAGAGGGAACAATTTTTTACTAAGAAGCCTAGTAACACACACACACACAGCAGATATACTGTCTCAGCATCAAAGCTCCCATCGTCCTGTGCTTGTGACATGCCCAATCACTTTGTACTATAGACAGAGGGGGACAAAGTAGATGAGGTGAGACAGTAAGAGGTTGGAGACAGATTGTGTCACAGACAGCTCACAGTTCCTTTCTCACTGTGTCTGGGCATCACTGGAGTATGTGCATATGTGCTTGTCTGTGCTTGATAAGGCTGTAGATGAAATGTATGTGTTATACTTAGTACAATGTCTATTTCCTCTTTTGTCACCGCCAGCAACCACTCAGCCCAGCATGTAGCATCTGGAACCTGCCTGCAAACACATTCTGTGTCAGACTGTGTATGTGTGTGTACATGGACCTGTATAATGTAGAGAATGTTTGGCCATCTGGGCTGCAAATGTGCAATTCAACAGTTTCTGCTGTTGCACTGCTGTATGTTGATACAGCAGATACCATCAGCAGTGAAATAAGTCCTATGAGGAGGACGATGCTTCCTGTTGTTGACAAGGAAAGACCTCTCTGTCTCTGTGTCTGTGCCTATCTTGGTCCCTCACCTCCTCTGTCTGGGTCAGTCCCTTCATCTGTTCCCTTCCAAAACATTCATCAGCATATGCTTCTGATGGACAAATGAAACAATAAATTAGTTATGTTTGAACTAAAGATGTAGTAAAAAGATATTTTAGCAGTATGGCCAGCTGTTTGTTTTCTTTCTTGCTGAAAAGAGATTAAAAACACCGCTTTTTAATCTATTGCTTTATTGTTTAAGCCAGGGAAGGGGTAAGAACATGTTTTTTTGTTTTTTTTTAGAGCAGACACTGTTTGTGTGTGCTTGACGGCAAAAGCCATTTCCCACTTTCGTGACTGCAAAGTTGAGCAAACACTGCCTTAGTATGTTTATAACAGTTTGCAGCTGCTCATCATTTCTTTATTGGAAAAACAGTATAACAGCTATAAGCAGAAACCAGACTGTGTCTGGACGACACCAGACTGTGCCCTATTTTAGAACAGCAGAAAAATACATTTTATTTTCTCATCTGAGGTTAAAATACGGTTAAATAGGCAATAAAATAAGCAATCCTTTTAGAAGGAATCCATGTTGCTTTAAAAACTGATGAAGCTAGCCTGTTACTGTTGTGTCTGGCATAACTTTCATCTGGTATGATAAATTGGCATATATTAAGTATTAATATCTTTTAGCACATTGTGTGTATATTTAAGACTAGACAAACCCTGAAAGGCAGGAGGCATCAGGTGTGCACTGACAATTTCTCGCATATAAACATTTTGATTTCAGGGGTTGTAGGCGTTGTGGGTATGTCTGCACTAGAGTATGTAAAATGCCAGTAGCACTTCCCTTTGTTATGGTCTATTTTGTCTCCCATGTGCCTGAGTATTCCTGTCTTTGTTTCCATGGAGACCAAAAGGGGAGTGGAGCATCCTGAAGCCCTTCTGTGGTCACCGGCTTTATCATATGTGCTACCTGCCATCATTATTTACCTTTAACAGCCCTTCACAGCTGGACATTTTGCAAAGGAACAGTTTCTTGAAATCCCTAATATGGATGAGCAGGTGGTTCTGCAAGTTCTAGACCAAGTGGCCTTTCTCATATTTTAAAAACATTTATGGAAACAAATATCAGATATTATGCTTTAACTTACACAAATTAACAGTCACAATTTGTCCCTTTCAGACAGCTTCATGGTTTTTGCTTTGGGACATAACAGCCCAACAATTAGTCTAATAGAAATTATTTCAGAAGAAATTCCCACTAGTAGGCACTGTGTCTACTGTACAACCCTTAGTTCAATCAGAACAGTAACATTTTCTCTCCACCCTTCCAGTTATTCTCACTCAATGGCACTGACCTGCTCTATTGTCTGTGGGGTTGTGTCCTCTTTTCCAGCACTGACAAGCTCATTTGTTGATCTCCTAACTAGATTAGCACTTGTCTGATTAACTGCCTGTAACCCCTGTTGCTACTTGTAGCTGAACTGGGTTGGGCAGAGCTTTATACTGAGTCGCTGTCAAGTCTTTTGTTGGTTCATGGCCTTCGATACACTTTCCCTTTTTGCACCTGGTGCACTTGCCAACAATGTCAGAGACAGTCGGGATTAACTGAACATGCGAAGAGCTGAAACGGTGAGTTTATAAGCAGAGTCACAGTGAATGTGTTTTCATGTCAGTGATTTTCTAAATGAAGACCTGCTTACAGTACACGCATTCCCACAGAGTGGCTAATGCTAGGCTAACAGCACTGTGATTTTGCCTCTTAAATAGGCTACGATGTTAATCTATTCATCTGCTGGTTGGATAATTCAGTATAGATTTAAGTAAAGATGAGTTCAAGTTAGGCAGGATCCATGTTTTTGTCATTAGGTTGTTAGGTAATAAAATTAAAGACTCACTATGTTTCACTTTCAGTTTTAGCCATCGTAACGACATGGTTCTAGAGATGGCAGTGTTGGACTATTGGTTAGTCCACCAGTTTAACCCAGAGTGAAATAGCTCAACAACTGTTGGGTAGAGGCCATGATATTTTTTACATACGTGTGTTACCCAGATAATGAATCTCAATGCCATTCACATTTGTGGTTTTGGTACAAAAACTAAACAATAATTGAATGAGTTGTCATGAAGTTTGATTCACACGTTCATGTTCTACTCAGGATGAATTGTAATCAACGGTGATCACTGTGGTTAACATTATACCTGCTAAACATCAGTATTTTAACATTGTTGTTGAGGACATGCTGATGTTGTTTGTAAGGTCAAGGCACAAAGAGCCACTCTAGATGTAGCTGTAGATTGTCTCTTTCGTGATTAATCATCATACAACCAGTTTATATTAATTAGTCATCAAAAACATACTTCACCATCTTTTATAATGAGCATTTGTAAGTGGGTAGTCTGATTGAATTCCAATTTGAAAGCCAATTTTCCAGTGTACTTTTGCACTGACCTTTAAAGAGTAGATTGATTGAAAATCCTGGCCTGAGGGACTTCTGTTTCCCCTCTGACCCTTCACCTTTTCATTCTAGCCCCTTGCTGAATTACCATGACAAGTTGAACTTGTAAGGATGAGAAGGTGAGGACACACTATGAAGGGGTTGAGGGAGGTGAATCACAGTGGAGTTTTTGCAACAGAAAGATACATGCATGACCAGACAAATGTTGCCTCTAAAGTGCTAAAGTTGGGGTGACAGCCATCATGTAGTGAGCTGAGGGGGAATTGTCTGTGTATGGGCTTTGCAGCAATATTCCCCATGCTATCCAATCACTCAGGCCCTCTATTGGAGTGACATTTCAAAAAATTTCCACTGATGTGGGACTGGAGCCCCAGCTGTCAAGACGGAGCAGCAGGGAGGGTTTGGGTGGGGTGAAACGAGGAGGAGGAGAGAGAGTGGACCATTGGACGTTGCTTATCAGACTTGGCAAGAACTCACAGCTTTATGGCTTATGAGAGAGAACACTGATAAATTCTCTTTTTTTCCTTACTATCTCTGTCTCTGTACATTATTGCTTTTAGTGATAGTGTGAATGATAGCTTCTGTGGGATGTTGGGAGCATAAGAATGGTCTTGCAGAATAATGCTGGTTTTGTTTTCTGAGCTACCTAAGATGAGATAAATGACTTTAAGCTCCACATTAATGAAACTGCATCAGTATGTGGATATAAATGGGTCTCTTGTCAGAAGAGAGTGTTTGTGTTGAAGTCATTTAAATTAGTTGGAACATCATTTCAGTAAACGTTATTTATTTTCCTTAAGGAATTTCATACATTTATTTAGGTTTCCGAGCTAATGTATTTAATAATAAGATTATTTATTCCTAACATTTAATTTTCTTTTCCCTTATTTTATGTTTCTGGTGTTTATGTGTATTAGTTGGCACTATATGTGATGTAAATGGGGAACGACAGACTTCAACTTTGTGATATGGATATTGAGAGGACTTGACATTTACACCCCCTCTATCCTGCCCTACCCACTGCCTAGTAAGGGTGTTTGTGCATGGTGATCATTGCTAAGGTGTGAGAAAGATGAGATAAGTGGGTGCATGTGAGATTTTGTTTGTATGTACAGTATGCATGCTTGCCCATGTAATTACTGTAGTTTACAGCTCTCACTGTGCAAACACAATTAGCAGATTTTCATCCAATTAGAACTTTAGTAAACTCTAAATTTTCCATGTTCTCCTGTTTCCAGATACCACAGCAGGTGGAATTTTGACCTTTTGGCAACACTAATGCAAGAAATGGAATGACCTAAGCGTAGTAGTTGCTACATTTCCATTACCAAGAGTCAGTCTCACACACCAGCTGTGTGGATGGATAGCACCCTTGGACGACATACGGTGTTTTCTTTCCAGTAATTGAAAATGAAGCTTGTGTGATCCAGCATTGCATGGACAGAGGTTACTACTGGAATATGTAGGCCTACCAACAGTTGATGGGCTTTATTTAACTCTGTATCCTACATGTTTACGTTTTGATAGGAAACATGTCCAGGAAGTACCTCTGGTCACAGGGAGCAGCAGAAATGGAAAAATTTGAAAACATCCAGTTTTTGCTAAATGGAATTCATATTATACCCATTGAACATGAACTTTTTCACATAAAAGTCTGTCAGCAGTAGTGGGGATAGTAGTGAGTGTTTATGCCACATTGCTTTAAGGATACTAAAAAATAAAATGAGAGAAACCTCAGTTATTTGGGTTTCATCGTACAGGGTACTGATGTGCATGTACAGAATCTCATTGCAAAACCTTCATAGCAACCAATGACTAACTTTACTTGTTGCCATGATCTTGTTAAATCACTTGTATAGTGCATTTGCCAATAAGCCTTAGGTGTTGGCACAATATTTAAAGGCATTGATGCACTTACATCTATTACCAAATACTTTTGAGTGATAGGCGTTTAAATGATTATTGTGCACACTCTGATAAGCTTGTACAAGTATGGTAAATATCCCCTAGGTGCAAAAAAAATACAAACTGTAAATGCTCAGCTTGAAGCTGACCTTTATACTTTGAAGAAAATCAATAGCAAATTAAGAGTGTAAGTGTATGTAAATTAATTTATCTATGCTTGGATGTGTGTGTGTACTCAAGCAGTAACACAAGACTTTGGGGTTCTCTGAGTCTGGCAGTACTTTATAGGTAGTTGCTTTGTGTATTTGTTCGTGTGTGTGATGATACTTCGATATGGGTCTGGCATGCTGCGCGAGAGCGTGCAAGGCTTCCCAGGCATGGCGTTTCTTGGCACATCCCTATGATCCCATCATGACAGGGAAACTTGACACTGGGGAGGATATTCCACTGCCCAGCAGCTTAGGGAGAGTAACAAGACTGTGCAAACACACAGTTCCTGCAATTCCAGTAACAGAGCCTGGTGAGGTTATGCCTGCAGAAACACACAGTCCTTCACACACTCCTGCACTTTGTCACGTCAACACAGACAGCTTGCTCCCTCTTGCAGAAGTATGCAAACTACATACATACACCTAAACACACACAAATATATAGTGACACACCTAAACACACACAAATATATAGTGACACCCCTACACACACTCCCATCCCAGTTCTGCACTATTGAAAACCCCAGTTGGGGATCGGACAGTGAAATGATTGGCGCAGAGAACGCATTACACCAGCACATTCAGGCATATGGCATGTGGACCCACTGATGGGCACACACATATGGTGCTGGTGGTTTCTGTTGCTTCACATGGGAGTAAGGCACAGTGCTCGCCTTTGATCAGCCTCCAAATCACAGTGCACGGCACATAACGTTCAGCTGAAAAATCTCTGTTTGGGTTGCATCATCTTTTCTCATTATTAAACAAAATAAATCAGTACAGTGCTTCTTGTAGCTCCCGTCGTTTTTGTTGTTTTGCAATGGCAGGATTTATCAAAAAAAGATTATTTTAAGGTCACTTATATTTGGTTATATAATGGGACTGCATAATTTTGTAAATAAGAAGTGTGAAGTGTGTCTGTAAGAAGCGTGTCTCTGCAGATCAGGTATTTTTACTTCTTATACTTGGTGTTTTCTAGTTTCCTGTGTGTGAGTTTCCTGAAATATCCCACCACCTCGCCCACCAGATTGTGGGACTTCTGGGACTGTATTGTCATCTGAAATAGTTGCCATGGTGATATCCCTGAGGTTTATATGCTAGATTTGATATTTTGGCCTGTGAGATCTCCACTTCCAGCCATCAAGAGGTTGTTTGTCTCCATTTATTGTTTCTCACCATCCATTCAAATACATTTTGTCAACAACACACACTTCCATTAGCTTTTGTTTTGTTTTCTTTCCTTTCCTTTAGCCACAGCTCTTCCATTATATTCAGGATATCAAACTAAAAGCACCACCATGTTTTTCCTTTTGTTTGCCATTAATAACCACTCAGGCTGACTCATAATGGCTGTCATCAGGAAATGGTGTTTTCTAAATGCTCGAATGGAACTTTTCCCCGAACATCAAATACATTTATTCTGTCCACAACATATTCAGCCAAGTGTTGCATTTAATAGATCGTATACATTGTCAGTACAAAGATGACCCGTTCTGTTTCTTGCTTTTTTCTGTACAACATACTTTTTAAAGCCACTTGGTTGTGTTGAGTTTTGTTGAAGTGATTTATTTCAGTACTGTATGTTCATATAACTGATAGTGTGAATATGAAAACACTGGGTGTGATAGTGCGAGGCTTTGCATTACTATTCCCAACAGACCGTGAAATTGTTTATTCTTCTGCTGCCATTTCTGTGTAAAACAGAAACAGGATCCTTTCCCCCTGCCCCATAGCAGACACAGTCAGACCACCCCTTGTCTCAGCCAAGAAATTAACTCCCCATGGATTTCCGGAAATTCTTAATCAACAGGCTGCTGTGTTTGTTCTTGTTGTTTTTGGATATCCCACTTAAGTCAATGCAATAGATTGGCGATATTGCCAGAAAAAGCTTCAACCTACTAAGAAGACTGATTGTTTTCTCACTTTTCCTCAGTATGACTTAGATTTGTTCCACAACACAAGCATCATAGTAAAATAGCAGATGGATGGATGTGAGAACCTTTTCTAGTATTTTTTTCTTTGTTTTCAGATTAATAAACCCTTTCTTGGGTGGTTCAGAAGAAAATGTATGGAAGTCTTTGCTTGCAAGTGTTTTCTTGACTGTCTTGCTTCCACCATTTTAAAATGCTCCAAAATGTGACTGGTGTTGGATATTTGTCTCTTTAAAGTCCTGTAAAGCTGGAAGAACTAACTGGTATAGACTTTGGATGTGTAGATCACTTCCACTGCTGTTGTAGAAACATAAATCCAGTGGCTTTTGTTTCACTTGTCAATCTCACTTCCTCCCATCTTCTCTCACTGAGGTGGAGGTGAAGCATGTAAGGTGCACTGGGTGCTTCACAGGTAACCCACATGAATCCTGAACACTTTAAAAACAGACTTTGATGTTTAAGTTGATATACATTTTAGTTGTTCTGTAGGCAGAAATCAGGATTTGTTTTTAATCTCACTGATTATAGCCATGTGGTAATCTTGCACTGTGACCATGTTTTCATTAATAGAAAGAATTGTCTGTTGATTCATTCATTTGGTTGCTTCAGAATGACCCACATAATCTGTATTTATAATTGTATGAAGTGTGTAGCTCTCTGTTAACTTTCTCTTTCTGTCTTTGATTGCATATGAAAAAATAACCCATTCATTCGTTCTCCTCACCAGGCTGAAAAGAACATACCTAAAGCCAGTGAACCGTATAAAACCCCACCTCAAAGCTTACAGTTCACACTCTGCCTCCCTCTGTGTGCAGTATATGCGTGTACATGTGTTACTGTGATCATCCCCACGACCGTCAACGTCTGCCCCTCAGTGGGGAAACCATGGAAGGACATTTTGGTCTGGTTTGAAAGGGCCTGCTTGGTCGTGACACACATTTAGGTAGGTTATTGGTAGCTAACTGGGTTAAAGCGCACGTCTCAGGGTACATTTTGCTTATCTGGAGGGGAGACATGAGAATAATTTAGATGATGGAGTAGAAGAGCGACAGGGACAAGAAAAGTAGACGGTGCAGGAGAGAGATGGTTCATGTGTGTGAGTGAGACCCAGTTTGTGTGTTTGGTCGAGTCAGAATGGGCATATTAATGATGAAGAGAGTAAAAAAGCCCACCAAAACAACTATAGCATTTTATCTTCAGCTGTGGCCTAATTTTCTAGGCTGCATGCACAATATACACTGTCCACAAGGCTGGAGGAGCTAAGGTGAATGGATCCTGACTATAAATTGATGCTTGGTGATTCATTTGTTTTGATCTATGTTTTCTGTGCTAGATGTCCTGAATAAATGTCCTTGTATTTCACCTCTTATTTCTTAAAGTTAATTAGTCCATCCACTTTTTCTGCTTGGGATTTTCTATTTGAATGCTGCTTTTTTTTTTTGATACAGTATTTCAAACTCAACCCGCACCCTCTCTTCTCACCACATTAGCTCATGTTGATGCATTAGCCCTTTGGCCAAGTGTAGGTGGTGTAGGGGGATTCTCTGCATGGGTGGATCTCTTTCCCATCAGCCATATTCCTCCCATACCTTCCCATACTTTCATACTCCTCTTCCTTTGCCTTCATTTCTTCTGCCTTGAGGTGTTTCCCGTCTGGTCAAGCAAAGATTTCTCTACACAGGCAAAGAGGAAAGAGAAGGAAATTTAGATTTCATACAGTGATTGTGTTTTCAATGAAATTAAGCTGAATCTGGAAAGAGACCTGGTGTTTCATGTGTGAAAGTCTTAGGAAGTGAGTCAAACTAGCAGAGTTTAATCTTGAAAATATTTTATGTGTATGAGTAAAAGTATGGACGGAACAGGTGTAATTCATTCATGTGTCAAACGTATTTACATGTTAGGTCATGTTATCAGAAATGACAACATGTTTTGGTGGTGTTTAATGGCAGTTTTGCTCAAATTGACAAATTGCTGCTTTTGTTTCTGATGACAGTGACAGCTTTATTTAATGAACTGTACCAGCCTGACCATGCTCTTTCAGATCATTTTGGACTGCTGATGATGTTGAGCACTAGAGGGCAGCAGAATACAAATAATAAAGTCTGACTTGACTAAGAGGATGTTTTTCCCTTTTTCACAACCTAAAAATAAATTTGATACTTGATTTTGTATGCACAGCAGTTTCTGGCTGTCTACAATTCCACTAGAGTCCCGCACAAAACGACCACACACAAGCACTGTTTGTTTGACAGGACAGTCTATGTCACAGGAACAGTCTATGTCACAGGAACTGGTATGTAACACGGTCAGGCCAAAAACAGGGCACCCTTCTTCTTAAAAAAACTATATCTATCTGAACCTCTACATTTCAGTTATCATTAACTTCTGTTGTGTTACTTACTCTGTGGTGTAACCTCATGGTGACCCCATAGACACGGTCTTTGTCTGTTTGTTGGGTATGGGAACAGTTTTGTGGCTGGTTGTGGTTGGAGGTGAAAAAGGCCAATGAAATTGATGCTATGATTGGTCATGTTGGACCCATGGGAATTGTGGTAAGATACAGACTCAGGACAAGACAATCATACAAAAGACTGACCCAAACAGTGGGGTCTCAGAGGACACAGTACTTCATGATGACACAGTAGCTCTTCCTGAATGAATGTTGATAGATTCAATATTCTGCTAATTTGCTAATTTCATTATTGATTTAGATTTTTCCAATAATTAATTTCTCTCTTAATTGTTTAGGTTACAAATATCCAAAATAGTCAAATAGTGAATTTCCAAGTGTACCATGGTAGCCCAGTATTAAATTTTGCTTGGCCAACTGTTCAGAACTGAAATATATTAAATTTACAATTATAGAAGACTAAACAAACCAGCAAATAGCAACATTTGCAACACTGGAACCAGTAAGTGGTTTTGTTTGTTATTTACTTTACTGTAAATTTAACCAAGTCATCAATTGCCAGAATTGTTGCAGAATAATTTTCTGGTGTTTGTTATTGCTACAATTACTATTAAATAAAAATAATCCTAATAATTAGCCAATTTAACATACAATATATTTCTGTGACATATATATTCATCATTTTGTGTTTGATTTATTATTCTACTAGTGGCTGCTTTATTCTGGGTGTATGGCATAGTGCCTGGAAAATGAAAACCTAAAGAAAACGTAATTGTCCACTTCTAGAGTTCACTGACCACCTGCCAATTCTGCTCTGTTGCAGATTTTTCTTTGCTTGCAAAATGCTGATGTTGAAGTATGAAGTATAGGATACCTTGGCAGTGGCTTTTACTATTAGTGTGGCTGTGGGAGGTTACGGTTTTCTTTTTTGGCTGTTACACTGTGAATGGAGTTTTATCAATGAAGGAACATTTTTGATGGAAGCTACTAAATGGTTGTTTGTGCATAATTGCATAGATTTATTTTGTGGTAATTCCTGATGGTTCCTCTTCATATTTGTGTCCTCAAACAATTTTTTAGGATAGCAGTTTGTTTGTCATGTGCACATATGCCCCATCTTCACCATGCATCCACATATACTCATGCACATGTAAACACCTCATGCTCCCTCCCTTTCTCAGTCCTTCTTCTTACCTCTCCACGCTTCTTATCCATCTATCCTGTCCTCCCTGAAGCCAGCCCATTGGCTCTCACCTAGCAACCGCATGATAATTTGGCATAATGTGACAACCATGATGCATGATGGGGGTTGTAATTCAGCTCCGTCCTCCACCCCCCATCATGCTGGTGGCTGGTGTTTGGGGATGAAAAAAAAAAAAAAGAAACGGGAAGGATGAATAGGTCTGAGGAAGAGAAAAGGGAATTTCACACTCGTGTTGTTGCATGGCAGTGTCCACCTGCTAAACCTGTCATCCGTCCCTGGAGGGCTGTTCACTCTTTCTCTAACAACAGTGTCCGATCATCTCCTTTCTCATTGTCAGCTTTTCTCCATATGGTTCCCATTTAGTCTATATATACAGTTAGAGGCATGAACAATTACAGTAGGTTTTGTGGAAAGCAGACAGGCATGCATGGAGGCAGCCTCTCGCTATTGACAGGACCCGGCCAGGCTCCAAAGAAACGCAAAGATGGCGCTGTGTCCTCTGTCTCCATGCTGCCATGTCTGACGTGAGCACGGCTGATCGTAAAGGACATTCTACATAAAATATGGGGGTTTTTTTTTTCCTCTTTTCTCCTTATTTAATCACACAAAAAAAAAAATCAAACAGCACCTTTTGTTGTCTCTCACTCTTTCTCTCTGTAAATCTCTTTTCTTTCCTCTCTCCCCCTCCTCCTTCTCCTCCTCCTCCTCTGTCCCTCTGTGTTCAACAAAGACCTGAGTGATTTGCTGAAACAAAAGCTCCCCTGGTCCCGTTTGACTGCTCCATCCTGGTGTCATTGAACCCAGATGGTGTGAGGACCCCAGTGACTTTAGAGATACACAGGACTGAGAACCCCAAAATCAGAGAAAAGGTTTTTTTTTTTTTTTTATATGCAGTCACCTAATCATTCCTTAACTCACTTACTGAAACATTTATCATTTGTTGGCTGGTTGAATCATTAGATTTTTTCATTTGGTTTGGTTTGCCATTCAGTGAGTTATTGATTTATTCATTTTCAGCCGTGAGCATATGAATAAGTCAAGCACATATTTGCAGTTGAATCAATCAACCTGGATGAATATAATCAATTAATAGCTACCTCTTCCTTGTGTGTTTGCACACATGCAGGTTTGTCATATTTGTGCAGTATTACAATCAAGACCCTCCCTCCCTTTTTGCCTTCACCTGTGTCCTTTACATGTTCTCCTTGCCCTCATACTTGGTCGCCTCCAGCTGCTGAAGTGTGTTCATGTGTGTAGGTGTGTTTATGTGATTGTGAATGGGTGGGGAGTATTTAAACAGACGCACACGTTTATATAGCTATCTTTGTGAGGACGCTGATTAACATAAGGGATTACCATCACAATTAAATGGTTATCCCCTAACTTTTACTCTTTAATCTTCAGGCAGTACTCTCAAGGTGTAAGGACTGGCCAGAATGTCCTTCCTCTACTCATTCCCATGGTATAAAACATAAACTTGTCTTCACAAGCCACGCACACACGCACACATGCACACGCACACGCACGCACACACACACACACACACACACACACCGATTTAGCTGTTACTCCCTACCTGGATTTTCTTTACTTCAGTGTATGAACTCACACTGCAGTTTATCTTATCTCACACATACACGTCTGCATGGTGGAGCACCACAGGTGAGGTGCAGAAGCATGGACCAGAGCAGAGACACGTTTAGGGGGATGGACTGAAACAGAGTGTGGTTGCCATGGTAACCATTCCCCTCACACCCTCCCTTCGTGCTCTCTCTCTCTCCCTCTGTCTCTCTCTCTCTCTGTCTCTCTCTCTCTCTCTCTCTCCTCCCTCCACTTCTGTGCTGGTGAAGCTCGTGTCTTTTTTCTCTCTATCCGGTTTGTCCTCACCTCTCCTGGACGCCCTCCTCTCACACTGCCAGCAGATGACACACGAGGAGGAGGAGGAAGAGGAGACAAGGAGAAGCTGCTGTCTCTTCTCTCCTGTCTTTCCATCACTTTAAAAAAAAAGAGAGAGAAAACAGATCAGACAAGAGCAACAACCAAAAGAAAGGACACACAGGATATACATACATACATACAAAAGCACCCTACTCTTCTCCATTCTCCTTTTCAAGGAGGGCATTTTTCTTCCCTTTCCCCCCCTTTCCTTTTCTACCCCGATTTTTTCCTCTGAGGTCCCAGTTTTGTCCATTACAGCCCCTGAACTTCTCTGGGATTTCAGGTGAGGCACGCGTGTGTAGTGTGTGGTGCTTCTTCAATTTTTTTTTATTACCTATCATGGCTCACGCGGCCTCCCAATTGAAGAAGAATCGGGGGGAAGTGGATGTGAATGCAATAGAGGACGAGAAGGAGAAGCGGAGGAAGAGCAGGAGAACAACATCCCGGGAACAAAAGAGAAAGGTAACAGACAGGGGCTGGCTTGGCAGACTGGTGGCTTCATCTGCTCCGCTCTGCTAGCATCACTGGAGCGTGACTCTATGTGTGTGTGTATATGTCTACATCTCGGCTTGACTACTCGGATCAACTGGGATTGGAGGTTGCCTTGTCTCATAGGGTTAGGGTTAATACGTTCGTGTACATGTTCATATCTGTGCATAAGTCAAGACACATGTGGAGTCATCATGTCCATCTCTAATCTAACCTTGTCCACTAAATGTGTGCATGCGTTTCTCTTTTTCTTTATGCAAGGGTCCATTGTTGTGTGCATGTGTGTATTTATATCTACCATAGCTGGAAGTAGAAAATAATTCCCACTTGTTTCTGTGTAGTAATCTTAGCTACCTGTCTTTAGATGACATGTACAGGCGCATGGAGCATTTTGTTTTCCGGCCACTGAGTCTTTCACAGTTTCCTAATATCATGTGTCTTTAGTAAAACACCATCACACACAGCTTCCATAAATATTCACACATCGTAATTAGAAATCAGGTGGTCTCTCTTACAGTCATCTTTGCAGAACATGATTTGTTAGATGTACTGGACAGACCAGCATCCACAAAAAAAAAAAACAACTTCCCTATTACTTGACCATGGTTTTGAAAATGTCTCTGGCTTAGTCAGTTCATATGGGACCTTGCTTGTGTGTATGTGTGTGTCTGCATGTGGCTGGAATACACAGACGGTCATGTATAATGCATATATGACTGATTTATTGATGATAAAGCTCTTCATATGATGGAGGAGGAACACAAATGCATGTGGATCTCCATCCTTGTCAACCTGTTTTACATGTCAGCTGTTACCTTTGGATACTGGGAGGAAAATTATTTTAAAAATTATAGTTACACTTATAAGCTACTACTGGATGGAGCAAAAGCAGAGGTGTACTTGTCTGGATTCAGTGATTTCTGTATATTTAATGTGATTTGACCATGAGATCTGTTCAATAACAGTGACATTTGGTGTACTTTGCACCCATGGGTGTCTGGTTTTGAATTATGCTGCCAGCAACGTTATTTGACCTTAGCATACACAAGAGACGCAGTTTTTTTCCCCCTTAAACCAAAAAGAGGCAAAAAAAAGACTTGTAAGGTCATCTGAATTTATAGATCTATCTTTCTATACATGCATATATGTTGTAAATATTTGTACATGTGTGTTAGTGTGCATGACTTTTTACTTTTGTCTGCATTTGTGTGCATGTGTGTAAAAATTGTGTCTGGGATTCTTATCTGTATAGGAGTCCTTATGAAGTGTTATATTTCATAGAAGAGAACAGGTGACAGAGATGGAGAGCAAAGGAGAGATGAGCAGAGGAGAGAGTTGTATTGATTGGATTGTGCACAGCACCATCCATGAGATAATAATAAGCTGTCTCTTCCCAATTCGGCCTGCCCTGCGTCCTTCCCTCTGTCCTCACACCAATCTCTTCTTCTCTCCCTAATTCCCATCTTTCTCTTTCTTTTTGTCCCTTTTTTCCCAGTCCCTTCACTTTTAGTCATTCACATCTCTCCTTCTGCAGCTTTTCTCTTATTAGCGCTGCTGTTTGTCATATTGCTCCCTATTGATAACTCTGTCGCCAAACAAAGTCAAACACTAAAGTTTATTTGTTTGTCAGAAGTTGTTTACCCGACAGTTGTGATCCCACATACATATAGATACAGTAGCTATATCTCTTAACGCCAAGTGTTCTCTTGTCTTCATTCCTATGGTTTTATTCCTTGGCTGCCCTTGCTTGTTTGCTGTTTATCCCTGTTGGTGACTTTCAAACTATCACTGTGTCCCACAATATATGGGAATAGACTGACTGAGAGTTGTCAGAGCCATAGAAACACATTACAAAAGAGTGACATGCAGAAAGGCTATAAAAGAAAGAAAAGGACCTTAGAGTCACAGAAGACATAAATGATTGTCAACTCGCACATTGTATTGACTTTAGTCTTTGTAAGCCAGCTTTCCACAGTTGTTGCTGATTTTTTAATGGTCTGGAGCAGTGCCCAAATAACGCCTGCTTTCCTCTGTTAATCAACCTCAAACCCTTTATTTCTGACTTGTTGTTGCTGGGCTTGGTAGTGGGTTGTTTTGAGTCTGTCTTCACGCAGTTCTACAACTGTTACATTTAGTTGGTAGAACAGGGACAACACAGTTTGTAGAGAACGCGCGTATATGCAGAATAGTGTGTGAAACGTCTGCATTAGTCATCAAGCAGATGGAGTCAAATGTTCAGTGATACCTAATTTAAGGTGTATGAACATCTAATATGACATTCAGTAATGTGAACTACGCTGCATGCCACTCTGTATACTTTGTGTGCTTAGTTCCTGTATGATTCTTGACTACACTGTATAAATCATAGATGCCCATATATATTTGAGGCATTTCACTGATGAACAATCTGCCTTTTGGGCAGTTCTCAGCTGACCAAAGTTGAAAATATGGGCCTCTTTTCTTAGTCTTTACAATCAGTATTTGATTGTTAAACATTACTAGGGATTTGATTAGTGCGCAGCCTTTACATTTTGATGTTGTTTAGTGATATTTCATTTACCATAAAAATCTGTCAGCCAGTTTGTGTTTCCAATCCTGTGTTGAATGCTACAGCAGTTACAGTGTCTTGTACTATGTATAATGTCATCAGAAATATTGTTTCTATGGGGATTTCTTGTGTTGTTCAGCTTAATGTCAAAATATAACAACACGGGCCATGTCCAGAATCCCTTGTTCACTCATTCATTCCTCCTGAACATAGTTAGAAGTTTAGTTAGCAGTAAATTGAAATTTCAGCTGTTGTGTCACAGAATGGTAATTTTTACATCTATAAAATTCAACACATTCCACTGTGGGGCTGTAAGTAGATATCATGAATACCACTTTTTTGTGCCATTGTGGGAAGCTTTAAATGAGCTGTATAGGAAATAAATTGCACACTTAGCAGTTGGACATGAGGCCTGCTGCTTTCATCAGCTACTGATCTTGTTGATCCAACGGAGTCCATGGTGTCTTGGGAGGGAGCCCTGCAACAGATGCGACAGATACAACTTGGTGTTGTTTGTGGGCTTGTGTGTTTTTAGTGTGCACCAACAGGAAGGCAGCACAGAGGGACACAGAGTTCCTACCTTTTAGTACCCAGGGAACAGTGGATGACAGAGAACAAAAAGGAGGAAAGGGAAAACACCTCTATATATCATTGTGTTTTAGTTTATCTTGTTTGTTGTGGCCAAAATAAATGTTCTATGGAAAGTCTGTGTCCAAGAAAAGTGACAACTCAATAGCTGCAGTGGTCATCTGAGTGGGAAACCCCTTTTACAGTTACATAAATTCTCAGAGCTGCTTTACTTCTAATGACATTATCTAGAGCCAGGAGCCCCCAGTGGATTCCCTGAGAGAGAGAGAGGGAGCAAAGCAAAGCATAGGTTTCTTACTGCCATGTCCCAGTTTTACACACTGCTCCAGTACACAGAATGTGCTTATTGTTCCTTTAATAGGGCTTATATATGGGTCATGTGCTCGCTTTTGTCACATTATTCTACAGTCTGAGTTCATAAGGTTTTGTGCACCTGCTTCTTGACTGTGTGTTGTTAAAGTGTAATGGGGTCCTATTTTCTGAATTTCTGAAAATCTTGACTTTGGAAATATATATATATGTGAAATTTAAACTACTTCATTAAAAACTGCGAACTCATCAGAGGTGAATGTCATAATTCCTCACCAATATCTCTGATCATTAGGAGATTTGAATCTGGGTGGCAGTGGTGAATCTTAAGAACGACTTTGCTGGAAGGTGAATGGCAGCGTTGAAGTTGGATTTCAGCCCTGTGCTGCCTTCAGAGCAAGCCCCTGGCAACAGTGGCAAGGCAAAAGTCTGCCCGGCCCGATGAGGAAAAATGCACCAGAGGGAAAAGCGTAATCAGGCTTTAGGCCTGCAGGAAGCATAATATCAGTGCATATTTTAATAGATTTCTCTCCTATTTTTCATTTCTTTCTGTCGCATTTCATTCTGTCATTTCTCTCCACTCACTTCCCGGCTTGGCTGAAACAAAACCGGAATGCATGTTGCTTTCGTCCTACTACTCCTTCACCTCCTCCCTTCCCCACAAGCCCATAAAAGATGGAGGTTAATGAATTTGACGCTCATGCATGCCTCAGCTAATTGCATTGACATTGGGAACTCCTCCTACTATTACAAAATGTTTTCGCTGTCAAGATGGCCACCGCCTGTACCGGCCAAGCTTCTTCTTGTGAAAACATTTTTTTTTAAAGTATATTTTTATTTATTCAGAGAGAATATGATGTGTCTGATTTTATTAGATTAGGTTAATCACTTTAGCTGCCAGTTTGTCCAGTAACACTTTGCATGTTTGTGTGTTCGTGTGTTAATCCCAGAGGGGCTGTAGTGACCCTCATCAGCTGGAATAGCTTCTTCGGTCAATGTCCACTCATCAAATTGAACTGAACATCAAACTGACTCCACACAGTCAGTCAGTATACACACGCTCATACGTACAGTAACTCAGACATATGTGTACACTGGAAACAGATATACATAGAAAAAACTGTTGTCCTCTCATGTTTGTTGAAATCTAAGTTTGAGTTTCCCCGAAAAAGGTGTTGTTGTTTTTTTTTTTTTGTTGTTCCTGCTCAGCAGAGAATGATCATACCTTACTGAGTCGAATATAAAGCCACCAAAAAATATATAAAACAACCCAAAAGAGAATGTAACAGACTTTAAAACAGTAATCAGATTCCCAGTTTATCTGAAGTTAATATGAGGCTTCTGCAGACTGAGTCAGTCAAATCAAATTATCTTCCAAAGGAATAGCCATTTTAGCACAAAATTAAATCTTTTTGTTATGATCCTTCCACTGCTTCTCAGCATGAAGACACTGAAGACAGAAGAGAATTATATCTTATATAAGCTTGAAAGAAAAAAGGTTTTTGAATACAACCACCAAACAAAATATATGTACTGAGTGTGAAATCATGGTAGGAGGGGGTATTTCTATGGCCAAATAAATTGAAACATAATATATAATACAGTCACCATTTAAATAAAAACATCATGTTGCAGTTTATATTGAAACCCAGAATGACACCAGTTCTGGGCAGCTTCATCAGGCCTGTTGTTCTACATTAGCTTCAGTCTCTTAAGGGGAAATGAGAGCGTGTAATAAGGATTGTTCTAATTATTGATCCACCACTTTGAGGGTCCTTACAGAAAGCTACTGCTGGGGGATGGTTTTGTGATGATGGAATTTCTTAGGGAGCCCTTGTAACTGGAAACCATTGCATGTGGGGATTTGTTTATCCTACCCCTGGGAAAAAAAAAACATGTCTGCTTGTGGTTCCTGGTCTGTTTCATGATGACAGTAGATTTTTGTTTTTTGTGTATCAGGTGATTTGTCCTGAATTTTGACATCCTTTTAGCAATCACAGCTGCTGATTAAAGTGTGCGCGTGCACTGAAGAGTCAGAGAGACAAGTGGTGAGAAAGAGGGATAGTGGTGGAAAGAAAGAAAAGGACTAATAAATGTAGAGACTGTGTGTGTGAACAAGTGAGAGATAAGGAGAAAGGGAGAGAATTAGAGAGTGAAGGAGAGAAAGACGAGGGAGCAGGATCATAAGCCTAAAGGTCATTTGAAGGTGAGTGGCATCTTTCTTACTGCTCTTCAAATCTACGTGCTCCCTCACTCCCTCGTCCTCTCTGATGTGGTTTTTTATGTGGAACTATTGGGTGTTACTTCACATAACACAATCCTTTTACATTTAATACTTTTTTGTTCCTATTTTTGGCTCTATTCAAATGGGTGTCACTCAGATACAGACACAATTTCTCTGCCCTTACATCTGCAAAAAATGCTGATCATTCAGTGGGTTTTTATATTTGTTATATTAGACAGAGGAGAATTGTCTCCTCTGCCTAATATAACAATTATCTCATTTAATAGTTTGATCTATTTGGAAATTTTCAAAAGTGGAAATGGTGTTGGACAAGAACTCGTGAAAATAATTTTCTCATGTGAAGCCAATTATTTAATGCATATGAGAAAAAATCATACATGGCTGTCAGATGTGGAATGTAATTTTGGGAAATTCTTGACAACCACTGCATCTAGAGCTGATATAGGTTTTGACTGAAAACATTTGATCAACTGGAAAAATAATTAGCAAATTTTTGAGAATCAATAAATAATGAAATAAATTTCCAAGTAAAAAATTTAAAACTTGACCTTATTCCAATGGCTTGCTGAAAATATTATATGGTACACCACAGGATAGCAAGTCTGCACAGCAACAAATAATTTATTTTTTATTAGAACTGTAAATAAATTGAGGACATCATGGGTTAAACTACAGGACTTTCCTCTCTGAACTGTATACCACACACACCTCCATCATTCATGTCATGGAAATAGGACCAACTCACCTCTGATGCTCTCGTGTGAGACAGAAGGGCAGTTCAGAGCAGTAAGTGCAGTTCACCGTGAGATTATTCACACATAGTTACAGATACAGTAATGCTGCTTAATGATGTGATTACAGTGCTGGATGGTGTATAAGCGGGTCGGAAAGGGCAGACTAAAGGTAGATGAGTGTGAAGGAGGAGATAACGGAGTGGAGCCTTGATGAGGCCAGGGGGAAGCAGGAGTGATGGGCGTGCAGAAAGACAGGAGAAACAATGACCCTCTGAAAAGAGATTAAGTCAAGACTAGAAAACTGGATGATGGGCAATGCTGGGCTTGGTGTTTGAAAAGAATGAGGGACAGGTGTCTACTATGCACTAACAATATACACACAATCTGAGAGTGATTGATTAGCTCTCCATTTCTTTCACCTGCTGTTACTATAATGCCTAATTGTGCTTTAAAAGCTTAGCACTACCTACAGCTCCTTTTTTCCTCCTTCCCATTTGACGCATAAGTCTGTCTTTTGGTCAATCACAACTCACTGAAGCATGTGTGTGCATGTGTCTGCGTGTGTGAGACAACTCCCCCCACTCCTGCAACATCACACTCATTAATCCCCTACTGTGCATCAATGCCAGACCTCTTCCATCAGGCTCTTAAATGCACCAAATGGTGTGTCACTGGCATATGTGTGCATGAGTACATTTATGCATATATAGCAGGTGCTCCTGAGAAACCCACAAATGCAGCTTATCCTATTGAAATGGTTCTGCCTTTCTCTCTCTCTCTCTCTCTCTCTCTCTCTCTCTCTCTCTCTCTCTCTCTCTCCCTCTCTCTCCCTCCCTCTCTCTTTCTCTTTCTCACACTAACACATACACTAACACAGACACCATTGTGTTGACCCTTGGGACTCACGCCTGTATGGCCTGATAATTACTTTCTTTTGCTTGCCCCCACCTTCACTGCCACGCTGTTTCCCTGTCCTCCACTTAACCAACTGCCACGCCACCATCACATGCAGTGATAACTGGAATCATGCAGTCATTAGATTTCTGGCTTGATTTTTGTGGTTTCAGGATACGCACATGACTCTGAAAGCAAAAGAAACAAAAATGAAAAATTTGTTTAACAGCATACTTTTATAATCAGTATTTCTTAATACTGATTAATATTCTTAATAATATAATAATAATATTCTTAATAATCTTAGATTGCATATTCATTTCAACAGCTATGGGTCCGTCACTTAGTTTCTCACACATTTTCCCCCCAGAGCAAGCCTCAGTCCCTGGGCAAGGGCAGGAACGTGTAGTCCTGGCCATGCAGGCTGACGCTCAGAGGCTCTGGAGCTGAGGAAATGGGCTGTGTTAGGACAGATCGATGGTAATCACACCTCTTCACAGTTAGCTCTCCTGTGTGGGGGAAGGAAAGGAAAGGACAGAGGGAGGGAGAGTGTGTGAGGCGAGGAGGTGGCAGCAGGGGGTGTGTCTGTATGGAGCCCCCCCCTTGGGAACAGAAAAAAATGCTTAGATTCATGGTTAGAGAAAAAAAAGCTCTCCCACCCCCACCCCCTCGATCCAATCTACCCATCCCAACTCCCATGAACACTCACCCTTCTGTCTGAACATGCTGACTGCATTGGGACAGTGTTGTTTTAGCTTTAGCATGTCCAGGTCTTATACATCTACCAACTTCAGTGCTTTTGCCCTTTTTTTTCACTGCAAATGATTAAGCTGTTATGGTTCTTGTGAACCACATTTGCTCTTTTTTGAAATATGTATTGCTCTGAAGCACAGTAAACCTCCTGTAATGTCCAGCTAATCAACACAGCTACAATACAGGCTCTTAATATCACTTTGACACAACATATAGAGTGTATTTTTGCTTGTGGCCCTGAGGGATCAACTCCATTGCACCTAAAAGGAGGTAATTTAGTGTGAAAAGGTTGTGGAGTGTGTTTCTTAGCATGAAAATACTGTGTGCTCAGTGTGTGCGTGCGGCCTCGGGTGTGCTGTGTGCTATAGTGGTGGATAAAACAAACAGTGAAATGATCACTCTTGTCACCTGCTGGCAGTAGTGTACATTTTAAAAACACACTTGTGCTGAATGCAGAATTGCACTGGATAATGGGGAAAGGTTGATTGTTGCTCCAAGGTGGGATTGGTATTCTTTTACTCAGCTGGTTATGTATGTCAGAACACTAGAAAAATAGACCTTCAGACAGAGGAGCATTAAACACACACACACACACACACACACACCGGAGACATCTTTGGCTTCAGTTCTTGTGTTTTTATTACATTTGTATGGACAGCCAGAATAGAAGCAAAGCATTCTGTCTGCTTAGTGCTCGATGCTGAATAATTCACAAGCAGCTTTGCCAAACATGTTTGCACTCTGTTACCAGTGAACATTCACAGCATATTGTGGGATGGGAACTGTATTTCATCATACTCATGACCAGTGTCCTTACTGAAAGATATCTGAAGGCACAGGAAATTCCAAATAATAACACAGCCTAGTTTAACATAGACTTACTGTTTGAAAGCTTGAGAGAGGTAAAAGAAAATTCAGAGAAAATTTGGTTTGATTGAATGACACTATGTCTGAAATGCAAGCACAAAGCCAGGTTCAGAGCAGAGTGGTCATATATAATATGCCAACATCTGCGCTCTTTCCAAATGTCCTCAATTTCTAACCCATGGTCTGCTGAGTCTTTTACCCTTTCACATTTTCTCCCTCTGTCCTCCCCTTTTGCCCTCTTCCTGCTTCTTCCTGAGCATAACCAGAGGAAAGAAATCAGTGCCTGCCCTGGAGATCTTAGCAAAGAAATGTGGCTCTGTTCTGCCCTATGATCCAAACCACCTTTCTCTACAACTTTCTACAATCTGGTACTGTCATTCTCATCAGTGAGCATCAGAGGTTATTTGTTGTTTTTTAAAAATGAATGCATAATTAGACCCATTCATAAATCCCTGTTTTTCTGAAAGACCTTTTGAAGACCTATTTCTTGCATGCATGCCTGAATAAAAGACCTGCAAGTACAGGATTAGCAAGGAATCGTCTTTGCATGTTGTGATGTGACTTTACCCCCAGGGCAGAGCAGGTATTCAGGATTTATGGGATGCTTTGTCTCTAGGTGCCCTCTGAGCCCACTGCTCCTACCAGAAATCCATCACTAATGCTGTACAGCAAGGACAAAAACACTGGAGGCATGGAGAGGAGTAAAACTTGTAGTGAAGACTGAAACCAAAAACAATAGTAGTAAATGCTTAAGTTAAGAAGTAATGCTGAGCTCTAGATAAGATGTGATTTTAAAAAGAGAAAATGGGAATAGGAAAACTACAGAAATGGAGCTGGAAAGATTCACTGGTTCTACCTGTAATATAATATTTGCAATTCTTATTCATTCCACATGCGATTAATCATTTTTCTTCTGCATCACTGAATGGAGAGCTATCATATTAGCTTTAGTATTACCCCTTCCTCTTCCTCTTCTGGTGCATCATTCCCCCTAGTTGGTTACAGCTGCTTTCACAAACACTCAATATATTGAAAATAGAACAGCCCTACAGCAATTTCTAGCCAGCTCCCTTGATGAGTCTCTCACTGGATATTTTTGGTTTCTTTTTTGGATGTTGTTTTGAAAGCAGTTTGAGACACCTCGCCTTCTCTCTGGGATCTGTCTCATCTTTCTTTTATCTTATCTTATATCCATAGTAGTAGTATGATCTCATCCTGCAGGGAAAGTGAGTAATGCCACAATTTGTCTCCACTTTAGAACATAGAAAACATTGGATGCCTCTTGTATTTAGGATTTGTCATGGTATTTATGTTTTGAGGTCAAACATAAAGTTTTTTGGACTGTATACATAATAATTTGTAATTGACATCATCATGCTGTTATTTCAGTTATTTCCATTTTTTTGATGCAGAAAATAAATCAACAGTTGGGAAAATCAATTGTTATTGTTAAAGTTAAACAAATACTAAACTGTTACTGATTACAGCCTTTCAGATATGAGAATTTGGTCCTTTTCTTTCTAGTTTATTGTTGAAAAGCTGAGATTCATTATCAGCCTGATGTGACTGATCCAAATTAAACACACTGCAATCCCTGTAGATACCCAAGTTTAGGTGTTAGAATCATAGAAGAAGATGGAGCATTGAATCATTAGTCACCTTCGATTCATCAAAACATAATTGGCAGATTAATCACTAATGAAAGTTCCTGTTTGTTTTAGTACTGCATTTAATGGGCTCAGTCTCAAAGGTTAGTGTAAGACATTATTTACTATAGTATTAAAAAGTAGACACTGCTTCATCCTCTGTCTACCCTATGAAGTTCTAATTGCACACTTTGCTATCTGTCAGCATCAGGCTTGATCTGATGCACTGAGACGCAGCAATATGAGTCAGGTTGTTGTTAGTGTTGCTGCTGACGAAGTTGCTGTCACCGTGTGTGTGTCTGCATGTGTGTGTGTGTTGCTGACTCGGATGTTGTCAGCTGCCATCTTGACACCCACTGTGCACTTTTAACTTTTCTGAGACCTTCCCTCCTGACAGCCAAATGGCTGCTCCAACCGTTAGGAAAAACCATGGACACAAATACACTCACTCACTCATACACTCACTCACTCACACACACACACGCACACACACAAGTTGCTGAAGTGACCAATTACAATAAGCATTTGAACTAAGCAGAAATGACTCACAGTAGACAAAAACAGAAAAGGCTGTGCTTGTTCCTCATCTCATGGGGTCAGGGTGACTTTTGCATCATGTGTTAGGACTTGATCTCTATGATGTAATGTTTTGGGTTAAAACAGATTTAAAGGCATTTCAGATCTTGTTGATGACCCTGTTTGGTGACATCAAATGAAGAAACTGGCTGCATAGAGACTCTTATATCACATTAAGATTCAACCGTTTACTTCAGTGTCACCATGATGCTATTATTGTTATGAGTCAGACACAAGACATTTTGCAACTTGTGAGGGGCTTTGGCACAAATGGCTGATTGAATGGGAAAGGGGTAGAGATGCGTGACTGTATGTGTGTGTGTGTGTGTGTGTGTGTGTGTATGTTCAGTATGTGTGTCTGTTTGTAGATAACATACATATTGATGTTACATCTATGACACACTTTGAGGTGAGTTGGCTGCGAGGGCAGAGACTCTATGGGCCTCAGTTGATAATTCCACACATACCATCCTTTACCTGGTAAAGAATGTCTAAAAAATGTACAGTATTTCTATATTACAGCTGACATTATATATACCAGCACCAGTTTCACCACAAAGTAACAACATAGCATGTGTGAGACATATGGAAAATATGAGGTGAAGTGTATCAGATGACAATCCACCTCAGTGAAGAGAGCAGATACAGAATGATACTAAGCTGCAAAGAGGAATGAGCTGTGTGTGTGCGCGCGCGCGCGCGTGCGTGTGTGTGTGTGTGTGTGTCTCGTGTGTGTGTGTGTGTGTTATTTTGTTGGCTGCTGTAGCCAAGCTGACTGTACCCATCAGTCAAGGTTGTGTCTTATTATCGGTCATTAGTATCTACTCAGTAGCGACCTTGACGCTACCTGCTGGAGCATGTATATGTTCTATAGTAGGCAAAATGAATGTGTGTATGCATCTAGACTGCTTTGTTCACTGCATTATAGCGCACTGAACAAAGTGTGTTCAAAAATGATTTTTTACATATACATGTTGTTTTTTAAGCATATGAAGCCTTGATGAGCGGTGAGTTCTGGTTGTATGTGATGAATGGATGCACAGGAGGATCAGAGCAGGTCAGGCAACATGGCCTTGTACATAGGGGGTGGCAGAAAAAAGATGCCACTCACATATTTTAGAGCTACAGGACTAATGCTGGACTAAAGTAAAAGTGCTGCCACCCACAATAAAAAATTGTCTGCCATGCAGGACAGTAGGCTGAGGCCCAACTGCCAGTAATCATTTACTGCCTGGTAACTTTTACCTACTATGACAGATACACAGTAATATGCAAACATTATATCAGTGTATCATCAAATTCTCACACAGGTATTTCACTTATTTAGGATGTGATGCATTTAGGGAATAGTTCAACATTGAGACTAGTTGTATCTTCCCAGAAATATAATTGATTGTTGTTTTTATTGTTTCATTTCTCATTTCAATATAGCAAGACACTGCTTGTAAACATAACCTGTATAAGCAAAAGAGATAGCAACTTAGCAGCATAAAGAGCTTTGTTTTTCTCTTTCCCCATTTTTCTTTTAGTCACATGGTGTAACTTTCAGGGCCATTTCACCTCAAGTGTAGGGACTAGGATAGTTGGCTTGACATCTGCTAGTATTATTAATCTAAATGAGTTGGTCTAAGCAGACAGACTTAATGGCTCTGTCTGTTTGAATATATTAAAATCATCCTTTAGGCCACGCTTGGCCCAGCTGACCTCCTAAACTCTCATGACCTCAGGGATTGATGTGGCTTGGTCATGGTGTCACTATTGTGACAAGGAGACTGATATAGCTTTATTTTTTTGGTCTTGTTCCAAGAAATCCTGCAGCTGTAGTAGTTTGTCTTTTGGGATATACTGACCATACAAAACACAGGTGAATTTCTTTACTCTCAGCACTACCATTGCCTGTCGTGCTGCCATATTTGGGCAGTGCTGCTATTATGGATTTGGGCCTCCCCATTTAACAGCCTAATACTTTGTGTGGCCTGAGGGGCAGCTGGCTGTTTCAGCATCTAACAGCCTGCTGCCAAGAAGAAATGCCAGCATCTGAAAGATCATTGCTCCAGTATAGGATGTTGTAACATGTAATAACCTGTATTTGTAGAGGACGATACAGATATTTAAGAAGCATAAATGAAAATTCATTGGAGAGGATATTAGACAGTGGCAGTGTGCATCCTTTTTCACTCGTCCTTTTTTCTCTTTCTTCTCCCTCTCCTCTCTCAGACATCCTCTGTGTCTGGATGGAGCATTTGGTCTGCTTGGCCTCGTGTCAGAGGGTGATCATGAAGGATTAGAATGCTATCCCCTAATTTTAACATGTTTACTGAGCCATTCGTGTGCGCTTTATGTTTAGTTTAGGTGCTCGTGTGCACGTTCGTGACTGGGTCTGCCTGCGTGTGTGTGTGCGCGTGCTGTGTGGAGACTGAGGGGGCTTCAGGGGGGACAGATGGCTCGTGGTCTGCTCTCGTCTGGTGCTCTGCGCCTGCCAAAGATCAGGCAAAAACAGTTACAGAGCTCTCCACTTTATTCAGCCCTGCTCAACTGGCCAAAATAACAGACGTCTAACTGTTTTAAAGATAGCTATATGGGCTATCAAAATGTTATGGCAGAAATGACATTTAGAGCAGATTTTGTTTTGATTCACAAACAGAATATATTTGACAGTGAATGCCTGGTTTTGTTCTTTGGCTGTAGGAGATTTTCATTGTTAGCAGACTACAGCAGAGTTTTTGACTGGCAGAGAAGCACGTGTTTATATGCCATCTTTCAAAACTGCAAAACCTTACTTAAAAATTTATTAGGGGGATTCCTGCAACTGCTTCATCCGGTTCCCTCAGTTTAAAGACATCATGAAAACAACTGAGTTCAGTGGATCAGGGGAATGGGCAAATTTTACAGAAAGAATCATTTTTCTCTTCAAAGGAGCTTTTAAAATAATTTCTGAAGTTTTGTCTATAAAAACGAATGCCTGGTCAGATCCCAGATAGATCTGGTAGGTGTTTTCCTGGATGTGTGAGGATTGAGCTAAATATGTTTTTCTGCTGTGTTGCTTTGTTAGTGACAATAATGTGGACGAGAAGCTTCTTAGACTTGGCCTCTTTCTTTCCGTAAAGTCTGGAGAAGTGCCACACTGTCTGCTGTAAGGTTCTCCACAGAGAATTAATTATCAGCACCACACACACATAAACGGTACACAGGTGCCAACACTCACACACCAGTAGATACAGTACAGTTGTGTTTACATACACATATGTAATCTGCTTACTTAGATGTACTGACGGAATTGCTAATAAATAGGGCACTGAGGAAAAAAAATGGACAGAGAGACTGGCAAACCTGTCAGAAGAGACAACTTCAGACTTGGTTATGTAACTTTAAATGTCACACTCACTTCAATTTAACCATGCCCTGTTGAATTTAGGAGCCAGATGGGCATTAAGTCTCTCATTCTGTCCAAAGTACTTGCACCTATGGTAGTCTAGCTGTGGGGCTGAGCCAGTGGAACAGTTATAGGACATGTACCTTTGAAGGCTAGAATGAGCTGAAGTTACTTTTTGATATCTGTTGCTTAAATGGACATCAGAGCCATTCAGAGAGTAAGATGGCATAACACAGTCTTTGCCTGTCTGTAACACACATGCAGACGTGCACATGAAAAAAATGGGGGATGGGAGGCTACACATAATTTAGAGATATTCAATGGTGGCAGGGGGAGGAGGAGAAATCAAACAAACCGGTCAAAAAAAGAAAGAGACAGGAAATTGGTAAAGATTTTTAAAAGATCTGAGTAAAAAAGGAGCTGAAAGGTGATTCTCAAAACTTGTACCCCTCCATCGCTATCACTTCTTTTCCACCAGAAATGAATTTGAACACGCTGTGAAGAGGAATAGAGTGGCGATCATCAGTGATGGATGCCTGCAGTTGATGAAGTGCTTTAATCATGCACCTTCGCACACACTGAAGGAGACTTTGAGAGATATTTTTCTTGTCTCTCACATTACTTGAAGAACACCACGGAAAGGGAAGACAGTAAGTGACATGGAATATCCTGCTGTCATTCAGGACAATTTAAACTGACATAGATGCCTCACAAACTGACACAGAAGAAGTTGTCATCAGGTTAATTATGTTTTATCAGTTCATGCTCAAGTTTATATAGCACCTAGAGATACAGAAGCAAGACAAGAACCGATCCATGTTCCTTTGCGTTCTTGGCATCAGTCTGTGTGAGTGACCTGAGTCTGTGCGTGTTTTACACGAGTGTGTTTGTATTTTATCTACATTACAAAATCAGTCCCACAGCATGTACAGTGTGCAGGCAAACACACCCGTGGCTCTAACCCAATGAGGAGTGCGCATCTAGCAAACACTTCTTATTCATGAGTACTTTGTGTGGAACGTAATTCATATTTTACCCATGCACTCATTGAAATGCACACATTTATGTGTTATATGTATTCCTTTCCATATAGATGCATACACACTCACTGTATGACTCATCTTGGATTCAGCTCTTCCAGTTCACCTATGTTACCTACCGTTCACACAAGATTAGCTCTTAATATTGGGAATAGTTGGTTCATCCACTGGTTAGTCATTTGCATTTTTATGTCCCATTACAGGATCACAAAGATTGGAGAATCACTCACAAGAAAATGTCTTTGTGGAGAACTGTCTTTTTGACACAAAAGGTGTTTTAAAATGGTTTATGAACTCCTCTTTAGTCATTACTTTGAAATGGCTTCAGTTCTCAGCAGTGTGGACTATGGATTATTAAAATGATTCAAAAGCTAGCAGTGACTTAGAGGTCTTATTACTAAGAGACACATTTATTAAACTGTAATTTTAAAAATAATTCATAGACTTTGTGAGTGGGATCCATTGTGACATTTAAGCTACATGTGTGTTTTGTATTCATTTCATTTTCGATGAAATTCACAAGGTCATTCATGAGTTTATGATATTCAGTCAGTTATCATCTGTATCTCTACACTAACTAATGGCTATGTGTTATTTAGAGGGCTCTAATGTAATGGCACACCATAGAGAATATGGTTTCTTCACTCTGCAAACAGTGTTGTTCTCTGCCACAGCAGGTCGCTGCTAGCTGCTTTAGAGGAAGAAGCAATAGAGACCAAAATAAAGATAAATGCATAAACAAATACTGGACATATATTCACCAAGAGGTCGGAAATGTGACTTCAAATGAACGCTATTGTTTTTTGGTTTATGCTGAATATCTAGGTTGGTCTTTTCAACATAAATATGCCAGTGCTGTGTTCACTGCCCCCAACTGGACAAACAATTTTATTGCAGGTTTAATTGTTTCTGTGTGTGTGTGTGTGTGTGTGTGTGTGTGTGTGTGTGTGTGTGTGTGTGTGTGTGTGTGTGTGTGTGTGTGTGTGTGTGTGTGTGTGTGTGTGTGTTCTTCCCACAGTATGCATACTTATATAGTAATGTATATTTTTCATTTATTCCTTTTTTTTTTTTATAAGGGGTCCTCCAGTCAGTGCAGCTCATTCTCTTTTATGTGCAGTGCAATCAAAAAACATGTAAACAAAATATTGGGAAACATTAAAACCTACGAAGCAAATAAAATAAAATAAAAAAGATAAAGATAGACACTGAATATAACAAGAGAAACAGCTGGATCAAATGAGTCAATAATGTTTTATTTAATCACTATAGCTTGTCTTTTGGCTGTGCACTCTCATGAACAAAAAACCTTCCAGATGTGCACACGTAAAAAGTGTCCCAGTGAGGACTGTAATGTTTTATGCAGCTGTCATGCAGGAGACTGTCCACCAGAGTCCAGTGTTTAACTGTTGAACAGCATCTGCTTCAGGTCAGATCGAGGGTAGATGAGTAAGGGCAGAGGAGAAGACAGGACTTACAGTAACTAAACCCTGAAATGTTGTTTAGTACCTCTGGTCTCCTGTCGCTGTTTTGCCATGCACCCTGTCATTTTGTTATTTAACTTTGTCTATGCCTCTGTCATCGTCTGTGTGTGTTCTTCTCTTGTTCTGTTTCTGTCTCAGCCTCCCTTATGTCCCTCCTCCATTTATGTATAATCATCCTCTTACTTTGCTTCGCTTCAAGCTGTAACTGATGATTGTTTCCATTATCTCTTCATCTGTGGATGATTTGATTAATCTATTAATCATTTGATGTATAAAATGTAAACAAAAATGTAAAAACACTCAAGGTGGCATCTTCAACCAATAGTTCATCTAAGCCAAATATATTTAGCTTATATCATAAATAAATAATTTGGCAGTTTTCCCATCTGTTTATGTTTAACTAAGCACTGAAACTGTTAATCAGCTAATCATTTCAGCTTTGCTTTCCCTCTTTTTCACCCCTCTTTTACCGTCTCTCTTCACTTGCAGACTTTTTCTTCTCTCAGCTGTACCCCCCCTCCACCCTCCTTTTTCACTCCTCCTCTGTAACTCTTCATTTGTCCCACCTTTGCTCATCTGGAGCCTGTTTTAGGGTGACTTTTTGGCGGGACAGCTATTGATCCAGCTTGGTACACTAGTGTGTAGATTTCACCTGTACAGCTGACGAGCCATTTGGATGAAATCCAATGCGACATTTGAGTTCCTTCCACATCATTGTCAGCATTATTGTACCTGGTCCCAGACAGTATAGAAATGGAAGACCTCATGTGTACAGCAGTAGTAGAACTGCATCACTGCATATGGTGATGAGGTTGCAAATGATTTTTATGACACCTGATTATGCCTCTAACCTCAAACTAAGCACAGAAATAGGAAATTAAATGTATTTAGCTGTCTGACATTTGCTTATTTTATCCCTCCTCTCCCTCTCTTTGTCTCCTTTCTACCTTTCCTCTCTGCCTTCTCAGCTCCCTCCCTCACTTCCTCTGTTTTCTCCCTCTAGTCCCGAAGGGTGCATGTCCCAGGCGACAGAAGGGAGCTATGCCCTTGAGTGAGCTCTGTGCAGCAGGAGCAGAAAAGAGAAAAAAAAAAAACCGTGTTAGCTTAGTATGTGTTATATGTTTTATATGTTCTCTACAAGTATTGTGGATAATAACCAGAATGAAGATGGTGTGTGTACTTTACAGCTCCTCTGATATGGCTGAGGAAGGTAGGGAGATCATTTGGATTAGCCCAGAGCCTTTTTTATTCCTTTTGAATATATAAGCATTTCAGTTTTTTTAGGGTTCGATGTCCATCGATCCATCTATTATATATACCAGCTTATTCCTATTTAGGGTCACTGGAATCTGCTGGCTCTCAGCTCGCTTCCTGTGAAAACCCATATGAGGGTGCCCTGGCTGCTTTGGTGACTCTAGATAACCTTGAGCCAATCACTGGCCCTCATGAGGGCAATGTCTCACACTGAATGTCAGAAGCTTAATACAATTATGGAGTAAAGCAATACTTCAAACAAATATCACAGTGTTTTGGATTAGTACTCTATAGCATAATTATTGCACATTAATCATATTTAGTCAGATTGGTTAGAAATAGTCAGGAGTGAGAGGTTTGTAAGTGGGAATTCAGTCTAATATTGTCATGGATTTAGTTATTAGGCCCGAGCAGGGACCGAGCTCCCAGCGCAGGGACTATTATAATCGCTCAATGGGCAAGGGATGAAGAAGCGTTTACAGCCTTATTTGACCCCCTGAACGTGTGTGAAAACTCACCAAAATTTGCACTCCCCTCAGAATCGCGTCACAATTTGATATTTTATGGGTTTCATAAACGACCTCAAAAGAATGGCTCTGCGGCGCCCCCGACAGAGGTCGAGATACATTGGGCCTATGGGAAGTCATGTGACACTTTTTTCATCGTACAGTCGCAAAACCTGGCACACATCTTCTTCATGTTAGGCCAGGCAAAAAAGCTTATTGTGTCCCGGTCGTGTGACCGACAGGAAGTCCACCAGCTGGGGGTTTATCTCGTTGTCATTGAGTTCGTTGATTATGCTCACCTCGTATTCTTTCGAACTCCTCCTTGGGCTTTTGACCGATCGAGCTCATTTTTGGCCAGCGTCACCTAGACCCATGGGGCTGCAAAAGTTATCCAAATTCTTTGAATAAGTATTACGGTTTTCCTTTGGCGGGCGCGGCAATTTGGCCTAGGCTTTTGGCTCGCCGCCGTTTCTTCAACTTGTAATAACTCTCACACGCATTGTCGGATTGGAATCGGACCAATTGATGAATTGTAGTCCCTGCCGCCCTGGACCCATCTGATTAAACTAAATCCAAATAGGCCATATAGCGCCCCCTGTATAACGATTTGAAAATTGCCATTCAAACCAAACCATTTACTTTGTCAAAATTGTACCAGATTTGGCACACACATCCTTTAGGGCATCCTGATCATAAAAGCCGATCGGACCCATGCCCTAATTTGCATGTGGTTGCCTTGGCGATGACCGGATCTCGCCATTCGTTTCCTATGGGAATTTTGCAAAATGTCCAGATTTTGTCAGAACGGTACCAGATTTGGCACAGACATCCGTGGGGGTCCAGTGAAGGACGTGGTCTACTTGGGGGGGTGTGGGGGGGGCGGATAGCGCCCCCTATGCAGTTGCACTTACTTTGTCAGAACTGTATCAAATTTGGCACAGACATCCGTGTGGCTCCAGGAGAGGACGTGGTCTACTTGGGGCGGTGTGGGTGGGGGGCGGATGGCGCCCCCTATGTTCTTGCACTTACTTTGTCAGAACTGTACCGAATTTGGCACAGACCTCCGTGGGGGTCCGCTGAATGACGTGGTCTACTTGGGGAGGTGCGGTCTCCTCGGGGGAGGGGTTTTGGGGGGGCCGCCGATTTTTGGGGGACGGTCGATTCGGAGGGCGGGGGGGCTTGGAGAGGCGTTTCGTTCGGGGAGGCCGTTCGCTTGGGGAGGCGGTTCGTTCGTGGAAGCGGTTCGCTGGGGGACGCGGTTCGCTCGCGGGGGCGGCTCGCCGGGGGAGGCGGTCCGCTCGAGGCGAGGGCCGATCATCGCCGCTTGCGGGTATATTTGTAAAATCTTTTTCTGAGCTTATTTGAGTGTTCTTGAGCAAAAAAGTAAATTATTCTATTTTGCATTGCTTGTTCTTAAAGTGTCTCCTAAAACACAAATAAGTATCACTTTCAATTAAACCCACTGCTAATTCCCACCTGTTTTCTCAATTGAATTTCCAGAGAATGTCCAACTATATTGTTACTGTACAAGGATAATGTGGTATATATTCTTTTTTCAAAGCTAACCCTTTCTGATTAGAAGTAGCTTCAGCTCAGATTTTAAAAAACTACAAAATGAGAATAACAGAAAGAAACAAGAAAAGATTCACATCCCAAAAAGAGAAATATAAATACATATATACTATCTGTTTACATTTTACTTCCTGCTCATATTAGACTTCCAATTCTCAAATAGTCAATTGTCCAAATAAATAAAAGATGAAATACCACCACCCTAAGAATTTGCATTCAGCATATAATTACAGATAATATATCAAACAATGCTTTGGTTCTGGTGATAGGTTCTAACATAAGAATGATTGAGGTGCGCTGTGCACACGAGCACAACTGTGTCAGAAGAGATAATTTTCCATAAGAGGCTTGACTCTCTTCTTCTGTTGTAACCTCCCTCGTAGCCATGGTAACCTTGCCGTTTCCAAGGAGGCCTGTTCACTGCAGTGCTAGTGTGAAGGGGCCTGTGATCCACCAATCACATGTTCAATTCACCTCTTCTGGTCCAGAGCATCTGTCACTCCCCCTGTCAGCGCTCACGTACACCGCTCTCCATCTCTCCTTTTGAATTTGACTGGTTCTCGCTGACTGTAATGCTCTTTGTCTCTCGTCTGAAAGTTGATCGCACTGGAAAATCCCCATAGCGTAAGAGACGCCATTCTTCTGGACTAGACACTGAATGTGAAAGCAGTGTATGAGGGATGGATGGCTGCATGTGACTGTGTATTCTCTGTGCGAAGTTGTACATCACTGTGTGTGATATTAACAGGCAGCGCTGCCAGAACAGCAGTATTCCTGCTATAAATAATATATAGCTGTAATGCTGATGAACTGTGCTTATTTTTTATTATCATGACACCACAGGCAGGAGGAAAGAGAAGCCCAGTGTTTCCCTGCTAAAACTTAATAACCGGAGCGTTTGTCTACTTATCTGTGTAGACTGACAGCAAAAGGATTTCTTTAGGCCAGTATTCCCTCAGGATTATACCTGTATTGACCAATTCTGCACCACAGTGACAGAGTAGAGGTCAGAGTGGTGGACGGACTTGACCAAGATGTCTTCTTTTAGTCACCATTCCTTATCACAGTTAAGTTGCCTTCGCCGCAAACTTCCCCTAAACTAGCAAATTCATTATTTTGTTTGAGTAATATTTGTTGCTACTACAGCACAAAGGTGTTTTTGAAGATCACTGAACCCTTTCAAAAACATCCTTCAGCATAATGTGAAGTTCTTGAAATAGCCAAATATCATTTATACTCTCTCTAAGGTCAATGTATTTTGTGTATACTCAGAGCAACAGTTTCATCATTTGGCTTCTCACATGAAAATAAAAGCTTTGGGAACATTCAGCTGTAGGTGGTCCTCCCAGATAAGATAATCAGATCACATACCTCCCACAGGTGTAATAGCCCAAGATCAAACATATAACATACAAAGATTGTGCTGCATGTTATGCTTTTTAACCTCAACTGTATTTTCCATTCTGCTCACACAGATAGTGATCAGATTCTGGTACTTTGGGTACCTTTTTAAGAAGAACAGTGAGTGTACTTGGCTGCTTCCTGCACTGAGGTTTAGCTACGGTATGAGCAGGATTTGAGAGGGAAGACAGGTGGGGGTGAGCTTCTCATCCCCAGCTCCCACTCTGCTGACAGCAGTGGAGTGTTAGAGGTGGGAGAACAGAGGGTGCCCCTAATACCAACGGAAAAGCCCCTAATCTCTCAGTTGAAATGTCCCAATTGATTGTTCGGATGGGTGGGCCTCATTGGTGCACGCGCCCCAAAATAGCATCTGGTGTTGTTGTTGTTCTTGGCTCTTATTAGCCATGCGAAACAGCACAAGTAGACACACAGAGAATCGCTACTGCTAGGTATAATGCACTGAGATCCTCCTGGTTGATTCTGTGCAACGAGGTCACACTCAAAACACACACACACTCACACTAGCCTTTGTTCGGGGGAAAAAAAGCTGATAAGCAGGATGGCAATAAAGAGCCGTGTGCTGGCAGAGACCGAGGGAGGCAGGGAGAGTGAACCAGAGAGAATGAGTGGGAGGGATAGAGGGAGAGTGGGTGGGATAACAAGCGCGGGGAGGCGGGGGGGTTGACATATCTTACTCGAGTCATTTTAGCTAAAGTATTTGTTTCAGCTTCTATTTTCAGTTTGGGCCCTCTCCCTGCTTGACTCCTCAACCTTGGATATCAGGATCACAGTCACACTAGCCCACCCCACCCCTCAGAGTAAATGAAGGTGAGAAAGAAAAGGAAGGAGGCAGATAGGGAGGAAGAAACCTCAGCTGTTATGGTAAGTCAGGGTGCTCTTCCTGCACCCACCTCATTCAAAGGTGCATTCTGGTACACGGACAAGCTTGTGTGAGGCAAAGGGGATTTACCCATGTTGACATATTTTTAAAAAAAAAGCTAGATAAAGAGACGGGTGGGAGGGAGGCGGCAGCAGAGATTTGCAGTGCGTCCTTTCTGCAGCGTGAAAGACGCTCAGCGCTTTGTTTACTCACCACTGGAGAAACACATAGACCCCCTCTCGTCTCTTTACCACCAGGCATCCTCTTCTTTTCTTTTTCCTACTCACTACTTTCCACCCAGCATCCCTCTGTCTGATGTGCAGGGCATCGACCAGGCAGCGGAAAGAACTGTTGAGTCTGCTACCTCCAGTGCAGGCATTTCTTTGTGTGCTTTCATTTTTTTATGCTGTGTCCTGTGCCAGTGGCACCTTGCTCTCCACTCTAAGTGGGATGGATGCCCAGGAGGTTAAGGAAAGGACAGAGCTGACTGACTGACTGACTGACTGACTGACTGACTGACTGACTGAGTGGATGACTGGTTGGCTGCTTGACTGACCAGCCACTCTGAGCTCAGGTTTCACTCCTCCTCATACAGAGGAGAGGAATAAAGAGGGAAAGAAAGTGAACATGGCTGTAGAAGAGGGTGCTGTCTTTCTGGCTCAAGTGAGTAGTCCTTACATTTGGATTTATTTTTAGATTTTCAGGTGTGCTTTTTGATACATAAAATTTAGATTAATGTTGTAGGTTGATATTAAGTTGAACAAATATGAGAGAGATTATAACTGAGACTGAGAGACCTAGTCCTCTATCATGTGTAATGACTGAATGGGTGTATTTGAGCATGGAAAGTCAGCTGACCTGCAGCAATCAGTTGAACAGTGCACATTAGGGAAATTGGTGCCTAGACTGTTAGTTTGTGCCACATCCAAAATGTATGCGTGTATATTTATGTTGTTTATACTGAGGCATGTGTTTATTATTAAGCACATTGGATGTTTTTTTCCCTTAAGGGAATGGTTTAAGATTTTTGGAAATTGCCATTCTCCGACACTGATTTAACAAACAAGATATGACATGTTAATGACTGAGTTTTAGAGGCAATAATAGACCATTTTTTTAGCTTTGGTTAGAGCTAGGCTAGCTGTTTCCACCTGTCTGTGATCTTTATGCTAAGGTATCCATCTCCTGGCTCTAGTTTCATATTTTCTGTATATCTCATCTAACGCTCTCAGCAGAAATGTCTTCAGAGTCTTTTTTCAAACTGTTCCTAAGCTTGATTTGTTTTCAGTATTGGTATGGAAATCATCACCAGTACCTTAAGCTTTTAAAACACTGGATCAAGAAATGAATTTACTCATTTGCTCATCCATCCATCTGTTCATTCATACATTTTCTCCCTCACTCACACTGTCATTCCTCCTAGTGGTCATTCGAAAGCAGGGCACTGTCTACACACATCACATTAAACCACATGTGTAGTGCTCCTGAAATGTGTGGTTCTTTCCATCGGCAAAACTACTACCACAGAGGGATGTTTTAAAGTGATAGCAAACATGAGAAGTTTTGTACATTTAAAATCAAAGGAGACTTTATAAAGGGGATACACATTTATCAATATCTTATTGATATTGATAACTTATTGATATTTATCTATATTTAGCAGTGAGGGAAAGCATCTTACTATGAGGGAGTAAGTGGTGGAGGAAATAGGGAAGTTCAACAGTTTAAAGGTGGATTGGTGGGATGAGGCTCTTTGGCACTGCTGGGGGTTGTGGGCTGCCACTGGATGCCCCTGTCTTTGTGCTCACAGAGCTGTGGAGCTCTGAGTGTTTGTGCTGTCAGGAGAGCAGGGATAATGTGAAACAATACAGCTGCTGCCGGTCTGGCTCTCCTCTTCTTAAGCTTGCTTGGTTCACCCAGAGCCTACAGCAATGACATCATGCCCTGTGTCTGTGTTTGTGTGTACATACTTGTACCTGCATGTGTTGAACGTGTACAGAAGTGCACAATAACATTTATACGTTTATGTAACCCTTCTTATCCATGGCTGCCGTGCAAAATGGTGCGTGCTCCATGTGAGTTTCTGGTTTTTTTTATAGTATGTATTAGGTGCAGAACCAGACTGACATCATCTGAGTCTGGCAGCCTGGGGATATCAGCCTTTATACAACTAAAAATCCTCTATCCATGTATCACTATGTTGAAAAGAAGAAGTGCCAAGTACAAATTCAGCGGAAAGGAAAACAATGGCTCTGCAGCTCTAAAGCATCATAAATCTCCATGGTTAGAAAGAAGGAATGTGAACCACCCATATATCTGAAGAGCCTGACAGAAATTGCATCTCAATTCCATACTACATAGCAAGTGTATACACAATGTATTATATTATATTTTGCAATTAGTATACAAGAAATCAATAAAATTGATCGATGTAAACCTAAAAAGAAATGATACAATTTGTACACTGCTGGTTCTCAAGCTGCAACTTTGAAATAGTGCTGCCAATTATACTTAAGAAACATTTTTAAACCTGCCTAAAAGAGATAAATTCCTTATTGGCAAGTATTTATGTAGTAAAAGAAGCTAAAGTAGTTTTGGTAGTTTTAAAATGAGTGTTATTCTGATAAAGGATGCCCAAATTAAGAGTCATTCGATTAAATTGGCCAGGCTGTAGGTGTACCTTTATAAGTCTACTATAATGATAACAAGATATTGCAATACAGAGGTCATTTAACAGTTTCAGTGTTAAAAGTTCACTATAGAGAATGACACAAAGTTATTTATAATGTCCCAGGACAGTACACACCATTGTCATAATGCTTAAAAAACACATTTAAGGGTTTTTTGAGCGGATGAGTTTAAACCTTAAACCTTTACTTTTTGATGATGTAAAAGATTGAGCTTTAATGTGTTGATGTGTTAATATATTGCTCTGAAGTTTTTAAATATGACTCTTAATAGATAGGTGTAATAACCTGCTCAAACCCACAATACATGTTACAGCCCATTGACAACCCTTTAATAGGCTGCTATGTAGTATTTCTCTTTTTCTTTTCCCTTTTTTAGAGCATCTATAGCTACTAGTCTGTTACCTGAGGGCATTTTTAATTAGAACTGAGATGGTTAATTGTCATTTTTACTGCATCTTACCCACAAATTATCTGTATTTTTGACTTTTTTAAGACTGTAACTAGAAGTGATGGTATAATTCACAGTCTTTCCAGTTAGACATTGTGCAGCAGATTTCTGCTCCTTCTCTCACTGTCATCCTCTCACTTCTGTTTAACATTAATGCTTTCCTTCAGGCTTAACCTAGTCTTTAATGTCCCCATTTTCTTTGAACCTCTGATCTATGGAGGCTTAATGATATTTCTCTTACTAATCTGTAGCCCTGTCTCATGTAATGCTTCATTCACAAAGACTTCAAGATCCCTCATCTTGGATGTAGATGGGAGTGGAGGGATGGTTGGATATGTTGGTCACTGGTTTTCACTGCAGGCATTAAGGGATAAACTGATGAGAGCAAAGAACAGTGATTTATGGATGAAGACTATTTAATCTGTTGGCATTTAAGCTCAGGCAGAGGCAGAGTGAGATGCAGGGGGTGGTAGTTCAAAGATTGAACTACTCAGTTATACATCAGCCTCCAAAAGCAATCAGTTGTCTTCTATTAAATATCTACAATAAATGATTGAAAGAAGACCACAGTACTGTCATGTTTGACTTACATAACGTGTGATGGTGTAAATTACTTGGTAATTGTCCTGCGTGCTGTCCGTCCACAGCTCTGAGACCCATCTATTTTCATGTCTGAGGCTTTAGACCAGCAAAGCATTTGGTGACAAGCAGAGTCATGGTTCACACAGAAATATTATACACAGCATTGCACACTCTAAGAACACATGCCGGTTATGTAAGATACATGGCAAGTGTAGGGATATGTACAGTACCAGCATGCAGACATGCACACAGACACACACATGCTGCACAGATATTATATTAAGAGGAAAGACTGGATGATGAAGCCAGGGTTGATATTGATATTCTCTCCAAACAGAATTGGGCAGAAACTGGCTTTCAGTCATATGAGGTTATGCAGAAAGTCAAGTAAATAAATTAATGGTGTACATCTTAAAGCAGAAAATGTGAATGAGAGTCATGATAATGGCATGTAGACATAATGTGGCAGATAGAGGCAGTACCATGTAAAAGAAGTCAGTGAGTTCACTTCAGTGACAGTATTGAGGTGGGACACAGAATGCCTTTTGGCTGGGTGGAAGCCAAAGTGTTTATTACAGATCATCATGAAGGACATTGGTTCTTGCTATCAATGTCCGTAACTAACAGATAGAAAACCTCAGTGTAGGAGTCCAGAGTTTTGATAGTTTTATTATGTTCCTTTATGATAATGAATTAAATCATGTTTTCATGATTAGTCATGTTGTTACGTTATAGCATAGTATTATAGCGTTATAGCTATAGTATTTTACCAGTTTGGTTTTGAATCGCAACATCGCTTGAGCTGTCTTATCAGTCTGCTCTTCAACATTGACAAGTCAAATGATGTTACTTCTGCACATGCACCTGTTAATGGTAATGACTGATATTTATCAAATGTATTTATTTTTTAACGATTACTTTGGGGGCTTGTCATGCCTTTATTTTTGCTGTGGGCCTTGGAGAGGCAGACAGGAAAGACTCAGGGAGAGGGGGAGAACTTTGACAAAGGTCGGCGGTCGCACCTAAACTGCACACTGTGCCTATGTACATGATTCACTCACATTATGGTTGTTCAGTTATTATGCTGCTTCAGGCTCTCTGACACTATTGTATCACAAGAACAGAAGCATCATTAGTGGTTCAGTGCTATCAAATAGACCTGTGGGGGTTGGGAAAAGGAATAAGACATTTCGGGATATGAGCTGATTGGCTGCAAAGATATGAGTGTTGGCTTTATGGTCTCTTGTAATCAGGAATTGGCTTGGTTTCCAGTTAAAGCTGCCTCATCTGCAATTATTTTGTTTGTCTACACATGCGTGCATGAGCACAGAGAAAAATGTTTTCCTCTCAACTTATCTGTGGAACAATCTGGTGCTGGATGTCTTGTTCACTCACATTTGGCTTTAGGTCAGATCCCTCTATGTTCGTCAGAGTTATTTCTGGAAAAGCATGGTACAGGGAGAGTACAATGTTGGATAACAGCTCGTACTGTTTGGCCCTGCTGAGTTTATCCTAAGTGTCTCTGGATGCAGGGCTAAATTTAGCAGGTCTGGGCTTTTGATAATTCAGGGGTTTTAATTTTTGAGCCTCTATCATGAAGCAGCATTTCACAGCTTCTCTCCCTCCTGCTCTCAGCAGCTCCAGTGCTGAGTGCTACAAAATGCTCACTGCAAAAGGCTGCTGTGAAGAAGGAAGAACAAATGTGCAGAGTTTGCTGTGTGTCATTTAATGTCAAACCTGATGTCCTATGGGCTAACATGAGCTAACTGAAAAGAAACGCAACTTAACTTCTTTCTCTTTTTAGCTTTTTCTTTCTCTTCTTTGTCTGCTCTCATCCTTCTCTCGATCTCTCCCACTCACACACACATGCACATGCACACCACCATTTCTTATGGGGCAAAACATGCTTACCTCAACATTTTATTTTAGTGTGCAAAGCCCTATTTCTGTAGTGAAATAAAGGACAGCCAAGCAGAATAGAGGATGCTCTGCTTCTCATAACACAGGGGCGTAGACTCATAACTGTTTTACTGGTGGATTCAGAAGAGATTTCTATGGAAGAGAGGAAGTCTCTCTGGCAGCTGTAAGGACCACTCAGTCACTGACCTCTTTCCATTTGGGAATCAGAGACATTTGGATTTAGCAAAGCTGAAATAACAGTCCGGTGGGATCAGATGCAGAATGGAGGATGACTTGAATTGTTGGGTTGATACTCCGTGGCTTTTTCATGGATTCTAGTGTTTTAACATTGGGTTGATTTGTGGACTTGTAGATGGATTTTAATGGGAAAATGGACCCCCTGAATGTTTGGACAATAGCTTTATTTTTTCCTGTGTTGACATGGTTTTGGATGTCTGAGAAATTATGACAGAATTCTACCTGGTACTGTAATGTTTTCATATTTAAAGCTTCTTTTACTACCAATTTGATATTTTGAGGCAGATAAGCATGTGGCCAATGTTTGACTTCTGTCTTTGTCTTGTCTCCCTTTCTTTCTCTCTTTCACTCTCTTTGTTTCCTTCTCCCCAGTCTGACAGTAATGCCAGTTACCTGCGAGCAGCCCGAGCAGGGAACCTTGAAAAAGTCCTTGACTACCTCAAGTCTGGGGTTGAGATTAACATTTGCAATCAGGTAGGGTTTTTGTGAGACTGTTATTAAGAAGCTTAAGTCTTGTGTGTGAGCGTCTGTCCTCCTTGGGATTGAAGAAATATTTTAAGTCTTTTTTTTTTTCTACAGACATAAACATCCATTCACCATAATGCTGCATCAGCTGAGAAATTGAGGGCTCTAGGGCTAATGTGTAAAAACACAGTTATAACTAACTCTATCAAATATATTTCTTTCTCAGAATGGTCTGAATGCTCTTCATCTCGCCTCTAAAGAGGGGCATGTAGAGGTTGTTGCTGAGCTGCTGAAGCTCGGAGCCACTGTGGATGCAGCCACAAAGGTAAGGCCCATCACCTATCGTAGCTCAGGTGTCATTATGGAGGACTATATTTGGATACAAATTATGGCTGCACTGTAGGATTAGTGAACATGCAGTTAAAGTACGACTACTCCCAGTGTGCAGGTTTTTCTTAGGGTTTAATGTTGGATCAATGTTTAATCATCCCTGTGAAGATTGCTGCTGGAAAAAGTGAGAGTTAAGCAAGGAGAAATAAAATATATGTCAATTTGAGGCAAAATTAGTTCCATAAAAAATCAGCAGAAGGTATTTATTGGAAATGTATGCAATGAAATACAAAGTAGGCAAAAGCAGCAGCTGCAGCAGTAGTGTTGTATTTTATTTAGTCTATAATATATGCTGTGATGCATCAGGGGAGGGCTTCTTCCTTTGAAGCATCTTTGCTCTGAGGCTAAATGAGGTTGAGAGGCTGAGCCATTGAAAATATTATTCAGATTTTTGCCCAGAAGGCGTTTTACTCCCATTTTATTCTCCTTCAGCCTCTCTACTACAGGCCAAATGCCTAATGTTGACATAAACAAAGGACACAATGAAATATTCAAGATCAAGGAGAAAATCTCCCCAATTAAAGCCTCTCTCTACTGTGACCCTGAGGATGCAGAGGGATTAGCTTCAGATCTTGGGAATCCACTACCTACACCCTGGTTTCCCATTGTAGGCAGCCGATGGAGACAATTAGGGAGGCAGTGCTATCGAGGATTCCTAGATTTAGAAGCAGTGTTTTGTTTACAGTGTGTGGTTGTTTGATGCTTAAGTTAATTGTGTATCTGCCCCTCTAATGTTGCACTGCTCTTGTGGGAGAATTTGAAATGTAACCCTTATGAAGCTTAGAGTGTTGAGCTTGTCAGAATAATGTTGATTTTACTGTAATTTTTAATGTTGTTTTACTGGATTGTACATGAAGAGTGAACTGTGAACATCGAACAGAGATAGCTGTTCAGTTTAGAACAGGGAGCTTTAAGTGTCTTTAATAGTGTCATTGTACTAGAATGCACTAACATGAAAGGTGTTCATGGTGAAACCCTGTCTCCAAGTACATTTATATCATACTTGCCAAATATTTTTTAGGGAACTGTGCAATCAATTGCTACAGTTTTGTACCAGAAGTCAGGCTTATCATTTGATGTTTGTGGCATTGTACCAGTTCCCTCTAGGATGTCATGCCTGTGTGGGTACATACAGTATTTTTTATGAAAGGGTCTGATACGTACCATTTGCAAACAAAAACACAGCGCAGAAAAGTTAGCTTTGTCTGCATTATATACCATATAGTCTCTGCATTATCCTGCTTTGTGCTTTGGCAAATGTAGCGATCTGGTTTCCCTGCTACAGTATCCAGTTCATGTGACAGATGATCAGTATTGTGCAATAGCACTTGTCACAAATGACAGAGCCCAGTATCACGCGGCCAGGAGACAGACTGGGGCTCAAACCTGCCTTCACAAGGACCTGAACAGGTTCATAAAAAGCTCTCTGCTGCTTTATTTATGGCTATGGCTCAGCCGGAGATCATTTATGTGTGGGACGTGGGTCATCGGATGTGACACATTGTTGGCAATGGAAGTTTGGGGCGGAGAACACCAGAGGTACAAAAGTGTGGTTGGCATGAGGGGATTCACTAGGGCACATGGCTACTGACATGAACATATAGACACACTATAGTGACAAACACACACACACACACACACACACAAGTAATATGTTAGAACAGGTGGCGCAGAGCTTAACACACATTCCTGTGGTTGTTCTGTGTAATCCAGAAAGGAAACACTGCTCTACACATAGCTTCACTGGCTGGCCAGACGGAAGTCGTCAAAGAGCTGGTCACCAATGGAGCCAATGTCAACGCACAGTCTCAGGTGGAATACACTCAACATGGACACACACACACCTGTGCATGATGTCAGTTTGACACCGAGGTCCCATTGGTGTGCATCTAGACTCTGAAATGTCTTAAATGTAATTACACTGCTGTGATGCCCACACTGGTTTCGATGGTGCTGTATGATGAAGTCACTGACACTGATTGAATCAGTCAGTGGAGAGAGCCTCACTGACAAAATCTGGCTTCATGCCAACTAGGTCTCTGCCTCTCATTAAAGTGCTATCCTTGCATTTTACATTTAACTCTATTAGATCTATTTCTGCTTTTTCTTATCAAACCCTAAAAACTGGAATGTGATAGAAACACAAAAAGACTTACAGACTTTACCTGAACACTGTTTTGTCATTCATATCTTTTGAATATCTATCACCCTGAAGACTCTGACAACATTTCATAGTGTAAATCTCATAATTTAAATCATATTAGGATATTTTACATTAAATTCATTATTATGATGCAGGAAAACCTCAGCTGCACTCAGATGATGAAAAATGCACCCTGAAATCTAAAATACCTGATTGCAAGGAAACATTGATGGATTTGTAGTATAAGCAGTGTGTGTGTGTGTGTGTGTTTTTGTCTATGTTGTGTGCAGAATGGCTTCACTCCTTTGTACATGGCAGCCCAGGAGAATCACCTGGATGTGGTACGGTTCCTTCTGGAGAACGGCGCCAGCCAGAGTATGGCCACTGAGGTACTGTATATATGTTTGCATTTTTGTAGTTGTGTGTGTGTGGTTGTGTGTGTGTGTCCTCTGATGTATATGTGTGTCAGTCCAGTTTCGACCTTTCAGTTGAGGTATTGTTTTCTGTCATGTTTTTCTCTGCCTCTATCATGTGATCTTACATCTATTGTACTAATCAGCTTCATGTCCTCTCCTCCTCTGTTTGCTTCCCTGTCTCCATCCTGCCAACCCCACTCACTCCACATCTACCTGTGTCCCTTTGTTCTTTGTTCTTTACTTCCCTGCCACTGTATTTTTCTCAGCATTTAGCCTCACATTCTTGTTCTCTCTCGCTCTGTCTTTCCACCCTCCTCTCCTGCCTTCCTCCCCATCTCTTCAAGAGGTATATAAGCAGAGCTTCATTGATTGGTAGTGTGGTGGTGGAGGCATAGTGACCTTGAGTGGGTCACAGATGATGTCCGCTCCGCTCCCTGCCTCTCCTTCACAGCTACTGCTGCTGTTACTGCTCTGATTTTCAGTGCTCTGCACCGCATATACACCCAATTACCAGTCACCACATGTACGCATGCATGAGCAGGTGCACATTTGGAGATAAGTAGCTGAACAGGTTAATGGAATAAGCAGTCCAATATATAGTCTATTGGTTTATATTTAGATACTAGAACATCAGGACAGCACCTGTCCAGCATCAGTGACAGTTTATCTGTCCTAATGTGCAGGATGGCTTCACCCCACTGGCAGTGGCCCTCCAGCAGGGCCATGACCAGGTGGTCTCCCTGCTGTTGGAGAACGATACAAAGGGCAAGGTGCGCCTTCCTGCCCTACACATTGCCGCCCGCAAGGATGACACCAAGGCCGCGGCCCTGCTCCTGCAGAATGACCACAATGCGGATGTCGAGTCCAAGGTGAGTGACAGTGCTGACGTAGCCTGTTTCCAGTGGTGGCTCTTCAGATGGTTTTTATTTTTGTGTTTTTTTCTTTTTGACTCTTTGATAGTGTGTTTATTTAATTATGTGGATTATCAATATTACTGGCTTTCTTTGTCAGTTTTTGTTTCTTTCTTTTCTTTCTTTCTTCTCCTTCTATCTTAGTTGAATTTGTTTTTGATGCTCTTTTTGGCAGAAAGAGGTAAGAAGGGAGAGAAGGACATTGTTGTTTTTGTTCATACCGAGTCACATCATTGAACAGGACAACAATTATTTACTTATTTTAGTAATGTGTGCATTCAATTTTTTTTACAGAATATGAGAATTTGTGAATGCAATTGATTTTATCTAAATCGTAAATATCAAGTGACGTTAAAAACTGATTTTTTTTTTTTCATTTTGTACTGAGCTCCTTCTCCCCTCTGCCTGCTCCTCCACTTCATGTCAGTGGAGGCCTTTTTCTATTTTTTGCTCTCTAACTGCCCATTCTCTCCTCTCTTGGCTGACTTTGTAGATGATGGTGAATAGAACAACAGAGGTACACCTCTACTCTGTACATTACGTAGTCTCTCCATCGCAGCTCATAAAAACTCAGAAAAACAACACTTCAGTGCCCCTGGATTGATGCAATAGTGATTCTGCAGCCCTTCGTCACTTCCCCCTTTTCCATTTGAAGTCAATCTTGTCTTCCTCTCCATTGCTTCATTCATGTAGTGGATATCTCTAGTCATAGATAAGTTGAGAGTAGAGCATGTTTCACTAATAGTGATCAGTAAATCCAGAGGCTGGAGGCTTGGGTATCAAGGTTCTCCTTGATTCTCGTGGTTTCATGGTGTACAAAATTTAATGTCTGGCTCTTGTTTTTGGCAAATCTTTATGGCGAAATCTTATCCTGATATGATCTGACCACAGTCCTTCCATGAAACTGACTGACATGATAACCAGTGCTAGCATGAGAAGTGGTTATCATTCATTGAAAAGCAGCGGTTTGTCCATAACCTGCATGGCGACCAAATTCCCACTGAGCTGTAAAAGAACCCAGCCTTCTAGCAACAGCAAGTCTAAATAGTTAACTGACCTACCCTTTATTGATTTCTTGTACTTCAAATCCTCAACCCTTGCACCTAAAGCATTTTGCATGGGACCAAAGCAACAAGCTATAGTGATGCTGCTTCTAGCAGGAGGACAAGGAGGCCTTTGTCACTCCAAAGCCAGGTCGTTACCTTCTGTGTTTGCTTGTGTTGGTTAGCATTGTTTCTGGCTTTGGCAGCCTGGCTGGTTATTTGCCTTTTTTTGATCTCAGGCTCATTGTGGTCAAGAAAGTTGCATAGTGATTTGATAGAAAATGGAAGAAATTTATTTTATTTTAAAACACAAGATTATGTACTATCCACAGAAAAAGATTTTTTTTTTGGTTAATTTTAATTTTTGATTACTCTTTTAATGATTCTGAAGGATAAAAAATCTTTTGAAAGTGCTGATAGTTGTAGCATAGTAGGTAGGTTTTGGTTTGGGACTACAGAATCAGCAGAGTGGATACACATGTCTGGGATAACAGCTTCCCATATTGGTTAACTGAAATTGGGATTGTAGTGATTTGTTAACTTAGCATAAGATTCAGACACTCATTGGACAGATTAAATCCAGTGAACCTGCTTTGGCAGCTGTTACTCACTGAGCCAGGGGTTTGGACAGGAAATGTCTCTGATTTAAGATGTTACCAAAAGAACATTTGGTTCCTTTGCAGGACACAGGGGGATTCACAGTAATTTCCTCTAAATAATATCTGTCAAAATTGAATTGTGTATCAAACGCCTACGTAACTGAAGTGTATTTTACCCAGTGTGTTAATGTAAAGATAACTATATTTAGGTGTGTCAGCATGCCATTGGCCCCATGTTTGATGCTTAAATAAAAGGACTTCTTCTATCACTGACAGAAAAGTCAGGTGTTAATGTGCAGTGTATAGTGCAGTTTGTCCTCGTCTGATGGGGTGTGATTGTACATCAACCATAGACCTATGTGGACAGCTATAAAGGTCAAGGTCTCTACTGGACTGTACATGTCAGGTGTGTTTCTCTGTTTGTAATATGATGTGTGTGCTTGTCTGTTTGCATGTGTGTGTTGTCCGGTGTTCTCCAACCCTTAGAGTGGTTTCACACCGCTCCACATCGCAGCTCACTATGGCAACATTAACGTGGCCACGCTTCTGCTGAACCGAGGGGCTGCTGTGGACTTCATGGCTCGGGTGAGTTTATTCTGCCCTCTGCTGTTTGGAAGGAGTATTACCAATACTCAAGGAAAACAAGTGACATTACATGATGTATAATGCTGCATATGGTGAGAAAATGGTCATAAGCAGCTGTGAACCACTGGTTTCCAGAAGTTATTATTAAGCAGGATTTCAGCTCCCAAAATGTCTTCTGTGTAAAAGACATGCTGTATTCATTCCTTAATTTTTAGGCTCATTACCAACGAAACACATTTTTATGAACGCAGACTCAGTCTACACTTTGTATTTTACTATGAGCCCTTCAGGTTTTGACCATCAAGAGACGACAGAAATTTAAAATGTGAGATGTGGGCAGAATTATTATTAGCAGACCTGACATTGAGAGGTGAAGGCACATGCTGCTGCTACTATAAGAGAAAAAAAAACTAACAATACCCACATTAACTGTAGGTGTTAAGTTAGCTCTTATTTTCATTTACACCTGTTAGGACTTTTCAGCATTAACAAATTATAACAATGAGGGTTTGTAACAAGCTAAATTAAAACATGATGCACAACTCAAGAACTATGTATCATAAAATCTAAAACAGTAAATCCATATATAGTAGAATCATTTCAGCATAATTGTTACACAATCTGTATTATTAGTTGTTCAGTGTTCATTATACAGTAGGTGCATCCTTTTTATCCCGTAGCATTCGTAATGAAACGCGTAAATGGAGAATAATTATTATTTACATATACATTGTGATCCAAGAGGGGACACCATTAAAATGTTTTGTTACCACATTAGGTATTAGCACGCCAGAATCAACAGTGGTCTGTAATTACATCAGCTAGTGTGTGAAAGAGTGTTGGTATTTGTGCTGCCTTTTGACACTGATTACAACCTAGGGCCAGAAAGTCGTAGTGCAGCAGGGGCTATAGATGGGTTTAATCAGTGGAGCTGCTTCACAACAGCTTGCTTGATAATAAAAGACAATGCACCCTTAATAAGGAGGGTTTATATTAGCGTCTGTTTATATTAGCAGAGGGTTTATATTAGAACTGGCCAACTCGATATAAAAAGAATTGCAATGTATTTACAGTTCACAACTTGTGATTTAATACACCAAATTAATTAATTCAGGTGAACTATAGACTTTCTAAACAAGAAACCATTACATCTAATTAGACAGCTGACTCATAACATTTCTTCTCCTTTGTCCAGAATGACATCACTCCACTTCATGTGGCAGCAAAAAGGGGCAACAGCAACATGGTCAAACTGCTGCTGGATAGAGGGTCCAAAATTGATGCAAAGACCAAGGTGTGACATGAAATTTAGAATTTTGCTATTTCATTCAGTAATTAACTATTTGTTATACTAACCATGTCAAGTGTACGCTGTATATTCTTCACTGCTTTCACTCGAACCACCCAACCATCGCAGAAATTCCACGATTCGTGATGAGTTGTGGACCTGAAAAGGCAGAAAAGGCAGCAACTAGGATTTTAAATTTCCTACAATTTATCACATTTGCCTTGTGTGTTGCTTTTTAGGATGGACTGACACCTCTTCACTGTGGGGCAAGGAGTGGACACGAGCAGGTTGTGGAAATCCTACTAGACCGAGGAGCACCCATCTTGTCTAAGACCAAGGTAGCTACTGGGACGATCAATTCAGGAGACACTGCTTTCTTCAGAGCAGGAAAGGAAAGGTCACATCATATCACTTTTTTTTTTCAGGTGCTGTTATGAAATATATTAGAACAGGTCACACTTAACTTTAAACAGCGTTTACATTATTAATAATGCTGTAATACACTTGTTTGCAAAAACTTTCTTACCACACAGAACCATTTGAAATCTGTTATCCAATCAGATAGCAGGTCTGTTGTTGTTGCTGTAGCGTTGTCGCATTGTCTCCATAACGTCTGTGCGACCTCTCCAGAACACCTGCCTCCGCTGCATAGCCCTACCGTTTGACCACGCAGGACGACCAGTGTAACAAAATAGACATTGTTGTAATGACCTCGTTATAACAATGCTCTTGTAACCTTCTCAGCAACTTCCTTCACAGTCTTTCTGTGCAGCGCATGGCCATGTCCTAACTTACTGTGTCTGTCTGTCCATCTGTCTGTGTCCGTCTGCATGTGTCTCTCTCTCTCTGTCTCGCTCTCTTCCTCTCCCTCTTTCTCCCCCCCCCCCCGCCATAGAACGGCCTATCACCGCTCCACATGGCCACTCAGGGGGACCACCTGAACTGTGTCCAGCTCCTCCTCCAGCATGACGTACCGGTGGATGACGTCACCAACGACTACCTGACAGCGCTACACGTTGCTGCCCACTGCGGTCACTACAAGGTGGCAAAGCTCATCGTGGACAAGAAGGCCAACCCGAATGCCAAGGCCCTGGTAAGGATAAAGGATGGACAGTGTGATGAGGGTATAAATGGGATGAAAATGAAAACATTAAAAAACATTATAATGTGGGGCAAACGCAGATTGAGGCAGTATAGGTCTTGAATTCTGAAATCAAGATTTAACTTAACTTAAACAAAGGGATACAAAACAGATTTGTTTGAGAAGGACTAAGAATCTTGACAAAAGTTTTCTTCCTGACTTGTGGTTTTCATTTACCACTCAGTCCTTTCCTGGCAGATCACTGGCTTCCCCTTACCAACTTTATACAAAAAGTTACAGATGTTGTGTGGGTTTGGACAGTTCGTCACTTACTGGATATCAGTGGAGGCTCTGCAGTGTGGACTTTACACCGAGATCTATTGTTTCTTATTTTCTGTGTGTGCAGAATGGTTTCACTCCACTTCACATTGCCTGCAAGAAGAACAGAGTCAAAGTGATGGAGCTGTTGCTTAAACATGGAGCATCTATCCAAGCTGTCACTGAGGTACTAAACCAGACTGGGCCTGATTTACTCTGTTCTGTGTGGCAGCTGTTTTAGCTCTTGGCTCCAAAATTTGGTTCTTTATACTATACTGACTTTTAACTATTCTGAGCTGTATTATTTACTACATTGTGACTTGTCTTTGTTTGGACTTGAAGTCAGAGATTCAGTGAGTGAATTAATAATCTTATCTGTTCCCCTGCAGTCTGGCCTGACACCCATCCATGTGGCAGCCTTCATGGGTCATGAGAACATTGTTCATGCACTCACACATCACGGAGCATCACCCAACACAACCAACGTAGTAAGTGATTTTATCGCTGTTATATCACTGTTACAGCTTTTTTATGTTTCTGTTTAGAGTTCATATCCTACACTGGTGCCTATGTAAATCTCCCACTGATACTGTGTTTGTGTGTCTTCTAGCGAGGCGAAACAGCTCTCCACATGGCAGCCAGGGCAGGCCAGGCAGACGTAGTCCGGTACCTGCTCAAGAACGGAGCCAAGGTGGACACCAAGTCCAAGGTTAGAACACTGAGCCTCATTGTCAGTGTCTCTGTTGGGGAGAAAACAACAATGATGAAATACTGGGCCAAAAATCACTTTGTTTTTCTTTGCAGGATGACCAGACAGCATTGCACATCTCCAGTCGGCTGGGGAAAGTCGACATTGTCCAACAGCTGCTGCAGTGTGGTGCTTGTGCGAATGCTGCCACCACCTCAGGCTACACCCCCCTTCACCTGGCTGCCCGCGAAGGACACCAAGATGTTGCTGCCATACTGCTGGAGAATGGAGCCTTGCTCTCGTCCTCGACCAAGGTGAGTCTGATGAAGGATCCTATCTGAGTGTAAAACATAATGGAGCTGAATTTCTCATTTTTTCTCATAATACTACATACACTCAAACACAAACACATCTGAAAACCTCATTACAATATAGATCCTGTCCACTTTCAGAGCCATGTATCTCCAATAGCAGGCACCCCTCTCTGTGTCCAGTAGACTGCTTTTTCATGTTTAGTAGTCAGTTTGTTGCTGCAGATATATTCTGTCAATGCAGCAAAAGCATTTATAGTCTACAGACCCATTACCTACCTCTAACTAGCCTTTGTAGCTGAACCATGGAAATACATCAGTGTTAACAGTGTTCACAGTCATGTTGGTGATAATTATTAAATCATTTCTAGCACAGTAATTTAGGATAATTCCCTTTACCGCAGGAGTGTTTTATTCATCCATGGACCTGGTTTTACACCTGATTGGTTTCACAGATCAGAGTAAAAAAAGTCATAGAGTAGATTTGATGGAATTAGTGTGTGTGTGTGTGTGTGTGTGTGTGTGTGTGTGTGTGTGTGTATGTATGCGTGCTGTGCGCATGTGTGTTTTTGTGTGAGTGTGTGGCGTATGTATGTTGCTGGAAGCTGTCTTCGAAGGTGACCTCTGTCAGTGGAACTGATTAATGAAGGATAAACCCCATGGTGCCGCTCTCTCTTTCTCTCTCTCTCACTCTCTCTCTGTCTCTCCCCTCACCCCCTCCTACACCCTAACACACACACACACACACACACCATGGGATATCACCTGAGTCAACCATTCAACAAAGTTATGTCACACCAACTATGGTAACATGAACTGATCCATGTTTGAAGTTTATGTCACAAATATGGCATTAAATCACCTTCATTTGAAACATTTAAGACATTTCTAGACATCAAACTCCATCCATCCATTATCTATATTGTTTATCCTTTAGAGGGTTGCAGGGGGGACTGGAGCCAACCCCAGCTGACATTAGGTTGAGCGGCTGGGTGCACTCTGGACAGATCACAAATCTATCAAACTCACATTCACACCTACAGACAATTTTGAGCCACCAGGGAACCTAACCTGCATGTCTTTGGATTATGGGAAGAAGCCTGAGGACCTGGAGGAAACCACCTGTCCAGCAACCGATCTCTTTAAAATAATAATTTATTGTGTAAACTGTATGAAGAATGAGGTCATGTGTTTCAGAGCATGTAATAGGAAACTGTGGGAGTCCCACATTCCTCTGGAAAATATGACCTAATGTCTTTAAATATCTTCATATACACACAGGAAGTAAGCCAAGATTAACATGATCATAATATACACCAGCCCGTTGTAGCTGTGGGATACACGAGGAAATAAGTGTCTTGGCTTAGTTTCTCAGTGTACCACATGTAGTTAATTAGGTGAACTTGTGATGGTTGAAATTTAGAATGAAAAACCTTTATTTCACCCAAACTTTCTAGCAACATTTTAGGATGAAGGAGTCTGTTTTGAAATAACTACGGTATATGGATTTTGAATTGGTCAGTAAGGAGCATTATTTTTCACAACCATGTGCATTGTTTAAATTTTAAGTTAAAATAAATATTGCGTCTTTGAACTTACCATTGAGATGAAGTTTGAAGAAGTTTAAAACCCAGGCCAGCAAGGCCTGAAATACATCAATGCAAATATTCCCTCCCTGTTTGAATAGAATTCCTTACTCCTCCTTTTTATCCATGTTTTTCATATTTACACTGTTTTTTTGATGGGGTATCTTATTTTGTGTTCAACAGAAAGGGTTCAGTCCTCTGCATGTGGCTGCAAAGTATGGCAAGATGGAGGTGGCCAGTCTCCTCCTACAGAAGAGAGCTCCGCCCGATGCTGCTGGAAAGGTGAGAGGTCCTAAAAACAGAGGGAAGGCTTGGTAAACGGCAGACTTTAGGGAGTGAACTGTAATCTTGGCCAACATTTAAGGGGGATTTCAGATGTGTTGCGGCCAGAAAACATGAGCTAACGGTCTGAGGAGGGTGAGACCTGACACAGAAATGACATAGTATGTATGAGATGACACTCCTACACAGAGCAGAGAATAATGAAGGTAAGGGGCATAAACTCAGTTTTCTGCATCACTGCCTGCAATCAGCCTCATAGTGTGACAGGATAAGAGCCATAGTTTTAAAATATTCCTTCATCCTCATCATACTAGTAAAGGTGTCACACAGCCAATAGGATTATTAATAGAAGATAACCCTGCCAAAAAATGACTAAAATCAGAAAGTCATTCAGATAATGTGATAATTTATGATTCTCAACATGTTTCTGTTGCCTGCCTTTATCCAGCCTCCCTCTCAGACAGTAAACAAAGCCCTTTTGGAGTTGTATTTTTTAGGCTGCAGCTGGATATGGGGGTTGTGGGGGCAGTTGTGTGAAGGAATAGCAGGTTTAGGACTGATCCCAAGACAACACAGCCAACAGATGCTTGTCCTGTTGCAAAAAAAACCTTCTGGGCAGATTTGCTTTTATTCCACTGAATTCCACCTCCACATGCACCCTCATGCAGACACATTTGTATGCACATGCACGCAGGCAAACACACACATTGACACACTTACTGCCAAAAGTTTACTGGCACTGATTACAGTGTTAGCTGGTTGCGTGTATGTCTGTGCCTCCATCTGAGAGCATTTAGCATAATGGCAGTCAGGTATGATAATGGTGCTTCCACAATGCTTGGTGTTGTCATGCTAAAATCAGCCCCATTGTGTTAGTGAGTCTAAACACAAAGCAATATCAGGCCTTTATTGTAGTTTCATTACACATATCGTCTTCAGAGATGAGAAGTCAAAGATAATTGTTTGGTTTCTTTACATTTTGACCCAAATTATTCTAACAAACCACTGCAACAGCTAATGGGATTATCAGGATGTATTCTACACACTTTTTCTTTCTCTTCTGTTGGAAATATGGGACATTCCAGTGGTTCATTGAACATCCTGGTGACTCAGTCTTCATGACTAAGTGTAATATAAGTTGTGTACTGGGCACATAAAATTCCTTGGGTGTAGTTCAGAAGGTTAAGGTACCACCAAGTAAATCTCAGACCTTTGTTTGTGCTCTATACTGTCCCACTGCTTGATGAAAAAGTAATAAAGCACTGGAGGAAAATGACCTTTAAAGGTATCCTCCTCTCAAAAATGTGTAGTTATTGTGATGTTTAAGCTTCACTGTTGAAAATGATTTTTGTGCAGTTGTCAAACATCTCTAGAAGTTGTTTTTTACACACTGAAAGGTGAATGTTCGTCTGTGCTCCTCTTAAATCTTAAGAATATTTTAAGAAAATAAGAAGAAAATAATATCTTGTATCTAGAAGTTGAAGTTTTGTCATATCAGCATATTTTCTGATAAAGTGAAAGATTAATGTGGGATTCTGCTGAGGTTTATTTTCAGGATACAACACCCAAATCTCTGACATAAAGTGTTAGAGATCATGTTGCACTGTGGGTAATGTAGGCACTAAATCAAGATAAAAGAATGTGGAATAAAGGATGGCAATATCCCTGGTTCTACTGCATCAGTTTTTATCCTTTTTTAACTCATGTTGTATCAGCGGAGTACTTTTTGAAGTGTTATAGGCTTTATCGTCTTAAACTAAATAAACCATTTAAACAAGAACTAGTGAATACTTGACATTTTGGAGATGCATTTAATAGGCTAATAGGCGAGGACATGCTCTTTGTCTCTTTTGATGATGTTATTCTTGTGTAGCTTCTTCTTTTAGATTCCAGCATGAGGTTGTTGCTCTAAACTGTCCCCTGTACTAACTATCTTCCATCAGTTTAATGTCCATCAACCTTCATCGCTCTGTTACTTTGGTTCTTTCACTTTACTTATCAGAGTGTGTTCGTGCTTGTGTTGGTTCAGCGATCTTCTAACTTGGTGTATTGCATGACTGCGTGTGTGTCTATGTGTGTGCGTGGATGTGTTACTGCATTTGTGTGTGTGTTGGTGTTTTAGAGTGGGCTAACTCCACTGCATGTAGCTGCTCACTACGATAATCAGAGAGTGGCACTGTTGCTGCTGGATCAGGGAGCTTCCCCTCATGCTGCCGCCAAGGTATCAACACAAACACACAGAAACACACATAATCAAATGAATTCACCTGGCTTGTGCTCTCAGTGCCACCTCAGCCCATTAACCATGCTTTGTATGAATGCACATCTGTCTGTATAAAGATCTAACACTCACACATGTTCCTCCATTCCAACTGACATTGAGTGAATGCCTGGCTTTTTCGGTGAGAACAGAAAAGTGTTTGAAATCACTCGACTAGCCAGATTTTAGTTCATGCTGGCAGCATATTGGGTTTGGTGGTTAACAAGATGCTATATTTCATATTTCTTATGAACACAGAACTGGAGAGCACATGTCACTGGGCCAATGATGTGTTTTATATGTTGTAAATTACTCCAGTCACTACTTCAAACCACCCGTTTTTCTGAAGTTTGTTCCAGAGCTATAAATTTTGTGTTCCCAATAAAAAAGCAAGAAGCTATAGTTACCGCTCTTGTTGAAACATGAAAATACAAACACATATGGTCAGTCTTGTGGCTCGTCTCCTGCTAGACTTTGGAAGTCTGTCAAAACCACAGAACAACTATAAGCAGAATGGCAGAATTGGCAACCGAAATGGCAGGAAATGTCTGTTTTTGGCTGTCAACTGACATTCAACACAGACATCCGGCAAGAGGAGAATAAAACTTGCGAGGCTAATTTATTTTTGCATGCTGTCTTTAATTTTTGTCTCTGGCTCTGTCTCCTGTTAGCTCTCTCCTCCTCAATCTGTATTTGTCTATATTTACTCCCTTACATTCTTAGTCATGTCTCCATCCCTCCCTTTCTCTCCGTTTCTCCTTGTCGGTGTGCTTGGTCTAATTTAAGTGCATTTGAAAAGGGATCAATCTGTTTGTACTAGACAAGTTGTCTAGAAACAGTTACACAATGAAAGCAGTGAATGATCAGAGAATTGTGGCATAAAACATGACACATAAATCCCATTTTGTCTGGACTCTAGACAGGAGAATCTGGAAATGTAATTTTGTTTTGTGAAAGTAGTCTCACTATAAACAGACCAAGAAATAAATTCAGTAGAGGATACTTTGGAAATAATGTGACTTCAGTTGTGGTCTAAACTTCAATAACACTGGAACTACAGAGACCCTAGAAAAGTATGATTTAAAAGCCTGTATTTAAACCTCATTTTTAGGTAAATGGTGTCTTCTTTTCACTCTCTTCTGCTTTTTTACTGTTGTTTATGTGTTCAGCCAGCTGAACCTTTTGGTTGAGGTCTCAGATGCTCACTCATGAGTACATAAATATTGTTTCTATCATATTCCATCTGTGTATTATATCAGATTTATTGGATATAATGAAAATCCTACGCTTTTGTCTACACTTTGGTATATAATGTATGATGTGAATTCCATTTTGATTCAGAATGGAATAAAATACATTATAGATGTTTCCTAAAGAAAACATTCCCTGTTTTATGCAACACCGAGCATAAGCAGCAAGTTTCACTACTATAAAATACTGCAGCCACATCAAATACAAAGAATAGCTAAACCCAGCCATTTAATGCCTGTTTTTGTTTTGCCTCAGAATGGCTACACGCCACTCCACATTGCTGCCAAAAAGAACCAAATGGACATTGGGACCACACTGCTGGAGTACGGCGCAGACACCAATGCAGTTACACGACAAGGCATCAGCCCCATTCACCTGGCAGCGCAGGAGGGCAGTGTGGACCTGCTGTCACTGCTGCTGGCTAAGAATGCTAATGTCAACATGTGCAATAAGGTGAAATCCCTGGCAGACTGTACTGTACATTCACACAACTGTAGACACACCTTACACATGCATTCAATGACCTTTTCTGGAACAGTTCTTATCAGTTTCATCTGGTCACTCTCAACCAAGTAAAAAAAGGCTTCTCAAACTAATTTCTAGTATCCTGGTTCCTGAGAGAGAGACCATGTTTAAGTCTTGTGTGTTCTCACATATTTGTGTGTGTCCTTTGCTTATATACAGAGCGGACTTACACCACTTCACTTAGCAGCTCAGGAGGACAAGGTTAATGTTGCAGAAGTCCTTCTCAACCACGGGGCCGATGTCAATGCACAAACAAGGGTAAAGCTTTCTCAGATAGGATACACAGTGTAAATACGCACATAGACAAGGATCTTTCAATATCGTCAGTCGTAGTTGTGGTTTGATGCATAACCTTTGATTTGCATACATCTTTGACTTAAGTTTTTATGCTTGCCTTTGTGTTGTTCTCTATTTAAAATGGATTGTCCAATAAGGTTTCTGTGTGTTTAAGGCTTTGAAAAAATAAACCTGCGCACTCTTGGGCACACACCCACACGTTCGTCCACAGTGATCTCAGATGCTACATAAATAAGGGATTGACACCTGAGTGGAAGGGGTTCATGCCGTTATGGATGCACCCAGTCCCAGTTTGTCAGTTACATTTACTTATACACAAAAACACATTCCCCATAAAAGCCTGCTCACATTTACTGAGACAAGCGTGTAGAAACTGAAGGTTGTGTGAACACAAGGTTAGATGGTGTGTGTGTGTGTGTGTATTTGTGCTGACAGGACAGTTGCAATGAATAGGTTATTCACTTGCTGATCTCCCCCATTACCATTATGCACTGTAAATATAAATCAACAGGGACATGAGATTTATTGCAGTTTTGAAGTTATATTTTAAATAAGCCATTAGCTTTTTCTTACACAATGATTTCCACATTCTTACAAAATGCACTTTACAAAATAACAGCCAGCTCTTTCAGAAACCGTGATGTAACCAGATGAGACCTGCAGTCAGCACATGTAACTATCCTTTCCTCCTTTTCCTGTGTATCTCCCTTCATCAACTTTCCTTCATGCAGATGGGTTACACTCCGCTGCACGTGGCTTGTCACTACGGCAACACAAAGATGGCAAACTTCCTGTTGCAGAACCATGCCAGAGTCAATGGCAAAACCAAGGTAGACAAATACTTGTACTCCCCAAATACACATGCTTGCGCACTCTTGTCTTACTGTCTTTGTGTAGATGTTTCATTACATTTAAATTTGTACATCCAAATTTAATATTCCCTTTCTTTCCCTGACTATGTTTGTGCATATATGTCTAGAACGGATACACTCCTCTACACCAGGCAGCTCAGCAGGGCCACACCCACATTATTAACCTGCTGCTTCAGCACGGGGCCTCTGCCAATGAGCTCACTGTGGTCAGTGCACAAACACACTAGCATATTCACACACAACCCATCAGAGCTCTCAATGCTTCTTGTGTTTTCCATGCACCTCCTGTGAATAACTTCCTGTTGGTCTGTCACTGGTCAGAATGGGAACACTGCCCTGACCATCGCCCGTCGTCTTGGGTACATCTCTGTGGTGGACACTCTGAGGCCCATGACGGATGAAAACCTGACCACCATGGTGAGACACTGTCATCTGTTCAACAGCATCTCTGCTGATTAAATGCATAACAATGCTTATTACATTACCAATAGATCCCAAACTAATTATGAATACATGTCTTATGAATACATTTTCTATACCATGGAAACAGGCTGAATGCTAGAGCCAGGACAACAAATAAATGCGATGACACTGATGACATTGTCATACTTACTGAAAAGTTGAATTCGTCTTTTTGTGGTTGGAAAATGTGAGACAGTAAAAGTATAAAAAAACATTTTAGAGTGAAAATCCAACATGATTTACTAAGTTTCAGTGTTAGAATAGTAAAACTTGATTTTTATCAACAATTTCATTTTATGTTTTCTGAAATTCTGTGTAGTCTACATCTGATAAAATAACTGACTTGAAATCTACTTAGCTTGAGAAAAGTTAATTAATCTCATTGAACATGTTACCACTGTATTTGGCACTATGGGGACTTCGGTGGTGCATTAAAGGATTCTTTGAGACATCCAAGAAAAGGCAGTATAGTCAAAAGCTTCAGGCATGTGATCAATAAAAAGCTGAACAAATTGTATTATCCTATTGTTTGTTTGTCTCATTAAGAGAATCGCTACTGAAAACTGAACATGCTTAAGAAAATGGACTGCAGTAATGTATTTGTCACTATTGGACTACAACAGGTCACTTTTGAATGAATATGAATATATTTATTATATTTATATTTATTGAATTTTGTGACCATTTCTGTCTCCAAATTGGACCAGCCAGCAAGCAGCATAATGAAAGTGAAGTTATGGTGTGAATCCTGCAGATCACCTGACAAGTCAGTCAGTCACGCTATGTCACATGTGAAGTTGTCCTGATTAAGAGAGAGCAAGGGCTTAGATTGAAGCTTAAGGTTTCTACTCAAATAGCTCAGGTCACTAACAGTATTCTGATGGACACACGCCAGTGTGAAGGAAGGGAGGGAGAAGTGTGACAGTGGAAAAGAAAAGAAAGGCAGAGGGATGATGTGAGACGTGTTAGGGACACACTAATCTTTAATGATATAATATTCACTGTGCAGAGGTCTCCTTTCTTTAAATATTATTTATTATTTATATGTTTATTTATTTATTGTAACTCAGAGGTTTTTAGTTGGAACTTGTTTAAAGTTTCAGTGTTTTATATAGAATATAGATATTTTTAAAAACTGAATTGTTTAATTATCCATTTACATTTCACATTCACAGAGTGCATCTGAAAAACACAAAATCAACGTCCCAGAGACCATGAATGAGTTCCTTGACATGTCAGATGATGAAGGTATGTTCATTTTTTAGCACTAAAATTTCATTCAACTTGTTTTGACTTGAGTTTCATATCAGTAATTTGCACGATTTCCATAAATGACTTCATTTTCACTAACATGGCCATGTGTATCCAAATCATACAGTCCAGGCTAATGTGCCAGAAATTCTCCCTGAGGAGACTTTTTCAGATGTTGACAAAGGTATTTGTCATTGCCTGTGATGTTCTGTTGTGTGTTTAACATAGTGTGCTTCAGCAGAACTCACCTGCCTGCCTGAAAAGTTAACTGCCAAGCCTTTGCCACACTACCATTCAGCTTCGCATTTCGTTTTCATTAGAAAGTCTCCAGGCAAACTGAAAAAAAAAACACTAGCTCAATAACTACAAGACACATACCATGCATTTATACATAAAGTAGTGTTTATGCACTTTAGGTATTATGCAGTTTAAGGCACTAGAATCAGACAGACATACGATTGTTGTAAAGCCAGTAGCCTTTGTCCATATAATTCATGCACAAACATAACATGTTGAACAGTTTTATCCTTGAATCTTAGGTTTTCTGGCAGGTTTGAGTGTCTGTTTGTGTTCACAGTCTGACACTGATGTTATTTTCACTGCGCTTAAAAACACACTTGTTATTTTTAACTACTTCCACCATAGGTCTCATTCTGCTCCTAATCAAATGCACATTGTGAAGTGTCATCCTCACTTCAACCCTGCAGTCGCTTTAAAGGAGACGCTGTGGGAAATGAAAACAAGGTCAATGTGACTCACTTTGTAATTCAGATCAGGATATAGAGAGACCTGAAAACATTCAAATGAAATTATCTTATCTTATTATATATAAACTGTCACTAAATTACATAACATGAATAATATCATAGTTGCTGTAGCGCTGCAGAGCAGAAAAGCACTGCCATGTTTCTGGTAGAAGGCACATTGTTTCAAGCTTCCCTTTTAGCCCTCTGTCATTTGTTTTGGAACCACAGAGCCAACACTCCTGTAAAATTGATGAGTTTGTTCATGGCCTGTTGCTTAGGTGACAGTCGGGGTGTGGAGTTTCTATGTCAGTTGATACCGCCAGACTCCAAAAGTTACATACACACATATCAGGTTACAATGAATGAGTTTGTACTGTAGTTGTATGACAAAGATCCTCAGTGGCAGATCTATGATTCAGTGTGTTAGCACTGCCATGCACGTCTTATTAAAAAATCACTCTTTCGTGCAGCTAACATGCTCAAAGCTCAAAGCTATAATAAACAATTGCAGGAACCACACAAGCAAAGGTTTGACAGTTCTGCACAATCACGTCTCTGCCTTGTTTCTAGTATTTTTGCTGCGTGATTTAAGCTAAAAATACATCTTACAACCATTTCCATGGGCTCATGTACTCAACCTAAAGTGTTTATACTGTGCACATAATTTATCTGCATTGTACTTGTGCAGTGCAGCCTTGATTCTGGCTTTGCCCAACAGGAGATGGAAAGCTTCACATAGCTGTTGCATTCAGACCTATAGTGTGTGTGTGTGTGTGTGTGTGTGTGTGTGTGTGTGTGTGTGTGTTTTTCCACACTTCTCTTTAATCCTGTATGGAGAGCGTCAATCCCATTAAGCAGTAGGCTGCAGTGGTCACTGCTGGTCTTTGGCTTTTGTGTGCATGTGTCCTCCCTGTGCATTCTCACAGCCTTATCACATGCTTTCTATAGACAACTCCAGCCACTAGTTGTACAAACTGTAGAGAATAGTCTAACTCATGTCATCTTATGGTAAAGTACCTCCACAATACCCACAGCACTGCATTTAAAGGATGTTATTGCTACAGTTGGTGTTCTGGATACTGAAGGTCTTTAACTGTCCAGCACCTCTTGCATAATCATACTAGATGTACTTTTTCTTGTGCAAGTTTTAGTCATTGTGCACTCCAAGTAAAGGAAGAACTAGACACTGAAATGTTGCTCAAGAATCTTTTTTAAAAAAGGCAAAACATGCACGATATGGCTATTTCATCAATACTTCAGCCCCACTCCCACTTTGACATGCAGCAGGCTCCCTCAGGGACTTCCACCACAGAGGAAGAAAAGGCAAGAGGCGTTTTCCGTGAGATTTTTCTCCTCCACTGAGGTTCCCAAGCATTTTCTCAAACGAGCCTGTCAGCTGACTGTGACTTTCCACAGAGCGGTAAACACTTCCAGCGCGGCCTCTGCGGACGCTCTTCAGTCGGAGTTTGTTGTGGATGCTGTAGAGCCGCGGACGCACCGCGACTTTCTCTCTTTAAATCCAGCGAGATGAGCTTATTGAGCCGACAGCAGGAGAGTTAACCCCTGGAGTGTCAGATGCCTTGCACTTCCACTCCATCTATTCAGCAACGTGTCCTCGTCTGCGAGGAGAAACACACTTAAGAAGAGTTTGGGTGTTTTTTCTTTCTTTGCGGAGAGAAGGAGTGGAGGATGTGCGCACCAGCAACAAACGCGCAAGTTGGTCTCAGTGGAGTTAAACGCGTGGGGTGAAGGGAGGGCAGCGTTTTCCATCAGCACCAGAAGCACTGAATTGACTTCTTTATGTTTATGCTTTGCACAAATCTTTGGATTTCCCTTTCCTCTCGGCGTCCTTGTGTGGAGTTTTAGGAATATAAGAAGAATTGAATCAATATGGCTGCGTTGGACAGAGGTAAGTTGACGCACCACAGGAAGTTTGTGTCCGGTGTTTGGTGATTTTTAAGGCTACGATGTGAAAATACTCAGAAGATCGACCGAAGGACTGAAATGCATAGTGGCATAATGTGACAGCCAATGTGAATTTGTGGTTATTATAAATATAATAAGAATTATTGTTGTTGTTGTTATTATTTGTTTGTTTGTTTTGTTTGGACTATTATTATTATTATTATTATTTTTGCCGTAGGGCATGTCAGGAAATTCGTTTCTCTGAACATTTAGGTTTCTTGTTTGTGTACTTGTTTGTTTAGCCGTTGACTGGTGGGAGTGTTAGGGACAGGGACAAAGAGAAGCTGCTTCAGGTTCAAACTATACAACAGGTGTGTTTCTGTGGTTCTGGGTTGGGGCTCCAGTGGTGGGGGAGCCAAAATGGACCGTGACACTTTGTTAAAGCCGCGGGGGAGCCGATTGTTTTGTGCCAAGTCAGAAAGAAACAAGCAGAAAAATACAAGACGTTTGGTTATCAAGTACCCCACCAGAATAAAAGCATGGCTAAAAAAAAAATCAGCTACGCAGAAGTTTTTGGTTAATACATTCAGAGTATATTAGTTTTCTATTAAGTGGATAACATAAGCTTTGAGAATTGATAACAAAACCGGCAACACAATGTGTTATTCAGTGTTTTGAGAATAAAAGCCATGACTAAGAGACTCAGTGTTTTGGTAAGGTATCACTGACAACAATTATATTAAATATGCAGACATAAGTCGTTTTGGCCCATAACTGTTAATATGTTGCAGTTTGTCCTTACAGAAACTCTTGTCACGATTTTAAGAAAATGTCCATCATTCTCTTCCTGTTACATTATAATTTACATCATTTACACAAGAAGAACTAACGATTTAAATCTAGTTTAATTCTGCTTTCTGTACATATAATGAAAACCAATGCAACAATAAGCGCTGTCTTCCTAACATTAACCTCTAAGTTGGTTACATGAGTTTATTGTCGTGTGATTCTTGACCCGTACGCGAATAGTAGAACAGAGGTTTGACAGCTAAAACCCGTTCACCTCTGGTTTTATTTTGAAATGTGCAACCGGAAACCTTGTGTTTATTGTCAAGTAACTTGACGGTGATGCTGCTGTCTGCTCGGAGTGCGGCAGTATTGAAGGTAGGGGGGGGGGTGGGGGCTGCGGTGAAGGAGCGGATTGTTGCGGGCAGGACAGAGCCGGACGGACATGAGGGAGAAGGGGAAGCACTGTAGCCGCTCCGCCGGCTTCATTGACCGGCGTGTCATCGTCCACCGGTCCGCTGATCGAGGTGCGGTTCTGCATTCATTGCTTATTCGCTGCCTATTGTGCTCGGGCTGTGGGAGCTGTTAAACCCTCTGCTGATGCTCTGCGTTTGGGTGTTGTGAAAGGAGCTGCGTCTGGTTTGACTGGAGAGCCCCAGATATACCGCAAAGTGGCTTTACTGCTGCCTCTGATGGCATTTTGCTCTAAAATCTGTACCATCTAACCTGAAAACAATGACTAAGGCTCAGTGTCCACGCTTGATGATGTTGTTGTGCCTTAGTCAGATGAATAGTCAAAAAGAAAAGTTGTGGTGGGCTATGCAGTTGCAGTGAGGTATGAGGTTTAACGACAGTGGTGCTGATGGATTATCCAAGGCCTTCTCCCAGTGCCATAATCAAAAAAGTGAGCCTGGTTTTGTCAATGAGTTCTTGTTTTCCTGTCTTGTGGTGTCGCATCGACACTCTTGCACTGACTGCAGCTGGGATTTGAAGTTAACGGGGATTTTTATTATTTCATTCTCCCATCAGGTGAGGATGCGATGACAGGGGACACAGATAAGTACCTGCGGCCTCAGGACCTCAAAGAGCTGGGAGACGACTCTCTTCCTCAGGAGGGGTACATGGGTTTCAGCATAGGAGCCCGCTCAGCCAGGTAAGGGCCTGACATTTTTATTGGATACATATGACCGACACTGATGTACTCTGGTGCAATGCTGTCAACTATTTGGTCCAACTTGTCTGAGAATATTGAGGCCAAGTTATGTTTGATTACATAAACTGAAGGATTGTGTTTGTGATTGATGCTGTGGTTGTTTACATTTATAATGTCACATCTGATATGGTTTGGAGTATTTCTAGATTGTATAGTGAATTGTGAAAGTGAAATTGAAAAGTGAAATTGATTATATAATGTATAGTCTCTCCGACACACACCCACACATACACACACATGCACACATGCACATACACACACATACAGAAAACATAGGATGATGGAAAATCTAAGAAAAAGCAGCTGGAAAGTTGCCATCTAATGATTCAACCTGACAAAATGATTCAGCGCTTTGTGTGGCCTCATTCAAACCCAGACAAAGATTACAAATGTCCCACACTATAACATCAGAGTTATAAACTGCATCTTTTAACTTTAATGCCTTTGATGCTCTCGGTGAACAGCTGCACGTCAGGATTCAATGCAGTTTCAAATAGTGGACAAAGTGTGCAGTGGAAAACTGGCAGGCTCCAGTGAAAACACATCAGCAGGGCACAGGACAAATGTTGTGCAGGCTCAGGATGTATTGTAGCCATATTGACAGATGGTAGATGCAATGTGATGTTTGAATTGATAAAAACAACGGCACTAACTGTGACAGGAAGCTGCTAACATCAGCAGCTGCAGCACACAAGGGAAACACTGAATTAAATGGAGAGAATCCATGTAAACAATGTGGCTCGATACTGGAAAGAGTTTTGACATTGAGGAATGTAATTATATCATTGTTTAGTTTAAGATACTATAGTGATAAGAAATAGTGATTGGTGACCACATTTAAGGCTTTGGGAACAAAACTGAAATTAAAATGCATATTCCAGACAGGCGATAAACTAAAGGAAAAACCTGAATGTTTGACCCCCCACAGTGAGGGGACCTGGTGGTCTGTTATGCTGTGGGGGTCGTTTTGCTGGCAGGATGACAATGTTCCCATCCGTAGAGCACTAAGGGTCACTGAATGGTTTGATGAGTCTAAACATTTTTAATTGAATTGTTTTTAATTAATGATAAACATTGGCTTTTCCTTTAATTTGTCAGCACTCTGTGTTTCCATTAAGTGGTAGTGGTGTGGTTTATGATGTACTCCAATGCTGGCAGTCAAAATAATGCTGTCGATAAAGTTAGTGTTGTTTTTGTAACGGTTGCTCATAGGTTATTACTTTGTAAAGAACAGTAAAAGAAACTAAAACTATTTTCCTGTCAACTTTCTATAATTGCATGAATGCAGAATGCAGTGAGCTGAAAATATGTTGACATGTCTCTTTGCAGGAGTGTGAATGTTATTCTGTGAAGTACATCAAATATTTTATTGACCCGTGAATGTATGATGCTGAGCAAGTTCTGGTTTTTTCCTTATCTTTCTGCTTATGACATCGACATTGCATGATTTGCTTTTTGACTGGGTTGCATACGCACAAACACACATACACACTCATTTTAACCAAGAGACACTTGTGTCTAGTCATAGCGTGCAACCATGCAAAAGCACAGCATCAATGTCATGGAAAAATAAAAACAAAGCCACATCATGCTTGAATGTTTTCAAAATGCTTTGCTTTTCACTCTTCTGTTTTTTTTCTTTTCCTTGTTTTCCTGCACACTGCCCCCCATTCTAGCCCTAGAATCAGGTAAGAAAAGAGTAGTCGCTGTAAGAGTAGTAGGCAACATTAGCTGTGAATGGTGATCCCTGAATTACTGTTGAACCCCAACCCATAGAACCTCTAACCCCAAACCACATCTCATCCAGTGTTGCTGCATCTCTGTTGGTTGTAACAGATTTGTCCCTGTGTTGTTGTCACGTGTTGTTTTTTGATACCATCACTTCATCTAAGCTGATCACCTTGTATCTTATTTTCTCATCCATCTAACAAGAAAAAGAGAAATTATGTATTTTCTGCTGCAGGTGTGCAAAAGAGGCAGTCTTGCTGGAAATGTGAAAATAAAAGCAGCACATGTGTTTTGTGCAGAGTTTTCTTCAGTTTGAGTTTTGCAAACTAATCCTCTAACTTTTTGATGTGGCTTGTTCCTAAGTGATACTTTATCTATATTTTTGTTGTGCCACCAAGTGTAACTTCCAGGGATCAAACACATCAGTTTATTCCTAATCCACTGATTTCACCCACTCTCCTCGCATGTTAGTAATTGGAGATGTCCCAGCATTATTTAGGATGATTATGAATATTAAATCATGGTTTGCAGAGATGGAAACAGCCTGAGATTTCTCAGGAATTCTGTTCCGGCGTTTAGAAATCCCCCACATATATATTGAAAATACGCACTTGTTCACATATACACAGATGCATTCATGCACACACTCACATGGACACACAATGACTCAAACAGTTGTGTCTTTGAGTCTACACAGATGGCTTCCTTAAAAAAAAAACAAAAAAAAAAACATAGTACCATTGGTATAAACACCAAGATCCAAGTCAGGTAAAAACAAGTCATTTGTATAATGGGAAGTACAGTTTATGGCTGAAGACTGAACGATCAACAGTAAAATGAATGGAGTGGTGCGTATAGAGGAAGGAAGGTAACAGGGAAGGGTGGTGTAAGAAGAAAGCAACAAGGTATATAAAATGTGAAAAAAGGCTCCCGTTGAGTGAATAGTAGGGTAAACTGTAGAGATGGTCAAGTGAGCTTTATAAAAATGAGTGCTCACTGGTGCAACGAAACACAGAAATTGATACAAAAACAAAAACAAACGGAGGGTCACCAAGAGAATGAGCAAAAAAAGGAAGGAAATACAGAAGGAAATGGAAAACCACAGATGTTTAGGGAAGAGAGAAAGGACAGAATAAGAAAGAGGAGGAAGCTGTGAAGAACAAACAGTCCGACTGAGGCCGGAGGAGGAGGAAGGTGGGGGGGCTCGGACTACTGCCATGCCAGCGAGTCAATTCAGGCCGTACAGAGTTGCTTGGTAACTTCGATGGTGGGGTAGGCAGGCTGTGCTGAATAAAGGGCTTCTCTCTGTGCTGAATAGTGTGCCCACTCAAACACGCTGAGCTCTGCATTTTCTCCCTCTCACTCACCCTTCTGCACTCACACACACACACACACACACACGACACATCAGTGCACACCTTCAGTATACACTCTGAGAAAATAAGGCTCAGAGTTGTCGTCTTTGTTGTTGGGATTGTTTAGTTTTACCAGACCCCCGTAGTTCACAAACACACAAAAACACTTGTCAAATGCACAATTGCACATTTCTAAATGCTTATGCATTTGCACGTACACTTTGGCTCTCCTGATCAAATCCCAGTAGTAAATAACAGCACAAGCTGAAAGAAACAAACCTGAAAGGAATCTACAGCACTGCACTGAGCCTGAGAGGCTGCAAATAAAATGGCACACATCACGACACACACACACACAGCCATAAAGCAGACTGCAGCAGGACAGACAGAGAAGACCAGCATCCCTTCTATATTTTGGCTGCTCTGAAACTGGTCTAGGCCAGCTGCTAATCTTAGAATAAAGCAGTGTCAGTCTTTGAGCTCAGCTGGAAGCACGTTTGACTAAATTGACTAAATCTTATTTCTTTTACTGTCATACTTCATTATTGAAACACATGTAGTCACATTAGTGTTTGTGATGTACACTAACTACATGTTAGAAACATAGAAATGACCACAACGGTGTTTTTTTCCAGTCCACCCACTTTTCCTCTTTCTCTTTCCCTCTATCTCCTAATGCAAACAGACTGACATCCCTCTCATTTCCATCTCTGAATAACCTGCTGCAGTATCTTATCCCTGTGCAACTGTGGGCTCTTCCACCACTCTCTACTTTATACTTATTATTACTGGACCTTCTTGTTCAGTAAGTGGAAAACCTGATTCCCTGGAGGTTGCATGTAGTAATGGATCCCTTGCTTTCTGCTCTATGTTGTGTTCCCCTGCCCGTGACTTGTTGTTGCCCGCGGCAATGGGTTGCGTGGTAACGTGTAGCCTCCGCTCCTTCAGTTCGGATAGGTCCAACACACTCAACCGGAGCTCGTTTGCACGAGACAGTATGATGATTGAAGAGATTCTGGCCCCCACAAAGGACACGGTAAGCTCCATTTCTTGTTATCCTTGTTGTGCTTTGTCTGTTTTTGCCACAATTTCTTGTCCTTTTTCACAAACTATATTCAACTGTTTTTTCTTTCTCTCAGTTTCACTTTTTCCTTCGGTGATATTTTCTAGATGTCTGTTTTTCACATCCTCTGGTTCTCTTGTCTTTTACACTTTTTCTACATGCTGTGGTTCTGTCAATGGCCTGGCGAAAACACAGGCTGGGTAAAGCAGGGAGCAGAGTAGCTTCACTTGTCTTGCGCAAAGGTCATCGCAGAAGTGGTGTTGATTCCATGCTTGCTTCTGCCAAAGTGCTGAGGCTGAGTGTATAGCACCTTGATGAAGGGTTTATTCTAACCTAAGGGCTTTGAGATGCCCCCCTTTTGCTTTCTCATGGAAAACTGCAGTGCTCTGCAGAGCTTGTTCTGTCTGTCCACAGCTTGCATGGTGATCAGGAGCAAAAGCAGAAACTGTACCCTGTTATTATAAACATAGAACATAGAATATAAACATTATTAATAGAACCTACAAGTTCAGTGACAGCATCACTCAAAATCATAAACTATATATCCAAAATATAAACTTAACCTCAACCTTAACCTCTCTTCTTTTAGAAAAAAATAATATTTGGACTGTATTGAGAGTTTGTTTATTTTTCTTAGGGTAAAAAGATTTCCATTAAACTGCTCATTTATGGTACCTGAAAATATCCATCATTTAGGAGGAGTTTCAGTTACAATTACATTTATAATCTATACTGTGCAAACTTAGATGCCTAAATCATGGGACTGGCTCATTGTCACAGTGATGTTTTCTTTGGTGGAAACAAAGCAGCACACATTCACTGGTCTGGACTTCAGTGGCCTCAATGTGACCTCTGAACTCTCTCTCCTCTTCCCTAAGCTTCAGAGTGTCTGTAAAGACATTTCCTACTTGGTTGACCCACTCAATAAGGTATCAAATGTTCATGGATGTCTGAATCATTCTTCAGTTTTTTCATTCTTCGGTCATCACAGTGGTTCAGCTCCCAGTCCTCTTGAATTTGATCTGTGTGTATTTGTTTTGGGTCTGTGCCATTCTCATCTTATTCATTTGTGCTGGATAGTGTTTCTTTCTCATGCTGCTCTTAGTGTACGAGTTCCCATGAATCAGTGCTCCCATACTTACCTAGTTTTTCTTGCATCACAATTGTTGCACACTATGTTTGCACATTTCTGTGTTTTTCCACTGCAAAGTTAAAGTACACATTTGCTGTGTTATTGTGTCTTTTTGTCACGATTGTGTTTGATAACGGTGACACATTATGTGAGAAAGGAATCTGTAAATATTATGAGCTCATTGCTCCATGCCATGCATGACTCAAAGGTCATGTGATTAATAATTAGCTCGCTTGTCTTCTTGCTGGACCTCTTTCCTCCTATTCAATGTTTGTCATTTATTCCGTTTTTCTTGATAATTTGACTACTATTGTCTCATCTTCTTCCTCTTATCCTTTTCATTGTTGTTCTCACCACTCCTTCACTTTCCTCTTTTCTCACCTAACTCTCTATCTGCCTTTGCTCTGCTTTTTAAATCTTTTCTTTGTCTCGTATCTTCCTCCTCCTTCCTTTCTTCACCTGTGTTTTAATCCTGTTCTTCCAGCACCTGGCTGTGACCAGAGACTACAGCTCGGAGTGCATGCGGCGCTACAGCTGGACCCCAGACACCATGGACCACAGCCACAACACTGTGTCCAGCCCCATTCACTCTGGGTAAGAACAGCTGTACTGTCTTATCCAAGCTTCCAGGATATTTTTACTAGAATCACATATACTACAGACACAAACTATTGTGTGTATACACATAAACTTGTACATGTACAACCACATAACAATAGCAGACATTACACATTTGATATGCTTACTGCACAAAACTGTCATTTTATCCTTTATCCTCTCTCCCCCTAGAGTCAATATTGAGCAAACCCTGCAGCACTGGTGCAGGAAAGGTGCAGGGCTGTGGGATTTCTGCAGTGCTGCTACTGTACACATTACATTATAACAGCAAAAGATACAGTCCATCCTCTGAAGTGCTCATGTCATACCATAAAATTAGAGACACAGTGCAAAGGTCACTCCCCATGTCCACTGATATGCTCTGTCATTGCAGAAACAAAGTACAGGCTGTCAGCTCCTGATGAGACTGGTTTTCATATCATTTTCATACTTTGAATAAATGACATTATAAAATGTGATGGTCTGAAATAATGGGATCTGTCATGCCTAGTTTTTTCTATTTTTATTTTTTACTCATTATAACTCCTTTTATGTTTGTCCAACTATTTATATATTATTTTCTCCATTGCAGCGTTGTCCTTAGTGTGTCTTTTATTTTCTGTTTCCCTTGATTTTTCACCAATGTAGTTTTTAATCATTCTTTCATCTTCAGTAGTTAACTCAGATCCCAAAAGTGGTTGTGAAACTTTGATACTAAAATTAGGTTCTGGGGGTTTGCCTCCTGCATTGTCTCCATGTGTTTATTTTGCAGCTTCTCCTCCCCGCTCCCTCAGTATGACTCCAGGTGATGACTGAGTTCCCTGCTTTCACCTATGATGCCGCAGTGATATCACTCGCTCTTCCACCTCTGTCTTCCTCTCATCACTCTCCCTTCCCTTCTCAGCTTCCTCTACTCCTCCAGTCTTTGCTCATCTCACCCGTGTGTTCTGGTATTTCATGTTCACCGCCGAGATATTAGAAGTGTGTAGTCGACATGTTTGGGATTCTTTCATTGATGTGTCATCTCTGTCTCACACTGCACATTAAAAATTAACCTCCCTCAAAACCTTACAGAGATTCTGCTATTTACAATATATAGTGTGGGGAAAAAAAGCAGCTATAAGGTTCAGAACACAACAAAGAAGAGCCATATTTCAACATACACATTAGGACTTCTCATAAAAGGTGCCTCAGCATAGTTTTTCATTAATAGGATGCCAAAACATGTGCTTAATTTCAAGAATGGGACACATTACATATTAATCACATTAACCCTATCTTGGTGAAACATTTGTGCAGGTGTTTTATATTTGATCACTGAATGCTGCTTTTGAAGAACTGAAACGTTGGCAACAATCTCACCTTCAGCCTCAGAGCTGGAAACTAAACTTCCTGCAACTTCATTAGCACCCTGTTTAGTTTCACACCGTGTTAACTGTTCTAAATTGAGGCAGGTGAAGGTGAGAACTGCCAACCTTCAGAACTCAAAGCATCTTTTTTTTTCTTCTTTCTATTGGTCTGTCCCTTGCTCTCTCTCTCTGTTTTTATTATTTTCTCTCCTTTCCGTACTTTGTTTGGGTGTACGGTGATCACAGCATGGGAATCGTCCTCCTCACTTGTGTCCGTGGTATGGCTTATTTTATCCTTCTGTTTTAATTCTCTTCTCTGATACCATGCTTTTTCATTTTGCAGATTCTTGGTTAGCTTCATGGTAGATGCCCGCGGTGGCTCCATGAGAGGCAGCCGCCATAATGGCATGCGTATCATCATCCCTCCCAGAAAGTGCACAGCGCCCACACGCATCACCTGTCGCCTGGCCAAAAGGCACAAGCTGGCCTACCCTCCACCCATGGTGGAAGGAGAAGGTCTGGTCAGCCGGCTCGTGGAGGTCGGACCTGCTGGTGCTCAATTCCTCGGGTAGGCCACGTGAGACTTTCTTTTTCCTGCACTGATGAAATACAGTTTTCTGGCCAGTTACAAATCAAAGGGGGGAATTTTCTAATGTCTACTTAAAATATCATGACTTAAGGAATGGTTATTTATTGCCTTTAGCTGTGTGTTGTATGTAATTAGCCAGCAATTATCACAAAGAAGCTTTTCTGCTGCTCTGACTGTTCTGTTCAGCCCTGTGATTGTGGAGATCCCTCATTTTGGTTCCATGCGGGGGAAAGAGAGGGAGCTGATTGTGTTGAGGAGTGACAATGGTGACACATGGAAGGAGCACCAGTCAGATGCCAGACCAGAAGACCTTACTGACCTGATCGCTGGGATGGATGAAGGTACAGGAGCAGTTATTCCTGTACAGCCCAACTCTAGTCAACAAGACTGCAGAGACCAAAAATCAAATTTTCACTCCACAAGCATTTTTTTGTGTCCTTTTTCATAGAGACACCGAACAAAATGTCAAACCTCAATAGTCCCAAATATTTATATGGATTTACAAACTCAGATGTCAGGAAAATGGTAAAATGGTTTAAAACACCTTTATGAAAGATGCACTTTCTGTCACAGAGCTGGACAGCCCTGCTGAGTTGGAGAAAAAGCGCATCTGTCGCATAGTCACCAGAGATTTTCCTCAGTATTTCGCTGTGGTGTCCCGCATCAAGCAGGAGTCAAACCACATGGGCCCTGACGGAGGTGTCCTGTCCAGCAGCACTGTGCCGATGGTCCAGGCCTCGTTCCCACAGGGGGCACTCACCAAGAAGATCCGTGTTGGGCTGCAGGTACAGCAGCACTGCTCAAAATGTCCACTGACCTATTATTCATTTATACCTGACCTATTTTTGACCAGATATTTGATTTTGCTTGACATGTCTGGCCCAACAAGTTTATTCAATAAACAAACATCGAGTTTGCATCTTTGCTCCTGTTTTTTTGTTTAGGCTCAGCCTGTGCCTGATGACATGGCGAGGGCTGTCCTTGGGAACAGAGCCACCTTCAGTCCCATCGTCACTGTAGAGCCCAGGAGGAGGAAGTTCCACAAGCCGATCACTATGACGATCCCTGTCCCACCTAGGTCTGCAGAAGGCCATCCCACCGGCCACCGAGGCGACTCTGCACCCTGCCTACGTCTGCTGTGCAGCATCACAGGCAAGTAGACCTGTACACTTCCAGAAAAATGGCCAATCCATCCATTTACTATACATGCGTAGTAAGTCAGTCACTATGAGTTGAATAGCCGTGGTAACATCAGGGCTACTTTGATTTCAATTGCCACTGGTCAGTAAAAGGAAAATGAAGAACTGAGAAGGTAAAAGGTTAGGGAGTACTGAAGCCGCTGGAGAGGCTGCAAGCTCATCTTTTGTCCCCTGTTTTATACAGGAGGGACGTCCCCTGCCCAGTGGGAGGACATCACAGGGACCACACCGCTGTCATTTGTAACTGATTGCGTCTCCTTCACCACAAATGTGTCGGCCAGGTGAGACACACACATATCCACATGATTGCACAAACATACTGTCCACAACTGGAGAAATTAAATACACAGGAAAGAAGAGTATTTTGAATGCAGTATACTGTAGTAAAGAGTTTCATATGGGAACATCATTTTCACATTTTCTGCACTTTATTTTATTTATTATTAAAGATGGTCACCTACACATGTACCTACAGTGTTGAAGCTCTGTAAGAAGCTTAAATGTGCAGTGCAGAGTTCCACACTTCAGGTTACTGTAAATCATCATCATATTTGGCTAATTGTTTACTTGGTGGGCTTCCAGTTTTTAATTTGTTTTTCCCTCTCTCCTCTTTGGATCTGTCCTTCTCAGGTTCTGGCTCGCAGACTGTCACCAGATTCCTGAGACGGTGAGTCTAGCGTCTCAGTTATACCGGGAGCTGATCTGCGTGCCGTACCTGGCCAAGTTTGTGGTGTTCGCCAAAATGAATGATGCTGTTGAGGCTCGGCTACGCTGCTTCTGCATGACAGACGACAAGGTAGACAAGACCCTTGAGCAGCAGGAGAACTTTGAGGAAGTGGCCCGGAGCAAAGATATTGAGGTGGGTTTGTGTGTTCACATCACCTTGCAAACACTGTACAACAATAAGAGATTCAAAGACCAATTTAATAGGTGAATAAATCAGTTACACATTCCTGAAATGAAATGCAGTATTAGCTTCATCCTGGACGTTTTTAAGATATGAAATAACATATTTGGTGACTGGACTTCTGTAGGTTCTTGAGGGCAAGCCTATCCATGTGGACTGCTATGGGAACCTGTCCCCTCTCACCAAAAGTGGCCAGCAGTTGGTTTTTAACTTCTACTCCTTCAAGGAAAACAGACTTCCTTTCAACGTGAAGGTGTGACATTTATCCATCCTACTCTCCTCTCTCCCTGCTAGCATTTAATGTGCATATCATTCATTTGGTCTTGTTGATTAAATGATGTCAGAAATTACAACACCTTCCTAATTGGCTGACATTCTTAACAAAAGTAATGTTCTTCTGTAATAACTGATTCAGTGGATTGTGTTTAGAATCAAGTGAAAGTGACTGTGGTTCTTGGGTCAGACCAGCACAGTGTGAGTTGTCCTAGATTTCTGAAATTGAAACCTTTTCGCTGTCTTCTGCAGATCAGAGATATGGGTCAGGAGCCATGTGGTCGCCTCTCCTTCCTGAGAGAGCCAAAAACCACTAAAGGCCTTCCACAAACTGCCATATGCAATTTGAATATCACACTGCCAACCCACAAGAAGGTAGGATCACTTTGTTTGAATAGTTCATCCTTTGAGGCCATATCATACCATCTTCATGGAAATGAAATTGAAGGACACAAAGCAAGGTTGTCCTGACATCAAGAGGATCCATTGAAGTTCATTTGTTTTAGAAATGACTGCCTGCTGCTCGTGTCTTCTATTAGTGTAACAGCCTGTGCCAGTCATAAGACCCCACAACGTACACATGCAGCCACACATGCACATTGTGCTTTGTTCTTTTGCTGGCTCACTGTGGGTACAGTAGTATTATGCCCAAAAATGACACTTCTCGTTCATTTGTTGTGGTGTTGATTGATCACAAGAAACTGTAATTATGTTGCTTTTGCTTTTCTTATGTTGCTGTTTATTTTTATTAATCCCATAGATTTTTTCTGATGCCTTTTGTTGTTTTTGCTGCACCATTTTCATCCCTTGAATTTTATTTCCCCCTCCCCGCTCACTATAACTTCCCTGCTCTCCATTCTGTCATCTCTCTCCTCTCCTGCAATGCATCTTGGAATACCACAGGATATGGAGTCTGATCCTGATGATGAGGTAAACAGATTCTTCATCATCACATGGAACTGCTTCTTCTTTGTCATCCCTTCTGTTTGCTTTACTGCAGATGCTGTAGTAAATATGTGTGCCTCAAATATCTTGTCTGTACGGTACCAGCGTGTGAAAGGTGCTTCCGATTGCACGTTTTTTTACACAGCTACGTCATTGCCGAAGTGACACCCATGTAATGCATGCATGGAAATGGCAGTTGTTTAATCAGCAAATATTTATTTATCGTCGTCTTCATCCAGTGGTGCTAATTGCTGTGCCACACCTCGGCTTGTTTTTCATTTCTGTCTTCCTTTCCAAACATTTTCAACAGGAAATCACTGTCTCCATCCTTACTATTAACTCATAGGAGGTTTCAAACAGGACTATGGTGTCTTTTGTTAACTAAAAATGAAATCCTAACTCTTATCTTATCATGTGTTTTCTAAGTTATTCTTTTGTTGTATTCAGGGATTCCCTTCTTCACCCCTGCCCTTGGCTTGTGTGTAACAGAGAATACTAACACTCTGCATGCCAAATCATTTAGAAGGGCAAAGGGAGATAAAGATGTTTTTATGTTTGAATTTTTACATTTTAAGTAGCAACCATGTGTGTTATATTCCTTTTACATAAATACATCAACCCACTCATCAGGCAGAATGTTTATAATGGACAATTCAGTGTCCAGTTATTATACTCAGGTTATGTTGAGTGAAAGCATTTTTGAGTGTGCCAACATTTCTTTAAATATTCCAATCATACCCACACATTGCAACTACAGTAGGGTTGCAGTAAAAATAGGCAAATAACTTGTTTAAGGTTTGGAAAACATTGTAGGCACAGATTAAAAATTCAGCATTGATTCTGAGAGGGACATTGGTCAGTGTTATGTAAGATGGACACACTAGACTGACAGCCATCCTGCCAGCTCCATGTATTATATCTTGTTACCCAAAGGGCACAGTATTACACTGAAAACTGAACACTAAATGTTGGCATATAATGTAAATCATGAAATGCAGAATTGTCCTATATGAACATAATTCCTGGAGACTGGGCTGAGCATGCATCACTGTCCTAAATTTGACACAATCACTACTATTATTGTCATCAAATAAGGTGAACTATGTGACCCAATTTGACGATGATGGGGAAATCAAATTCATGATGTCATGATAACAGGACATTTGTTTCACCAGTTAATGCCTAACTGGAAGTTGGGTTTTGCCCATGCTTACCACTTACAGACAGAGCATTAGTTTTTTCATCACAGTGACAATGAGAAATGCAGCAAGTGAATAGATGCAGAGAACAGTCCATTATTCTCCAGGGGAGACAGAACAGTGTATCTGCAGTGCCTCCTTGTGCTAGTACAAACATTAGGTAATGATTCACTAAAACCAGGACATCATCCATACACTGCACTGAGTTAGTTATTTAGACCAAATTCTGATAGGGTAGAGCCACATTTCACCATATTTTTATGTTAAAGCATCTTTTGTTCTTTTTTGTTTGTTTCAGACTGAAAAGCCAGAACGACGTCATACCTTTGCCTCCTTAGCTTTGCGTAAGCGCTACAGCTATTTGACCGACCCAGCAGCGAGTGAGTTTCCCATTTTTACTTGCATTAACTTTTTTTTTTTTTTTTTTTTTAATATTTATGTAATTTTAATTAGATTTAGTGGCTAAATGTCCCTTTATTCAGTGTATATATTTTTTTCACATACCCTTAGTCTAGAACAAGATCAACCTGACAAAACATGCTCATCAATCATTTATTCTCATCACCTGACATCACCTACTCAGCTGACATTCATGAAACATTTGCATGGTTTACTGTGTGTTATGCTTTGCTTACCCAACCCATGTTGATAAAAAGTCTCTGTTTCAACTGTTACATTTTTTTTTTTTTTTTTTTTTTTTTTACATTTGTGGAAACACTGGAAATCAATGTCTGTCTGCTCATTTATCATTTGAACAAAAAAAATGTTTCAATTCATGTTGAATAAAAATATTCTTTCAAATTGTTTTCATTGTTTCAGCGGGCATTTCACTCTTATTGGCTTTATGATTGTGTACGGCTGTGTATATTAATGTGGTAAGAGGTTGCACTTTACAATAACTTTGTTTCCCTTAAAATGAGATTATGTTACTTTTCTCTATTTACAAAATACTAGTATAGATTTCCATGAAACTATTATATATTATCAGGGCAGTTTTCACACTGCAGTATGAGGACATAAGCTTTACAAATTCTCATGTAGTTTTTTTCTTTGTTTTATTACCCCAGTCTTTTAAACTTCTGTTACTAAGGATTTGATCAAATTTGAAATATATTCATAGGTACAACCTGAGAAATGTTGATGAAACTGAAAACAAGTATAACTTTAATGGCAGGGCCTAGTGGACATATTGGCATAAACAGTTAATTCAACTGTACTTTTTTTGTAAAGTGCAACCTCATATTTTAAGTCATGACCAAACAAGTAAAGTCAATTTGTTTTATTAATGGTATACACTTGTGGGGTTATCTCTGGCTTTGAATATGAACCAAATGAAAGGATAAGCACATCGATCAAATATGTTGAGTAAGAGACACTGTTGCAAGGAGGCAAACAGGTTAAGCACATCAAAAGTCAATGGAACTGTACAATTTTTTTGTTGTCATTTTTTCTCACCTGTACCATTTGTCAGTCATTTCGTTCATGTACCTCCTCCTTTCTTTATTGGATGTGTTTTGTCATCAGTCATTGATTTGACATCATCACTTGTCATGTCATCCTGAGTTTTTCAATAAGGCTTTTTTAAATTTTATCTGTAAAATTTTGTCTTACTGCTTTGAATAATGCTGTTTCTGACTGACTCAAATTTCTCTTTCTGGTTTTTATGTTTTATTTCAAATTATTTTATGTTACATTTTATGTTTACTTCCTTATTGCTTTTGGTTTAAATTATTGTTGAAGAAACAACTGATCGAAGTCCGCCGAGAACACAGCCTTCTAGCTACCCTCACAAACCTGTCTTTTCAACGAGATCTTATCAGGCGTGGTCGCCTGTTCCTGTCGCCGTCCCTGGCCAAGCCAAGTCTGGGTTTGGCTCCCTCTCCAGTTCGTCATCCAACACGCCCTCTGCCTCTCCATTAAAGTCTGTCTGGTCCATCAACTCTGCCTCCCCTATCAAGACCAACATACCTGGATCACCTGCCTCTTCTGTTAAGTCAGTTAGTGACATGGCCTCTCCCATCCGATCTTACAGAACCATCTCCTCTCCCATAAAAACTGTAGTCCAGCAGGCTCAGTACCCAGTTCAGGTCACCCCCAGTCCCCTGGCCTCACCAGGGAAAAGCTCCCCAGACCCAATATCTGTGAAAGGACTGGCAGCATTGTCTGCTAGGACCTCACCTATAACTGTCTCTGGAGGTGGAAGTACTCTTCTTGAGAGAACACCCATAGCCATGACCCCACCCACGTCTCCCAAAACTTCTTTGAGTATGTTCAGTTCACCCCTGCCATACAAGTCTGTTATGGGGGGTTCTAGTGGCACATCCTCCTCTTCCTCACCCATAAAAACAGTTCCTGGCCTCTCCACTGTGCGTTCCTTTGCTTCAGATGCCACTGGCACAGCAAGAAACCTGTTTTCCTCTCTTTCGTCACCACTTAAATCCAACACCTCTCCAAGTGCTGCAGCTCTAATCAATGGAACTGTGTCACCCACACAGTACCGCTCTTCATCCCCGACATCCCTTCTTACCAGCAGTCTGCAGGAGAGAATTCAAGCAACCACCAATGCTGCGACTACAAGTGTCAATGCAGCCTTTGATGAGGTTGAAAAAACATTTAATTCATGTTCTGCAGGCTATGGGACCTTAAAGTCCTTATCCTCTTCCGCATCCTCCTCATATCAGTCCATTAGATCGTCAGCTTCTAATTCCCTTTATGCTTCCCTAAGATCCCCCCCTAATGTCACTACTGCTGTAACATCTAGTACAATGACCGTTCCAGTGTACTCTGTTATTAATGTGCTACCAGAGCCCCAGTTTAAAAAGTTACCTGAGGTGTCCAAGTCAGCTGCTGCCCTTCTGTCACCAAGGAAAACTGCACCTGCTGAGGTGAATGCTCAGTTGCAGTCCTCCTTTGCTAGAACTCTTTCTCCCATCAAAGCCCCTCTTTTTTCTCCTGGCCTGAAATCAAACACCACTTCACCACTGTCATCCAGCCAAGAGATTCTGAAGGATGTAGCTGAAATGAAAGAAGACTTGATACGAATGTCAGCCATTTTGCAGACAGACCCAAATTCCACAGCCAATAAAGGATTTCAGTCTGACTCCCCCAGAGAGGCTAAGATAGAGGATGAGGAGCCCTATAGGATTGTGGAGAAAGTAAAGCAAGATTTGGTAAAAGTGAGTGAAATCCTTACTAAAGATGCTGTGAAAGATGGTAGGGTTTCGCTAGCTAGGGGTTCTTTGGATGACATACACTTCTCAAAAGTACAGGTTGAACAACCACCAAGTAATTGGAGCTATCCTCCCAGATATGAGACTGTGGTTCCTCAAGCCAAATCAAAAGCAATACCAGATAGAGATTTCAATCTCTCCAAAGTTGTTGACTACCTGGCCAATAATGTTGGTAGCAGCTCTTTCTCCAAAATGAATGATGCAAAATATAAAGCAGATGAAGGCAAGAGAGAAGTAGAGGGCAGGGAGAAGCAGAAACGTGTCCTAAAACCCACCATAGCAGTTCAGGAGCATAAGCTCAAAATGCCTCCAACAAATATGCGCTCTTCAACTTCAGACAAAGAGATTAGTAAAGTAGCAGATGCACTTTTTGGTGCAGAGACTGTCCTAGAATCCCCTGATGATATCTCACATGAACAAGATAAAAGCCCACTTTCAGACAGTGGCTTTGAGACCAGGAGTGAAAGAACACCCTCTGCCCCTCAGAGTGCAGAAGGCATGGGCCCCAAGGCCCTTTTTCAGGATATCCCAGTTCCTCCAGTGATCACTGAAACTAGAACTGAGGTTGTCCATGTCATCAGAAGCTATGAGTCCCCAGAGGATAACAAACAGGCTGCAATGGAGGATGCACATCCTGTCAGATATATTGATTCGGATTCTAAAGGGCATCTGAGTCAAGCTACATCAACTCCAGAACAGAATAAATGCTACTCAATAAAAGTTAGTCCTGATGAGGATCCAATGGGAAAAGGGATGAGGGTGAAGGAGGAGACTCACATCACTACTACCACCAGGATGGTATACCACAAATCACCTGGCATAGAACCAGCATCAGAGAGGTGTGAGGAAACCATGTCTGTGCATGACATAATGAAGGCATTTCAGTCAGGCAAGGATCCTTCTAGAGAGCTAGCTGGGCTGTTTGAACATAAGTCTGGCAATGAGGAAACCTCACAGAGAGTCCTTGAGGATATTAACTCCAAACCTAAGGTTGAAAGAATAATTGAGGTCCACATTGAAAAGGGCAATAAAGCAGAACCAACAGAGGTCATTATCAGAGAGACAAAAAATCATGCAGAGAAGGAAATGTATTATTATCCAGGCAATAGACAGGAAGAGGAGGACCTTGATGAATCACTTCCAGTGTATCTTGATTCCCCCAGAGTGAACACACCTATGTCACAGGAGGAAGATAGCCGTCCTAGTTCAGCCCAGTTAATGGCAGATGACTCTTACAAAACACTGAAGCTACTTAGCCAGCATTCTGTAGAGTACAATGAGGATGAATCATCAGAGTTTAGGGGGGAATCGTATAATTTTGCAGATAAAATGCTACTCTCTGAGAAATTTGACCAGACTCATTCTGACACTGAGGAATATCTGAGAGATAGATCTCGCTTCCACTCACCAGACAGAAGCAGTCGCAGTGAGGGTAGATCAAGGCCAAGGACAGAGTATGTCTTTAGGTCATCAAGAAATGTGTTCGACAAATCTGGAAGAATGGCCAATGTTGATGATCATTTCGACAAACTGACACTTTTGCAGTATTCTTCTGAGCCTGGTAGCCCCAAACAGTCAGTGTGGATGCGTGTGCCAGAAGATACACAGAGTAAGGACAGAGAGCAGCTTATGTATGAGGACAGGGTAGACAGGACTGTGAAGGAGGCAGAGGAAAAACTTACTGAGGTATCTCAGTTCTTTCGTGATAAAACCGAACAGCTCAACGATGAGCTCTCATCGCCAGAAAAGAAATCTCGCAGACCAGATTTTAGAGAATCACGATCTGGGCCAAGTTCTACACACAGCAGTCCAGAAAGGTCAGTTTATAGGAATGGGGGAAGCGGGGAAGAATGGAACAGAGAAAGACTTAGAGACAGGTTCAGCTCTAGTGACAGAAAATGTGCCAGCTTACCAAGTAGTCCAGAGAGGAGAGTATTGCTGCAGTACAGTGATTCAGACAGAAGAAAACAAGAAGATGGAAGCACAGGTGAACCTTCTAAACCTTTTCAAATGTCATCCTCCAAAGTCAGTGCAGTGAGGCTAAAGTTTGAGCAAGAGGCTCAAAGGCAAGAGAGAAGTCCCCAGGGTGGTCAAAATTCAAATCCACCTATCAGGAAACTCCAGGAAAGTAAGCTACCTGTGTATCAGATGTTTGGTGGGTCAAATATTCAAAAAACACCAGAAAGTCCAGGAAACCAGAGAAGGTATCTAGATAGTGAAACAAATAAGTTCTCACCCAAGCATGAGGCTAGTGGAAAAGACCAGGAGGAGAAAAAGTTACCAAAAACATGGGAGAACCAAGGATACGGAAGCTATAAGCTGCAATCTCCAAAACAATCTCATCCTTTAATTCACGATTCTATGAAAGATAGCAATAATAGTGATTCCCAAAGACAAGAAACATCCAAGAAAATAATCTACACAGAATTTGTTGTGCGAGAAAATCCAAATGACAATGACAGTCTAAAAAAAAACTCGGAATCACAAATTCCTGTAAGAAAGCCATCTAATTTCTCAGAAAATCAGAAATCCACGTCTTTAAAATTAGATGCCTCTGTTGAACCATATGAGAGGGCAGGGTCTCAAATACCTCCTTCAGCTAGAAATCGGTTACACAGTAGTTCTGAATCCAATAAGTCTACACGTGGATCATCAGTAGGAAAATCCACAGATTCATCAAACAGTAGCCAGTCAAATGTAGTGTGTAATGGTGTTGATAGTGATCAAGTAGAGTATTTGGATCAAGTAACTCCTGTAGTTGTCACAGAGGGTTTTAAAGATATTAAACCCTTACCTGTGTATGTTAGCATCCAAGTAGGAAAGCAATATGAGAAAGAAACAGCCTCAGGGCAGCTGGGAACATACAAAAAGGTAGTAAGCCATGAGAGTAGGACAGTGCATGAGACTAGGGGTGCAATTTACACTGTTAAACAAAAGCAGTCGTCATCTCCTCAAGGAAGTCCAGAAGATGACACTCTAGAACAAGTCACCTTCATGGACAGTTCTGGGAGAAGTCCTGTTACTCCTGAGACCCCCAGCTCAGAGGAAATGAGTCTCACCTCAAGAACACCCGACTCTATGATAAGCTTCATGCCTGGCATGCCAAGCCCTATCCCAGAAGAGTCTGAGGAGGAAGAAGGAAAGACTTTCATTTACAAAGAGCCCTCAAAGGAAAAATCAAAGCCAGGTTCCTCAGAAAGTCATATTAAAAGGCAGGATGCAGAGAAACAAAAGTCAAAGGAGAAAAGAGTGGCTTATATCGAGTTTCCACCTCCTCCTCCATTAGAGGCAGAGCAGTCTAACCCTGAGAAAAAGGGGTCATGTGCTTCTTCTGAGGCAGAGACAGAGATGATGGAGGTAAACCTCCAAGAGGAGCATGATAGGCACCTCTTGGCTGAGCCGGTCATTAGGGTCCAGCCTCCATCCCCTATTCCCCCTGGAGCTGATAACAGTGACTCTAGTGATGATGAGTCTGTCTTCCATCCCATTCCTGTCAAAAAGTACACCTTCAAAATGAAAGAGGAGGGTGAGAAACGCCCAAAACACAAAAGATCAGAGAAAAATGGAAATAATAAGGAATCTGGGATCAATGGTGTAGTAAAGGGGGAGGATGCTGACTTTGAGCAAAATGGCAATGACCAGTCAATTACTGACTGCTCAATAGCAACCACTGCTGAGTTCTCTCATGACACAGATGCAACTGAAATAGACTCTTTAGATGGTTATGATCTTCAGGATGAGGATGATGGACTGAGCGAGGACCCTAAAACATCAAGTCTGTCTAATGATGGAAAACCAAACGATCGCTCTTTTAGTCAGTCTAAACTAGAAGTGATAGAGGAAGAGAAATGCGAGGAAGGGGGGGATAATGGAAAGAGTAAATCTAACACATCTTCAGTGAAAAGTGGTGGAGATGAAAAAGATTATTCCCTTGAAGGAAGACATCCAGATAGGCAGGGCTTTGGAGAAAACTACTTTGGCTACCAACTTGAAGAAGAGCTGAATTCAACCTTTAAAACTGTTGCCACCAAAGGGCTGGACTTTGACCCCTGGTCTACCAAAGGAGGTGATGAGGGAGTTTTTGAATCCAAAACAAAGGAGGAGGACCCCAAACCTTTTGGTTTATCGGTGGAGGACAAATCACAGGCTACCACACCTGACACAACCCCTGCTCGAACACCGACTGATGAGAGCACACCGACTAGTGAGCCTAACCCCTTCCCTTTCCACGAAGGGAAGATGTTTGAGATGACCCGCAGTGGTGCTATTGACATGAGCAAGCGGGACTTTGTTGAAGAGAGGCTTCAGTTTTTCCAGATTGGTGAGCATTCGTCTGACCCTAAAACAGGGGAAAAAGGGAGAGGGGGCAAAGTCCTGGGGGTAATTTCCTCTCAGGCACAAACAGGGGAGAGGGCCACAGTAGAGGGGAAAGTGAAGGTTATAGATACTACTACAGACAGCAGCACTACACCAACAACACCACCAGCAACAACAGCAAAATGCAGCCCTGCACAACATGGCAGTGATACTGGCTATACTGGTACTGATGCCCCCATCTGTGAAGCCATAGCTGAGACTGCCTCCTCATGCACTATCACAGCCTCTAAGGTTGATCCCAAATTACGCACTCCTATTAAAATGGGCATAGCTGCTTCTATAACTGTAAAAAAAGACTCAGGGGATCTCTCTGATAGTAAAACTGAGATATCAGAAGGTCAGATGGTCCCGGAATACATCAGTATAGAGGGTCAGTGTACAGAGAGTCAGTCTAGCAGACACACTGAACCCAAGTTAGAGAGAAGAGATTACCCTTCAGAAAACTGCAACAACAACAATAACCTTGAGTCCTCCAGTGTTCAGGCCAACTACATTCAGTGTGGCAGTGTGGTGTTTAATCTGCAGTCCTCATCTGAGCCCACTCTTCAGAAGGCGAGCAGGATAGAAACACTATGCTGTAAGGATTTAGAAGAGAGAGTGGATGTATGCAATAGCAGTCATTTGCAGGAACAGAAAAGTGAAATAGTTAGAGAAAGTGAAGTGAAGCCCAAATCCAGGCTTCCAGTTAAAGCATCAGGTTGGTCATTTCACACACAGGGAACAGCCATAGGCAAACAGAAGCCCAAACAAGCAGTGAAGGTTGAGGTCAGGAAACGAGGGGAGCCAGCCATAGCCAAGGTAGAGCCCAGGTCTAGAATACCAGTCAAGGATGTAAAAAAGAGCAACCCTGCAGCCACATCTAGCTCACTTGTTCAGGTTACCTCACAGCCAACAAGGGTATTGCACACAGAAAGGACAGTTATACAGTTGCCTCGAAGGCTGCCACTGAAGGACAGCCATCAGGTCAGCAATGTCTCAACTGAAGCAATATGTAGACAGGACAGACAGGAGACCCCTAGTGAGGTTTGTAAGCGAACCATCGAATACTTTAAAGACATTAGCGGGGAGACGCTAAAGTTGGTGGACCGCCTGTCAGACGAGGAGAAAAAGAAGCAGACAGAGCAGTCGGAGGAAGACAGCACCTCCCGGAGCACCTCTCTGTCGGACGCCTCCCAGCCTTCCCAGCCCTCCCAGCCCTCCCGCTCATCCAGGTCTGGTAGAGGTTCGAGGGCTGAGGCCGGGGCCGCGTCCGTAAGGGCAAAGGTGGCGACGACGGACAGGGCCTCCGGCAGTGAGAGAAGCAGGAGGAGTAGGCGGACTGGTGGGAAGGAGGGCAGTCAGGGACTCACAGGGTCTCGAACGCCTCCCATCGCGGAGATCAAGCCTAGTTTGTAAAACTTTCACACTATGTTTAAAATACATCTATATATTTATATCTTTCACTTTTAGTTGCATGACTTTGTTGTGTTTAATGGATTGACTGGAATGCCTGTGGCGTGTTTACATATGTTCTTCAGAACAGTAGCTGTCATTTAAATTTCTTTTTTGTCATTGGTGTACTGTGTACTGTATTGTCATTGTTGCAAGATTCTCTTTCCTCTGTTCCGTTCTTTCAACCCTTTGTAACCCTCATATGGTAGCGTGAGCATGCCAGTAGTAATCACTGGTCCACTGGCACAACCAGCCCCACATTTGACAACTCCCTGATCTGTGTGTCTGTCCGTGCGGGGTGGCTACTGAGTTGTTGTAGATGTTTGTTCCTGAAGATTTTTTCATGTTGTGAATTGTCATTTAAACTAACTAGTGTTGGCAAAGAACACACAAAAGCGTCCTCGCATGTTGACATTTTAGATGCTAACATAGACCTTTCCACCCTAGATTTGTAGAACCGAGTCTGTTGTTGAGCCATTTTATGCATTGTTTTGTGTGGTTCTCGTGACAGTTACTGCCTGCCTCGAGGATACATAACGCAAACAGTCACAGAGCACCACATGTTGTGTGAACATATTTAAGTTGCACATGATGTCTCTAGAAATATCCTTTTCTTGCCATCCTGAAGATATAATTAAACTAACATTACAGTAATATGTTACCCGTTGTAATATTTTTAACACAACCTCAGTTATTATTAATAATCCTAAAGAATAGATGGCCAAAAAAAGGATAATTATGTACATATTTATTTTTCTCTTAGTGTACCGGCACAGAAGAATGTAAACGTTACTGATGAGTCATTGTCCTCTGTCTTACCAGGTCCCCAAAGTCCTTGTGAGCGGACAGACTTACGCATGGCTATTGTTGCAGATCACCTGGGACTCAGTTGGACAGGTGAGGCATATTCTGCATCATTCTTTCTCTGTCATTTTCTGCCTCACTTTCTTTGGCCCAATCAACTCTGAACCCTTTAAGTTGCTGCCATCTTCAGGCTGAATATCTTACAATCTACTGAATGATGTTCAATGTATTCCCGGTCATTAAATAAGGACAAATTATACATATATCTTATACAAAAAACATTGAAATTTAAATGTAGAGATGAGACGACAGAAGTTAGATGTTTTCCCACAGAATTATAATGATTTTTAAATACACACATTTATGTTGTTTTGTGACCACTTCAGTCACTTGTGCACTTGCTCTGTGAACAGAATAGCAGAAAAATACTGTACATTCAAGTGTGAATATTATGTCTGAGTTGCTGTTTGTGTCCCATCACAGAGTTAGCTCGGGAGATGAATTTCACAGTGGATGAGATCAACCACGTCAGACTAGAGAACCCCAACTCTCTGACAGCACAGAGTTTTATGCTACTTAAGAAATGGGTCAGTCGGGAAGGGAAAAACGCCACAAGTAAGACTAATTTAGTTATATCTAAAAATGTGTTTTGTCTGTCTTCAGTTCTCCTCTCATTGTACTTGTTTCTTTCTCTCATCAGTCTTTCTACTCTTGTAGTAAGGCCAAAAAGAAGACAAGTTTTTCACAAGCGTCTGTGTTGTCTGTCTTAAAGTGCTTTCACTGTCTGTCTTCCTGCTTATCCTTCTCCCTCCCTTTGTGTTTCTCTTTGCTTCACTTTCATCTCTCACCTCAGGAGACACCTCAGACAGTACCTGTCCTGACAAAGATGCATACAGGATAAAGGCAGCAATCTGCTGTTTTTTCACAAATCAAATTAAAAGGCTAAAAACAACAGTGAATTTTCGTGTACACACAATAATGACCATGAATCTGGGCCCTGGTCTAGCTTTTTTTGCCTGTGCCATAAACCTGCATTGATGTCTGAAAACACAGCAGTGAGCCAGACTGGTCTATTGGGTAACAGTACTTCTTCATCCTGAAATGCAAGGGATATGTAGCTTTCAGACAGCACAGATACATAAGCTGAACCTAGTTCTGAATTCATAGACACAAAAATGAGAACATAAAATTCACTGTTGGTTTTAGTCTGAGTATGGGTATCCTTTAATCTTAAGCAGACTCTTGTTTATTCACCCATTCAAGAAAAAAAATTCACTACTCTTGGTTATTAAGACATTTATCTAGTAACTAGGTTTCTAGTCTGCTGTAAATGTCTTCCTCATAGGTCTTAACTAATTGTTCAATTATCGAAACAACTTTATAGATCTTAGTTAATTTTCCCTATTTTTATTCCTTGAATAAAAATATCTCTCTCACACACACACACACACACACACACACACACACACACACACACACACACAATATCTCAGTCACTCTTACCTTGGTTCCAGTCTGTGTTCGTTATGATCCCGTCACCTTTCCGTCTCCCAACAAGTACTGGCTTCTCTTTTCACCAATTCAAGCAGAGGACTTCTTATACGAGTCCCAGACTCTGTCCGTGTGGTTGCAGTACCCAAGCCTGGAAGATAGAAAGGCTGTTGGGATCTGGCTCGAAGGACCAAGTTGTTATGAGAATTCCATTTCTTAAATAATCAGCAGAGTCACTGGAGCCTTTTTAGTGTTTTAATTGTTGCATGCAATGAGACAAAACAGTACAGCAGATGTGCAGTTCTCTGAGCCAACAACACATATTCAACTTCTTATACTTCTTTATACTTATACTTTACTTCTAAGTAATGCAACAATATAGTTTGAAAAGCAATAACACTCATATACTTATTTTTCTAATTTTTTGATGTCTTCTCTTTTTGCACAGCGGATGCCTTAACTGCAGTGCTGACCAAAGTCAATCGGATGGATATTGTGACTTTGCTGGAGGGCCCAATATTTGACTATGGTAACATTTCAGGCACGAGATGTTTTGCCGATGATAACGCTGTTTTCCGGGATCAGGCTGATGGTAAAGTTTAGCTTTGTCTAGCTGACCTCTTACCTCTCCCTGCTAACTTTTTGTTGTGCCAATGCACGGCTCACATACTTGTAGTCCTAGTGCAAAAGAAGTTGCTTTATAGTCAGATTTGGATTTTGTTTTGACAACTGGTTCTTACTGTTGCTGACATCCATTGTTGCTTTCCATGCTCATGTTCATTGGCTTTTGAAATAATTATAGCATTCTAATTTTCAAATCAATCATAACCATGCTTCAAAGCATGTTACTACTTATACTGATTTAATTTCTGATGAATTTGCTATTTTTTCATTTAAATCAGTCTTTGTTAAGGGTAAATACTTGTCTACAAATCTCAATAGTGTATCCAGTTGTCAAAAATGAACAATATCCACTGTTCCTATTCTAAGTGCATGTTGCGGACTACATGCTGCTTTAAATGTTTTCCAGTTATGTCTGATTTAGAAATAACCCTGTAGACTCTGCTTTCCTCTACTGATTTAGTTCAGTTCTCCTAGTTCTCCTCCGGTTCCTCTGAGCCTTCCTTGGATAGATGAGAGAACCTGTTCCTCTGTGAAACCAGACTGCCTCCTCCTCCTGCTCCTCCTGCATCACCTCCCCACAGCAGTATCTACTGCTGATAACAGCACATAACTGCTCTTAACAAGTTAAGAGTCATGTGTTGCGGATATCTACGTGTTCCCTCTCTTTATCCATCTCTCACATGCCTCCCTCTCCACACTTCCCTCAATCACATTATTCATTCATTTTTTGTGCATACGTGTTGATATGTTGTTTTTTTGCTTTTTTTTCTCTTGCCTTATTCCTTTCCCATAGTTTGTGTGATTATCCCTTTAACTCCTAAAAGTACTGCAGCTCCCTTTATCCTTTATCCAAGCTCCTTCTTTCCAATGCCGGCCCCAACACCTCCACCCACTCCTCTCACACCACCTGCAGTACTTCCCTCCCGCCCCTTTTCCCTACGCCGCTCTCCAAGTTACGAGTCCTCCATTTCACTCAAAGACTTAGCACCTCCAGCTCCATTTGAACTACCACACTTCAACTTCCTTTCCCCTCGTCCACCTATCAACGTTCCTCAGTGCCCCCGCGCTGAGCCTCATCCATCTCCTGCGTTCCTGTACTCACCTCACCCATCCTCTCCAATCCCCCTTATTACCTCACCTTTACCTTCCTCACCTATTCCTTCAGGTTCGTCTGTGTTGTCCTCTCCCAACTCTATTCCCACCTCCCCCACACTCACCACACCCAGTCTAAACTGTTCACAACCTTCAGAACCAATCACTTCCTCTCTCACAGTATCCAGCTCTGACCTGCTCTGTGATACCAATATCCGTACACCCTCCGAACCTGCAATCACTCCCACCAAACTCACTCTGGTCCCCTCCTCTACTGCCCCAAATACATCTGAATCCATCACCTTACCTTTTTTGTCCCCTCCCACCTCACCTTCAGGCAGGGCCTCATTCTCTGTCACTGCCTCTCCAAGCAAAGACTCTTTAGTGATGCAGCTGGCAGAGTCCTCACGTCCTGTCTCCCCTCTTTCCTATACGCTCCCTCCCATCTCTCCATTTGGGTCCCATTGTCCTAGCCCCAGCCCTTCCTCCCCTTCTCTCCACTCACTGTCGCCCTGTCCTGCTTGCCAGTCTACTTGTGCACCCTCCATCCTTCCATCTCCCACTCAAGCCCACACTGATCTTTCCACAATGGAAATATTCATTTAGCATGCTCTGTCTGTTATCTAGCTCCTTCTACTCCCCTGTTCCTTCTCACATCTCTCATCTGTCAGTTCTCTCATGTGAGCATGTAACAGAACAGCCTGGCAAAATATTAATATCTTACACTAAACACATCTCACGCTACATGATTTATGAGCATGACCATATTTCACTAGTGAGTCCCACGACTCACCACACTGAAATTTAGAGCACCTACTCATAAACACTGCTTCTAATAATCTATTTAACATATACCATTTCAATATACTTATATATATATATATGTGTGTGTGTGTGTGTGTGTGTGTGTGTGTGTGTGTAAAAAAATATTTTATTATTTTTATTTGTGTTTATTGTGGCATTTTCAGGCATATGTATTAAAATGTATGAATTTTTTTTACATTTTACTACATATGTATAAGGTTGGTTTGTTATACTGCCATTATACAGTAGCTGTTGACATATCACCATTTCAACTAGTGGTTGTTTGGATACATGCTTTACACTCCAGCCTCAGTGCCATGGTCCATGTCTTTCTGTGACTGTGTTAATGTGTGTGTGTGTGTGTGTGTGTGTGTGTGTGTGTGTGTGTGTGTTTTGGGGCGCTATATTTTTTGTGGCGTGCTTCAGTGTGTATGTCTCTACATTTGTCATCCTGTCACCCACAGATTATCAGAGCATTCTAGCGGAGCTGCAGTCTCCAGCCGCACTGCACTCTGATCCCCACTTCTTGGATCCTGAACTCCCTGTCACCCCCAACCCTTCCCTTGCCCACCAGCAACACCACTATTATCCAGAACCAAACACTCCTTTGCTGGCCAACACCCACCATCAGCCCCTGCCCTGGAGCCCAGAGATAGAGCCTAGTAGTGGAGAGCCTGACAATCCCCCTAGGAGCCCTCCCAGACCATGTGAGCTCACACTGTCCGTACCAGCCTTTGAACTCCCTGACCCTGTTCCTTCCAAGGTGAACAAGCCTCACATCGCTTTGAACGACCAACTGCTTTTGAGCGAGGAGGAGGACAAATCTTTTCATGAAATGGAGCTGAGCCACAGGCCCAAGTCACGCTCCTTTCCCATGTTGTGTGAGTTAGACACTGACATGGCGTTCTCCACATCTTCCCCTTCGCTATCATCGGTATCATTTGTAACCCCTTCATCACCTGACACGGGACAAATGGGAGACAGAGGAGCACCCACTGGTGCCCCCAGTGAGGTGCAAGATGATATAGCTTTGAAAGGAGGTGAAAGGGAAGTGACAGGAGAAATAGAGAAGGTTGTCAAGACTGTTGCAGTAGAGTTAGCAGAGGGAAATGGATTAGTGGAAAAGTGGGTAGAACAGGACTTGATTAAAAATGTGGAATGGAAATGTGAGATGATAACAAAAGATAGGTCTATGTTGGCAGAGGAAAACAATATTTTAATAAAGGGGGGATCTGCAGAAGGAGATGAAGATGTGATAAATGAGCAGCATGTCCTTATTCGAGCAAGGAATGAAGGGGCAGCCTGTGAGGTGGAGGAGGTACAAGATCTGCTGAATATATCAGAAGAGGATAATCTAAAAGAAACTGGGCATGAAATGCATATTGTTCATAACATAATAGATGCAATGACTGCTAGCGAAGGTAGTGTTGAAACACCAGAGGTACCAATAGCTGAAGTTGTTAGTGAGGAAAGAGTTTATGAGGGTGACAGAATGGATGCCACAGATGGAGAGCTGCAGTTTGATAAGGGACAGTTGAGTGACAGTGAAAAAGATATTTGCAGGACATCAGAAGAGGACCAGACAGCCAAGGACCAGGCTGTAGATCGTCTCTCCCCTCAGGCCTGGGCTGAGGCACTTGGGGAACTTCAGCCCAGTGAGTGTGGACCTAATGAGGAAGAGGAGGAGGAAGACAGCGACAAAGAAATCACAGAAGAAACATTAGGACCTTTGTTGGAGGAGGTGAAGAAAGAAGAAGGCTCAGAGGAGGAGGAGGAGGAGGAGGAGGATGAAGAGATGGCTGAGGCCAGGGTTCAGGACATTGTTGATCAGGTTGAACAGGTAGAAAAAGATGTATGTTCACTTTCAGGTTGGCACAGTGATTCATCCAGTGTCAATGTGGAACCACCAACGCCAGGCCGCAGTGTCAGCTCAGACTTGCTCGACAGACGGGAAAGGTGAACTAAACATCTTAAAAGTCTTAAGTCTCCTACATTGACCACATTTTTTACATTAGTTTGATACCTACTGTGTTCCTAGTTTCAGAAATCTCCTGAGATTTTTCAGCTTTTTACCTTATCTTGTATTTACAATTCTAATTCTTTGTTTCTTACCCAACAGTCAAGAGAACTCTAGTGACTCCGTCACCTCCTCATCCAGGGGCGAATCGGGAAGGTCCCGAAAGAACGGCGACAACTCAGAACACTCACCTCAGGACCGCTCATCTCAGTCATCGAACGGCAAAAAGGAAGAGGGAGCATTGGTGTCAGAGAAAAAAGTCCAGGTAATGTTACAATCAATAACAATACGTATAATAATAATAATGATGATAATAAAAGAATCAAGTAAAAAGGCCATAAGCAGTTATTATAACAGTGGACTGTTCATTCTCTTTATTTTCTGTAGCACTTTTCACTGTTATAATGTTATTACAGGGGAGATGCCTATACTGATTTTCTGGATTTTACTAAAAAAATATAAACTTCAGCATTTATTTTCAGCTTTCAGTGTTTTTCTTTTTCAGACCAGCCACCCACAGCGTTGAAGTATATTAAGACCACTCAAATGTCTAAACTAATGAATCTTTTCCTCCAATTCTTTCTTTTCCTGTGTTAATGTAATGATCTTATAATACCTTGCACAGCAGCATGCTAGTGCAGATTCAGGTTCAGAGGAAGAACAGACTGTAACCACCAGAATCTTCAGACGCCGTCTCATTTTAAAGGTACCCTGAAAGCCTGGAGCAGAGACTGGGCTGCGCCTTGGTTTGGTTTGCTTTAGACTGGTCAGTCTGCTGTGCAACTGGTAGTCTTGCTTGGTGTACTCATCGTTTTACTCTCCTTTTAAGTGTGGATTCATAGATGTGTGCATTCATAGATGCACTAAAGAGCCTGTCACAGTTCATCGCTGATGACTAACCTAGTGTTCAGCCTCTCTCTGACTTGGGTGTTTTTCTCTCTTGAGGTGTTGTTTCTCTGTGGTGATGGTGAGGTATTGTTTTGTTGTGTTTGACTCCATTTTTATGAGCCTTTAGTCATTTGATAACCACAAATGCTCACAGGGAGAAGAAGCGAAAAATATCCCAGGCGAGTCTATGACAGAGGAACACTATGTGGACCGAGATGGTAACCTCATCAGTAGAAAAGTAAAGTATAACATTTTCATTTTCTATTCAGCTTTGAAATTAAGCCTATAATATCGCAAAGAGCATATTTTGTTTTTAAAAAAGGAGACACAATCAGTTTTTTTAATTCCCTGTGAATGTTCCTTCTGCCTCGGGCAGGTGATCAGGAAGGTTATTCGGAGGGTTGTTACCCCCGCACCAGAAAGCCAAGGAAACAGCCGCTGGCACCGAGACCTTCAGCACAGTTCCATTCTGCGAGAGGATGGGTCAGAGGTTGGCATGAAGATACCGCTTAACTGTGTTCCTGAGTTCAATGTCTAATCTAGATGGAATGCCTAGGACTTGATTATCCTCCAGTCTGGTTAACAGCTAGTGAAAAGGTTTGGCTTAAAGCTGCACTGGGCAAGACTTTGTGTTAAAACAACTATTTATATTATCTAGATATCAGCATTGATTATAGTTAGTCTATAAGTTAGCCTTCAACAAAATGAATGTTGTACCTATGTCAACATGAGAAATGTGCATTCGTAAGTACTTCAGTCCTGAAAGACCATTCAAGCCCTTCATTAGAAAGTGATCGCAGGGGGAATGCTGAGAGGGAAATTGGTTTTAAAAAGTTTAAGAGATAAGTTCAAGTCTCAAAAACAGCACATTTCTTTATTCCATGGTAATGAATAGTTCTGTGACACTGGTCTCTGAGTGCAGTTTTAAGTCTAACGAGTCAAAAATAAAATCTGATGATCATGTATTCCTCTAGGGTGCAGATGAATTTTACTGCTGGAGTTGCTGCTTTGGGATAACTGTCCTTATTATCTCTTTTCTGGGCCAAAACAACACAAAATCATAGATGTCACCTTTGAAGTGCAACCTTGCATGTTGTGTTTTGACAGTGTGGTGTCTGTTGTGTTTACATTACAAAGGGGATGCTGACTCTCGATTCTCCTGACTGTGTAGTTTTAATGGTCTTTTAATTGTCAGCAGTGTGACTAACAAGGGTTGTGATATGGTTTACCTTGTTTGGTACTAACTCGTTTTATAATATTGGAATTTTTCTTTTTCCAGGTGTCTGGTTCATGTCGTATGGTTCCTAATTAGATTTCTAACAATAAATACACTACTAACATTGGCTGGTTTGAAATTGCTGTTCGTGAGTTGTGTATTTTGCTTCTGTTTTCTGTTTCAGGTTTGAGTGTGGGGTTTCAACTTTCCTTGTCTGAAAAGAAAAAAAAAACATGACTCAACTAAATTTGTGTGTGTGTGTGTGTGTGTTTTCTAGCAAGGAGAACGGTCGAGGAACAGCAGGCGAAAGGAAGAGAGACGGTCAGGGGATAAAAAGCTCCACTCATAGGGATAGCTGTGCTCTACCAGGTAAACAAGCTGACTGTCTTTCACTATATCACAATCAGCATAGTTCCCTTGTCTTTGTGGCCCATTCATGTGTGCAGTATACACTGTACATTGTTATCCTCTTTACCTTTATGTTGCAGTTTTCCCATGTGTTTACATCCATGACATTTCCACTGTAATTTCTAATAAATAAGCATATTTTCCAAAATGTCAAACTGTTCATTCATTTAGTCATCACTAAATTGTTCCTCTGTCACATTCTCAGTACAAAAGACTGACTGATGTCTGAGTCTGGCAACATTTCTGTCCTATGCTCACTTAACGTATTCCAATAGGGAACAGTTACAAAGTGTGTGTACACACCACAGCATTACATTGCCTGACTGATAACCTCCATGCACCTTTTTGTCCACTAAATCCCAAACTCACAACAGCATTGTAGCATCCAAAAAGATTTTGTTATCCCACTGACCAGACAGTTAATCCCTGCTGCCGTTCACTCATAGGTTACGTGTGCAGTGAGTCATTCCATCTGTAGAAAACCAACTTACTAATGTGGCCCTGCTGTGAAGTCTGGCAAAGAGTTACTGTGGTGAGCAAGGTCACCCTAACCACCCACGGACCATCAGGTCGTCATTTAGTCATACAAAAGAATGAAAGATCGTGACAGTTTTTTTTTCCCTTTTTAAAAGTGTTTTCACTCACAGAAAAAGTCTAAAAAGTTTACACCCTTTGAACTGAATTTACTATGCAAATGAAGATGACATTTACACTGAAAATAATGTAGATTTCTACATATTATTCCTGTCAGAAAATCCTGGCAATTGTGATCTATAAATTTGTTCAAGGTTACATAAATCTGTCAAAATATGTGATGTACTATTTTTTTGTCCTACAGACTCACAGGAACCACATTAGATGTTTCCTGGGAATAAGTTTTCACAGGGCTGGAGAGTCTCAAGGACTTAAGACAAGGGTCCAGTCTGCAACTATGTGCTTCAAACAAATGGTTTTCACATGAGAGGAGTAGACCCCTCTGACTTACGCATGAGCATGAAAAACTCACTCCCTGTCATCCAGAAGACCTGGGAGGTTCCCACTGTGGAGGACCCTTGAACAATGGTTGTGCTTCCTGTTTTGTGTGCCATTGGTCCACCAGCAATGTGGGAGCATTTTGAGGAGCGTCGTTTGTTGTTAAATCAAAAATGACTCCATTACTGGCAACCACACAGGTGCAACTGTGACCAAAGATGGCACAAGAGCTCAATCCACAGGATAGGTGGAAAGAACGAAGAAGACACAGTAACACACAAAAAAAAAAAATCCAATGGAACACTTCTGATCCAATTTCGACACTCGCCTTAGTTTTTTCTTGAACCCATTATTGTCAGGATGTAAATTGTTTTGAGATTTTTTTTCTTCCTTTTTAAAACTTAAACTAACACAAAAGCTTTTTTCTGTATATAAAATTACAATGTGAAAATTGTTTAAAAAAGGGGGCAAGTTACTGGTTGAGAACACACTGAGGCGAGTAACCTTTTCAAGTGCTTTCAAAACTGTTCCACTTTTAAAGATTTGGGTGTAACTTCACAGGTTCTTGTATAAATACTTATTAGAGCAGGTATAATGTTTGTACATGAAAAAAGCTGGTTTGATTTTAACAGAAGAAATTTCCAGAAAATCAAATTTCAGTAATTCCCAAAATGGGAATGGATTTAATTCTGCAAAAGCAGCCTTTCAGAGTACTCATATTTTCATGCATGCTGTTCACATTATTTTAAGTACAATTTTTACAAGTTTGAAAACACTGTAATCAAATGACAAATAAAACCCTTTATCTGTGTACACATATAGCCCTAACATTTGTCACCAATTTTATATTTTAAATTGAAAAGGGATACCATTAAAGCATTTATCATGTTGGGGTGTGGATGAAAAAAGTTCTATAGCTTCTTGAGGGTGTGATGTCTTGTCTGTCTATGTGAAATTGGAGAGCAGATTCTGCTACAAGAACGAAATAACCTGAATGTAAATGCTAGTAGGCTGGCTCGCTGTAAAATTATAACTGTATTGTGTGTATTGGCTACAAGGTGTAGGAGTCTCTGTACACTGTTAGACTGTGTAATCATTTTAGCAGTGTGTCACAATTTGGTTTTCTAATGGCTGCTGTGATATTAAAGGAAAACTGGGGCATTTCTTTTTTTTTTTTTTTTTTTTTTTTTTGGTGAAGTATTTCTTTGTTTTAAAACCAACTCACGTTAAGGACACATAAAAAGCATTATTTGATTGTAGCTCTAAATAGCATATTGTATGACAAAAACACTGGATGGTCAAAAACAATTATTTAAGCATTAAATAAATTGTGTTTAACTCTGAAACTGTGTGATCTTTTTAGGCTTGAGAGTCTGTATAGGCAGTGTCAAATAGAACTGTTTTCACTATTTCATTGGCAAAATTTTATTTTACATTAGGGATTATCCTTGTATTGGTTTTCATTAGATGCCCATGTAGTTCAAGTGTGGTGTTCTACTGGTGCGATGGCTCAGAATGCTGATGTCTATGCTGTGGACATGAAAACTATGTAATTTTTATTTTTTATTTTTTTTGGGTGGGTGCAGGGGTGTTGAATAAAGTCAGGTAGGGTGCTGTACCACATCCCCTTATACTACTGTCAATCAGGGCGTAGAGGATCCTTTGATATGGTTGAACTATCAATTTTGTCAATTTTGTTTGGTATGTGTTTTCACCTGAGCAGATTTTTGATGTACAATTCTTACTAACAGAGTGAAGCCATTGAAATGTAACTATTCTAGCACTTTGGTTATTCAAGCTCTTTTAGAGACTATAGCAGCAATGATGCCACCACAAATGTTTCAGACGTCTTTAAAAAAAAATCTACTTAAAAATACAAAAAAAATAAAAATGCATTGATTTTGCAATACAATTGTTTCTGTTCTTGTCTTTGTGTCCTTGAACATGTTTTATTATGTAAGTAATGTAGAGGCAGCAGGATGGTGATGTCATAAGAGACACTGTCCTTCAAGCACAGTTATGTTCTTCTTCTCCACCCAAGTGGACCAAAATATTTAGAGCTGCTTGTTCATATGATTGGAGCATCCTGTGAGGCCAGGAAACAAGTGTTTCCTGTACTGATTTCTGTTAAATAAGTAATTCATCACAGACTGGAAAAAGTATTTCCAAGCAACCTCATCACACACTGCCGCTGATCCTTTTCTTTATGATTTATTAACATTACATAGCTAATATTTTATGCAGATAGTAACATTAATATGTGGTTACTATGCAGCACGGTGGGTTGGTGGTTAGCACTGTTGCCTCATAGCAAGGAGGTTGCTGGTTTACAATCAAGCAGGGGCCTTCCTGTGTGGAATTTGAATGTTCTCCCTGTGCTTAAAACATGTACGTCACGTTGATTGGTGACTCTAAATTGTCCATAGGTGTGAGTGTGAGTGTGTGAGGTTGTTTGTCTCTATGTGGCCCTGTGATGGACTGGTGACCTGTCCAGGGTGTACCCCTGCCTTTCACCCAAAGAGCTGGAATAGGCTCCAACAGATCCCTGTGACCCTAAATAGGAATAAGAGGGTATAGATAATGGATGGATGTGGTTACCTTGATACTAGTTACTTACATGATAGTAATATTAGTGGTAGCTGGTGGATTGGAACACAGTACAGAAAAACTACCACCTATGTTAACCATGGCAAGATTATTCCCTTTTCTGGGCCCCAGGGAAAACATGATCATGACCAGGCGACTCCCTCTTTATGATGATTTGCAAATTATTTAGGGATAAACAGCATTACTGCTCTAAGTACAGGTGGACAAGACAACTATTAAAGGCTCTTATCATTTCAGCTCAAAGTGTACTGTCTGGGGTCTCAGATCTGGTGTATTGCAGGGTCCAGTTTTCTTGAAGAGTGCATTGTGTTTCTGGAGACATCCTGGTGGTGGCGCTATGCCGACACGCATGAGCAAGCACGTACCTTTGTGCGGTCTGCGCTCCTCTGAAGCCGCAGCTGAGTACAGACAGAGGGTGGCGGTAATGCAACGACGCGGATGCTAGTCGCCCCTGAGGGAGAAGACGAAGAAGAAGGACGCCGCAGCTGCCGTTGTCTTCACTGTCGCACAACCATGGCGGACAGCGCAAGCGAGAGCGACACGGACGGAGCAGGGAGCAGTTCGGCCACCCCAATGTCGTCCTCCGCTTCAAATTCGGGAAAACCGAGCATAGTCATTTCACAGTTCCGTTTGGAGGAACTGACGAACCGCTTGGCCTCTTTGCAACAAGAGAATAAAGTTCTTAAAATTGAGCTGGAGACGTTCAAACTCAAGTGCAAAGCCCTTCAGGAGGAGAATCGGGACCTCCGCAAAGCTAGCGTCACCATTGTGAGTAACGTTAGCTAGATGCGATTCTCACGCCACTTATTATATCGTGTTTGTCAGCAAATTAGCCGTGGCTGGTGGTGTTTCTTTCATTTTAAGACACTGAATGAGTTACTTGGAAAGGTTATTTGTCTTTGAACGCAGCACTGTGATGTCTTTCTAGCTCTACTAACATTGGCTAACGTTAGCTAGGTGGGTTTGTCGCTAAATTAGCCAGCTGGCTAACGTTTGCTAAGTGGCTGGGTAGCGGTAGCCCCAGCTAGTTTGCTTTGTTTTGTTTTGCGTTGCTAATCCTCGCTAACGCTAAGTTAAAAGGCATTTAAAAATTAGGTGGGCACTTCACGATGCCAGTTAGCGGACCGTTGTCAGCTAACTGTTTACTCGCTACAAGACATTGTCACCACGCTGCTGGGTGAAAATGAATAGCCCAGCAGCACTGGCATGAACCGATGCGTCATATGTCTTCATGCTCGGTTAATCAACCTCAGCCTCATAAAAATGTGAACTCGATCTGTGGCATAGATGGGAAGTATGTAGGCCAAACTTAGCGAGCTAGCTAAATGCCACGCTCATATGTTGGCAAGTCAGCCAGTCTGCACCGTGTCGGCTCAAAGTGTGAGACTAGCTCTCTGGGTTCCGTTGGCCCTCTCCTTTTTCTTGAACAGACACATTTTTTTTTTACCAATTTGCAGAACAGAACTTGGTTTTGAGGTCATTGGAAAATGGGGAAGGAGAATTTGAGACCAAACAAGGAGAGATATGTCATTACACTGTAATGGTAGCTGTTGAATCTGTCCCAACACATTTTCTTCTTAGTGCTCCTGTGTTTCACTCTTCCCCTTACAGTAAATGACCCATTACTGCAATATCACTTGAGTCATTAGGGAAAACTCTGCTTCCTCTTTGGCTTGCAGACTTCACTGCAGCAGGTTTTGGTTAGTTTGTGTATATGTAGTATAATTTACTCAGGATGAATGTGAAAACTCAGATTTGATGTGCCCGACCTAAGACTCAACTTCGCTGATATTTGCCTCTGCCACGGTCTCCTGTTTGTGTCTGCTCCACAGCAAGCAAGAGCGGAACAGGAGGAAGAATTTATCAGCAACACCTTGTTCAAGAAGATCCAGGCCCTTCAGAAGGAGAAGGAGACCTTGGCGGTCAACTATGAGAAGGAGGAGGAATTTCTCACCAATGAACTGTCAAGGAAACTCATGCAAGTGAGTGTAGGGAAAAATAAAGAAAAACACAAATTTCTTACCTCTCTTAAGTAGCCTAACATCCATTTGTCCTTTCACTCTGTTTGATGACTTACCATTTTAGGGGCACAGAAATGTTTTTTTTTATTGCTCAATTATGTAAAGTATTGTCAGGCGTGTTCGGTGTGAGCTTACTGGGTGTGTGTCAGTGCACACAACTCCATATATGAGTGAGTCCACAGCAGCTAGTGCATTATCATCAACTGTATTGGTACTTGCCTGAAGCCTGGAAGGGCTCAAGATGACTTCACTGCGGCTGCTAGCTACTCTAAATGACTCTCAAATTACTCTCCTCCCATCTGACAGCTATTTGTTGAGTCTGTTTTCCACATCTTATTTCCCCAACTGCAGAGCACGCAGCACGTGCACATAGGCACTCATACTTTCAATGGCTAGCTGTAGGCTGACTAATGGCCTGTTGATGTGTAAAAAAATCTGGTAGGTAGACATGCTAGTGCCTAGGCAGACCACACATAAGGCCATAAAGATGGACTTCTTTGAGCTTTTGTTATCTTGCCTTCTAACCTAACACGAAACAGCTCTGTGCCTGGCTGTGCCTCTAGTCTTGCTGCTGACCAGTGTCCCATAGTGTGTGCTTGTATACGTGGGCATGTGTTATACTGTTGTGACGATATAGCATTGAGTTTTACTGGGTGTTTCAATGCTTCTTTGCCTAAGTACTTTTGCAAACAATTTTGCATGACTCACATTGTTCCCACTATTACTTTTAAAAATGGACTTCTTAGTGAATTAATGTCAAGTTGAGTAGCCACATCATACAGGTTCCTCAGAAGGGATTCAGCACACTTAATGACCTGTACACTGTCAGTTTGATGTATAGTGTAATTTGTGCCAGTCCCCTTTCTGATACCTTCTAATGTGCCAATATAGGTTTCTGTTTTGGGGAGTGAGCTGATAAAATGTTCCAAACAATTTTGGTGTAATTGTTATTATAAATTCATGAGCTAATGATAGGAAAACCTCTCATGCAATGACCATTATGTACAGTATGTGCACGCTTATGCACACTGCCAGTGTTCTGGTGTTGCTTACAAATAGGCACTAGTTGAAGAGCTGAGAAACCCAAATAGGATGAAATATCTCCATACAGTGTCCATTAGCTGAAAATAAAGAGATAAACAGACTTTTGTTGCCACCCACCACACAGTCTAGTGTGGTGCAGGCCCAGTATACAATGGCTGGTAGTTTTTTTTTTTTTTGGTCTTCATTTTGTGCCTAAATGAAGACACAGTATCAGAACAATTCCTAAAATTGTTAGTGTGTTAATAAGCAGAAAAATGGCTCCCCTGGGAATGGAAATACAGGCAGGATAGTGCAAATCACTCAGCTCTGTCTAAATACTGTCACTGTACATTAAACTGTGTTATTTTGTTGTGGTCTTGTTTCTCCTAATGGAAAGTGTTATTTTTTTCCTATCCAGTCTTTTCTCATAAATGATTTTGCATCCCTTTCCCCGTAATGAGTAATCACTTATATAATCCATCACGCAGCCTCTTGTTTTCAATCTGTACCGAGCCACACCCTTTCTTTGTGTTGGTGAGCTGCCAGAGGTGGCTACTTTAGTTGCCAAATCACCGTCTTACCCTGTTCATTTTTATGCGAAGTTTAACTATTAATCCAATAGAATTCATTTTTATTTCATTGGCTTTACTATCATTTTGTAAGCTAAATGTGATGATCTGACACCAACATGTTTAACTGTGCTCATCAAATAGTTTTTATGTGACTCACCATGAGTCTCTTCTTGCTCTTGCTTCTCTCCCTCCTTTTCCTTTATCCATGCTCTATTTTCCCTTTATCCATTGTAGCTCCAGCATGAAAAGGCGGAGTTGGAGCAACACTTGGAGCAGGAGCAGGAGTTCCAGGTTAACAAGCTCATGAAAAAGATAAAGAAGATGGAAAATGAAACCATCTCAAAGCAGCTAACCCTGGAACAGGTATACTTCTCATGCATGGTAGAGCAAGAACGGTTTAGCTTCCAGTGTGGAACAATATACCCTTGAATTTGTGTGTTCAGTTACTGTGGTAGTGTAGGAACCCAAAACTCAGCCTTAATTCTTCCCACTGAATGTTGGCTGGAAAGAACGTTTTGGTCTGTGGCAGGGTCAGTCCTCTGTCTGCTAAACCCGCTTGATAATGTTCCCATGCTCTGATGACAGGGTTTTTCCATACATGTGCATGCATGTGTTGTTGCTGCTCACTCATGAAAGTTATAGTGAGGCTCATGTGTTGTCACTGTGCATTTTGCCCAAATAGAGATGTACCCAAGTTGTATCTTTAATCAAATGTAACTGTCATAACAGAAAGAGAATGAACAGCTTGTTTTAGCTTTGGGTTCTTTTATATCAGTTGTCTATAAAGAAATCTTTACCTGGTTTGTTGTTTTTATTTTGTCCTGGCTATATCATAAGCTGGCAACCAAACTTGTATGAAAAAAGCTTATCAGACAGTGACCCTGGCTTTGTGTACTTGTATGTATTCCTTTAAACACTATTCAGTATGAATGTTTCTCTAACTCTGAAAGTCTCTCTCCTTTTATTCTCCAGTTGAGGCGGGAGAAGATCGACCTTGAGAACACATTAGAGCAGGAACAAGAAGCTCTGGTCAACAGACTGTGGAAGCGGATGGACAAACTGGAGGCTGAAAAAAGGTGGGAATATTATGGCTTAATCATTTTCCCAATTGGTTGTTTGAAGGCTCATTCTTATTAATCAATTGAATGGCTCATTCTGATTGGACAAACTGGAGGTTGGAAAAAGTGTGGAATGATCATATTTTTGCTTAACCTTTTTTCTGATTGGTCAGTTCAATGGCTCAATCGCATTGACTGATTCAAGGGCTCACTCAGTTCTGTGGATTCAACAGACTCATCCTGGTTGCTCCATTGGAAGTCTTAATTTGTTTGACTGAGCCAACTGCTCATTCTGATCGGCATAACTGCAATATTTCAATTGCAGTACTGTCACTGCGTAAGCATACACTGTATCTGACAGATGCACTCACTGACAGTAATGCTTAAAACACCCACCTGATATTAAAAACAAATTACTCAGCTGTATTTATTAGGGAAAATAAAACAATGATAAACTAACAGCTTTCTGATTTAGATTACACATTTTGGGGTAGTTTTTAGAGGAGTAAAAAATTCAGTTGGTTGAATAATTGCACCCTGAAGGCCTAAATATATATGTAATTTGACATTCAAGTCTGTCATTCTGAATCTGTAGAAGGTAAGGGTTTTTCATTTTGGAGAATTAAGTACATGGTCTTATATTGAACTAATATGTTGTTAGCCAGGCTTATAGAAAAGCTAGGGGATCTCAGTTTGATTTTGTTTTATAAAGCTTATCATCCCCAGAGTCATTGCCCTTAGTAACACTGTTTGTTTTCTGAACTAGAATCCTTCAGGAGAAGTTGGACCAGCCTGTATCAGCTCCTCCCTCCCCAAGAGATGTTTCCATGGAGATAGACTCACCGGAGAACATGATGCAGCATATCCGCTTCCTGAAGAATGAGGTGGAGAGGCTTAAGAAAAGCCTGCGCACCACTGAGTTGCAGCGTAAGTGGCCTCTCAACTTGTCACGATTCATGTGGATGTGGATTCTAAAGGAGCAGAGGTATCAAGTGGTAATTAATGATCTGATCATCAAACAAGCATTGAGGGGCAGACTGACTCTGCACCAGGGTTTGGCTTGTTTTACATGTGCCAGTTTACAGTGTTGTTGCCCCTCACTGTTAACTGGTAACATTATAGAAGAAAATGATCAATTATGGGAACTCCATAGTGCTCCTCAACAAACCTCTAAGAAAGTCTATGTTGGCCTTAAACTACGATTTCCCCCCTTTTCATATTTATGCCTGAAAGATATTGTCCCACAATTCTGAATCTTTTTTCGCTGGTAGTGTTTTTTACCTATAGTATTCCCTACTTTGTATTAGGTTTGTGTGTAGCACGAGATGGGGCAATCTTTTTCTTAAGATAAAGGCCATGTTGGCCACCTTATGACTATTATTACAACTGTTTTAAACATAGCAAGCCAAAGTTGTGGTCTAGAAACCAGAGACACAAATTTATAATGTGCCTTAATTGTGCCAACAATACTAAATCACAAATCATTCAGCTTTCATATTAGTATTTTTTGTGTTAAATTAGCTATTGTGTTAATAGCTAAATAGCTCAACTGCTGAGTAAAGTAAAAAAAAACAAAAAACAAAACTGTTCCTTTGTTGTTCACTATATTATATTAATACTCTGCAAGGAAATGTGTCTACAAGTAGGTACCATTTTTAGTGTCATTGGTGTTTTTGGACACTTGTAAAATATATTTTTCAGGTCTGTTCAAAATCACTTCAACACTTGAGATTGTTTTAAGAGTAACCATTTTAAATGGATGTAATGTACACAGTTGTCATATTAATACTTTTTTTCCATGACATATAGACATTTTGTATCAGTGCAGCCAGTTAATAAAACTTTATTAGGTAAGTGTAAAATGTACTTTATCCTTTCTATGGTGATAAGATGTTTGCTTTGACTCATGGCCAATTGTACATCTGAAACTGAAGTAAATTCAAATGAAAAACAGTGCTAGGGTGCTAAGAAGGCAATCCAAACCTTTAGATGGTATTCAGAAGATACACTGTTACCATAAAATGTTGTTGAGAGTTTTGTTGGTCAAAGTAATTGAATTGCAACAGCAATTGAAAACAATAAGATGCATTTACACTACTTGCCTTGAGGTGACATTTCTAGTTCAGCTTATAATTTCAAGGATCATCAGTGAACCTGGTTAAATGCCGTTTAGAAACATGCAAGCAAAATAGACAGGCAAACACATTTGGTTTGATCTCTATGTACTTTTACCTATATGTGATAACACCAGACTGTCTCCTCCCAGTATGTCACCTCATGAGCTTGCCACTGATAAGTCCTACCTACTTTAATAGGCTCCTATCTTCACTCTACTTTAGGTTGTCTCTCAAACATGGTACCACTCAAGTGGTCTATATTGAAGGGCATGTGTGGCTAGGAGGTGTAATGTCTGTGCTTAGTTTTTCCCACTAGAGGGAACTCTAAGTCCTAATTTTAACACAGTCCTGAAGCCTTGGCAAATGGAAAGACAGCAGTTGGTACTGGAAAAATAATATGACATCGGTTGCCTTATAATTAGGTGTGTTTGATCAGCAGTGGTCCACTTTCTTTTTTTGAAAACACTATTAATCAAACATACTTGGTGGCTCTTAGAGGTCTTTGGAGGGGATTATTTTATGTCTGGACAGTTTAAAAAATAAAAAATATAATCATAGGTGTCTGATGCAATTTGTCTGTGTGTCCCCTCTTAGACACAGAGAAGCGTGCCCAGTACATAGAGGAGGAGCGACACATGAGGGAGGAGAACATCCGGCTGCAGAGAAAGCTTCAGAGAGAAATGGAACGCAGGGAGGCGCTGTGCAGACAACTGTCGGAGAGTGAATCCAGTCTGGAGATGGACGATGAGAGGTAGGGGAGGGGACGCCCTATAGGACAGAACATTGGGGGGCAAAAGCACACACATCAGCTAATCAAGGGAAAGTGATGAAGCCTCATCTTGGTAAATGGCTTGGCTTGTACACTGGAGTCTGATTTTGCAGAGTGGGTAAAGGCGCATTTGGTTCCATTGGCCATATACAGTGCTGACACTGCTGATTAGATGAAGGGGGCTTGAACCTATGAGAATTAGAAGATGAAGGAACAAAAGAGGGAGAGATGCAAAAGACAACAAGCACGTGTGCCACCTCAGCACACAACAGATGCTCTTCCAATAGCCACTCTTTTAGTGGTGTATCAGCTTTCTTTGTGATTAGCACGGTAGCAATATGCCATTAAGCATGGCTGTTGGCTGCATGTCAAACAAACAACCCACCCACCCAAAAGTTCTACACTGTCTATTTGATTTTACTTACAATCAACATTTTAAAGGTTTGGGACTGGCCTGCAGTTTTGCTTTAGGGCATAACTGCCAAACTTCAGATATCAGTGTTGACAAATATCAGACTAATTAACAGTAGTTGTTAATCTTGCCAAATATTGTTTTGATGTGACTTTAAATAAGTCAGACTAGCAGGACTGTTTAAGCAAAAGCCTTCCTTCCTCCGTAAAACAAACACTATATTTTAACTTCTGTGTGCCATTACTTTAACAGCTCAGGCACCAAGATCACACCCAGGTAGTCTCCCATTCTGAAATCCATACAGGACTGTGACTTTGTTGTATTCAATCTTAAGGGTTCATGGACAAAACCAGTAAAATGTTTGGGCACATTTTACCATTGGACTGAGAAAGTCTGTCACAAACACTGCTCCCAAGTTTACAGAGTTTGTAACTTGTAAATCCCCGGAATTTTCATGAACTAGTCATCTCATCCCCTCAGGTACTTCAACGAGATGTCTGCACAGGGCTTGCGAGCAAGGACTGTGTCTAGCCCCATTCCTTATACCCCGTCTCCCAGCTCCAGCCGACCCATATCACCTGGTATGTACATTTTCATCATGGCGAAATGCATCAAAGAAAATGACCAGTCATTTTTTTAACTGGAGTCATTGTTGAACACAAAATCAAATAACACAGCTTTTTTTTTTTTAGCTTTTTAGTTTAGTTCATGAAATTCCTGGAAAAGGAATTTGCAACAAACAGCCATCCAATTGTTATATCATTACATTTAATGAGTTGCTTGACATTGACAAGTCATTTAGGAAGTCACAATAAGCACTGCACCTCTAGTACCAGGATCTAGACTAAAGTTAAACCAAAAGTTCTCTCCCAGGCTGCGGCCTGGATGTCTGGATCCCAGAGTCCTACTGCCTAATCCTGAATACAGTGCAGCAGAAACTGTGCTATTTTAGGTCAGTCATTGTGTGATTCAGCAAGGTATAGTATAACAGCCAGTGTTTGTATAATGGTGACGGCAGTATATATATCTATGGAGAACGGTGAATGTGGTGTGAAGTAGAGAAATAGTAACACTTTGAGTCTCAACAATATCTAATTAAATATGACTTGGTATCAAAGTATATACAGTATGTGCAGCTTTTTCTTTGTCTGCCCCTTATGTGTCACAGGTCTCTCATATGGCAGCCACACAGTTGGCTTCACCCCTCCAGCTACACTGTCCAGAGCTGCCATCTCCCATTATAACACCCCAGCCCTGCACGTCCACGGAAGCTCTCACGCCGTTGCGGTAAGTAACATCCACTCACAGCTCCTGGCAGCATCTGCTCAGCTACTTAGTTCAGAGTTAGGGGAGCAATGTTTTGTCTGCTCTAGGATTTGGTGGACTATTTTGGAAAAAAGGTAATACTTCATGGAACAGGCTGTGCTGTAAATCAGTTATTGCTAGGAAATGTCTCTGTCGTCCTTCTCTCTGTTAATACAGCTGTATAGTTTGGTACTATACAAATTACTGTGATCTCAGTCTTGCCTGAACCTGAGACACCTGTCACTAATTCTTTATTTGTTCCTTAAGATTCAGGAGTAGGAAGGTGTGACATTGTTCCCTTTTCAATGTTTTTGATGTTTCACATTCTTAATTGTTACATTTACATTATATTATGCCCAGATATCGGTCCTAAAATGTACTATCTCATTATTGACCATTTTAGGGTAACACCAACATTGTGGCTGTTTAATGTTCAAATTGGCTCTGTGTTTTTACACTATTACAGAAATGTAACTTGTGGCTGTATATGCCTAAAACTAAATAACTAATGTCTTTAAGAGACTTGTGTTCTCATGTTGGACAACAATTTTAAAATGTTCATTATGCTGCCATCTAGTTGTTATACCTTTTTATTATTCTCTCTCTCTCTCTCTCTCTCAGAGGCCCTCCCCAAGAAGAAGCACCAGCCCTGACAAATTCAAACGTCCAACACCCCCACCCTCACCCAACACGCACTCAGGGGCCCAGCAGGCTCAGCCTCCACTACCCCCACCAGCTCAGCCCATGGTCCAGTCCATGTCCTCCCCGGCAGCTATGTCGCAGCATGCAGCTGCGCAGCAGCAGCACCCGCAGCAGCCTCCCTCCCAGCCTTAACACCACACACAGGCTCTGTCTTTGCACGTGAGTGCGCCCACTGAATGCCACGATGCTACCGCAACAGCAGCTTCCATCATTGCCAGGTCTGGAAGTCAAGTTTCTTACTCTTTACCAACTCCACAAAAGAAGCAGCCTCAAAAGTTTTAGAGGGAAAAGAAACAAGACGACAGCTCAGCGAAGCTAGCCGCCTGCCAAATCCACATGTGGCGTTACTTAACTACTCTAAAAAGGAATGGGTGGACTGAAAAATAATTGCTTCTGGGATTTGTAGGCCAATTATCTGTTCCACTTTTTGTCTTGTACATGTCATGTTTTTGTTTTCTTTGCTTGGAAACTTTAGCTGGTTGGAATTGTTGTGGCGCTTCTAAGATAGCACAAACAGCACATAGAGTATGTTTCATGGTCATGTTCTCTCATAGGTTGGATGTTTGGATCAAGGGATGGGTGTATGGCTAGACAAATAGATGGATTGGTAGATGGATGTGGTCTATTCTTTTCAAGCCTATAATATGACACTCAATTGCAGTAATGTCCTCCACTCCAGCACACCCCACCCCTGTCTCCAAAGCAACAATTCACCCCAACTTAAAGTTTAAACAGTGTCATAGAAGATTGGTAGAAGTTTCTCCATCTTAGGGCATTGATCAAACAGGGTTCATGCCACAGTTATTTTAGTTTCTAAAAGCATCCAAGGCTCAGCTGCTCTTCAGTTAAAATGAAAATGAAAAAACAAGGAGGATGGACTCTGGTACATAAACCACAGATAAATGTCGCCTTTTGAGGTGTTTAAAAATGTAGTCTGAGGTGTTACAACTTAGTCATGTACTCAGTCTTTTCTCTGCTATTCTCTCTCTCTCTCACTCTGGTGTATTTCTGAAAGCTTCTATCATCCTTATGGATATTCCTCATCAGAAAAAGGAAAAAACAAAATGCTCTTTACACTAAATATACATACTGCTAAAACATTCTAAATGAATGGTACTGTTGAACTAAATTTCTATGTATGATTAAAGCTCTTGAGATGGCAACTTCTTTTTGTCAGTTTTATGTATAGCATTTGCTACTCATTTGTAAGGTAAGAAAATGTTTTGTTTAGCTCTCTTGACTTCAAAACTGTTCAGAACAAATGTTTATGAATGTTCCTTCCCAACAGGAGAGTACGATCTAGTTTAACAGACCTTAACAGGTGGATAGGTTCTATGTGGTACTTTTTTTTTTTTTTTTTGTGGAAATCATGACCAAGGCCCACCCATCTCCTAGTGCAGTTCAATTCAATTTTATTTGTATAGCGCCAAATCACAATACAATTATCTCAAGGTACTTTACAGAAGTGAAAACAAAACCCAACAAACCCCTGGGAGAGTAAGGGAGGTCAGTGCACCGATAGAGTGCTCAGGCAGTCTAGGCCTATAGCAACATGGAGTCAATGAAGAAAAGCTAATATGATCTGTCTTGCTAGTTCCTGTCAGAACTCTGGCTGCAGAATTCAGGATTAACTGGAGGCTTTTTATGGAGTTACTAGGACATCCTGATAATGACTTACAGTAATGTAGCTTTGAAGTAACAAATGCATGGACTGACTAGTTTTTTTGGCATAATTTTGAGACAGGATATTCTTAATTTGGTGAAGTGAAAGAAGGCAATTCTAGAGATTTGTTTCATGTGTGAATCAAAGGACATATCTTGATCAAGGTTTTTAGGCCCAAATACAATAACTTCTGTTTTCTCTGAATTTAAAAGTAGAAAGTTACTGGTCTTCCAGGCCTTTATCTCCTTTATACATGTCTGAAGTCTGGCTAACTGGTTTGTGACATCAGGTTTCATAGATGGATACAGCTGAGTGTCATCTGCATAACAATGGTAATTAAAAGTATGCTTCCTAATAACATTGCCTAAGGGAGCATGTATAAGGTGACAGTACAGCAGTACTTGGAAAATGTTTGCACCTTTTATACAAATCAGCACCAACAAAGCTTACACCCCTTCTGGGCTGTGGGTGCAATTGAAGAGTGTAAACCCCAGCATTGCATTTGTATATTAAACCAACATGCCAGGCTTCTTGATGCTTAAACATGTAAGCGCTCAGGTTTTACTCCGTTATTACAATGGTTTATGGCTTTGTGACGTAGCTCGATGAGTGACACTAACTCAATAACTATAGATCAGGCTGAAAAATATAACATTTTTTCAAAGTCTTTTGGGGACAAATTCTAAGGCATCCCTTGTCTTTTCTTCCATGTCCATCAGCAACAACCCTGACCTTTCCACTTAATGCCTCCATGAGATTAATATTTTTTGGTTCAGAACAACATCCCTGGTCAACTATGAAGTGGATTGTAATGTAATTACTTGCAGCTATTATTTATACCAGAGGACTTTGGAAATCTCGGTAACTATTGGTTGGATGTCAGAAATGGTTCCAGAGAGCTGTAATAACTTCGATCTCTTGACCTTTCTCTATAGCATTGGTAAATTTTTTGCAGTTTGGCTTCCAAAACCCATGACATTTTATAAGTCTGAACTACACTTTTTGATACAAATTAGAAAATGTTAGCATACTTTTTCTTTTATACAAACTTGATCCATCTTATATTACTCTTGTGACCCTCTGAAATTTGACATTTGAGTTAATCTAGATTAAAGTTGTGGACCAACCAATGAGCACAGGCTATTCCCAGCTACAACTGACCCAGGTGTCCTTTGGCTGTAATTTATTGCATTTATAAGCTTCTTTAGAACAGCTTTGTTGATGTGTAATTTTGTGCCAATATCTTTTAGTTCCTGGTCTACCTGGTTTTAACCGGTTCTAACTGGTTGAAGACAGAGTGTTTTTTTGGAAATCAATCATTGCAGGATCATTTAACACAGTGAACCTTTGTAATGTGAGTGCAATAACCTGCGGTGGGAGGAGAACAGGGCTACGATGATGATCTGCACAACACATTATGCTTCCATTAGGTCTCAACAAGTAACTGTAACCCACTCACACATATGGTCAGTCCAAATTTACCAGAAACAAAATATACACCCCATTATAAGATTGGCATGCCTATATCTTTGCCCAAAGACTTGCTGAGAGTTCTGATATAACAATTGTGTGTCCTGTGTTTTTGTACTGTTTTGTAGTGTTCTCTCTTGCTGCTGAAGCCAGAAACCTGAGCTAATCCAAGCAGGAATCTGGACTGCAGGCTCATGGCAGCCACGCTGGGTGCTAAAATGGCCTTTCACCTCTGCAGCATTGTGGAGCTAGGTGACTGAACTGAGAGATTTATCCAGACTCCAGGGTGACTCTATGTTTACACCTGCCTAGCCTCATCCAGAAAAGAGCAGCTGGTTTCAGCTTATTGGGTGTTGCAAAAGTGCTAAATAATGAAAAAAAAAAAAAAAAACAGCACATAAGAATGTGAGAGTATTAGGCCAGTTTGTGGAGAAGGCTATGGATAGGTGGAAGATATGTAGCAATAATATGGCATATTACACATAAAGAGCAAAATCTTGTTGATTTTTAGCAGAGCTGACAAAAGATGGTCTTAAATAGTGGCATGCGCTGGGTATGTGAAGAAATTATAAACAAGTATTAGGGGCCACAATGGGTTCTTATGGGATACAGGTAATATTTGAGCCAATTGGATTTCTGTGCTATCTCAGTCTTCATTGCCTGAATTGTAGTCTTTGATATTGTACATGGATAAGTTATCAAATACATCTCATGATAAGATGAAACATTTAAAGTACACAAAGTTTGGACCAAATTATGCATAGAAATAACAGTGGGGCAGTAGTGTGGTGATTTCTGTAAATCCCAGACTGGTGTCATTAATCCTATTCTGGAGGTAGAATAGTAATTTTACTTTTCCATGTCAAGACTCAAAGCCTTAAACTTAAAACCATCACAGTTACTTGTAATATGCAGAAACTGGAAATGCATCAATAAATGTAGTGATTAACTTATGCAAGCAAGTGAAATGATTTAAGCATTTGTGAATAATGTTAAAGGTCTATCATTTCTGCTTTTTAATCCACTCCCTCAGATTCCTGTAAAGTGTCTCCTACAGGCACTACATCTGGTTGAAACTGGTCCGGACCAACATGTCTGTATTTCCACTGTAGAGTGCAATTAATTGAGTCTTGTTCTTTTTTTTTTGCTTAATTTTTCCTGTCAGGAGGGGATTACGGAGCCTAAATCTTTCTGTAAGACCCTTCCTGGCAACAGAAAAATGGAAAAAAGCATCAAAGTTCCTGAAGAATTTTAGGTGCATTCAGTGTGAAAAGCTTTTTGACTTTGAGACTACTGTCTTCATCCCCAGCCTGCCTTATTCTGCTCCCTGTCCTTTTATCTGTCATGTCCACTACTTCTAGCACATCACTTTTCTCCACACTTTTTCTACTGTCTTGCATTTCTCTTTGTTTCAGACCTGAGGTTATGAGAGTGAGTGCAGTCACATGGTGGTATAATTTTATATCGCAGCCCTGTGACTGTTGTGTGTTTTCACACCACAGGATGAATGCATGAAATTACAAAACACAAAGGAATATTTGTCAGCTTCTCACAGTGGGGCTGTAGACATAGTTTTTAATAAAAGTAAATATTAAAAAATGAATATGTTTGAAGTTATAGGACTGTTTCCTTGCCTACATGTTTTGTTTGAACACTATTAATGTGCTAATGTAGGCCACTGTAATATTTTACTGACGTTTACTGTAATTTATTCATATATTATTCACGCAAACTGTCTGAACCTCTTACCAAAAAAAAACAAAAAACAAAGTGCAGTCTCCTACAGTCTCTCCCCTGCTGCAGGATTTCTATCGGCCCATTTTTAAACTGGTAGCCGTCTGTACATGTTGCCGCATATTAATGTGTCACTCATTCATCAAGCTTTAATCACACTCCTATTAGTATGATTTAGTGGAATGCTGATTGATTAAAGTGTTGCGTTAATGAGTGTTCACCAAGGAGATGACTCCAGGTATTGCGCCCTGCTGCTGCAGTGTGCTGGTCTTATTACCATCCATCAACCGGTTCAGACTGGACTGATGGCAATATCAACAATGTTCTGCTTGGTAGCCTGTAACCTCAACTCTCAGCTTGACAAGTGTATTTTGGATGCGTTAGTAAATCAAAGTGGGTTAATTTGTTTTTTTGTAGGGGTTCGTATGATTTTGTCGTTGTTATATTAACTTTCTGACTGTAGGTGTTTTGTTCAAAGAACCTAAATTTAGTTGCATGGCCGGAGACCTGTCAGGTAAACAGGTTTGTGTTTGTGGCTGTATCTGCGTGTGAAACCCTCCTCGTTAAAGCAGAGAAAATGAATAATATGTGTCGCATGAAATGAACACCAGTCGCTACATCTGTGGGATACAGACTCACAGTCTCCTCCGGCTGCCGTGCGCTCCAGGCGCATGAGGAAGCAGCGCTTCTCCTCCTGTAACTGCGTTCAAGCTGCTGCTGGACCAGCAAGAACAGCTTTGAACCGGTTTTGTCGCCGGCTACAGAGGAGTATGAAACGAATGTACAATGCTCGTTGTTGGTGCTTTCTTTCCACACGGGCATTGTAGACTCCAGTGCAGATAGACAGCACCCGTCTATTATGACATTTGTAGAGATTCCTTAAAAAGGATTTTTTTTTTCAGGGAAACCATCCTACATGGAAAGTTCCCGTAGAGCGCGCAGCTCTGCAGGCGCCTGCTGCTGTTTTTGTAAATGCTGAGGTGAGTGCTGCATGTTTTAACAAAAGCACTGCCTGTGTTTCTGCGGGAGTAATAGGATCTGAGGAGAAAATGCAGTTATCGTTGATCAGTGGCCTGTATATGTGCTGTGTTATTTTATGGCAGTCATTAACCCATTGGGCATATAGTGGTTTTCTTTTCTATACTATTGTCTTATGTGACTTTTTCCTTAAAATCTAAATGCTGCCAGTAGAAATCAAGCTGGCTTTAAGAAAACACATCTGAAACATAGGAACACCAACTTCCCCCCCCACTAGGAAGCCTCACTGTAAACAAAATAAAGCTGCTGCAATGACGTATAAAGTTGCTCTGGGCTATAAATTATTAATGAAAGAGGTCTGAAAAGCTGAGGTCAGCACAGGACACAGGCTTCTCCTGTGTATCTAAACCTGAGCTACAGTTGAATCATGGAAGAGGCAGGTAAAAGGTTCAGGGGTGGAGGCATCAAGCAGGATTGTTCTCTATTTTCTCCTCCTCCAAGGTGTGGTTATACAGACAGGAACAAAAGGGGCAGTTGACAATGGGTTCGTTGCAGTCAGTGTGTGGTTAGGACATCACAGGTGACCTGCCTGTTTGAGCAGGCCAGCAGCAGCCTTCACTATATCAAGGCTTTGCGTCAGTGTATATTTTGGATTTGAAAATCATGAACAGTATTTTTCTTGGTGATCATCTTTTGGATTACATTGTTCCCAACATTTTTTCTGTAATGTTTCTTGTTTTGTCTTTCCCAGGAACCCAACCTCTGTCAAAGCTGTAGCAGATCCCAGAGGGCAGCGGTAACCAAATCACCATGACAACATCTACTACAGCGCTGGATGGAGGCTGGGGATGGGCAATTGTTGTGGCCTCCTTCACGGCCCAGTTTCTGGCCTATGGATCACCCCAGTCCGTGGGTGTGCTCTACCCTGAGTGGCTCCATGCCTTTCAGGAGGGCAAGGGTATGACAGCCTGGGTGGGCTCCCTTGTGGCTGGAGTGGGACTAATAGCCAGTGAGTAGCACGCTATTACTAATGTAATGATCTTTGACATGGGATCACATTAAAGATCCAAACTAAATGCCAAAGGAATAATATCAGCAAGATGGATCAGGGAGAGACCTACTAAAGTTCAAGTTGGATATTTGGAGAAACAATTTTTAATCAGATAATTGTTTTTGCATCTGGAAATTTGATGCTCGGCAGTAAATTGAGGTTTTGGCACTCCATATTATTATTACAGGGATAAAGATTTATTGGTGTGTGATTAAGGGAGAGAAGTTTTATCTGGTCTGTGCTAAGGGTCAATCAAACCCTCATCAAAGGAATATGTTTAGCTACAGGTGTTGAAGAGTTCTTTCTATTGTAATGTTTGAACAGGATAGAGAACACGGCAGTGCTGTCACGAAGATGGGTGGTCTGTGGCTCCCTGAGCAGAGTTTCTGTTATTGATTTTCTAGCAGAGCAAAGCAAATGCAAGTCATCCATGCTATGAATGTAGAAAGATCACTTAGCCCTTAATCTAACCAAAGAGGGAAGAAGAGACAGACAGATTGAGACACAGATAGAGGGAGGAACACAGAGACTTAATACTGTATTTGTTGAGTGAGATTGTGTATATAAAGTACTTACCAATACACCAAAAATGAAAGAAAAAAGAGGAAGTAATAACATCATGGTCAAAGCTGGAATGTAAATGTAGGAATTACTTGTTAAGAAAAACAACACACCAAAAAAATCAAAGTCAATAACTTTTAAGTTCTGAAGATATTGTTGAGCAGACAGGATCAGTGATGTTGGTCTTGGCTGATACTTCAACAAAGGCAGAGCTGGCGTGCCACCCTGGCTTCTTGTTTTTAACTTTCTCAAAGGGTGGAGGTGAAAATCAGGATGAGACAGATCTGGCCTCCGGCCTGGCCAAGTCCTGGACACGTGTCCCAGCTGTCAGACAGCTGTAGCACTGCAGTTCCTATAGCTCAACAGCAGGGTCCTCCCACTGGTTAGAGGGAAAGGAAACAGTAAATGTCACTTGATGCTTGAGTCAAGCCAGAATTAAGAAAATGGGTTTTTGGTTTGAATATTGCACTCAGCGTAGACATCACGTCGCTGTAATGAGCTGCTGCAATGAGCGGAGAAATATAATGTGATACTGTCAATAGTAACAAAACACTGCTCATGATTTTCAACTTAAAGACGATGTAAATGGTAAATTAAAAGAACGTAGATGTAAGTAAGTTAAACTGAGCCTCATTTACAAACCTTATTTATATAAAATGTTTTAAGTACAACACAAACTGGACATTTTAAATTCCTGTTGAATGATGTTACGATAACTGTGGGAAGCTGCCAGTTTGAACCTAATGTAATGTGGCAATGTCATAGGGGTCATGGGCTTTTATTTTCTCTGTTAAACAGCAGAATATCATCACAATTCCTTTCTCTGTCAATAGTTTGCCCCACTGTCATTCAATTCTTCCCTCTCTGTATGTCTCCCACTCCCTGGCTCTTTCTTCCTCAGGTCCTATCTGCAGTGCCTGTGTTGACAACTTTGGGGCTCGACCTGTTACCATCTTCAGTGGAATAATGGTGGCGGGTGGCCTGATGCTCAGCGCCTTTGCTCCAAATGTCCAGTTCCTCATCTTTTCCTATGGGATTGTGGTCGGTAAGGAAACACTTGATGATAAACCTAGAGGGCGTCCTCCTGTGGTTTTTATACAGTACTCCAGTAGAGACAAGCCAACAAAGTTAATGCTGCAAACAGCCTGCAGACATAATCCACCTGTCAGTTTGAGACAACGTATTTTTGATGTTGCCTTGGTCATGGGAGCTTATAAGCTTCTTATCCCTCTAAAGGACAGTATGAGAATTGCTTAACACTTTGTATAATCAGAAAGTTGTATGAACAACGAAGGGCAGTTGTCAAGTCCAACTATTATGTAACATCAGAGGCATATCATACTCTCACTTGCAGTAATGAATACCACTAAAATATGTAGAATCATACTGAGACAAGATATTTTTTTGAGTACTGCCCCGTTTATTTGACATTGCTGTTTGAGATATTGACAGAAAAATAACCATGTGACCTTTTATTGAATCTGCATCACCAGCCTACTTGTGTGGGCCCTACACCACCTGTTAGCGCATTAAGTGGTAGTCCAGCCATGCTTAATCCTGGTGAACTCCTCACAGTCAGCTATGCCTTTCGTACACACAGCATTGGAGAGGGGAGGCCATGCATATTTGAAGACAGTCATTTATTTTTAGAGACGGCCTTAGATATTGGCTTGTGGCTGTACATGCACACAAAGCTTGTTTGCTGCCATGAGCATGCTTCTTTTATTTTTTGCTGATCGTGTTGGACTTGAGACCTTATACACAGTGCCTTTTAAAACTCATGGATTTGTGTAGAATAGAAATACATCATTGTAATAAATTCCTGAGCTAATGCATTGAAATGGAGTTTTTTTCTTCTTTGTTTCTCTGCCATCTCTCCTACCATAGGCCTGGGTTGTGGTCTGGTCTACGCAGCCACGTTGACAATCACCTGTCAGTATTTTGACAAGAGACGTGGCCTTGCCCTCGGCATTGTCACCACAGGTACAGCTACCTCCCTACTGCCTTGAGTTCTCTGGGTGCACACCACTTCTCCATGCTCACTTCTTTCATGTATGAGCTGCTGGGAGCCTTGGAAAGCCAAGGTAAACATTTGTAGTGTAGCAAAGACAGAGTGGTCTATTAGGTAGGGACACGGACTGATGACCAATGACCAGAGCTGGTTGGGCTGAGAATGAAAACCTCCATGGAAATGATTTAGGAAGTTTGACTATATAATCAACAATATCAATCAGAATGGCGTTAAATAAAGAGCTTTGTTAGCAACACCAAATTATTTATTTCTGAAGTTTAAGTCTATTAATATCAATTAATGTGAAATTATGGAGAATTTTAACGTCCCATCGTTTTTAAGCTGGTCTTATTACTTTAACTTGTAACTTTACTGCAGTGATGTAGAAGTGTACTCCACGATGTGTTGAAACATTATGACATTCCTGTTGGCTGTGGTTACAATTAACATACTTGAAACATTTGACCTAAGGCAGCAGAAAACATGATTTTCATCCTTTTGTCAATAGCTACTATGTGGAATTTTAAACTTTCTAACTTTGTCAGTTTCAAAAAGGACAGATACAACCAAGGAACATAACATGCTGAAGGCCCATCTAGACTGTGCCAGTTTTCACCAGTATTATCTAATTGTTCTATAATAACTTATGCCAGTAACTTGACAGGAGTGATACTCTTGAAACTCTACACAGTGGCTTTAATTTGTATAACATGATCCTGTCACTTTCTTACACAATGCTTTCTGTTTTTCTCTGCTTATCCAGGCACAAGTGTTGGAGCATTCATCTATGCCACTGCTCAAAATGAGCTGATTGTGTTATACGGGCTGGATGGCTGCCTGCTAATCATTGGTGCTGTAGCGCTGAACCTCATGGCCTGTGCTGGCTTCATGAGACCCCTTAACATGCCAGGGTACTACCTCAAACAGAAAGCTGCCCTTGAACGAAACACAGAGGAGCAGCTTTTAGAGAAGCCCCCACTGGATGACCTGAAAATCACTACAGGTTCTACTACAACCAGTCCAGAGAAAGCTCAGACAGTAAAGGAGCTGCTTATCACCATCGATGCCAAGGACCTGGCCAACCAAACCGAGAAGAAGAAAGGCAGATTCCTGGCTGGTTTAGCCATCATGAAAGTTGTTAAGAAGAAGCAACAGGCTTACACCAAGTACATGCAGTCCATGTATGAAATCCTACAGGAACAAGCCATGGTGGCCTTCTGTATTGCCATCTTCCTATTTAGCCTGGGGGCATTCCCTCCTGTGCTCTTCATAGAGGATGTGGCTCAGAGTCAGGGACTCATAGAAGAAGTTAGTGTCATTCCTTTGGTATCAATTGGGGCCATCGCAACTTGCGTGGGTAAACTAGTGCTGGGTATTCTGGTGGACATCAGGTGGATAAACAGCATCTATCTGTATGCTTTCACCATGTTTTCAGGAGGTGTGGCACTGCTCCTTATTCCTGTCACTAAGAGTTATGTGGGACTGCAGATCTTGTCTGCTGTGTTGGGTTTTTTCTCTGGAAACTGGTCTCTCACTTCCTACATTACCACTAAGATTGTTGGGTTGGGCAGACTGACACAAGCCCATGGCATCCTCATGTTCTTTGGAGGATTTGGAATCATGCTTGGACCCCCTGTTGTAGGTAGGAGGATTGTTACAATTAATTAGAACAGGTTCAGAGATTGTATTTTGTCTAGAGATGAAACCTATTGTCAGGCCACATTTCAAAAATCTAAATGTTAAATCAGACAGGCAGACAGAGGAAAGCAAAGGGCACGTTGACGTCAAGAGACATTTTTTCATTATTTTGCTGACTGGTATATCTGCCAGGAATTTCTGCTGACTGTGTTCACAATATCTGCTTTTCTCATCACTTTACAGGGTGGTTCTTTGACTGGACACAGTCATATGACTTGGCCTTCTACTTTAGTGGGGGCTGTGTGGTGCTGGGAGCATTCATTCTCTTTCTGTTCACCCTTCCCTGCTGGAACAGGAAGCACGCTGAGAACGACAGACCAGATGTCCATTACACCAACAACTGTGACAAAGTTGCCTCTGTAGCCTGAATATGAGCACCTTTTATAAGGATTAAAATTTCATCCCTACTGCACAGCAATTATCTGCTGATAAACTGTACACTAACAAGGAATTTTCTTTCTTTCAATATACAGGGGTTTCCCCTTATTCGTGCTGCCAGTTTTTAATATACCAAAACACCTGCCAGATGTTGTGAAATGCAGGCCTTACTTCTGTACTTTGCCTGTGTTTCTGAGTTTCAAACCATATACTTTTAAAGGTTTGGCTTGGATATCTTAGATTTTTTTAATTGCCTCATTTTATGAGGTTGACTGAACAATATTGGTCTATTCCTAAATTCTACATTGTGTTTGTCTAAAGACTGTTTTTCACTTTACTGTAGCTCTGACATGGTGCCATTGCTAACACTGGGAAGAAAGTGTAAAATTGTTGGGTGTTAATTTAGCACATTTTCATTTGAAACTCTCTGCAAATGCACAACATTTTCTCCCAGCATCTTCTTAAATTATTTCCAAGCCATCTTCGTCAGACAGAATACAGGACTTGGACTGGAGGGGGCCTTTTTGTAATAACGCTTAATTTCAGCACCACGTTTTTAGTTTGTATTTGGTTTTAAAATATATCTTAATTACAAAAATGTGTATCTTACCAAAGCATCAATAATAGTCAATGCCTGTCAGCACATAATGTCTGTTCAAACAAAACAAAAGCCTTGCTTTATAGATCATTTGTGTTTTCAAGTGTATTGACTCAATTTATACTTTTTTTTTTTAATGGTTTGAGTTCCACATGGAGATTTTTTTAAGTTGCACTGTAAAAAGACTGAAGAGATCTTGTTGTATTCCCAGTCTACACAGCATGTTGATTGTCTGTGGCATGAATGATATTCATGACCTCTATTGGCTTTTATTTTGACCAGGAGAGTCCTTTTCCATCATGTTGTGTGTGTGTGTATTTTTCTTTGTACATTGTGTGTTTACATGTGTGTACACGCATTGACATACTGCACAGGGTTTTGTGTGCATTGTTTGGTTAACTTTTGTATTAACGCTAGTTTGTAATTTTCTTAGTTCTAGTGACTTTTATATGCACAAAGCTGGTCATAGAAGCAAACAAGTAGTTTTTCAGTTGGACATTGATTACTGTGGTTGTAGTTGTAATGGATTCTCTGCAATAGACGTTTTAAACTACTTGAATATTGTTATATAGACGACTACAAAAATCTTTTTGAGTTTCAGTCAAAAGGATAAATCTGGGATATTAGTGTTTGCTTTTAGTGTTTGTAGAAGGTATTGACAGGTTGCTGATGAGGCATGGTTAGTACTGACCTATAAGAAACTGTGTTTGGCTGTGACCTTTGAGCCACTTTTTCTTTGTATGGCAGTATTATATTTATGTCTGTATTTCTGTTATTTTATTTCAAATGTGCCAATAAAACATGTTTGGGTTAATGCTATTGGACGTGTAGGTTTGTAACATATCACAGACTGTGAACTACATTTTCAATCCCAACTAAAAACAAAAGTAAATTATTACTTAATAGATCAAATAAATCGAACTAGTTTTAGTTAGTTAGTCCTTAGCACCCTGAGCTCATTCTCCTGGCAACCCCGCCACGGGTCGCCATGGTTACAAATTTGTCACGTGACTAGTAACCTAAACAAGTATCCAGCGAACTAGCGTAGCGGCGCAGAATGCTAATTCCACTTCGTTTTAACAACAGTATTTTGAGTTATTGTCAGACTAAAGTTGGGAAATTGAGGCGATGGCGGTAATTACTCCTTGTGTGTCGAACTCTGCGATAGTTTTAGAGACGGGAGCATCGTGTTAATAAGGGAGAAATACGTCCAGAAGTGAAAAATGAAGAGCTGTCTCGGTTTGCTGAGCTGAAAATGGGAGCAAGCGCTTCAGTATCACTCTGTGTAAGTTTAGCTCTAGTGTTAACTGTGGGTGGCAGTTAACACTTGATAACCTTGACGTTACTAGCTTCTTGTTTTTGAGCTCATTGTCCAGTTGATTACACCTTGTAGTTTTAACTAGCTGCCCGTAAATTTTAGGAATGATGAGCAGATAATATTACATGGAAGTAGCTATGTAGCAATATCTTGGCGCTTTAGTTAAAGTTTACTATATTTAGTTGTCTTTAGTGTTTAAATGTACCTTGTTACCTTGTACTTTGTCGTTTTATCCATAAAACAATGGAGTTGTATTCTGACTAGTGGATAGTTTTATTGTTAACCGGCTCAAAATGTGGATCACTGGGGTCCAGATCCAGGATCCTCAAGTAATGAACACCTCCAGATCATGGAGGAGGGTTCAATATACAAGCCTCCACTATTTTCTTAGCCATGTCTCATAATCTAAAGGAAGATAATAAGGGAATGGTTTGTCAATTGCTGTATGCTCTCTTTCCATGCAGAGCAACCCACCTTCAGTGAGAATACTGAGGCCCAGTGCCAAGGTCAGCCCAGAGCCAATAACTCCTGCACTTGTTTCAGAGCCTGAACTTGGTTCCAGGTGTGTGTTTGGTGTTTCCTTGGGAACGCTGAAGGAGGACGGGCAGATGATCTATGGAATACCCCTTGTGTTAAAAGACATGGTAGACTTCCTGGATAAAAATGGTAACTAAGGCACATCCTCATTGTTTTTGTCCTAGACATCTGTCCTTCCTTCTACCTTCCCTCCTTACTTCTTGCTTCCTCTCACTCTTTCAGTTCAAGCAATATTCAGACATAACCTTTAAGTGTAGTATCTGAATGTCCTTGTTTCCTAATCATAGGACTGCACCACAGAGGTCTGTTCCGTCTGTGTAGCTCAGTGGTGCGGACCAGGCAGCTGAGGCAACGCTGGGACCGCGGAGAGAGGGTGGACCTAGAGAATGAGGGAGACGTCCCTACTGTGGCCTCACTCCTCAAGCTCTTTCTTCGGGAGCTTCCAACCCCCGTAGTTCCTGAACCCCAACGCAAACAGTTGGTTTATATTCTCACAGGTAAGGGAACAGGAAATAATGCTGGACTGGTATTTTTGGGATCAAATTTCATCATCAAGTTTCTTGGAATAGAATTTTTGGCATAATTAAATTAATGCTGGTATTGGCACTGTTAAACCTAACCTGTTGTCTGTCCATCATGCTGTTGGCAAGGATCTGCCTGACTGAAGTGTCATGTAGCACAAAACGGAATTTCTTACTGATTAATATCAAAACTAGTTTAGACAAGGGAGGTGAGGCTGTAATAAAGAATAACATTCCTTATGAGGTTGGTTACTGTAAACTACAGTATATAGTAGCTGATTGTGAGTCATCTAGTAGTTGTAATGATGTTGAAGACAGTTGATGACTATAAAACTGTTTTTTGGACACCAGTTTGGGCTGTGTGGTTAGTGCCAAAAAGCTTTTAAGGAGATTAGAACTTTATGATGGTGATTTGCAGAGAACAGACAGGAGTACAGGGAGATGCAGCGTAAAGTGAAGGTAGAGGTAGCAAAGGCCAAATAAAGGGCGTATGAGGATTTGTATGATAGGTTGGACACTAAGGAGGGAGAGGTGGATTTGTACAGGTTGGCGAGGCAGAGAGACAGAGATGGGAAGGATGTGCAGCAGGTTAGGGTGATTAAGGACAGGGATGGAAATGTGTTGACAGGTGCCACAAGTGTGATGGAAAGATGGAAGGAATACCTTGAAGAGTTGAATAAGGAAAATGTTAGAGAGCACAGAGTAGAAGAGGTGACTGTTGTGGAGCAGGAAGTAGCAAAGATCAGTAAGGATGAAGTGAGGAAGGCATTGAAGAGGATGAAGAGTGGAAGGCAGTTGGTCCTGACGACATACCTGTGGAAGTATGGAAGTGCTTAGGAGAGGTGGCAGTAGAGGTTTTGACTGGGCTACTTAACAAGATCTTGGAGAGTGAGAGGATGCCTGAGGAATGGAGGAGAAGTGTACTGGTGCCCATCTTTAAGAACAAGGGAGACGTGCAGAGTTGTGGAAACTACAGAGGAATAAAGCTGATGAGTCACACAATGAAGTTATGGGAAAGTGTAGTGGAGGCTAGGCTGAGGTCAGAAGTGAGCATTTGTGAGCAGCAGTGTGGTTTCATGCCAAGAAAGAGTACAACAGATGTAATATTTGCTTTGAGAATGCTGATGGAGGAGTACAGAGAAGGCCAGAAGGATCTGCATTGTGTCTTTGTAGATTTGGAAAAAGCATTTGACGGTGCTGAGAGAGGAGCTGTGGTTTTGTATGAGGAAGTCTGGAGTGGCAGAGAAGTATGTTCAAGTGGTGCAGGACATGTATGAGAGCTGAAAGACAGTGGTGAGGTGTGCTGTAGGGGTGACAGAGGAGTTCAAGGTGGAGGTGGGACTGCACCAAGGATCGGCTTTGAGCCCCTTCTTGTTTGCTGTGGTGATGGACAGGCTGACAGATGAGGTTAGACAGGGATCTCCGTGGACCATGATGTTTGCAGATGACATTGTCATCTGTAGTGAGAGCAGGTGGAGGAAGTCTAGAGAGGTGGAGGTTTGCTCTGGAATGGAGAGGAATGAAGGTTAGCCGCAGTAAAACAGAGTACGTGTGTGTAAATGAGAGGGACTCAAGTAGAACGGTGAGGTTACAGGGAGTAGAGGTGAAGAAGGTGGAGGATTTTAAGTACCTAGGGTCAACAGTCCAGAGCAACGGAGAGTGTGGAAAAGAAGCGAAGAGACGTGTGTAAGCAGGTTGGAACGGGTGGAGGAAAGTGTCAGGTGTGATGTGTGACAAAAGAATCTCAGCAAGAATGAAAGGAAAGGTGGACAAGACAGTGGTGAGACCAGCAATGTTGTCTGGTTTAGAGACAGTGGCTCTGAGATAAAGACAGGAGGCAGAGCTGGAGGTAGCAGAGCTGAAGATGTTGAGGTTCTCTCTGGGAGTGACGAGGATGAATAGGAATAGGAAGATGAAAAAGCCAGGGAAGCCAGATTGAGATGGTTTGGACATGTTCAGAGGAGGGACAGTGAATACATTGGTAAAAGGATGCTGAGGTTAGAGCTGCCAGGAAGGAGGCCTAGAGGAAGACCAAAGAGGAGGTTCTTGGATGTGGTGAGGGAGGACATGAGGATAGTTGGTGTGGGTGAGGAGGATACAGAGGATAGGGTTAAAGGGAGGCAGATGATTCGCTGTGGAGATCCCTGAAGGTAGCAGCCGAAAGGAAAAGAAGAACTTTATGATGATGACTATACAAAATAAAGAAGTGGATTTTTGAACTAGCATTAATTATAAATAAAATATTCAGCCAGAGAATCTAGCAACAATCTAGCAAAAATCTGTAAAAAAAAAAAAAAAAATAAGAATTAGACATTTAAAGACAAGGTGATAACCTAATTTTTCCGAGACGGACATGTATATTGTTATTTTGATTTCTTATTGTATTTTATTTTTAGGTGACTGATAAGCTAAATGTTGTATAATTGTTTATAACTGGTTGGTGTGGTACTGTATCTTAGGCTGTTTATTGTGACAAATTTCTTGCTGTGTTTAAATCCAAAATAGTGTCAATGTATGTTAAATTGCAGACTAATATGAATCTGGAGCTGGTTATATACTATTTATTCATAGCTACCAAAGGAATTGATTGCATGTGAATAAATATTATTTTGATGTTTTTTGCTTATTTTTAGGATGTGCAGATGAGGCAGCCATGACCCACATTCTGAGAGAAGCTCTTTGTCACCTTCCAGATGACAACCGCATTATTTTGTCTTACCTCATCCACTTTCTGTCCAAAGTGGCTGCGCACAGCCAATCAAATCACATGCCCATGGAAAATCTAGCAACCATCTTTGGGCCTTGTATATTCCAGTAAGTGTCTGTTGTTATTTCAGCAGACTAATAGTGGAAACAAGGCTCTTCCAGTCAAATATGTACATGCTGTAGACTACACTTCTGTAGCTGTAGGTCATGAGAACAGCCTACTCAGAGTCTGGCCCAGTTCATCAGCCTCAGTCGTCGTGTGTCTGCTTCATCTTGCCACAGTTGCACCACCAGGAAATGGGTGTGGATTGTGGTTGATAACATAGAACCCAACACATAAAAAGACAGAGAGACATAACAGAGGTCATCAGGATTTTGTTGGTTGCTTTTCCCCTCCTGTTTACAAAACTCCCCTGTCACTATAAACAGAGGCAATCTCCTGGGAGGCACACCTACATTCAGATGTCTGCCACCATAGGCAGGACTTACTATACTCAGTAAACACCCTTTTAACTATTCCCCCATCTCTTGATCTCCCAGTGGCATTTATGGTATGGCACTCCTGCTTCTGCAAGTTAATAGCTTATCAGTGAAATATGGTGTTATTCACCCTGTAAAGTTCTGCATATGCTGGGAAAATGTCATATGATTATAGCCTGAGGAAGAAGAGTTGGTGAGGGATTGAGCAATTGGCAGCAGAGGCCTGAAAAATGGTGTGGGTGGGTTTGTTTTGTGATAACTACTAGATTTTGAGAATGTCCTGTGCTTTGTGCTCTGGTTTTACACGCATTAGAAGAACAGCACTACAGCCATACATGATGCAAAAAATACACAGCTGTATGATTTAGCCCTGAATAGTAGTTTGTTTTTTTTTAAGCCACATTGAAGTAAATTGTTTTTTGTTTTTTTTTTGCTTCCTGCAGGATTGTAATGATATTGCTGTCAATTTAAGATCAAATAGCTTGGTGTGACAGACACTGTAACACATGGTCCTGCCATACAGCATGTGTGACAGCTTATTTGGCAACTCCCCCCTCATAACCCACACATATTTGTCATCCAAGCCTCTCTGTAAACAGCCAGTTGCCCTTGTGTCTGTTATGTAATCCATGTGTCAGGTTGCTCCTATACAGTCATTTCAATTGACAGATCTATTAATATATAAACACATATACTGAGTTTTTTTTACATTCTCTTCCCTTGGTACATGCTATGTTAACATTTGCTTACCATTTATACATTGAATAAGACTTTAAAACCCATGAAGGATGATGTCAATAACAGACAAAAATGCTCAAAATTCAGACAGGAAGATTTTCTGTTTTGGTCTTAAGCGAATGTTTTTGATCAGAAGCTGCTCATATTTATGAAATTTAGAAGTTGCAGATGTCAGTAAAACTTGGCTGTTTATTTTTGTCTGCAACAACATCAACACAAACAGCCTTTATGTACCTAACAACAACCAGACAGCTGACCAAAGTGCTTTACATTAACCACATATAAGCAAAACAATAAAGTCAAACAACAAACAAACAATTTTATATATATAAGTCGACATGTTAAAATAACCCTATATTTGCAGGATGGCAAGAGAGCAACTCCGTTAAATAACAAGAGGCCAGTCCATTAATAGATTTAAAATAATCTATTAAATAAAAGCTACCAGGAGCGAATGCAAGGAACAGAGATTGGGTGTAACATGCTCACACTACTGGAACTGGTTAAAAATCTAGTAATTGCATTCTGAACTAGGTAAAGCCTAGACTGTTTTTGACAGTCAGTCATCCATGAAAAAAGTGAACTGAACTCGCAAAGAACTGTAGAACCAAAACAATTTGTATTCAGCTTTGGAGTCATTCAAGAATAAAATTTGGACGAGATTCATTTTCCTAAGTGCTAGGTTTTGAATCATCTTATGTAGTCTTACCAGCTCATCCCAGTTGGCTGCTGTATATGCCTCCTTCCACTAGATGGAGCCCTTTTCCATTGTTTGTAGTAACATTCAGAAGAGGACTATTTTGAACACACAGTATGTGACAAAGTTTTGCTTTTTCCCTAATCTCTTCTTCATGCAGTGTTCCAGCAGGACCCAGGATGTTAGAGGACCAGAGTGCATGTAACGCCCTGCTGCTCCATCTTCTCCGGCATCAAGTCCTCCATCCAGTCCCAGCTGAAGGCACACTGGCCTCCTCAGTCACCTCCTCCTCACCCCCTCCTCCAACTCTGTCTGCTCTGTCGCACTTTGAGGTGAACCAGCTTTTTTTAGTCTTTACAGAAACTGTTGTATCATTTCATGATCTTTCTTTTTACACATTACGCCTCCCTGGGCATCTCTGTAAGTCAAAGCACTTGAACAAAATGGAACAAAATTTATCTTCAGGGTCACAGCTATGCCAGTCTGAAGACTTTAGAAGGTATTAACAAGTCTTGATTTTTATTTTAAAAGTTTTTGAATATTTTACCGATCCCTGCTGTACATAGTAATATTGCTTATAAATATTTCTGTGTGTGGTTGTGGGCTGTTAAAGTAGGAGTGTTGTCAGGGGAAGTTTTATAATTTTTTATACATTTGTAGTTCGTGCCATCAGTTATATAGTAAACACTGCTGCTATTGTAGTTAGTTACAGTAGTTAGTAATTAGTTAATCCGCCCATTAACCACCTATGTGGTTCCAGGTTGTGTTAATTGATGAATTATGCTACTAGGAATTATTGCTAAGTAGTGACAAAATGTGTTTTAAATGATGTGTTTTAATTGTAATATATATGTTATTGCCCCTAATGGTTTTCCACTAGTCTTTAACTCTCATAAATGTGAAAGCAATATTAAAGTACATAGTGTGGTAATAAAAAGGCTTGTATTTTTCTAAAGGCTTGTATTTAATTTGGTAATATATTGGAGAAACTCTGTATGTAGTATATGCAGTTAATGGAAAAAAATGCTTTGAGGTTATGTTATTGATTTAGAGTGGTGTGTGTCCTTGGTAGAGTCGACCCAGCAGCTGTCATTCAGAGCGAAACAGTGTGGTGAGGCTGGAGGGAGAGAATACCTCAGGCTCAGTTACCTGTGCTTCTAAACAAGCTATGTGGATGAAATCTCAACTCAACAGGTACTGTCATCAGTAAGCTAGATAGATAATATGAACTACCTATGTCCTTGCAGCCATTTAAAAATATTTTTTGGCCTTAATGACAATTAAAATATAGTTATTGAACATGTTTGTGTTTTGAATATACACAAACCTCACACTATCTACAACATATCTTGACTTTGATGAATAATTAGGACTGGAACTTTTTCCCTGTAGCATTTCACTCTATATTCAGCGTTGTTTAGTCAGTTGTCAGGTTAATGGTTATGTCATTGGTGATAAGGCTGAGATGTCCTTCACAGGGAATTTAAGCCAACCTCTGGAGGTTTTTTTGCACTCTTTTTATAGAGCGGTGTGACTTGCTCTATCATTGTTACAGTCCCACTTGTATTTCGTAAACCAGAGTTTTTCATTGGTGTTACAGTTTAATGAATGTGATGAAGTGAATCATCACTGCTGCTTTTGACTTGAGTCCTCACTTATGCTTATGATATATTTCAGCTTAAGTATTCTTTGATTTTTCACTACCTCGAATTACAAAAAATGTGCTCAGTAGAACATAAAAGCACAACCACTGAATGTAACTTGCTTTTACCATTATTTACAGTGGACCAGTGAACAGTGACAAGATGCTGCATTTCAGTGTTATGATTTGGCCATTTAACTAACTTCTTTTGCAGTTTAAATGTTTTTACAGGCTTTATGAAATATTACAGAAAGGAGAAGTAGACCAGTCTTATTATAAAAGAATCAAGACTGTTGGATAAAGATATTGAACTAGTAATCAGTTCTTCATTCCGTACATACTCTAAGGCTGTTTGCTTTCTCTTCACTAATCTTATCCTGACCTGCAGGTGCAGTTTGCTAAAAACAATTCTTTAAATACAGGTCTCAACACCTTCTGACAAAAACTGTGAAATCCAGTGCCTGTAGTCAACACCAAAAGTGCTGTTGCTTGTACAGCTCATTGGCCTTTTTCACTCTAATAGCAAGTAAAAATAGAATCACACTTTTGCTGCTGGAAGGAGCAGAGAAGTAGAACAATGGTAAAATGCTCCTCCAGACAGAATCTACATACTGATGACCATCTGCTGTGGGGAATTTTTCCCACTCAGAACTTGGAGGCTAATGTGCAGTTTTCTATTTTTAAAATGTGAATGTAGGTTGCTATGAGGTTGCAAAGCGGACACCAAATTACATTTATGTATTTTCTATTTTTGGGTCAGCATGAGACATGGCATTCACGTGCAGCTGCTGATAAATTTTGTGGTGGTCATCGATCTGTGTGTCTATCTGCATTTATGTTTGTCTGTGGATCCTAATTCTGCTTTCTTTATGGTATTTTAAAAAGACATGCGTTGAGGCTGGGTTTACATTGTGATGAGAGATCTATCCTTGGTGGAATTCATATTAATGATTTATTAAACTTGAGGTATTACTGTGCTAATAAAGTCTTTTTGGGCTTAAGGCAAAATGAGATATGAATGTGACAGGAGTATTTAGTGGGTAGCAACATTTCAGCCTGTTGTCAGACTGACCAGACCATAATTAAACTACATGTGTCAGTATAAAGAGGAGGAGTCAGTAGATGTGTGTGTGTGTGTGTGTGTGTGCGTGCGCGCGTGTGTGTGTGTGCGTGCGTGCGTGCGTGCGCGTCCTCCCCAGCTTAGTAGTCATCAAGGTCTTTGCATGGGAGTATGCCAGCAGCCAAAGTCCTCTGTTTATTGATGCATAGCACTCAGTCCAGCTGACCACCTTTTACTAACCAGATTCTTAAGGCAATATCTCCATACAGTTCTGAGCAAGAACAGGTTACTCTGTGTAAAATGTGGGGTCCTTATTCAGGCATTAGGTAACCTCCATAGGCCATGTAATACATCACACACATATGTGGAAACTCCCACAGTTAACAGATAGACAGCAGATCCTCTGCTGTGAAGAACAGAGTAGAAATTTTACCAAGATGATTCCATATATTCTCCACTTTTGTTTTTTTGCACTTTCAGGGCAAACAAATATAAATAATTTTTCATTTAACAGCTTCCCACTCTGTTTAACAGGCATAAGATGCTGCATCATTTCCTCTGTCTTTCTATGGTTAATGTCTATATATAAGGCACACAGGTTTTCTTCTTTCCTTCCTTTGGTCCAAGTCTAAACTAAATGAGGAGGTCCAAATATAATAAATGCAGCAAAATAAATTTTTATTTGTTATTGTCATCACAAATTTTCTGATGGTTCCTTCATTAAAAATCTGTGACATAGTTTTATTTGGCATAAACAAATAAGAATGTAGCCTTTTCTAGCTATTTGCTTCTACACATAGCAGACTAGGATTTGTGACTGGGATGCTGTGCTTCCTCCAAACATGTCTGGTATTATATGCTGTTCTGGACTCTATGCTTACGCTAACATCACAGTTCATATTGATTCTAGTCTAATTATACCTCCAAATGATCTGATTTGTCTTTCTTACCAGTTACACAAGATAGTATGTCAAAAATGTAGATTTAACTCTTACCAAAAATGAGAAGAACCTACTTTTTAGTGTTGATTTCATCAGACATTTAATGCATTCCTAAAACCATGAAGTATGAAGGTCAAACAGTTGTAATGTAACCTATATTACAGTGCTAAAACTGGAATTTTTGACTCTACACACATATATACATATATATATAGTATATGTGCTGTCATTTATCCGTGTATGTGTGCTTGCATGTAACTATGTGTGGGCATGGTTAATTGAAGGGGCGGGTCAGCTGTCTGCCTCTGGGTGTCACTTGTGTTGTTGACCATTAAGTACTCATCTGTGTTTTCCTTTCTTTATTCCTTCGGTGTTCTTCATCCCTCCACAGTGTTGACTGTCGGATGTAGTCTGTGTTCTAGGCTGCTGTGAGTTTAGGCATTTTAACAAAGGATGTTTTCTTGTCTCATCTGCTTCAGCATCAGGAACAACAACCATGGGTCTACAATGCTCCACAAGTGAGTAAGCTAATGCAAGGTAGTCTTACACCCGGTAGAGAAAATGAGTTGCTTTCCAGCAAGAGTCAATAATGTATAAACTATTCTTAGCATGCTGGTACCTACCAACAAAGAAATCAGTGGTTATATTTGAGGATTATATATAAACTTGGTAGTGTTTTAAATTGAAGCAGAATAGGAATTCGTGGTCAAAGTGCTGCAGGCTGCTGTCTGCTCAGCTTATTGTATGACAGCCTAAGCTACTGCACTGACCCATCTGCTGTAGGTTACAGTTCCAGAGTCATACACAGCTTTGAGCAATTTGTGACTGATTTTTGTTTAATTATTTTTTTCTGTTTTTAGTTCATGTCATGTCAAATCAGTTGTGCTTGGTTTTGCTGGGAGCAGCTCATTAAAGCTTCATGAGACATGTCATAATGTAGCATTAGATGCACTGCTGATTCATGACCTGCTGGGTGTTTGTTTGCTAAACTACCTGGTGCAAATGCCACTGGGGATTCATTATTGGACATTCAAGACATAAGTTATTTTAGCCTTGTGATAAGCAGATCAATAACTTTGTTAGGTTAATATCTGTTTAATATTTCTATTCATTTAGTTGTAATTCTTATTCTTTCATCAGTCCTCAGGTCTGTGCATGAGCATTTTTGCATCATAATAGAGGTTCTTCTTGATATCTAACACAAACCTTTTCATTTTGTCTCTCCTCTTTTTCTTTTTGCAAGTTTTACCTGGTAACACTGTGCTCTTATTGCATCCTTTATAAAGTGTAAGGGTTATTTACCTGCTATTTATTCTTCATTATGACATTCCTTTGTCACACACATGAAAGGCAATGGACTGTTCAACAACAGCCTTCTGGATTAAAGGGCCATAGAGCAGCTGGACCAGAATCCATTTATTAACAACTCATCAACTAAGTAAAGCAATTGATGAATTATTGTAAGAACCCTATTACTGACTTCTTCAACATTTGTAGCTACTTAATATAACTGATCTATAAAGCATTTTAAAGTGCCTTATTAACATCCATAAAGCCATTACCAACAATTTATAAATTCTTTATAAAGGATGCAAGTGGTATTTCCTTTCCTCCTCATCTCCTCCAGCACTCACTCCCTCTTTCTGTGTCTCCATAGTCCTGACACACTGGTGCAGGGTTGTGAAACCAACTGTGACGTCAGAACTGACATTCACAAGCTGATTACAGACCAGGAGGCTTTGGAGGAGAGCAGTGATCATATGGAGGCAGGGTGTGTGCTCTCCTGCCCCACTGACCCAGGGCCAGAGCAACACCCACACAAGAGCAGACCATCTACAAGCATCCAGGGGGAGTCACTGGATTTGGAGTGTACCACGCACTGGTGAGTGTTTCCTGTTTTTCCTGCTTTTGTTTACACACAAATGAGATCTTCTCCTGTTTCACAAGATGGAGGCAGTGTTGTCCCTGTTCGCATCATTTTGTGAAGAAACAGTTGCCCCCTTCCTTCCCCTCATGTTTTTCTCAAAATCAAACAGGTTGGTTTTGTTTTGTTTTGTTTATTTTTGTGTTTTTTTATCACCAGGTCCTTTAAACAGATGCCACTGTTCACCTCCATATCAAAGGATAAAGAAGAGAAAGGAGTAGACGAGGTAGATAAGAGAATGCCTTCCTCACCTGTCAAAAATGATACTGATAAACACTGGGTATCGTTTTTTCTTTATTGTAAGTTTTTTGTTATATTTTCTTTCATATTTTTCTTCTTTCACCTTTTCTCTCCCTTTCTTGGTCCCATTAAACAGTCTGCAGCTGTTAAATACACAAAATTGTATTATTCTACATAGTAGTCGGATTTTTTTTCCATCCATCCATCCATCTTCTATACCCGCTTTTCCTGGCTCAGGGTCACGGGGATCTGCTGGAGCCTATCCCAGCTCTCTCTCGGGTGGAAGGCAGGGGTACACCCTGGACAGGTCACCAGTCTGTCGCAGGGCCACATATAGACACACAAAGACAGACAACCTCACACTCGGATTTTTTTTTTTTTTGGGGGGGATTAGATTTCTACATTTGTGTGGTTTAAAAAATGTACCAGATGGAGCTCAGATGTCTGAAAGGTTACATGAGATGGCTAAATTGTTTTTCAGGCTTGTACAGAAGCAGAGCAGACATCATCTATTTTAGACGGCTACATAACCCACACACACTGTCAACACACAGAGAGGTAAGACAAAAAAAGCTCCTTTTTCACAGGTGACATTTTCATAATAAAACATCTAGGTGAAATAGAAATGTGTAATTTCAAACTATGTGAGCTATATGAAATTTGACCAAAACCACAACCACAAATCAAAGTGAGAGAGTGTGAGGCATGTTAGTAGCTTTGGAGCTCTACTCCGCTGTCCTACTTGGTTCATCTCAGTTCAGCTCATCTCTCAGCCCTGCAGCCAACTAACAAGTAGGTTATCAGAGCAGTGTGCTGCTCGCAGTCATTGTTTTGATATGATTCCAGTCCAAATAACACAGAGTAGCCAAAGGCCTCACGTGGATCAGACCAACTAGCTAGATTAGCTTGACCTGACTTTTTGTGTGCTGCCTCTAAGGAACCTGAGCAGAGGTCATCTCAGTCATGCTTCGTTAGTGTCAGACATTAATAAGCCATAATCTTGATGGTAGGACCAAGTGACCGTCTGGCCTCAAAGCTTCATGGAGTTAGCAAATTTGATACAGTATTGATTACACAGACAGACCACAATGTGTGTTAGTGTCACATGAACTGTGGGTCTTGGTAGGGAGAAAGTGTTATAAATATTTTGAGTGTTTATTTTACTAATATTTATTGTGCTTTTACTGTATTTGCCTGTTGTTGAAAGAATTTTATTTTTCAGCCTGCTCTGCTCCATAGAGCCCAAGACAGAAGACAAAACCAAAGTGTTTGATTGGAAGGTAAATAGATCTTTGTGAAACTCATGGTGCTACTACTAGAATTCTAGTCAGTGAGAATCATTGTGTGTGTTTGAGACTTTTTAGCCTTAGGCTTGAGAGTTTTCAACATGTAAAGCACCAATGCACTTATAAAGTGACACATATGTTTGGTTAAAACAAATTGAAAAATCGTGTTAAATGCTAATAACACCTGGGTGATGATAATAATGGTAATTGCTTTGCAGTCAGCAAGCAAGCTTTGCAGCAAGTTCAGTTTGACAATATTTTTTTATAAAGAAGTTTTTCAAACTGTTGATTAAAAAAAAATAACTTGGTCTGGTGAAAATAAATAAATGAATTATCTTTTTATATGTGTCATGTTGACCTACATTTCTGTGTGTGCCCACACTGGTGTGTGTCATTAAGTGGGCTATGGAAATGAGACTTTATCAGTGCGTATACTCTGTTTCTACAGGAGAGAAGAGGAGGAGGATATAGTGGATCTTCTGACAGACACAATGATTGCAGAGGCAAGAACAACAGCTATGACGTAAGTTGTCCTTCCCCACTGTTTTTAGATATTAGCACTTTTTTTTTTTAAGGTGATGATATCTATGACAACAGGAATGCTGATACCTACAGTGAATTACGCGTGTGTGTCTGTGTGTTTATGTGCATACCTGTATTTGTATTGCTAGGTGTGAGCTTGATTGCCTGTGGGTGTTTTGCTTCAGTAATAAGAGTCTCAGTTCTTCCCCTCCCTGCTATCCCTCCACATCCTCTGTGACGCACAAACCAGTGTTTTTTGTTTTTTTGTTTTAATGAATGAGCAGCCAAGGAGGGTGAGAAAAAAGAAGCTGAGCCCTAATCTGCTGCTGCTAATGGTGATAATACTGAGAATGATGTCAGAGCACCTAAATGACCTGCTTTGTGTTCCAGTGTCCTCATCAAGCCCAGGATGTTTTTGGCACAGCTAAATTAGATCTTTTTTTTCACTCTCTATAGCACCATCAGAATTCATTGCATATACACCAACTTACACACACACACACGCACACGCATGAGGCAAACAGCTACGTGATTCCCTGCACCTCCATCAAATAGACTCCTCAGCTCAGTCTGACAACGTTGCTATGGAAACACCTCGTCATATACAGCACCTCTTGCACACACACCCACACCACACGCGCCGACGTGAACAGTATTCCCGCCGCCCCTTCCTTCCAGGCATGATGAATCATCCATATGGAGGCAGTTCAGCAGCAGAAAAACCGGGAATGCCGGTCAGAAAGAAAACCATGTAGGTTTAGGGATTCTGTGTGTCTGCTGAGCTCTCATACACTTACACACCCACAAACACGCGGATCAGATGATCCAGGGATCGCAACGATACTGTCAGCAGAATTACAGCGTGTTGCTCATTGGGGATCCCACGCTGGATGTTGATGTATGTTAGGAATCTGACTCACTGACTGACAAAAGTGAGCAGGATGTACAACTAGATGGTCGATTGCGTGACTGGCTGCGTCTAGATGCACAGATACCTGAGGAGAGCTACGCCAGAGAAAAGCCTGTTTTTGTAATGACCCTTTTGTCTGCTTCTCTAATTGACATCAAGCCTTGCAAGATCACACATTTGCTTGTTTTTTTTTTTCTAAACTTACTCATTGTAGTTCAGTCATCTCTGGAAGGAGCCTGCTTATAGAACTGTATTCTGTGTTTTGACTTGCCTTTCTGACAGCAACCGCTCATCCCATTCTACAACTTTAAGCCCAACCACACTACAGCACCAGAGTATTTGTTTTCATAGAAAAGAGTCAAATGTTTTTGAAGGACCGGTCAAGATTTCTGAGCAGCATATGAAGCACTGAAGATTCCTTCCAAAGAAACTACGACACATCCATCTGATTTCTCCTGGCTGTCTACATTCCTGAAGCCATGTTCTGCTTCTGCTTCCAGAGCCCTTCCCTCAAACTGCAAGCCCTGGAGGCAGACCTGGGACCCGAGCCAGCACCAGTAGACCCCCAAGTTCAGGAGAACTTACCTTCCCTGCAACAGCCTCTTTCAACTGAAATGCCGAGCTTGTGTTTGACCCACAAGCTGATCCTCCATTCGCCACCATCACCACCTGCTCAGGATCAGCACATGGTCGACTCTTCACAGCCAGGTAAGATAATGATGATGACCCTTGATGCTGTGCTCAACTCCCAGCGTTAAATATTTTCCTCTTCCCCCTTAGAGCACAGAAAAGGTGTAAAGGTTGCAGTCATACATTGCCAATAATTAAAATGTATCTGTTTTTTTTCCATTAAGCACTTCACAGTTCACTATTTGCGTCTTGTGGTGGTTACATTGGAAGTCAAACTCATTAATCTGTCAGTGCAAGAGCCATACTCCATTCTGTATTAGTATCTTTATTTATAGAGCATATATAATTCATGGTCTGTTTTCATTCAGACCATCTTCCCAGCTGCTGTAGTTCCTTTGGTGCATATTAAGTAACGGTCAGTAAATCTTGACAATGAGCTACAAGCTTCATCATTTCCCAGAGCTGGGTGTGTCTTTCTTTGCAAAGTTGAGTTACAGCGCACCAACCTACAGTGTTGTTGTTGCATCACTACACAGCCATCTGTAGCAAGATGACTTGGAACATCTATTCAATAACGTATTATATTATTATTATATAGATTTTTTTTTTTTTTTTTTTTTTTTTTTGTGCATTCCTTTATTTATCTGTTCTCAGTGAGCATTGTTTTTTAACCAAAGAGATTATAGTGGCTAAAAATTTAAATGTGTTGTTTATTGTATTTGGAAGAGACAAAAATCATTTTCCCTAATCACAGTGTTACATATAAGTAGCTTAACTAGGACAAACCTCCTTTTTTCCTTTTTCCTTATTTGTCTTCCTTTCTTTCTCTCCATTCCCTACTTTTTCTGCCCTGCCTGTCCTTCTCCCATTTTGTCCCACCTATCATCAAAGAAAAAAATAAAATATGGTCAATCTAGCACACCCAGATGATTTAAAAAGACCAAACGAATATGATCTGAATCTTTTCTGTTACAGTGAACACTCCCTCTCCTCACTCATCCGAGTCCAGTCCTGTCCTCTCCACTGCCACTCTTTCTGAGGGAATTTCAGAGGAGGACGCCCTGCTGAGCCCACCAGGCCCTAACACCAGCCCCCTGCTGTCTCATTTTACATCATCTGACTGCCCTGTTCCCTCTCCGCGCTGCCCCAACCTCAGCCACAGCCTGCGCTACAACTTAGACCCCGATACTGCCCCTTCTCCCCCATGCTCACAGCACATCCGCATGTAAGTAAACTGTTTCCACTAATTTTATTTAGAAATAGCTTAACATGTTAAAAGATAATTAAAAGCATGCCATATGGAGATATGCTGAATGTCAAGAGTTCAATTGCATAGACGTGCCTTTCTGTCTTCAGGGCTCGCTGCAGTGTCCATACAGAGTCAGATGACGGCCCTGTCTCTATCTCAGTGCTCAGTAGACATATCCACACCCTGAGGAGGAAGATCAGGCATTTTGAGGAGCGCTTTGAACAGGAAAAGCACTATAAGGTGAGGAAAGAAAAAAGGGCTGCATGGATAGCTGGGTTGTGTCATAATTAGGTTGGATGTTACTGGTTTACAGTGTGAAGCTTAGTGTTTACTTGCTGAAAAACCAATAACCACAAAGAATTTTGTTTTTCTCACCCTGACTAAGTTTGTTAGTCATATTTAAGCTCTAAAGTGATGCTGTTTATGCTAACCAGTCATCAAACTGGTGAATTACTCCCTCTACTGGTACACTTGAACAATTACAGCTTCTGCAGCTCAATAAATGTTAAACCTGTAAAACCACCTACTGTAGCAAGGGACTAATTAGAAATCCTCTCTTCTGTTCATGATGAGTTGTTGTTGTTTTTCAGCCAGCCCATAATGACAAGACAGCCCATCCAGAGGTGGCCAGGATGATGAAGGAGCTCATAAAAAGTCGCAAGCAGCTTAAAGGTCTGTTGTATAACCATAAATTCTCACTGAAACCTATAATCATTGTAGTGTAAACTAACCTGCTGTTCTTCCTTTCAGAGCTAAAAATTAGACAATCACAAGAAGGAAGTCTGAGAGGGCAAGGAGTCTTCATCCCACCAGTTGAAATATGCAGGACTTATAAAGACCAGAACAAGGCTGCAATAAGAGGAACAGAGCTGCAACACCTTAACAACAACAGCAACACCAAGCCAAATGTGGAGGAAACGGTCAACATTATAAGGAACAGACTGAAGGAAAGAAGACGAGAACTGGGCCTGCCTGACAATATAAAGGTCAGAAAATAGCACTATTGCATTCGTTTATAAAATTTGTCAGCCAAACTGATAATCTGTAACAGTCTCCTGTGTGCCTGTCTGTGCAGGAGATGTCCCAGTTCCACCTGACAATGGAGAAGACAAACATGCAGAAATGTTTGCTTTACTATGAGAATCTACACGGACGACCGGTAAGACCAGCCTACATGACTCAAATGTTTATCTCTTATTTCTACTTGAGTAGTTTTGTTCTCTCCTCCCTGTCTATCCATCATTAGCTTTTGTTTTTATCCTACCGCCAATGTTTCTTGTCTCTCTGTGTGTCTGTAGAGTACCAGGCAGGAGCGAACGCTGATGAAACCTTTCTACGATCGGTACCGTCTTCTCAAACAGCTGCTGTATTCTCCAACTCTGTCAACAGTCATTACGACCATTGTGAGCAACTTTCTGCAACAGTTTTAAGAGATTGTTGACTTGTAGACAGAGAGGGGATGTCTAGAACTGCACAGACGCTTCATTTCACTTACTATGATACAGCTGACGATGGTTTCTGAGGACAGTAATAATGCATTTTATTTATATAGGCGCCTTTCTGGTTACCCAAGGTCGCCTAAGTACAGTGCAGAAGAGTAGCACCCAGATATACGAGCAACATCAAAATATTGTGAAATGCAAATTTCGTTGGCATTAGATGATTAGGTAGCTAAAGGATCCAAATTCCAACAGGCTGAATAGAACTGGTCAGTTTTTCATTCTTTTCAGATCTGTAATGACTTGACAAGCATTGCTACCATCTGCTCTCAAAGAATATTTTTTGTTTTACGATTACAGAAGTGTAATCCTGTGTGTGTGTGTTGTAGGAGGAAGAGGAGGGCTCTGATGACGACTGCCCCAAACAGCGAAGCCCCTCCAGGTGTGTATATACAGATGAGTCGCAGCCTCCATCGTCCTTAGAAATGTTGGAAACACCATTGGTGTCCCCGCTAGAGGAGGTCAAGGGTCTTCAGCCACAGATCATCAGCATGGCAACACTACATGAAGCTTCCAGGTACAGTTTGTGTGTAGCATCAACAGCATAGTTTTTAATTGATGTCATTACTCAGAATTAGCTATTGAATCAAAGGTTGCATCTGTTATTCTGAATCCTTTATTTGGAATGACAGAATAAGATGTGTTCAGCACAAGCTACAACCTCTTTGTTGTTGGAGTTGGGGCTAATGTGAAGGGAAACTTGAAGTCAAGTTTACCACTGGCCACACTGCCACTGCAAAGGGAGAGTCAATAATCATTTCAATTTGAATAGTGCTTAGTCTTCCTGAAAGGTTTTTTATGGAGCTGTTTCATTTCTCTACACTGGGAAAGCCACAGGGCAGTTGACAATTCTTTCTTCACAGACCAGAATTACTGGATCATCTCAGGCTGGCTCGATTAGAGAAGCGGAGACTTCAGCAAGCGCTCCGACAGTTTGAGGACCAGTTCTACATGCAGGCCGGCAGGTAAATGTCATCCAAGCCATAGTGCTGTAAGGTTTCCAGAGGTGCTAGTTGATGGAAGCTGGATGTGCTGTAGATGTTTTCTCTCTTAGCTGAAAGGCTCCTTCAGTTCTAACAGATCATATCATCTCTGTGGAGACATTTTAACATCCATTCACACCTGTACACACACAGCTGGAAAAACACACGTGGCCTGAACTGCCCTCAAGATATGAACTACACACATTAAATAATTTGAACTCCCCACCAGTAAGTTAGAACTGAAGAAGCCTCAAGCAGGTCCAGTTGCCATCTACTAAACACACCTGACAGGTAAAGGTTACAGATGACACACACAGCATCCAAACTACTTGGCTTTTGAATTTTATTTTGTCTTTTAATAAACTTGGTTTAAACATTTGGTTTTCAACAATGCCTTGTGAAAAACAAAGAAAAACATCCACAAAAGAAAATTGCAGTTGTAATGGTACGACAGTGTAATGCACACTCACATAACGTTAATACAGCACAGAGAGCTCAGGAAAGAGACAGAGAGATAGACGTTTGCTCTGAACTGTACACATCCTTGGTACTGTACATGTTAGTCCTCCAAAGTAAATGCAGTAAGTTTTTGATTACAATACACACTGTACAAAGCTATCTGAGTAAGGCAACATAGGGACTATCAACCAGTTATGGAAGCTGCTGCAGGTTGTTTGATAACTACAAAAACAACTTGTGTTTTGTTTGCATCTTCTTTCCTGCCTCTTTTTAACAGGGCTTGTCAGAAGGAGGACCGTGGGCCAATGGCGGAGGAGTACTGTCAGTATAAGAACCTCAAAGCCAAGCTCCGTCTGCTGGAGGCCCTGCTCAGTAAACAAGACTCAACCAAGACCAGTTGAGTTCACTCACAGTGGGACTTGTAATTAACTTAATGGAAAAATCAGGTTGAGAAGCCAGTGGTGAGTCTTTTTTTATGCTCATTATGTTGATGCACTTTACATGAGGAAAATGGTGACAGAAGTTGGTGACGGTCTGAATAAAACACTGGGCAGTTTTTAGTCCCATAAACACATCCTGTGTCAGTGATGACATATGTTGTTAGAAACCTGATGTAGCAAGTGTATGTTATGTAGCGCTAATTAATGTCAAGGATGAAGCACTGTAACAACTTGATGTTAGTTATATATTAGTACCTTAGATTAGTGTACATATATTATGGCACTTTGTCACTTGCTTTTTTTTCTTCTCCTTGCCAAAATACTATTTTTGGACAACTTTGTCCACAGTTAATGTGGAAACTGCTTTTTTAAAAAGTGCTAGCTTCACAAAAAAGGTGTAAGCTTAAATGCAGTAATTGAAACAATCCTCTAGTGTTTGTGCATGTCAGTTTTTTGTTTTTTTTAAAGTCCTACATTGTGCTATGATATGCATTAAGAATTTCATATTTGATCTAAATTGTGACCAATTTACATATTCACCTTGGAAAATATTTAAATGTTGTAGTGCAAGTTTTACCTACTGCCACATTTATCCCCTCATTTTGCGTGTATGAATTTAATTCCCCCTAAATGCTGTTGTTGACAATTATCAGAGCTTTTGACATTGTGCACTTCTGGTTTATATAGTTTTCTATATATCTATATATCTATATGAATGTATCAATAAAAATAAATATTTTTTCACATTTATTCTGCTAAACACAGTTTATGGTTCTACTTTCTTTCCACTGACTACAATAAAATTAAGAGCGACTGTTGCAGAAAGGTTTCTATGGTAGTGGTACTGACAGCTTTCATACTCATGCTGCACAGAACTGCATCATGCTGTTCTTTTAAAGGTAAAAAGTTAATGAGTAGGTCACACTTGGGCGTCCAAGACTCAGTGAGTACACATTTTAGAGGCTGTTGCATTAGTACGGTTAAGATTCCACAACGGTTTCATATCTGATTTCTAATACCTTTGGTATAAAGAAAGATGACTATCAATGCTGCAGCCCTAGAAAATTGTAGTATCAGTCTGTGCCACTAGTAGGAGGCAAAAAGAATCTAATTTTCTCTACTTTGGAATGAGAACAAAACACTTCTAGAAAGACAAAACAATGCTTGTCCACACAGACAGTGGACACTCAGTCAATAGTATAACAATAATAACAAGGCAAAGGTCATTAACAAAATATGGGACAACTGTTTAAAACAAACAGGAAACTAAACAGAAGCAGCCCATGTTAGTACAGTTAAAGGGTTTGGTCAGTATGCCAATGTTGACTTGCAGGATGTATGGATCTTTGCTATTGGTGTCCCATGTGGTCCCTAACATGGATATTATTACGTATGTTTTAATGTACATTTTCAACATTTAGGGTTCTCCTTGTGAGATGAGGAGACAGTGGTGCAGGTGTCAGAGTGTGTTTACCTGTCTCCATTTACTTCTCCACTCCTCTTTGGAAAATGATGGTCTCTTGTCAGTACAGAGCGGTGTCAGAGATATGTTGGTGCAGGTCTGGGAGCCTACTAAATCTGCTGCTTCATGCATGTTTTGGTCTGCTTCATCAGTACATGTGGACTTCCTGTGTGTGTATAGTCAGTCACCTCTAGTCCTTCCCTTCCTCTCCTACGTCCTGCTGTTCTCTAGCGTCCAACACTGATGTTGCAGGTCTTGCAGCTGGGGTCCTTCTTGGCATTTACTGTGGACAAACTCATCAGCTGGTGCCCACTGATCTCAGCCACCGTGCCCAGTGCCAGGTCTACAGGCTCTGTGTAGATCACCTCCAGGATGACGTCCTGGGCGTGATGAAACACCAGACCACCATCACCCTCTTCATCCTGCTTACAGGTGAGGAAACGGTTATTGCTGATGTCAAGGGCAGGAAGCCTCTGCTTACAGAACTCATCACCCCTAGAGCCCTTTGGTGCCAGGACCAGAATAACATAGTGGTAGGCTGTATACATGCAGTAGAAGTCTCCAAAGTACAGGCTGGTATTGGGATTGAAGAGTGTGTCAGCACCGACTTCAAAGCGGTGTCGGCCATACGGGGAATCCTGTGGAGGCTTGCCTGTGTTGAACTCTGTGTTGCAGCTGAAGAAAATGCCCTCCAGCTTGCCACTGATGGGTGAGCCATGGCTGCCACTGTTGTCCTTCACTGATGGCAGCATGCGGTTCCCCTGCACCTCCCTGGAGTTTGGGGGAAAAAAAAGAGAACAAAATAGGTGGTGAACAAAGGGCAAACATGTTACCAGTTTCTCTTTAGGGCCAGTTGGTAAAATTGCACGTTGTTTTGATTAGCAGCATTTATTCTTCCCTCAGCCAATCAAAGCTGCCATAAAGCAATGGAAACACTTTATCATCATCTGTGTTATAGGACAGCATGATGTGGGAAGCCAATGATTGTCTCAAAACACATTAAACAGAGTGAGCTCTGATGGAATACAGATCTACTTTCACTGTTTCTACTGCTGTGATCATATTAGCCACATCCAGTTTGTCTCTCAGAAACCTTGTGAAGGAAAACTGTTCCACTGAAAACTAAATATTTCTTTATCATTATGACAAACTGCCTGAAAATAAAAGCAGTTATCAGACAGCAAATAACAGATTCAGGCGATGAATGCATCTGCAGCAACTGCATATCTTCCCCTCAGAGTAAATGTGAACTTCAAAGCTCTAATTATGAACTGTAATTATATTGCTATCACTCCACAGGTTGTCATTATAGCCATAATTGATACTCTGTTGTGGGCTTTATAGAATGATTCAGCTCCCAACCCAGGTCGGGGGCTTCATCTAGGAGTACTGTCAGTACGGTTTCTCCCCACATGGTGGTGCAGTTCAACTGAAGCTCATCTAGCATATTAGCCAAAGGGAGAAGACTATCCAGATGACATCATGCTGTAAAGCTCCAACAAAAGAGTGCTTGCAAGCTGTGGCTTTAGTACAGAAAGTGTGTGCGTCGATAGGCGGTGACCATTTCCGCAGTGAGAAAGGAACAGAGAGAAAATATTAAGCGAAAGTAAACAAGTGAAGCAGGCTACTCTGGAGATTCCTCCCTTGTCTGCCTGTCACACTCTCCTCAAACGTGAAAACAGACGAGTAGTTTTTGCTGCCACAAACATCTTTTCTTTTCTAACAACTCTGTGCTGTTGTCTGGCAGAGGCGTTGTCTCTTTTCTAAGAAATCACAAAGGCACTGAAAAAAATGGCCGTTTTTTTGGTATTTAAATGGACAGTTTGTGTGCAGAAGAGTTCTGACTCTTCACATTACTATCAAGCAGATCTGGCAGTCACAGAAGGTCGATGATTTCTGTGGATTTATGGAACAACATGCCTTGTGCAGGCGCACCCTCCAACTCATTTTCAGTTTTTGCCTGTGTGCAAAAAGCTTTCTCTGGATGGTAATACATTATCCCCAAATTATGAGGTCTTCATGCTGTTTGCAGAAATACACCCAAATACAGAACTCAGATGCATTTGTTTGCAATTTTCTCATTATCAGAAAATCTGCATCACTGCATTGTAATTGCATTAGTATATTAATAAAACATGTAGTGCTGCCTTAGCCTAAAGGTCATATTAGCATCAAATAACATAAAACTAAGATCAGTGAGGGCACCAGTAGGTAATGTTATTGTGAACCTAATGCAATATATGTTTAGGAAAAAACACTGGTAAACTTTTTTTCAAAGGAAAATAACCACCCAAAACCACAAAATAAAAAAAGGAAATTAAAACTATTAAAAAAAGATATATCTCAATAAAAAAGTAGGGCTGCCTACCTGGCATGGTCAAAATACTCTTTATTCTGGTTCCTGTAAAAGACTGAGAAACGTAGCATCCGGCCAGCAATGGCCTCTGCCTTCTCCAGCAGCTGGTTTAGATGCACTGTGGAATAATCTGCAAACAGACACGACACAAACTGTCACGAAAATTAATATGCATACTCAAGGACTCTGGTCCCCACACTGTGAGTAATACCAGGCTCACATCTCTCTTCCTTCTCATTGAGCATCATCAAATTTATTGCAGTAACCTGATTTATGATTAAAACATTCCTACTGGCTTTAGCTGTGCTTTGTGTTAAGTGCTAATTAGCAAATGTTAGCATGGAGACATTGTGAGTATGTGGAACTTGTCTTGGACCACTAGGCCACAGGGATGAGCCTCCATCATCTTCTCCCCCTCACGAAGGGCTGATGTTGAACTTGGTGACCTCATCGGAATAAATGCAGCACAGCTCCATTCCTACCTTTAAAGCTTCTTCCCCTCCCTAACCCCTCTTCCATTTTTCTATTCTTTTTTCTCTATACTTGGTATATGAGCCTCCCTTTAATATTCACCCTCATAGTGTATTGTGCTTCGCCCTTTTGCCATTGTATTCCTCTCTCATAACACCCTCCACAATTATTCTCTGCAGTTCATTTGGTCTCTGACAAACTCAGAGGCAGCACTGATGTCACACACCCTGAAAAAGAATGTACTTATGGTATTATAAGCTGTATTGGTTACCAGCAGTGCAGAACTCAATAATTTCACTCCACTCGGAGACAGCGTAGTCCCCATCAGTCTGTTTTGATGCAGTCTGGACAGCTACGGTGTACTCTGTGCGTGGGCTCAGGAACCAGTGGCCCCGAACTGTCATGGGCAAGGGCACAGCTTTGGCCACCAGCTTGGTAGGGACATCCTGGAGGGAGGGAGAGTAGTACATGAGGAGAGGAGACACATGCGTATTTCTATAAGTGATAAATGAAGTTATACCTGTCTGCACTTTTGTTTCAGTATATACACTGTTTGGTACACTATTCTTCTGCCCCTCCTAAGTCTCAGTGGGCCTTAGCAGCTCATTGATTGGACCAGGAGCTCCTGCCTAGCAACAGAGTCAGCCCATTAATCCACTCTTGCTGCTCACCAAAATCAAAATACTAGTATGGTGTTTGGCATTACAATAGAGAAGATGTAGCTAAATGTCTGACATTCAGCTACATAGCATATAGAAAGTGACTGCTGGAGGAAAGGGAGGATGCTGATGAAACATGATTTTCAAAGCAGATCACAGATTATCCACTGAAAGGGCTGCAGCCTTCCTGTTGCTGCTGCTTGGTACAATTACTCTGAAAAGGCCTCTGAGACTGATCAGAGCAACAGCTCTTCTTCTTTTTGACTCAAGCGGATCTTAAAATATAGTGGACCTGTGTTATTTAAAGTTTTAAACATCTGGGATTGTCATTGTCCAATCATACAATCATTGTCCTTAATTTCATGGAATTCAAGACAATTTGCCTCTTAATTTATCTGACTTCGATATCTTTGGAAATTGAAAGTTTATACAACACAAAAACTGACATATTTCTTTATTTTTTTAGGAAATGCAGCAAATTCCATTCAGTGAGACTACAAGGAGGTGAATCATCTTTTAAATGGGTTTATCTGTGCTGATTCAGACATTACCTTGTGTTTGAACTTGTTTGAGTTTTTGTTCTCCTTCTTGTTCAGGTCAATGAAGTAGTGTGTGATGCGCTCCTTGCTGCGCGGTTCCATGTCCCAGCAGATCTTGAAAGAGTCACAGGTGATGTTACTGATCTTGATGTTCTGAGGAACAGGGAGCTCCTCCATCTCGGAGATGCTGCCATCCTGGGATTTACTTCCTGTGTAGTTAAGAGAAAACAAAAACAAATCAGTAATTCTGATCGCATAATATACACGAAAATGTAGTAATCCTTAGGAACTGCACATCAGTATTCTGGCCAGAGAAGCCTAATAAGCTGATAAAGTTGATTGTATATCTGATGTAATGATCTACCTGCTATGACACATTGATTTGACACATTGATTAGTCACATAGACTGCATATAAAAATGGACAAAGCATCATGACTTCTTAACACTATGTAAAAATGAAGCCAAAATAATGGATGCTCATGCCAAAATATAAACACATCTTTCTTTTGTGAGACATTTGCCCACTATATTCAACGTAGTAACAATCCGAGGCCCCCAATCATCTGTGACACATTTTGTAACTTATTAAAATCAAACTTCTCTGAAAAATTACTTGTACACAAAAATCGGCATGCTAATATCTAACAAAAATGACAGAAATCATCTTTAAGAAAAACAAATTTGATCTGTGTTTTAAAATTTTACATGGAGTGGGCGGGGCTTACTTATGATCAATTTACAGTGGCACTTCCAGGGAGTGTCAGTCATCTTTATAATCAAGCTATAATTAATCATCATAAGTCACATTTTGATTATTTGAGAAACCTGAGACCATATTAAACCAGTAGTACACACATCCTGCCAACCCTCAGAATTTGTTCTCACTGACAATAAACCTTCCATTGTACTGCAGTTTCTCAGTAATTATTCCACATGCAGCACACACTGAAGAACATCCACCATGTCAGCATGCACAAAGAACCGCTTGCGTCGCTGACTACCATATATGTTGCCATGGAAACACATCAGTTCCTCAATACACATGAATGCATGCATGCACACCACACACACACACACACACACCTAGACCCTCCCCCCCACACACACTTTTATTTTCATTGTTCATGGGGACTTTATGCTGATTTATATGTATTTCCTTACCCATAAAATAACAATTTTGTGCCTAACCTTAAATCAAATCGTCACCATAAAATTCCATGATTACCATTGTTGGGACGAGCATCTGTCCGCCATGAGGAAGACCAAGTCCCCAAAGTGTGTGTGTGTGTGTGTGTGTGTGTGTGTGTAAACAGGCTTCGGTTCCCACAATGTGATTTATACAAGACACTCACACACCTATCTGCTTTGCAGAACATATTTCAAACAAAGCTGATTGAATCTTTCCTATTCTCAGCAGAGATGACTCCATTTCTAATCAGCTACCACACTGCAGGCAATACACACGTGAGCCAGCAATAACGTTATAATAAAATGCCAGTGAATGCCACAGAACTAGAGCCATTTGTTTAAATTGGATAAACCTAAGTAATTTCATCTTCACCATTTCTTATGTCATTTGGCCTAGACAGAAAGGTCAGTACAACTTTGTTTTAAATCATGCCTTAGTCAAGGAACAAAGCATGTAGCAGAAGCACACAATCCAAAGTGCATACTGAGGCTAATGAAGTCTGAAAAAACATGACTGAATAAGACCTTTGTAGAATTAGGATGAATATAGCCTTTGCGTCACACGTGGGACACCCACTTGGCATGGCAACAATGTGTTTTCTGTGCATGCTCTGGGGTCGAAACGCAAGAGAGAGTAAAATACAAGACTATAATACAATACAAACTAATTTGGGCCTAATGCACAGTGCAACTGAAGTACACGATGGGAGAAGAAGTGGAGCATGGAACATCCATCTCTGCTAATCAGCTGAGAGAGAGCGAGATAAAAGAGTAATCCCATAATTGGGCTGTGTGGACTCTCCTGTCTCTACACAACACTATACTCAGTGGATTATTTGTAGATTGATTCACATTCAGATATAGCCAAACATAAGGTAATTCCTACAATTGATCTGCATCTGTCCCATAAGAGCTGAGCCTCACAATTTTATCCCCTTTTGGCTTTTTTTTTTTTTTTTATTATTACATTATTGTCTTTTGATTCTCTAAAAGTCAAATCAGTGAGAAACAATCATGTTATTCACCACCAGAAAAGACCCCCCTCACTTACTTTTGACCTAATCGCTAGTTCCCAATTGCGATTAGCTGATTACAGAAAATAATCATCTTTAACCTAAAAAGAAAGACCTCCCACTGTTAAATCTTTAGACCATACTGCTGCATATAATAAATGAAACAAAATATATCTTGTGCACTAATGAAATTAGTGTTGAACAGACTAGTCTTTGTGGATTAAAACATAGGATTTGTTATCTGGACTACCTGTACATTACTTAAACTAGGTTTTAGGGGTAGTGGGTATGTACTGGTTTATAAAAATGTAAACAGGCTGGCAGTTATATTTGTTGCATTTCATCATCTCTCTACTTTAGTTGTGGAAACATCTCATCCTGTTGCTGGTCCACATTTAAACGCCAAGTATTTATACTTAAACCCCCAGTGAGCTGATGAGTTTAGTCCAGACTGATGGTCAACACAGGTCCAACAGAACAGACCTCTGTCAGGAAATGCTCCACCAAGTCAGCATGGACCAAACTATGATGTCAGCACTCTGATGTCCCAACCTAGACTTTATGCTGCTGACCCTTAACAAAATCAAAAAAGAAAAACAGGCATGTTGAAAACTTAAATATACCCAAAGGATGTGAAATATTACTAAGTATATTTTTCCCTTCATAATCAAGCTCCTTCATACCTTAAAGACCTCATAGTACCATATTATCCCAATAGACCACTTCGCTCTCAGAGTGCAGGCCTACTTGTGGTTCCCAGAGTTCTCAAAAGCAGAATGGGAGGCAGAGCCTTTAGCTATCAAGCTCCTCTCCTGTGGAACCAGCTCTCAGCCTGGGTTCAGGAGGCAGACACTCTCTGTACTTTTAAGGCTAGACTTAAAACCTTCCTCTTTGACAAAGCATATAGTTAGGGCTGGCTTCAGGCAACCCTGAACCATCCCTTAGTTAGTTATGCTGCTATAGGCCTAGACTGCCCGAGGACCATCGGTGCACTGAGCTCCCCTACCCTAACCCCCCCCTCTCTCCCACCTCATGTATATTCCACCATTGAATGTTACTAACCTTATGCTCTCTCTCTCCCCTAGTTTGTGCTCTCTCCCTCCCTCTCTCTCTGTACCTTCTGCAGGTGTCCCTGGTCCTGGAGCTGTTTATCGCTGATGTGCAGTTACTGGCCCCACCAACTTGCAGTGTCTATTTGTTGTTTATTGTTGCTGTTCTTTTCTCTCTGCTCTATCCACTCACCCCAACCGGTCGAGGCAGATGGCCGCCCAAACTGAGCCCGGTTCTGCTGGAGGTTTTTTTCTTCCGTTAAAGGGAGTTTTTTCCTCTCCACTGTCGCCAAGTGCTGCTCATAAGGGAATTGTTGGGTTTTTAGTTTTAGTTTTTGTAAAGTGCCTTGAGATGATTTGTATTGTGATTTGGCGCTATACAAATAAAATTGAATTGAATTGAATTGTTTTCAAAATGCCTTCAGATTTGTCATAAAAAAACTGAGTAATACAGGATTTATTAGAATTATTACCTCTTCTTAGCAAATGCATTGAATCTTTTATGCTCTGGAATCAGACAGCTCGAACATGATCATCATTTATCGTAAAACAACTCTCAAGTTACTCATTCTATTCACAGCCTCAGTGTACCTGCAGTATAGCAGGTAAACAACAATCAGAGCAAACAATCCTTGTCCTCTGCACCTTAAAATGTTTATGTCAGAGCTGATGTTTCTTCCCAGACTCAGAGCAGACCCCATGCAGGTGTTTGCCCTCTCAGGTCTTCATGACACCCTACTGCTGACTTAGCTTCTGTTTACACTAATGCTTTCCTAATTAACCTGCAAACGGAGGCATTATACAGATGCAGTGAAGCTTTCCAAATGCGGTCAGATATTGCCTACGTAACACTCCTAATGCTGCTCGGTCAAGCTAAAAGTGATGTTATCAGGGAAAGAAAAATAAAGCTCTGGAGCCTCTGGGCAAAAAAAAAAAAAAAAAAAAAAATCAAAGGAAATGCTCAAAACAGATCTGCAACCACCACTGTTAAAGACCAAACCTTACAAAAACATCCTCAAAAACACTATCTAGATTAGAGAAGTAGATCAGGCAGCATAATAGCAAATTGATTAGCAAAATAACTAAACTTAACTCCAACATAACACCTGTGTAGAAATCTGAATACAAATACAATGCATACCAGGTACCCTTGCCTACAGATAAACACAGTAGCCTGGTAGGAACCAGTGCTCTCAACCCTCTGGGATCCTGAGAGCACAAGATGAAAGATGGAAGAGCGAAAGTCAAGCAGGATGAAGGTCAGGCATTAAGGGAGGGAGTAAAACCTTTTACAGCCTCACAGGAGAAATCTGCAGCCTCACTCTGACTTAAATTTATATGCTAGTATTGTACCATGGCTCTTATCCTTTTGACTTGCTCTTATACAGATCTGTCAGTGGCAGTAAGTCATATACATTTTTAATCATCCAAGCTATTATACTGGAATGTACTTGGGCAAATTTGTTTTGCTAATTATTAATATAGCACCTTAGCAAAAGCATTTTACTTAAAAAAATGGAAAAAGATGAATTTGTTTAAAGCCTATCAAATAGACCTTATTGTGTATTGACCTTCCACTGGGCAGGCACTCAGAAGCCAGTATGAAATAGCAAAAGATGTAGAAGGATCAATAAAAATCTTGTTAACATGCATACACAGGGCCATCCTAATGGATCTCTGTGGAAGAATTTGTTCCAGTCACACCTGAGCTGATATAGTGTGAATTACCTGTTAGCACTCTTTACTGGTGAGAGCAAAGTGATTTCATTTCTGCTCAGGCCATCGACACAATGGAAAGGCACTCTGTCAGTGATAGCTGGTGACGAAAGTGAGGGCCATGTGAGACTATGGTGGTTGCAGTCTACGCTGAAAATCAATTTGCAAGTATTGTTGGTGGACGTGTGATGTGAGTAAAGAATTGGCAAATGATAGTAGCACCAATTGTCTCTGACTGCACAAGTCTGCACTCAGACTGCACTCAGCTCAGACAGACTAGCCTCCTACTTTTTACATTGCAGTATTAGGTCTAAAATTGAACTGTAGATGTGAACAGTGCAAGAGACACTTGCTAGGCATCGGCGCTTATAGGCCTCTGAAAATCACGCCTTTGTTCCTTTCGATGCACAGGCCAGACAGCGACAGAGACCATGCTGGGAGCTGGAGAAGCTGCCAAGAGAAAAGCAGCTTTCTCATAGAGCAAGATAAACAATGTCCTGTTCAACAGGGTTGCAGTCTGTGTCCCACCTTTTACAAACAAGTAAGGCTCTAAGTTTCAGAATTAATACTTTTCATCCTTCATAATTAATTAAAACGTAGGGGGGAAAAGGGTGGACATCTTTTCTAAATTTGTCCAAAACCAGAATGAGTCATTTCTCATTTGCATTGAATTTGATTTCCCTGCTGTAAATGCCTTCGGCTGTGTTTGCTGCAGGGCAAGTCATTCCTGTATGGAGGATTTTATATAACAATCCTGAAAACAAAAGGAAATTTAGCATGAATGTATAAAGTGAATTTTCAGGGTTTGACCACATGGCAGACAATTTCAAAGAATTTTTGCTATGAAGAGTAAAGTCAGTTGCAAGAGAGTATATTATACAGCCAATCACTGGCTGCATAACACATACCTGTACCTCTTGCCAGCACAGTCATAGCACCAAACCGCTCAGACTGTCCACTGGCTAAACTAAAACGCCAGCTTACTCAGATGACTCTGTGTCATAAGACCAGCCTGCTGTTGTACCATGTTGGAACATATTAGATAAGCTCCACACATGTCCACTGAGTAACACAGGAATCACCATTCTATACAGGACTAGGTCTACAGCAATGCTAACAGCTCTGAAAGTGCACTTGGGCACAGCAGCGCTTTGAGCTTTAACGTCAGCACGCTAATCTGCTCGCAGTGGTAATGTCAACATGCTGTTTAGCTTCTAGTGGCTACTATGTTCACCATTTAAATTTACCATGCTAATCAGCATGCTAACAGTTGCTAATTAAGATGATTTTTCAGGTATATGATTGTTAGGAATGGAAAAAATTAAGCAATTAAAAGTAAAGGGTTGCCCAGAGCTGTTGCAGTTCATCTGAAGGGGAATATGTCTGCCAAAACTCATCTAGCCTATCAATTTAATTTCATCTGTTTAATTAGAGCTGGAGCGTTTCACAAAGAAACAAAACAAAAAAATAATTAATGGAATACTGGCTGACATTGACAGTCCAGCGCTGCCATCCATGGAGCCCCTTTGCTACCGTTACTGCATATTTAATCCTGCAAAGATTCTTCTCATGGTGATGGTTTAGCTTAGTTAAACTGCAGGAAGCCTTTTGTTAAGGTCCTGTGATGTTACATTCAAGGAAACACTGCATTTTCAGCCAAACTACACGCTGAGGGAGCTTCCATTTGACATAGACCTACTTGGTGATGTTGAGGCACCTTTAGAAGATGGATTCCTATCTATCTGCCCATTTGTCCACCCATCCATTTGTGTGCACGTACACGTGTGCACGTACACACTCACAGGCTGGCAGACTGAGGATGTCGCAGCTGGAACAGCAGTATTTCAAGCAGAGAGATTTCACAGACTGCAGACACAGTACTTGGTTACATAAATGGCCACCATCCATCATGACAGCTTAATTATGTCAGCGGCCACAGCACAAAGGCCTTGCAAGACATATAGTGTGTATTTCATTACCCCCTGTAAGTAGGCATTAACTGTGGATAGAAAATCAAAATGGTGGTCAGAGTCAGCCTTGTGACAAATTTGCACCAACATCATGGCAGCAGTCCTCAGCATCCCCTGACTGCTGCACACCAGTAGCAGACTTATTCATAAGAGCAGATTCTGTAATTTCCCACTACTTGTCATTCATGGCAAAACAGTCCCTACCCCCTACTTATTGAAGCTTCAACCCCATCACCAAACTGAACCATTAAGGCTGTAACTCCCCCTTTAACACAGGGTACACACAAACAACTTGGATCCCTCTATTTCTTTTGTGCATTGAAATGCTCAAACAGTCCTCAGTGTGTGTGTGAGCTCTTTCCCACAGACAGTAGGCCTACAGATGCTGCATGCATTTCCATTTGCTGGTTCAGCATAGGCATATAAGCCTCTCATGGTGGCAATTAAATATTAATGGATGAAGGAGACAAATTTAGAAAGCTATTGAAACTGAAATGAATATAGTCCTTGAAAACGGTAATACTGTATGTATTGACCAGATAAAACAGTCCATTTCCAAGAAAGCTAAAACAGAGCTACGCAGTCTTCTCCATGGGGTGGGGCAGGGTCAGTGTAAACGGGTTTACGAGTTTTTCTGTAAAGCTTTTTCAGCGAGAAACTGTTAAATTCAAATTCAAGGGGTGGCCAAAACAATAGGGACAAGCTACACTTACCGTTTACAGGAGTACTCTACTGAACTGCATTTTATACTGTCCATTGTGTGCCAGTCAAAACCAAATCTTAGTGATCAGCCAGAATAGAGCACATCACCTGCACTGAAAGCTGTGTATCCTATAGTCATCAGTTCTAATCCTTCCCCATTAAGCTCAACTATGATGTGCACATTAATGATTTCTTTTTCATAAGAGACATGTAGTGATTATAACTGAAGTAAGAAAGAAAGTAAACCATCAACAATACGTGAATTATCTGAACTAGCAAATCTAGAAACTTCTCATCTGTACGACACCCACTAATTGTTCTGAAGAATCTGCACAGAAGGTAGACACTGTGCTGCTCCATAAACGGAGAGTATGTGGGTGTCTCAAGGACACAGAGGCATTATTTACACTGGGCAATCTAGTTGACAAAAGAAAGTGGCTGTTGTGCTGCAAAGACCAGACATATCTGAAAATCTCCCCAGGAAGCACAACGGTGGAACACAATCCATTAGGAAAGTCCAGCCCCAGCCGATATACCATTATTAAAATTACAGCTTCAGAAGCAGGCCAGCAAAGCACTAAGAGGATATAAACCGCATGATGCTGTATTACATTATGAGGAGCAGTAGTGGCAGAATGAGGCATTGTGGGACAATGAATGTACTGTGATCAGATGCTGGGGGTTCTTTGAAGGCTCAGTGAAGAAACACCATTGACTCCATCGGTGCCTTAACCGGCAAAAAAAAAAAAAAAAAAAAAAAAAAATCTCCTATAGCTGTGCAAAAAAACCCTCCGATTCATTCAGCTATGAAAGGTGTGATCTAATCTCATTGCCTGTGGGTTAATCTTAGTCTTAATTAAAAAGGAATCTCTGCGACCATGAGTCTTGACTCAGATGTGGAATCAGTGCTTTGTAATTGCACTGATGGGTGTGTGAGGCTGCACCGCCTGTGCACATACACATGTGGGTGCAGCCATGTTTGAGCCTCTCATTCTCTCCTGATGATGACTTGCTTTTTTCCTTCTCCAAATTCCAATCAGGGTTCAACCTGCTCACATAAAAAAATAAACTTATTACAAAGGTGGCTTACAGACACCTTCTTATTAGGGACCACGTGTATTTAAGCTTCATTTGATGGTAGATATCCAGGAAACTTTTGAATTTGGAAGTGAGAGCCTGACCAGTACAGACGCAGCTGAGAGACTTCATGAATTATACATTTAAACGCAGTGAGAGTTTTGTGAGTTGAGGATGAGGTTCTCTCAGAGAGAGACAGAGAGACTGAGACAGAGAGAGAGAGCCAAGAAGCAGCGGTTATAAGGCGGGGTGGCTGCCGGCTCTGTCCACGTCTTTGGTGCTGAAATAAAGACACTCGTCCCTTAACGTCGTTTCTCGCCTGTGCGTGTTCTGTTCGCAGAAGTGTACGTTTAGCATTTTACTTCTATCTCTTACGAGACAAATCTCCTATGAGTGAACAAAGCCTCGTTGCCGATTTAAAGACACTCAACTATTCCACACACGCAGAAGCGCACCATCCGCCCAAGGAACCGGCGCAATGACCCTTCCAACGCGCAAAAAACGTCCAAATCAATGACAAACCGACAGTCTGGGTTGCAGGGGTTCGAGCTAGAAACCGTAAGGCCCAAATAACCGATATTCTGCACATATCTAGCCAAAAGACGCCAGTGAAAAGCGAACAAAGCTCCCCTTACCATCTCGTTCGCATAACTGTATGGCGTCTAAACTCAGGTCCTTGATCATCCCCTCGCAGGGACTTAATGGACTGGTGATGTTGTGCGCCAAGGCTGGTACCTCCATCTCCGCAGAAGAGCCTGGATGATGCTACTGGTGAATTAGAGTCGCTCGTTAAATATCGTCCACGAGACTTGCACGGCAGCAGGCTTCCGTACACGGTCGTCAAGGAAAGAGGAAAGAAAGAGAAAGAGAGAGCAGTTTCCAGTCAGTCCCCTGGTCGTTCAGTCGCTCCCAGCTCTCCTCCTGGGTGGTGCGGCTAGTGGCGCGTCAGCGGAGTCGTCACTGGCGCGAACAGCGCAAGCCGCCAGTTCGGGTTTGCAACGTGAGGCATAGCAGCTGCTGCAGAAACGCGTCTACATGTGGAAACTCCTCAGATATCGCTCCCTGTGCATGATGCGCTGCTGTGTCTTCACAGCCACAAGTGTGCGCGTGTGCCCGCCTCGGGACAGCTGGACATGAATAGTTCAGCGGATTATTACATAGACGTTCCGCAATTTCAATGGTTTATGTAACCAGATTAGCCCGGTGATCCCACTCCGGTTTAGGTCTCTATCTAGACCCTACACACACACACACACGCACGCGCGCGCGCACTTCTTTTCTGTTCCTATTTCACGTTCAGCGTCATCCCAACAGCAGTCTCTCTCATGTCCTTATTTGGTGAGGTGCAGCCCTGTTTTGCAGGAGCGCAGGTGCAAGTGAACCCCACAATAATGAGCCAGGAATCGACTCTGACATATTGCACAACATAATGAATGAACAGCCCTAACCTCTGCTGTTCTCTCTTCTAGACGACCCCTGCTGCGTGGTAGACATGATGGCACATAATAAAAAGTAAAACCCTGTCAATCCTTGGCCAGAAACGCATCCTTTATATGCTGAGCTGTGGGTGTGTGTTTGTAATTATCTCCCTTAGACTCCTCTATCTCCCTTACACCCTGTTTATCAGTGCCTCACAGAAACAGAATTATCAAGGCATAAAAGGTCAAGTGCATGGGGTAAACTGTGGTTAGAGACGTGCTGACGGCTGCAGGCACTTTCAACACGATTTACTCAAGCAGAAGTCTGATCAACATGGAGTCATTTTCATTCCTGAATATCCTAAAGGAATCTTGTCCCCTCCCCATTCCTCATAGGGCAGTATCAGAGTCAGGCGGTGTCACTTTTTATTTGGTTTTTGTCTCTCTCTGTTACCCAAAGCACCCCACAGGCGACAGTGTTGATCTATTCAGGGGACAACGGAGTCTGCAGCTGTGCTTATGGGACTCCTGAGTCATGTTTTTAAAATGATAAAGGGGTCAACTACTGCCACTAAAGGTTACAGTGAGAATTATAGGTGGGAAGCCACCCTAACTCATGTCTGAGTCATACCGCCGCAGCATCATCATCATCATCACCTTGGAAGCTGGAGCAGAGGAGGAAGACTCAGTACTGCAGAAAGAACAACATGAAATTTCTCCTTTTCGTTTTTCATGTAGATGTAATAAACTACTATAGCTGGTGAGCTGTTTTATGCACATTGAAGGATTAGGAAACAGGGCTATGGCAGGCAGGAGAATTAAACTGATAAGCTCATAATCACTGTGGCATTCAGGTTCAGTAGGAAACATATTAAACGTACCAGTGAAGACCTGAATATATTGCAGGCTCAGATTTCATGAGCGCAATGCTGTATCTGGCTCAAATTTCCAGCCTGGGAAATACAACTCATTAAAAGTGAAGGTCAGCATACTGATCACTCACAGCAAACACAGAGCCATCTGTGTTTGAGGAGATAAGACTGTTAGATTCAGTACCAACAGACGCAATGTTCTCCAAAGTTATTTTTGGTTTGCATTTTCCTAGTGCAGGGAAGCTATGTCAGTATATTTTTATATATTTACTATATGAGCATGACTTACCAACTGCCCCCCTGCTGTCTAAGACGGCTTGAATACCTGATAGCCACAGATTAAAGCGGCATCTGTTTAAATGACTTTGTTTCCACTATAATTCCATAAACCAGTGACTAAGCTCACCAGAAATCTATGGCTACTGATCAGAAAGGCTAATGGCCCTAAAGTATGCCAAATTTCAAAAAGCTTACTGTTATGCATGCCATAATTGATTTCTCTTTGTCGTCCTGTAGCCCTCCCCATTCCCATTTCCCTGTTCCGCCTGCTTGTGCTTATCTGGTATGGAATAAGAGGAGGAGACTGCCCAATTCTAGAAGGTTCCTGCTCATCCTACCTCCATCCATCCTCCTTGGCATTCCTCTCTCCACCCACTGTATCCCCTCCAGTGAGAGTCATCCTGCATTAGCATCAGTGTGTCCAGTAGAGCTGCAGGACAGCAACAGAGAGTGACACTGTGTCCCATGTAACACACATCCAGCCAAGTTCACCCCCTCTCCCTTTCTCATCCTTCCTTTTTTCCTCCTCGTTTCTTTGACCTTCTTTCCTCTTCACAATCACTTTCTAGCATGTTGTCCTCCTTTCTTTCCTTTTCTTTCTGCCTTTACCTGCACTCTCCTTGCTGTTTCTCTAAATATCTACATTATATATTACTCTGCAGTGACAGCATGTGTTTGTGTGTGCACACTACATATCATAGTGTGCCCTGTATTGGCAGTCCACTCTGATTTGTTCACTCTGCTGTGCTTAGAGCCTAGAGGACACGTGGACACACAGGGCAGATGGAGAAATAGCAGGGAGAGAGGGCCATTAAGAAGAGAAACCACTTCAAAATAGGTTTGACAATGATGAAGAAAGAAGAGTGATATTCTTGCTTTCCTCCTCCTCTGACACACGCACACCCCCCACAATCACTACACTTCACTTCTAATCCAAGAGGTCAGTTATGAGCCAGTAAAGTATATGGAGTACAGAAAATATTAGCAGAAAACAAGTCTCCAGAGGCCTGTGTGTGTGTGTGTGTGTGTGTGTGTGTGTGTGTGTGTGTGTCACTGTGTAGCTACATTTGTATGAGGGAAGCAAATTAAAAGTACAGCATTAGCTCTGCCCTTTGCTTACCTGCGGTTCGATTGATAATGTCCATCCATGTGTGTCTCCATGTCGGTGCCCAGATTCAATCTCCATATTGATCCTTTCAAGAATGAAGCACCATCACTTTCCATCCTGCTGAAGAATTCAAGTCATTGTTAGCCAACATGCAACTGCAAGCCTAGACATTTTACTTGGGAGTTAAAAGATGTATTAATACGATAAGCTAACCAAGTAGAGGGTGCTTCATATAAAAAAGGTTTAAAAGAAGTTTGACATTGTGTGGAATATGATTATTCACTTTGTTGCAGAGTTAGATGAGGAGCTAACGTAGCTTAGCGTAACAACTATAAATTGCAGTTTACATTTGTTCGCCGCAAAACCAATTTTATTTATGTATTTATTTTTTGTTAGTGCTTCAGGATATTGAGGAACGAAGCTTTCCCCAAGCTAGTAAGCAGCCATATTAACACTTATTGTGCAGGGGCCGGGTAGAGTTAACATTGTAACGACTGTGGGCCTTCACTGGAGCTAGGCTAGGCTAATCACTGACCCTGAACTACACGGCCAGCAGAGAGCTAGCATCTACCCACCGAGACTCTTTTAGGTGTCTAGAGAGAGAAAACACTCATGTCCCATACACCGCACGACCCCGAGTGTCTCTATAAACCGGAGTAGATACCAGGACGAACCAACAGGAGGCAGTGTCGTTTTCTTAACAGCTTAATTACAGCTCGCCAAACAAGAACACACCGCTCTGTAACGTGTGAGCTGTCAGGTCCCTTCTTCACACGTCACTCTTGGTCATGGTGACAGCCACACTTTTAATAACCCCCACAAGAACAGAAACCCAATCTCCTCAACATAACCCAACCTAACACAATAACACTGAGCATAACGGAACATAAAACACTGCGCTAACCAACAACTAGCTAAACGCTTAACCAAACACCCATAATGCACCCGGCTGTCAACGCTGACTACCGTGCGATTACAATATCATTAGCACCAGCGTTGATATAGAATTCATAACCTTTGTCGAGTTCAGACTGAGTTGTCAGCAAAAACACATCCACAAGCTGCTTAACCTCATCCGTCCATAAAGGCTGCTCTAGACTGCAGTGGAAGATCATACATGAAAACCATTAGTTGTTTTTACACTTTATATATACACTTAAGATTATACATATCAACTTGAGCTTTAAAGATGCTGGTAGGTAGGCTTTGCTGCCTTTGGACTGAACAAATGAGCTATTTCCTGTTTTCAGTCCAGATGCTAAGCTAAGCTAATGGCTGCTGTCTCTAGCAGGTGTAACATCTCATCTGTTTCCTGGCAACAAAGATCAAAAGATCTGTTTCTGAAGCATTTACCAAACATTTATCAATGTGAAATTATTATTTTTGTCATGAGCTGGTTATGAATCTCCCTCTATGGAGTCTAAACAGATCTCACTGATGGACACAAAGCTCTGACACCATCTGGGGTTATTTTATATTTTTCGGAGACCAGTCGTATTTTTCTGGACCAAACATTTTTTCGGAGAGCAGACGTATGTTTCTGCACCAGTCCATGTATATTTCTGTCTACACTTTATTTTTCAACAACCAGACATATTTTTACAGACCAGTCGTACCGTTCAGGGCCAGATGTAATTTCAGACCAGTCGTATTTTTCAGACTAGACAAATTTCTCGGGGAAATATGTATTTTTGAGGGATTAGACATTTGTATTTTTTGGAGACCGGTCGCATTTTTCTGGATCATTCGTATTTATCAAAGACCGGCTATATTTTTCAGGGCCAGATGTATTTTTCAAAGATCAGACGTATTTTTCTGGACCTGACATATTTTAATGAACTTGACATTTTTTCATTTTTTCTGTATCTGACGTATTTTTCAGAGAACTGAAGTATTCTCGAACTATTTCAGAGACGAGACGTATTTTTCTGGACCTGATGTATTTTTCAGAGACCTGACAATATTTGTAGAAACATGTAAAATATACAATACACAGTGCAATACTGTTCATTTTTACTTTGTATACTATTTTCCATTTTAAATCTTTTTCTTTTAAATGCCTTGTTTTTAAATGTTTTCTTTTCTGCTCTCATTGTTTTACCTTGTGCTTTTGACTACTTACTGCTGTGACATTCTAAACTTCCTCTCTGGGACAATGGAAGTTTTTCTTTTCTTTGTAAACCAAATAAATGGTCCAACATCAATTGCAGTCTCACATTGAAATCACATCACTGAAAATAGTTCAAAATATGCACAGAATATATAATTAAAAACATATTGTATTGTGGTGAGACTCATATTGTTTTGTATTAACAGACAGCATATTGTCCACTGTATAGGGGCCAGGTACTGTGAGATAGCAACTTTTCCACAAACTGCCCATGAGAACAATCCGTGACGCTGTGGACACTGCTGGGCTCTAAATGAGGTGGCTGCCAGGATGCTGAAAGCATACACGTTTTTTCTTATTAAAAAGCCCATCACAAATCTTCTCTAACATTTTTTTTCATTTCTTTTACTCTATCTTATCTCTCGTAATAGAAGATGAAATTAAAAGTAGTCAAGTAGTCATGCTGGGCACAGAGAATGATCACCAGCTGTGCCATACACATAATGGGCCAAAGTTAGACAAAGACATCTTAATAATCGTGATTTAGCTTTTCTGTGATGCATGCAGGACTATTTAATGGGGTAAAACAGCTGAAGTTAGAGCTACTTCGAGAAGAAATTATTGTCACAGTAAGGTAAAACTGTTATGATTCTGCAGCTGTATGCTCTAGTCATCATATAAGGAATTGGCAGCAGACACCACAATGAATGTTTTCTTAACATCCTTCCTACACATTACCCCCTAGCTCCTCAGTTAGTATTCACATCCTGTTCAGTATTTTAGTGTTATGTAAACATGAAGGCGTTGTGTTCTTTACCTTATGAAGCTCCTGTAGAAAATAACAGCAGTGGAAGAGAAAGTGGGTGAGTCATAATCTGCGACAACATAGTTCAGTGCCACCACCTGTTTTAGTTAAGTGTTTCATGTTGCAAAGCAGAGATGTCGCTCACTTTCATCCTCTCTTTCTCTCTCTCTCTCTCTCTCACACTTTCTCTGTGCCATCTGAACATCAACTTGCTGAATCACATTCTTTACCTCTGGAAAAATAGAGATTCCACAGTCAGAGACACTCGCACACAAAAACTCTAAATATCAAAACTTAAAACAATACTACACAGTAAATTATTGAGCTTATTAGCAATGATCCCCGCTTTGTGCACTGTATGTTAGAGTCAATAGCATTTTCTTTTAGAAGAACGTGCGTTTGATCGCACAAATAACTTTGTATAATATTTAATACTTTGCTAACCTACAGACCTGCTGTTGAGTAGCCATTCCCTGTGGTTTGCTGGAGGTCATTATAAGCAGCAACATTGCCCCCTTGAGGCTTCCAATAAAATTCCATGTGTTTTTGCTATGCACATCAGATTATTCAGCAGAAAACCAATGCATTGAACCAATTAACACTCAGTGATTTCATTAGCTAATTTTGCTGGACTGCTCATAATAAATAGGAGACACTTGGCTTAATGCAAATATAAGTGATATAGTAAAGATTTTTATTTAAAATCTGACCTCTTCACCTGACAAATCATGGATGAACTTCATTATAGGACCTGGGTAGTAGTGGTACTAAGAATCCATCAATTTCTCAGAGTACACATGCTAAAGAAACCTCACTTGGTGCACAGCTGTCCAACAAGGAACATGCTGTAACAAGTTGCCAGTGGTGCCACCATGTGGCCAATTATTATCTTTTAATTTTACACAATCTCTTATTCCCATATGCTTATAACTGGGAATATGCTTTCACTTCCACATCATCCAGCTGATTAATTCTCCCAGCTGCACTGGCAACTTCATGAAATGGCATTTCTGTGATATAGAGAAACCAAAACCAAAAAAGGGACTTTGTTTATATACATTTATTACCTTCATAATATAATTTGAATGTTGGAACAAACATTTTTTTGCCTGCTTGACAGTTTCTCCAAAATGTTTCTTGTTTATATCTGTACTACAATACTGTTATGACAACCATGGCATCAACAGATGCCACAGTGAACAGAGCTTTGGCCACAAGGAAATGTTTATACACAAATTCTTCTCTAGAGCTTTGTGCAGAATTGTACCTTTCTCACACAAAAATACTTGCATAAGATTAAGTAATACATAATTTCCTTAGTGGTTTACATTTATTATAAATGTACCATTTGATTGCAGTACAAAAACTTCAACAACAACAACAAAAAAAAATATCCCACTGAGAACAATATGATTAACTCAACAATTCTAAGACATAATTGTGAAACTATCCTGTCGAGGGCAAAGACTAGACAAGCTTGCAGTAAACTTTTTGACTTACCGAGTTCCTTCACTGTCCTGTAATAAATCTGCAATAACATGAATCAATTTTGTAAAACAACATTCACTTGATAAGAACCTCTACTGCCCTCTGAGCAAACACATCCGAACAAGGTGAGGGATGAAAACAAATGTCTGCTAAGCAGGAACATGAGTCATAGCACTGGGAGAATCAGTGCTCAACAGATTCATTATAGTACCATGATGAGTGGGGGTGAATCAGCCCCAGGTTTCCTCTCAGGATAAAGAATCCCTTTTTTTTTATTTTTAGATTTAGGCTTTTTCATCTGGACAGTAACAAAGCAAACAAACATGGGGTGAGAGAAGGGACTTTGACATGCAACAAACTTAAAATCCCTTAAGACTGCAATGAAATTAAAAGTCAATTACCTGGTTGGCATCAGCAAACCATGTCAGAATATTATTTAGTATAGTGCTATGAATTTGACAACCATGTTGAGAATGGCTCAAATCAGATGCAGTGAATAGTGGAAACATGATAAACATAATGTGAAAAACAACAGATCACCTTAAAGGAAATGATTTCAAATTAAAGGGAGATGAAAAATACTCAGCTTCCCTGTTGAGATTATAGGAGGACAGTGGTTACTTTTTCTTTTACTTAAATGTGTCAAGATATAAATATCTATGCACTCAACAGTAACAATTTCTCAGACTTGTCCTCTACGTACCTAATAGATTTTTTTTACACTGTGCTTTCATTTCAAGATTTAAAAAAAAAAAAAAAAAAAAAAAAAAAAAAAAAAAGATTTTGGTCTTTTATGCTTACTGTGCTCCAAAAAAAAAAAAAAAAACATTTTCCCAGAAAAAAACACTTTCCCAGAAAAAAAACAAAAATTCACAAAAAGGCACTTAATTGCACTTCATGCAAAATACTCAGTACATTGGATGGTGTTTTTACTGGTAGACTAAATCTAAACAACATAAATATGGTTATCCAAAGTTAGTGAACTGCTGGAAAAGGATGTTTTCCTTTTCAAAACACCACCGAATTCAGAAGGCCAGAACAAACACAAGCTTTCGTGATGAACACTACTGCATACATAATCCTGTTACTTCATTTGAAAGTGCTTAACCAGGTTTTTGGAAGGTAGATTGCAGGACTGATATTCAAATATTCCAGACTTTTATTTGTTTTCATCTTAAATCTCATAGTCCTTCTGAGGACTTGGTTCCTCCTTTGTGTCTCACAAAAATTCCCAAATGAAACCAACATGGCTGTGAATATACTGTTTTGTTTTTTTTGTGGTGAACCCCCTATCTGGTCACACCAGAATATTAATATTCCTAACTAAATATCCCCTTGCTGAAAAACTAGATATGTGCATTGGCACTTTTCACTACAAAGATATGGCCTTGTTTTCTTATGAAGGTCTTTCCGTGCTCTAAATGGGACGACCAGTGAATAGGAAGACGGTAATTGATGTTCCAGATACATGTAGGAGTGCATTTTGAGATTTTAGGCACAGCAGGGACCGCAAGGAGGCCAACACTGACAAACAACAGGTGAGACAAAAGACCACATACTATAAAGAGAGAAGGAAAGATGCCTGTTGACAGAGAGAGGCCTATAAAGCTTATCCTAACTGCCTCATGTCTCTGCTGCTGTCTAATGGCACAGCCATATTACGGCTCCACAGATAAGGGGCAGAAAAAAGTAAAAGATGCTAATAATCTAATTACAAAATCATAGAAACTCATTCATGACTGTAAAAAAAAAAAAAAAAAAAAAAAAAAAAAAAATACATATGTAAACTGATTACCGTTAAACTTCAAACCCATTCCCTAAAAATGGTAATAAAAACTAAAAATAAAATCATAATGCCTAACAAGTACAAAATATTAGATTTTTTGGTTTTGTGTTGAAATACGCATAAAAAAAAAAAGAAAAAAAAAAAGAAAAAAAATGCTGTGGCTGGACACAACCGTTACCTCGGAGGAATGTCCACCAATCCAAACAATGAGGGCAGCTAAAGGTCAAAGGACATAATCATACTTTACACCAATCATCCTTTGGTATATGTGTTAAAGTTCATGAAGTCACCACTTCAGTGTGCTGAGCGATTTTGAACTTCATTTGGTGGCACCCTAATCTCACTGGCTAAGTGCAGACATTTGGTTTGGTACAAAATGCATCTGTGCTTTTAGTCAAAAATGCATAGTTATTATTTCAATCTAAGAAATTAGGCTCTCACAGGCAAAAGTCTAGTATTATTAAAGTGCATGTCACTGATACAACAGCATAATAGAAATGCAGGTAGTATCAATGTGTATAAGGACTGTACTAATCATTCTGCCTGTTCCTTTGAACAACATGTGAACAGAAATACTGAACAGTATCCTTCCTAAAACCATAAACAACCTTCATATATAAATGTTCCTTATAAAGTGAATGGCTTTATAAGGAGTGAACACTGAACCTTATGTGTCTGAGGAATCCCTTTTTTCTTATTGGCACTTCAGGTGAAACTATGGCTTACATATATACTTATATAATTTTATATATAACTTTTTATACTATATGGCAACATCATATAGTCTTCAGCTCAAGCTGAAAAAGGGTAAACAACCACTGAAACCTGGGCTGCTGAGGCATTGAAAGACACTGGAGGTTGATCTTCATTATGGACGGTTCTAGGATGGCCTGTGGTTCTAGAGGTTTCTACCATCGCCCACTAACACTGGCCATGTCAGCGTGAAACTGGCGCGAGAGGCGTCCACTTGCTCCCCCTTCCAGAAAAGAGGACCTGATGGGTGGCTCAAATAACTTCCTCCGGTTTTTGTTTAGTTCTATGACAAAAAAAAAAAGCACCACAAAACATCAATAGTAGCAAACGTGAAACCAACATGCTTTTTAATGTGGATAACTTCTCTGAGTACTGGTATTGAAGCCATAGTAAATCACAGTATAGAAATAAATACAATCAGGCAGTATGTTTCTTTTTAGCCTCAAATGATCAACCATGAACATTCGATTCAAATCACTACAGGATTTTTCAAATAAACAAAAGTCCACTTTGTGTCCATCTGGTTTTAAGCTGCAGCTTGAACAAAATACTTTCATAAAATGCCAGAAGTACACCCTGGTATCTCTGAGTAATTCATACGATAGCTGTGTTCTGCTGCTGCCAGGATAAACCTTCAGTCAGACTACTGGAGACAGGAGACTTGCTCCAGCAGCTCTTTTTGCTGGTGAAATTAAAACCTGGACTGCCTTGACAGGCATTCACTCTCTTTGTACTAAGAAGTAAATATACAGACAAGAGACATACATGTTCCTGTTTTGAAGCCTTAGAGTCTGTGGGAGGAAAGAAAACTTGACCTGTAATTGACTGAGGTGACCAGCAGCAAAACAAATTCAGGTGTTGGATCACTGTGCTTCCATAATAATCAGAGCTCAAGCATCACTGTCTCCCCCTTGTTGCTTTCGCCGTCAACCCTGATTCTGCTCAGAGGTGTATGAGCTGATTATTTATAGAATACCAATGACAAAAAGCTCATGATTGCAAAAGGAGCAAGATTAACTTACACAATCTAACAATTCTAGCTATTAAGACGTCCAAAATATGTCATCAGTAATCAAGTGTGACACCTACAACATTCAGATTAGATCCAGTGCCAACAACAGAACAGTCTATTTCAACATCAGAGAAGCAGCAGAAGCAACTAGAGAAATACCGACATTCTCATCTGAGGAGAAAGTGCCTTACTTCCATTCACTCTTGCTGGTGCAAATTATAGCAACATGTTTTCTTGATTCTTTACGAGATAAATTAGTTGTAAAACAGTACTGTCTTGAATGTGTCTGCAGGACTCTGCCAATAATAAGCACTATCTATAGATTTCAAATCCAGTGGTTGGCAGTGGAAATGACCTCAGATGGATTACACATTGTCTTCACAGTTGGGCTCCACTCAGGCTTGTTGCAGCAACAGACAAAAATGGAAACATTAATGAAACAAATAAACCAATTTGTGTGCACTGCCTTCAGGAGGAGTGAGCTGGCAGGACAAAGCTCCAGCTGCTATCAGTGATTAGCAGCACAGAAAAGAGCCAACCTGAGACAGATGATCACACACGGGTTATTTCCATATCATGTCTGCCCTTACGTTAACACTGTTATTTCAATTCTGGTTTTGCTGTACAGCTAGCAGGAAAAGACAGAGGCGCCATTAAAAAACTAAATGTAATAAACACATGGTTGTTTTCATTTGTACCTGAGATGGCGAGCAGCATTTTCCTACGGGCTCCAAAGGTTGTGATGCCCAGTTCCTTCAGGTCCTGGTCAGTTAGAGTCAGGAATGTCTGGAGGTCAATCTGTCGGTAGCAACAATCAGTGTTATCACAATTCAACAACCTGTACTACAACAACATGAGGCCCTCAACTATAAATTTTGACTAAAAACATGCCTCATACTCCCCTTTTTGCTGGATACTTTTGTTGCACGCACAAATGAATTGAATTGAATAGGACACCGTCATGCAAATGAGGATATTGACAAGTTCAGAAGGCACTGAACATCAGAAGTCAGAGAAAAATAGCTCATATTAAACTTTGTAGGATCATTTGCAATTCAAAGCTCTAGTCTCCAATTCTCTTTGTCAGTCGTTTTACCAATTTGCCTCTGAGATGTCTACAGCTATAAATATTAACAGTATGCTAACATTCCCACAGTGACGATCTTAATAATGCCTGATTGTTAGCAGGAATAATGTTAAGCTGAAGTTGATGGCAATACCATTAGTTTTTAGGTGTTTGGTTAGACAAATAAAATAAAATAAAAATAAAAAAACAACTCAATTAGCTCTACATAGCATAGCATAGCATAATTAGCTCTACATAAAAAGTATGAAGATCACCAATGTCAGTAGGATTCATTTTCTGAGTACCATGAACAACTGTGCATTCATTGCATTTTTTCATTCTGGATCAAAGCTGTGGACCGATCTCTAAAGCCACAAGAACACCATGCTCAACATAGGTTTACGTTCTACACTACCTCTTGTTGCTGGAAAACGTCGGTGTACTTCCCCAGTCCGAGCTTGCTGAACAGCTCAGGCAGATCTGAGCCTTTCAGAGACGAGCTCAGACTGCAGCCATTGCTGCCTGTTACTGAAGGGATGCAGTCCATGTAGTTGCTGCTGCTGAGGTAATGCTCTGCAGCTGTCCATGTATGGATGAATGCAAAAATAAAACACACACACACATGATAATAATTTAGAACAAAGCAAAGAAGCAACAATACATCATTCACATCTAAGTCATCATAGTTGTAAAGTCACACAAAGATACAACTGTTTTAATTAGCAAACAAAAGTAAATGTGTATGAACATCAGATGATTTAAATTTAAGCCTGTTGAGACCAATTATGGTTTCACAGACTGGTACAGGTTCAGCTGGTACTGGTATGTGATGCATCTTCAGCTGAAGTTTGCTAGAATGCCATCCCTGAACTGTGCAATAAGTAAAGCGAGTGCACTGAGAACAAAACACACTCAAGGCATTGTGATTTGCAGTGAAGTGGCATTCACAGTAAGCATTTGGCAACTACGGCGCTCCCAGGAGTATGGTATTTTTAAAACTCATTAAACACAAAATAAAACTAAAGAAAATAAGGATTTTCTGTGAAGTTATTTCATAATCGATAACAAAAACATATAATACATTCTACTACTCTTCTACTAGGAAAATCTCTCTCTCTCCTTCTTCACAATGCAATGATAAGAAATCAGTGCTGGCATGTCTTTTTAGGAATGCTAGTAAAAGAGGATACTAAACTGACCAGATTTGTTCTGCTTCCTCTTGGGGCTGCTGACAGCAGAGGAGAACTCGGTGTGACTTGGGAGGCCGTTGCCAGTGCCGTTTCTCTCTCGCCAATTGTCTGAGTCACTGCCGTTCCCCACACCTTCACGGCTGCTGGATCGAGACAAGGACAGTGGCGAACCCTGAAAGAGAAACGATTATGCAGACATTTATCAGTGCGTTCTGAATGACTAACGCTGCATCTCAGTATAAGGTCCAAAAACAACTATGTACCACTGTATGTGGATAGACAAATAAAATCTTCTGTAACATATACATAATGTCAGGAAATACTAAATAAAGTAAACTCAAGAAAGAGGCCTCCTATGTCTGACCTCGTAGGTGGTGCTCATGCTGGGCTTGTATGAAACATGATTGGCTCTCCGCAGCTCCTTGATGGTCTCAGCTGGCATTGACTTTGAGAAGCCCAGACCACTCCAAGTGTTAGTAGGTGTCCTCACCTCAGTCACCACAGGCTTCTTTAACATAGCTGGAGGAAAATTCATAGATACGTTTTCACATAGAGTAACTGTTGAACTCTACTAAAAGTTGTGACCTTTGGCTTGACAGTCTATAAAGCCTACTTATTATGGCCTACTAATGACACTGCAGTATTAGACCAGAAACATGTCACATTACCTTTGGTTGCCAATAGCTTTTTCTGTTCATAGTCAAATGCCTGAAAAGACAACATAACACACACACAACAGTTGTACATGGCATTTCTTAATACTGCCAAAACAATGTATTTTGTGTTTGTGTGTGTGTATACCTGCATGTTTGCAAAGGAGGTCTGTGGTGCCAGCCTGATTCTCTCCCTCTCGTTCTGCTGTGCTGCCCTTTCAGCTGCCCGCTCGCTACCTGGTGCCCTCTTATCCGCCACAGGGCTGTCTGATGAGCTGGACTCAGTGTCAGAGAGAAGACAGTCCGAACTGTTGGGATTACACAGAAATATAACTGAGTGAACACATAAATCTAGTTTTAAAAAGATAGAAAGTGCAGCAGAGTTTCTTCCATTTCTTCTCCTCACATCATTGAAGCTGTTAATTTTCCCAAGCTCCTCAGGTTTGACGACATACAATTCAAGACACAGTTGGTTATTCTAATACAGCTGATGTCCAGAGTTAGCCCATGACATTCCAGTCCATAAATAATTTTCAAATCATCTGTGCCACTTTTTTGACTTTTGATTTGAAGGAATCCTAAAGTGTAAAGGTGTAAATGAGCTCTAGACGCCAACATACTGTAGATGGGAGTTCTTAGTGCCTTGCAGCAGCTCCACAGCCTGTCGTTTCCCCGATGAGGTCTTACACGAAGCCAGCATCTGTTTCAGTTCACTCCCGTTGGCTGAATGAGAGGGGCTTCTGGGCATGCCCACTTCAACAAATGTGTCAGAGCCTGAAAGAAACAGACAAAATGTAAACAATATGGAAACACAGACTAGATTTCAGTACAATGGTTTAAACAATATGGAAAAAAAGAGATTTGATTTACAGATGTGCACTGTCTTCTGTACAAAACATATGCAATACTGCTATAACCATCACTGAAATACTTTTTTTAATGACACACATAATGAGCTCCCAACAGTGACCAGGTCACAGTGTAAATGAGTGTGTGTAGCTTGTTGGGCACATATGTGCACATGCAATAAAGACCCAGTTGGATCCTGGTTCATTGTGATTGTGATCTGCTACTTCACTTTCAACCGGACAAGGAACTGCTCTGTGTAACAGGATGTGCATGTATGTGAGTGTATGTATTTGTATGTGTGTATAGTGTACTATATAGTGTAAAAGAATATGATGTCAGTCAATTTAATGAAGTTCTCTGGGGTTTAATGTTTGCACTCCATTATTTCACGATTCAGAGTCGGGCAGAACTGGACAAGCCAGTCCAAACACATTCTGGGATACAGGAGGAGGGTAGAGAGGGAAAGGAATCCTAACTGGGATGTACCACACTGGGGGAGAACCAGCTCAGAAAACAGTGGGGAAAAACGAGACGCGTGAGAGTGAAGGTTTAAGGGGAAAACCGCCAGGGTAAGACACAAAGGAAATGAGGGCCTTTCTGAACCACTAGGAGACCAGCAGTTAATCTGTCACATTTCCAATGCAACGAATGTGTTCAGAGGAAATATGATCTTAAAAAGGGCAGTATAGAGAAACAGAAATAAGTTCATTAAAATCATTTTCCTTAAGGTGGGTTTAGGAGTTACATACATCTCATAATTAGAAAAGCTTACATTCGACATTAATGTTAAGTCTGCAAGGACGAGGTCCAGCAGAGCTGAAAATGCTAATGGCTCAGAAACTTTGTCTATCCAAGATTATAATCACATGACAAAATCTTAACAGCATCTTTATTATTGCTAACTCACAGGAGAGAGTAAGTAGAATTTCTAATTAACTTCCTAGCCTAGATGAAAGTTTGATTTGAAAAAATTAATAGGAACTAATTTGCAGGCTGTCACTAAGTAATGGAAACACTATATATAAGCATGTAAATGCTCTGCAATTTGCAAATCTGAAGATAGGGTTAATTTTTTAAAACAAATTTAAACAAATTTTGTAGTAAATACTTAATGCACTGCGTTTCTATATAAGTTCACTTCAGAGGAATACCTTCATCTGGGCTGGACTTGGTAGACAGAGGTTCTGATGGACTGTGTCCGCTGGCCTCCTGGACCGAGTCACATGGGGCTGGACTCAAAACAGTTTCTGCGAGTGACGCAGTTGCTATCCTCCCATAGACTGAGCCAGGATGCTATACATGTACGCACATAAACACACACATGAAGCACAAGACATACATGCCAACACAATTGAACCATATATACATATATATATTTGGGCCAACCTTGACATGTCCATTGAGAGTGCAAGGGCCTTTAGTGCAGTCAGGGACCCCATTGGTCTGCTTATCTATTGGTGCAAGGCCAGGTGGAGGGGACGGTGTACTCTGTGTATAACCCTGTACGCCTGACAGCAGGATGCTACTCAGGGTGGCCTGGGTGGCAGGGTGCAGCATCAGCGGAGATGTGAAGCCTGAGACATTTTTAAAAATATAAGCAATTATCTGCCCTTGCATCTATGTAATATTTAAAAAAAAATAAGACAATGTCAGAGTTTAGCATTTCCAGGAAAAGGCAGTTAAGCTATTGACTTTAAAAGTTTACATATAACTTGCACATGTTTATATTTTATGATGTACAATATAACCCATTATCAATGTCATAGGGGATTAAAGGATTCTTTATTTAAAATATACATAAAATGAAAAAGCGCCAAAAGAATTAGATATAAGTACAACAAAAAAGATTCCAGCAATTGTATATGTACCTTGGGTGCTGGTGATTGAACTGGGCCAGAGAGATGGGGAGGGTGTTGGAGTGCTGGGGCTTGGGGTCTGCAGAGGGCTCATGGAGGAGTTTAAGCTGTTGAGGACAGCATTTGGGGCAGTGGAGCTGGCGAGGGAGTGGGGTGCTGTTGCACCCAGGAAACCTGAGGAGACCAAACAGAAACAGTGCAATGAACAGATCAGTGGTGGTCCTGTCAAAGCACATTGCAATTTTTTTTAGCTAATCACATGTTACACTAAATCCATCAGAAAATAATCTTGGTCTTCCAGCTATTTTACAGGAATTCCATCAAACTACCATCAACCAGACGTCAAACGAGAGGAAGAATTTCTCAAATTTTTACAAGGTCACGGATGCAAAAGTACATATCTCGTGTGTCCTCATACCCAACAAAACCATGTTATTGAGAACACCAACAATGTGGTGCTTGGTGTCTTTACTCAAACACAGTGTATGAAAACAGAAAGAAGCAGGTTTGTGGCTTTAACAAGGGGCTAGTTTGGCTCCAGGAATAAGGCCAGGGATTTTTCTGGCAGAATGGCCTGTAATCTGAGGAAGAGAAGCATGTAGTAATTACTAAAGCCCAGGATGTGGCCGTCCACAGCTTCATCCCCGGGGCCCCTGGGTTTAAACAAGACGGCAAGAAACCATTTCTACTTTAGTCTTTTTTTTTTTTTTTTTTTGGTAAGAGTAATCTATGCTGGATTTTTCCAAAATGAAAATCTAAATTCTGCAATTGCTGTATGACCTATATACCTGTAACTCCATGACTGCAAAAAATAAACAAACATGCTATGATCATCATTAAAATATTCTCATATTCCCCCTCTTTCAATGTGTTAAATTTCTGCTTAATATAATGCAGATTTGTTGTGTTTGGCGTCTGATTATATGGTTAGACAAAACATTTTCTGCACTTATATTTAAAGTTATAACCTCTATGCTTTTTTTAAAGCAGTCTGAACTCCACCAACTATATCAGATGTAAGGAAAAACAAGTGACCACACCTAAATATTTATTATACTGTACAGTATTACTCTTACTACAATACATTTAAAGTCAAGCTTGGAAACATAAAAATCCCAACATTTGGGCCAAGCTGTGCCTTTGAGGTGAGGTCAGTGCTGCAGACAAATTAACTCCTTCACGACTCTGTTCATCACCCTATGATTCATAAGCTCATGATTCATTCCTAGTAGCAACACTGAATTCACACTGAGGGTATTTTCTGATGGTTGGCTGATCAAAAATTTGTACCGTACATGTGAAATTTGTTTCATGGTATAAAGTTCATACCATCATGGTGATGTCAGCTCTGCAGACAAACAACTCCCACTGTTAAGCACATATACAGATGATGGTACAATGACTAGCTGGCTGTGATTTATGTGGATGTCGACAGAGTCATTTATTGGATTCCAAAATACCCTGAGTAAACCAGGTGAAAACAGGCTTTAAGGACATCTGGCTCACTAGTGTCTTCAGTGGGTGTGTTGCCTACAGAGAACGTGTTGGAATGTGTGACTGGTCCAGATGAGAATGGCACAGATGTATGAGGATATTAGTTCCACTACAAAGATGATTAATCTCTAATATATTTCATGCACACAGAAAAATGAGGGCATCTTATTCTTCCTCACCAATTTATCTTTCCTCAGTCAAAAAGGAAAATATTTTTAACAAGTTAGCCAGTGTTATTACCCAGACTGCTCAGCCCCAGGCCAGCTGAGGCCAGGATGTCCAGGCCGACAGGGCAGATGAGGGATGGGGATGGGCCATTGGTGCCAGGATTCAATACCACAGAGGGTGAGGTGGACGACACCCCGTTGCTTTCCAGACCCAAGAGGAACTTTCGGGCTTCGTACATGTTCACTGCATTCCTCTCCACGCTCTTGACTATCACAGACTGAGAAAACGTATGGGAGAAGGAAAACGTCACGAAAAAGAAGAAAAGACAGGTTGGATGGAAAAGAAAGCACAAGGTAAATGAGAACGAGGGAAAAGAAAAAGAGGAGAGGCAAAAGTGCAGGGCAAAAAAGGCATGAGAAAGAGGCAGAGAAGAAATGGCAGGGGAGGAATAGATTAGGTAGGAAATATTGGCACAGGACATAGGGAGTGAAAGGGAGGATGAGGGGGAGACAAACAGATGGGAGGAGGAAGAGAATTAAGGACAGATTAGAAGGATAAACATTGAGGCAGTGTGGGAGACAGACGGAGACATGGGAGTAAAGTTTGAGAGAAAGCATTTCTAATCAATTTCAAAACATACATTGATATGAATGAAGAGAATATGAGGCAATACTAGTTATTGCATGACTGATATGAGGGACTAAATCAACAATAAAGAATTTAAAACAGAAAAGATTGTAAATGATTGAGAGAAATTACTTCCTCACTTTCCACATCACCAGAAAATGTCCTTTCAAATAAAAGTGAACGTGACCATAAATCATGTCCTGGCCCTTTAGGTTTTGCCAGAGCTTTTGAAAAACTGATTCCAATCACAAGCCTCTTACACACACACACACTAACACACACACACACACACACACACACACACACACACACACACACACACACACACACACACACGGGTCTTGCCAAAGAGCCTGGGAGCACAGAGGGTATTGCATGCATTTGGACAGGCCTTTCGGATTACAGCTGTCACTGTTAAAATGTTTAAATGAAGGGTTCATAATGGGATCTGGGCTGGGTCAGCATTTACACTGGCACCTCAGGGCTGTCTGGTTTGGGCACAAAGCCCAGGCTCAGGGTGGGATGTGGGCACCTCAAAGAGACAGCCATCACTGGGCCAAGTGGTGAAATATGATTAGGATTATTATGTGTTAGAGAAGGATAGACATTAGAGATTGGCTTTGAAAATAGCACAGGTGCACCACAGTTACTACAAGAGGGTGCTAATCAGAAAATAATATGAAAATGACACATTTCAAACATTTCACAACTACATACTCCATTACTAAAAGGAGAATGAGAGTGCCTCCAATTTACTACTTAATTTATTAAAAACACATGCAAATCGAGCCACATATTTTGTAGCTGGAATAACAGTTCATCAGGTGAAACACGCATGGCAGGTAGTGTGCAGACTGTAATTCCCCACTGTGGCAGATCATAGAGCTGCCAAAACTCTGGGCTGGTATGGCATTTTTCCCCTCTAAAGTTCCAGTTTTTCCTTTTTAATCTCATCAAATAGTGATGAAATGTGTCATGGCAATGTATAATTTATTTCCACATCACACTGAGAAATTCTCAGATGGAAAAGTGGTTTCTTGACAGCAGCTGTATACAGAAAGCTGAAAAGTTGTGGATGTGTTTCCTTTCAGCTTTAAGGCTGAATCTTAAAAGTTCAGCTTCAGGTTTAGTTGGAATTCATTGGATGCATTACTATGAATGCATTATCAACATTAACATTAAAACAGACTTTCACTACAGGATTCAGAGTAAAATGTAGGTAAGTCAGTGCATCAGAATCATTTTTTATAGTTTTTTTAATCCAACTAAAAATCTTCAGTATACACACATTGGATTAAAAAAAACAAAACAATCTATTACGGGCCAATTCAAACCGAGAATATTTGATGCTTTGAGCTAAATGCTAACCTAACTGCCATGCCAACCTGCTGATATAATGTACTAGCGTGACAACATTTGCTAACTGGCACTAAATGCAAAAACTTTATGGTTGGGGGAATGTAATTCATTTTGCAGACATAAAGCAAACTAGTGTATCATTGTTTGTATGAAGGTCTGGAGCAATGTAATCTACTTGGTCTCTGACTGACGTGCCACTAGCAAAGCTAGAAATCCTCTAAAACCTTGCATGCTGTGTGAGTGTGAGCCTGGTGACATACCTTGCTGGGCTGTTTTGGCTTTGGTTTGATACTGATGAAGACATCCAGCTGTTCCATTAGTGCTGTGATACACTGAGGCTCCACCTCAACGTCCTCTTTAATGTCAAACATTAATACCAGAGGCAAGCAGCCCTGTGGAGCAAAGCAAATAAATAAATAAATACATTAATTAAAAAGTATATCAACATTTTATATCAGCTGCAGACTAGCCTATCTTTATATCAGAATTGTGCTAGTGATCTGTAAGAGATCTATGGTCCTATATAGGTAATTTCTCATGACATTAGTATATTTTCTTTCATACTATAACATTTCTAGAACCACGTGCTAGCCATACCAGTAAATACAAGATTCACTGCTAGATTTGTCCCACATAGAGCTTGGGAAATTCCGCCAATAGTAATCTGTTTTCCATGATCACAACCACAAGTGCCACAGACATCTATATTTTCGGTCAAAGTGCTGGACGGCAGTGCTATTGTGAGTGGGTGTAATTAGCAGCAGAGTAAAGGGCCAGGCCAGTCTGACAGGGCCCGAGATTGGAGCTGTAATCTACAGTTTGGCTGGAAGAAGCCAAATCACACAGTAAACTACTGCGGGCAGGACTCCTCTCTTCCCACTGTACAGTATGCCCACTTTTGACTTTCAATTCCCCCACGCTTCTTTATCCCCTTTTCTTCTTTGTCAGCCTCCTCTGCTTTCTGTGCTTCTCCACTACCCTCTAACTTCGATCATAAATAATTTTTTACTCTCCTATTCAGACAGACTGTGAGAAACTCTTTTTTGTGTGTCCTGCTTCTAGACCAAGAGAAAGTTGTGTTTAGTCACTGCAACAACTTTGGCATTTGCTAAGTGTCCTTGGGGCCAAACGGGAGACCGCAGACAAAGACAAGGCAGCTCTGGCAGAATTACTGCCCCACATTAAGGATCCCCAAACAGAAAGCCAAAGCTGTTTATGGCTGAGATGTCTTATATACACCAGCTCAGCAGAAGCTTTAGGCCAATAGTAATTAAACAGCCATCACTTTTACACATTTTTGAAATAGACTTCTTACTGTGTTTCTAAATTCAGTATTCCTAGCAAATCAGATAAGGGTAGCCTCAGTGGTCATAGGCTACAAGACAAGAATGACCACAAAGCATTTTGAACCAAGACAAACAGAAACGTGAGGTGTTTCCTCCTGGTCCGAAACATAAATGCTAAGGTGCTGACCTCTGAATTACAAATGCCAATCCACCAAAGTTTACTGCACATGTAAGACAACCCATTAATACCATTAAAGGTAATGTGTATGAAAGAATTCAAGACAAGCTTATACAAATGTATGTCCATCTCACATGCAGGTTACCAGACAGGGTGCTCCTGAGTCAGCTACAGACTGCTGTATGACTGACATGGATATCTCAGCAGTGTAAGTGGAGCCAAGAAAATCTCTTCCAAGGCTATTTAACCCTACAAAACCAATCATGGTTGCTTTTAGAACCCCACCTCAAAACCCACAAGTTATTTACAAATACGATGATTATGTTAGTGACACAGTACCATCCATTACAGATACCACCCAGAATGTGGAATCTCTATATAAGATATATCAAGCTTAGCAGTTTGAGTTAATTCTTTTCAACCAGCAGATACGAATAGACAAAACACACGAGGTACACACCATTAGGTACTGTCGTGCCAGGCACACTGATTCAATAGTGCCCTGTATGTAAACTGTAGATTTCTTCTGGGGGCTGTTGGGGTCAGGGAAGTGGATCTGAGCTCCTGTTCTCTGGGTGATGTGCTTGATGTTGCTTCCATTGCGTCCCTTCATGAAGAGGTGGTGCTGGGGTGCAATGTCCAGGTGAGTGGTAACTGAGATGGTGCTTGCCAGGCTACCAGCAAGATGCTCCAACAACAGTGCTGTACCCCTCTGGGGAAACAATGAACAGATGATTACCAAAATATGGTAACACAATATTTCATTTAGACCACTGTTCAGACCACATTACAAACTAATCTGTTAACAAGAAGAGAAACTGACCCATTTCCCAGAAGAAATGCTAGTATTTTCTATGTAATCAATGGAAACTATTAAAATTTCCACTGCATCTGCTGGCCAGTTAACAGCCTCATTCCTTGCTGTCTCTGATGCGCCTCTGTAAGCCATCACTTGGTCTAGTAAAGTAACTAATTTCCAGTGTACAACGGGAATCGACACACTGAGGCCAGTTAAACACAACAATCCACAGTGGTTTTGGCAACTCTCTAAGTTGTTCCAAGGGTCTCATACCACTGTATAATGTAGCACGCATTTTCCTGCAATCCCCTTTGCATTCATCTGGCATGCTTCCTGATCCTGACTGACCTCTTGACCTAGCACACACTCTGGGGCTGTGGTTCAGCATACATATACACACATTCATTGTACACATAAATAACCTCCATATTGTTAACAGAAGCTGGGAAGCGGACAAAATATAAGTTGGTGTGTATGATTTGTTGTCAGAGATGATGGGAAAACTCCTTGACAGGCTTTAAGTAGCCACAACTCAGATGCTAGTTCAGGAAGTGCGTTTATACACACACACACATACATATAAATAAATATATATTAAAGGAGCAGTGCAGAGTATCTCACCCCCAGTGAAGAGCTGAACAAGCAGCCATTCAAAGGAGGTGACCAAATATCTCTCAGCACTCTCTTGCCCCTGCGGTGCCGAAAGTAATGAGGTGGTTTATACAAGAATACTGTGGAACGCTGACAGTGTTGGTGGGCCTTGACGTGGTGTAGCCCTGGCAACCTTTTCTTGGTCTGTGGCTTGCCATGTATACGACTGGAGCAGAGTGAGGGTACTAACTCAAATACTGTTACACTCCAAAACAACTAATGAGGAGTAGACATATCAGTTTTACTCAAGCAGCAACAGAAGCGTAAAGCAGGACACATAGTGACTGTTGAGAAGGTTCTGCTGTTATGATTTACTGTCTTCATCATGTCATTCCAATAAAAAAAATGTATATTGTTGCTATTATTGCATTCAGTAGAGTAAAAAATACATTGACAAACAGTTTTCTCTAAGATGTACATTACAGAATCTATACTGAAAACATTTAATTACTACAATATTATGTATACTCGATACTTGAATAAATAATAATGAAAGTAAACAGAAGTAACCCTCTTAAATAAGATTTAACTCTGCTTATGTCAAGCTACACACTGATTACCATAACGTTCCTCATGGTTAAGAAAATGCCTTGCATGGTAGCTCTGCTTGTATCAGTATATGAGTATGAGTGCATGTAATTTTTTTAATGATTTTGTATGTCTTGCCAAATCTGTGCAGAATTTTGTGTTACATTTAGATTTTAGTGTATCATTTTTATTTTCTATGCACCAACCAATCCTTACTTTCAAGTTAGGAGACCCTCCTCACCTTAACCGCATTGGTGTTATTCTGTGAGCCGCGAACCACACCGGTGGCCCTGTAGAGACGCGTTGGGGGTTTGAAGGAGACTGTGAGGTTGTATGTCTGTGAGATGTGCTGCACGGTTGGGGAGCTGGGGTCAGACTGCATGATGGCAGGAAGCTCAAAAGAGAGCACAAGAGGAAGCAGCTCCTGAAATGTTTAGGGACAGAAGGAGAGGTGGGAGGATGAACATTAAAACAGTCAGAGAAAACCAATATAAACTCACACACCATGACAGCTGCTAAAATACTGCAGTTATTTGACACTAAAAAGTGTACAATTCTGCTGTTGCTGCTGCTGCAAGAAAACATGGAAATAAAACATGCTGTACCAATATTTTTTTGTAAAAATGGGTAAGCACATTATACAGTATTGAGACTGATTGAAACCATTTGTAAAAACACAGAAGTAAAAGGCTGGTGCAGACTTATGTGAATTGATGCACTGACATAATAACCTTTCCTTTAGCTAAAGGTGGGAGGATTTGGCATGAAAATCTGTCAACTCAAATAAATCCAAATGAAGTCAGCAATGCCAAAGTAAAACAAATGAACTTTGTTACATGAAGTATCCTACAGTGTAATGTGGAGGTATTTGAAAGATTTAAATAATACATTACATTGTTGTTCAAACTACACTTTAAAATTCTTCAAAACATCAGTGGTCAGTTCATTCTTGCATATAAATTTTAAGACACTGAATAAAACCACAGGAGCAGCAACAGACATTAGCTCTTGTTATTTGTATCACAGCAGTCACTCAAACAAAACAGATGCAGACAGGAAGGCCTTGTTTCATGCATGCAGATATTTATGCATGAATGAGAGAGTCACACAGGCACACACCCACACACAGACAAACTGAAGGGAATGTACCTATACAGTACACTTTCACAAAGGGGAAAATGAACACACACATACACACAGAGTGTTATCCAAACACTGATTCTTGGGCACTGCGCCACTATGGTTTTGGCTGCCAGTGAAGGGCAAGCAGCACGAATTGCCCTGACCAAAGAAATGCATCCCTGATCAGTCCCATATGCGCCTGGCCTTACATTTATATCACGTTTCAGCACTCGCTCTCTGAGGGCTCAAGAAATTTAGGTCAGCACTGGGGGAAATGCAAGAAAGGACAAGCAGAACAGCAGGAGTCAAGTGATGAATGAAGAATAGACTGATTTTTACGCTGGAGCTGACCTCAGCTTTTTTAAAAAGTCTACCTGGCATGTATGACTTTCAGATGTATTCAGTCTGAAAGTGCAGTTAAAAAGCCTTGGTCCTCCTGACATAAGGGTGAGAGCTCAAAAAAATGAAAATATCTTTGAGGTAAAGCAACTGGCCAGACCTATCATCACCTGCCTGTCAGCTCCACCTCTGAAAGCTCTTAGAAATCTCCAGAGAATCCATCACCTCAACAACCGACATGTTACACACTCAAACACAGCTCCACCCAAGAAGGCCTCAGAAATACAGTAGAGCCTACAAGTCGACGATAGTGTTTCTGGATGTAAAATGGGACATTACAGAGCTCAGGGACAGGGCACAACCCAGCCACTTCAAGGAGGGATGGGGAAGGATGTGGTCTGAAGGCCCCCGAGAACAAAAGAATATGGTGCAATGTACTGTTATGCATAAACAGCCTCAATGGGGCTGGCATTGTGTGTTAGTGGGTAGCAGGGGTGTCAAGGAACTCAGATAAACCTTTCTTCTATCTACACTTTATAATGGAAATATTAAGACTGCAATGTACTGTACAACTTTCAAAAAACTCCCCTTACTCTTATTTAAAAATAAATTTAAAGAAATAGTTCTACAGTTTGGGAACTACACTTCTTCACTTTCTTGCTGAGCGTTAGATCAACATGAAGCTGGAGACTAGAGTAGGTTAATATAGCTTGACGTAGAGCTATAATGTGCAGCAGGCATATTTTTTATATTTTCACAGAGCCAGGTTGGCAGGTTCCAACTGCTATCTTTACACTAAGCTAATTGTCGCTGGGTTCTGGATTCATTTTGCACATCCAAATGAATGAAATTGGTATAATTCTTCTCATCTCACTCTCAGAAAACAAACTGAAAAAAAATGTATGCCCCAAAATGTTGAACTATTCCATTAAAACAAAACCTATGCAACCACCATAAACTAATTACATTCACTAGGGACAGTACAGACTCCTTTTGGACAATGAAAGGATGATGTGTAGGTGCAGCACTGATACTCTCTCCCATATAACCCTTTCTCTATGCATTTGGGGAACCTGCTTCTGAAGCACATTCATAAAAATTGTGTGGAATTACTATCTAGTGAGTACTGTGAATTTTATGGAACAGCATACCTTGTTTCCTACAAGCAGAATATCAAGGTCTGGTTCCATCAAAGCTATGTGTTCTTTGGAGCCCAGAACAATATGTCTTGATTGCTTACAGCTTATAATATAAACTTTTCATACAACTCGCGTATGGTTAGGTTTAATAGTCCTTCATTTCCACCCATAGCTAAAAAAAAAAGTTCTTTGGAGCTTTCTGCTTATGAAAACAACCATTAAGCACAGAGAGGTATGGTTATACATATATATACTGACATTTGCCAATACATACTGTTAAAATATCCAGCATGACCTCTTTCTCTCCATCACACACAATTCACTCACTCAGTCATTCTCACATGCACACAGCTTTGTTAGTTTTGGTCAGTCCATAGTGAAGGAACGTGTTCACTTCAGACAACTGCTGTGGTGTTGAAATGTAGCAGAAGTTCAGCAATGCCACAGTTCACACAAGCTGAGATTGAAGGATGGGCTTCCAGTCAGACTGAAACTGAAGATGGAGAAGAGGCTAGCAAATGGACTGGAAATGGACCTGCCAGTGGGGCTAGGGTTCATGCCTGTATTTTACAATTGTTTTGGGGAAGTGGTCTGAGAATAAGTCAGGAATGGTGCTTGTGGCTTTAAAAAAAAAAAAAAAAAAAAAAAAAAAAAAGGGCTTAAACCGTGCCTGGAGTGCACAGTAATTATCTATGAAAAGCCTGGAGCTCATCCATAGGTGGGATTAGGTAGAGAATTTGGCTTCCTTCAGTCTGGGGTTTTATTTATTCAGGAAGTGACTCCTTAGAGTCAATCAGTGAACTACAGCAGGAGTTCAGACTGGAACAAGCTGACCATTATCACCTTTTTGCATGAATGGACAAGACCTACAAGTTCATGAACCTGTAAGCAACAACGATACTCAAAACCTGGATTTTGCATGGAGCATCCCTTTAAGACCAGTGTAGCTGAGTTCCAACTTACCCTTATTTTTACTCTAGCTGCCTCTACCCCTCCTGGCTGTCCTGCAATGGACACCTGTTCAAAAAAAAAAAAAAAAAAAGTTAATCAGTTAGGCAGTTCTAACCTAATCCAAGACAAATAATGGCTCAGATCAATGCAAATAACTGCACCTAATTTGCACATTGACAGAAAAATCAAGAGCAATTACACTGAAAAGACAATCACTTACGGCGACATTATAGCGTTATATTTTTACCATGAATTAAATTATGAATTTCTTCTGAAATGAAAACCATTCTTAGTTGTTTATCGAAACCTCTGCACTTGTCAAGGCTAAGCTGCAGTCAAAAAGGTTTTCAAACCAGAAAGAGAGTCTGCTTAATGGGTCAGGGGTTTGTACTTATCAGCCTATACTTGTATCATTAGAGTAAGTCTCGATGGGGCTGAACTGTCTGTGAGATGCGGAGTACTGTGAAGTTTAATGGTGTGCATAGGGATAATACGCAATACAAAACCCACAGAGACAAGATTAAAATCAGCAGGCCACGAAAAAAGAAATAATCAAACTTGTCAGTACTTTCATATGCAGGTGCACTGTAGAGCACCTGGTAAAGATAAGTATATAATGCTGTGCCTGGCAGTGCGCTCTGCTGAACCCTTCATACTGCTCTTTAATGGTAATTACAGCAGAATCCAACTGCTCTTCTAGTGAGTCCAGACAAAACACACCAGCTTCCTCTGGGTTGGCCAATGAAAATAGCCAACGGGACTAACGCTCTACACCCTGCTCAGTTTTGTAAATGGGATGGTGTATACACAGATCAAAAACAAGCTAAAATCTAACAAACTACTACTAAAGAAAATCACTTGTGGTAGGAGGATGTTAGTCAATGCTTAAGGCAACAGAGTGCAATATACATACGCTCAAAACATAATCAAGGTGGAAAGATGTAGTTTGAGAGATAAAACTCTCTGATCAGGCAGCAGATTTTCTGCATTAATGTGACTGAACAGATCGGACTGAGCAAATCTATGTTGTAGACCCACAAACCTGGTTGCTTTTCTCTGCTTGGTTGTTCCTGTTAGAGTCTGGGAAGTGGATGTGGCATCCTGTCTCCTCCATCACTCGCTTGATGTTGTTACCACCTTTTCCAATAACGTGCGAGTGCTCTGTGTGGGAAACGTCCATCTTCAGAGTTACCCTGTTACTCTGTTGAACACAAAAAACAGGGTTGGGATGACGCTTTAGAAGACCTGCAATAGCTCAGAAAGGGGAGCATGTTATTAAGTAAATTTCACTGCATTCATTGAAAGCTGTACTGGCAAGACTATTGTATCTGTAGCCATCTTTCCCTAGTGATGTATGGATAATGCAGCCATTTAATATATACTGTGCTCCTGAGGTACAGAAGTGTATCAAATACACAGACAGCTTATTAAAAAAAATAAAAATAAAAAATATCAGTCTGTTTTTATGGCTTAGTGACATTTTTAAGTGTACATATAAAGAACACGAAGGACTAAGACAGAATGCTTAAAAGTTGTTTCACAGAAAGTCCAGTGCAACATCTGCCCATTTAAATATTCACAAGACCCCAAACTCTACTTTTAAGCGGTTTTACAAGCTACAGACATTAAAAAAAAGGAGTAAATGATCCCATCCAAATATGTAAGACATTAAAAAAAGAATCAAATTATCACAAAAACTCTAGACTGAAACTAGACTGAAATGGCCACTTTGTGACAAAACCATATGAAATGCTATAAACTAAGCCAATTGTGTGTTGCTCTTTTAAATGTGCATTTCAAACTGCATGGATGATTCCCTCCCCCCAGGGGGTGCCATACTGCACCCGACCAGGTAGGTGAGTGTTTGAGTTGCCATGGCAGTGAAATCTGCATGTACACACTGCTAACCATGACAAGCTCAGGATGCGCAGATCTGGCTAGATTAGAGCCAAGTTGTATCCCAGTGCTTTGTGCAATCTGTCACTTGAACAGCAGGAAAACAGAAATAAATCCAGTCCAACTACTAGGAAAGTGTGAGAAAGAGGGACATAAAGAGCAAGGAAAAGGCAACAGGGAGAAAATTACACACAAGAACATAAACTCCATCTTCACTATGATAAAGATGTTTACTGTACCTTTGTGTCAAGAACAGACATAATTCTGTCTTTGGCTTCCCTCACATTCTCCCTCTTGCCGCACACCTTGATGTGTGGATCTGCCAGAAATGACAGGAAAAGATGAGAAATATTAAAATGTGGGAGAGACTGAGCATGTGTTTATTGTGTATGTGTGTGTTCATTATGTGAGTGAATGAGTCAGTGCTGATAAAGGGCAGAATGTGAAAGTTGGACGCAAGTTAAATGAATTTTAACCAAACATGACACAGCAGTCTGCATTTGTCAACAATTTACAGTGCATCAGTGGAAATCTCTGCAACAGTAATTGGTGCTTTGATATCTGCCGAGTCTCATTTAGGTCGGCAAGCAACCGCACACACAGGGAAAGGGAGGAGGAGTGAAGCTCTGTGGAATTATATTCAGGCAATCCAGTGAGTAGAGCTCACAGAAACACTATGAGGTGAAGATAAGTTCTGCTGTTCTCCTTAGCCTCAACAGAAAACAAAGTCACGTGGTGCTTATCATTTCCTGAACTTCATTCAAAAAAGAAATTACATTACTAACAATAACTCATTTTTCAGTTTCTTTCTCTAAGGCTGTGTTGCACAGAAGTCAGTGTGTGTGCTTTGACAGCATTCACACACAGAACCAACACTATCTACTCAGCCTCAGGAAATGCTGAAAGAGCAAGCAATTCAAACTCAACATCCTATTTTCCCTATTGTGAATACAATAGGTATACACAGAAAATAATGCAACTAAGGTCAGAATAGTTTGAGTAAACTGTGCTACAAAAGGTCTCCTCAGCCTCTAAATGCTTCAGTTAAAATAACCAAACACTGCATACCTCATCCATTCAAAGGTAATGCTTGTCTGTAGCCTACATCTGGCTTTAGTGCATGCCAGACCCCCAGAGAACGCAAATGTGAAAACACATGAACACACAATTTCAAAAGTACAAACACACACACAGACCATCGCCCCTGTGTTAACTGTGCTGAGGTGCAGGAACTCCAGTAAGCCCCCCTTCCAGGAATAACACACACACCCCCACCCACCCACCCACACACACACACACACACACACACACACCTTCCCAGTGCAGCCTTCAGACTGTACGAAGTTACTGGAACCATTTTTTTGTGATGAAAAGTGAAGTTCCTAATGTACAGGAGATTTGTGATAATGTCTACCAACATCAGCTCACAAAAACCAAACCAAGACACTCTCCATGGATATGATCTCAGTCTTCTCTAGAGATCTGTGAGAACAAGGCTTGGCTAGAATCAAGAACTCTGTTGGCTATAAGCATCTCAAAGTGCTTCAGCTTGTTTAATAAGCACTGATCTTGTTAGAGTGTTATGGGCCAAAGCAACCTCAAAATATTTCAAGAAATGCTACATCACCTGAGGGAATAACAACAGCCCTTAGAAGGTTTGAGGGCTAAGAATTAAACAAAAGCCAAGCTGCAGTCTGAGACAGGAAATCAAAACAAAGGAACACAAATGGGAAAAAAAAAAAAAAAAAAAAGCAGAACGAGTGGTTAGAGACCTATCACAGTCTCAGGACTGGTTCCAGGAACTTTTCCCATCAACAATAGAAATGTCTCAGCTTCCTCCTGTGACACCCACTGTGACCATTAGAGGGAGCGTGGTTCTTTCAGTGCTAACCTGTACAGCACATCTGGCAAACATTAGCCAGACTAAACGAGTGTTGCAGTCGTGATGAAGAACACCCCCGCATTTTTGAAGTTGAGTGTGCTGTATGCTCTTTTCTCATGATTGATTCTGGGATAAAAAACTGAACACCTTAAGTCTTAATTTGGCGCACGTAACACCTATAAAAACAAACACAAACAAGCGTAGAGTTGTAGCTGCAAAAAGCGAGTGTTTTCAGTCGGACAGATTTTACACAGTTCCACTTGACAGAAAAGAAACCTTTTGACCCTGAGCTCTGTACTGGCTCAGTTAAAACATTTTTCCAGCTAGGGACTACAGTCAAAAATACCACACAAATGAAGGGAATTAAGTCCTTTTGGCTTGCAGTTTCTCATTCAAAACATCTGCGGAAACGCTGAAACAGATAACTGGCAAGCTGGGGTAGTATTAAGATATTTATCACATAAAAACAAACATCTAACTTAAAATTAAGACATGCTTTAACATGAAGACTGGACCTCAGTATTGACCACTTTGTCCCACATGTCTGAAGTTGCAACACAGACTAGTCACGTACATGAGCAATATGGTTCCTCAATGTATTAAATCACTCCCAGCATACTGATGATGGTTTGCCTTAACTAGTCTTATCACTGCGATGCAGGTGGCAGGGACAGGTACCTGCAGGTGACAATAAAATGCTGGACCTGACATTTTGTATTTTGTATGGGGAGAAGTCACAAACATACAAATCCCCTCACATCTGCTGCTGTGCTGCTGAGGGTAACCGATTCCAGACTGCACATGAAAGACATCACGGATGCAAAATTCCAGGACAAATTCCAGGAAAACAAGGGAAATTAACACCCTCATGATTAAGATCACTGAAAATAATCAGCATCAACAAAACACAATCAGCAGGGGCTATTTTAAGGGATGACGATGGCGACAGTGGAAGAGAGTTTTGTATTGTCATCAGCGTTACATGATGAGCATGCAGGATTGGATGCAACTGCCCCCACAAGTTCTGAAGAACAAAATGTGGGTTGTATTGTTGCCACATGATACATCTTCAGTCGTAAGTCCAATTCAAGCCCGCTAATTTTCTAAGACATTTATTTAGCTGCCTTGCCCTCTTGTCCTCACTCTCACCCATGATCCTAAATTGTTAAGTATTTCTCTAGCATTCCTTCTCTCTGCTTCTCTCACTTTAGCCAACAAAGAGGAATAGTGCACACGTTACAAGTTACAAGTAGAAATTTATGTTTGTCTATATTCTTACTTTGCAGAAAGAACATCATTCCCAGGTGATGCTGGAGGCAGGTTTTGTGGATGAACTAAGACCTGACGTGAATGGTTGGTTGTGTGTCAGTGGATTGCTAGGACATATAGTTCCAGAATGAAACACCTTAAAGATTGTGATGTAACGTCATAAACTATTGTACGAAGCGAGCAAGGAAGTTACATAATGTCATTAGATTCCACATCTGGCTTGAAGACATACACTGGCAAGTCTCCTGAGGACAACAAAGTGGGCCCAACTACAACTACTCCTCACCCCATTCCTGTGAAACCCAGCCTCACCCCCTCTCGGAAGAGCTTTAAATAACCGTGATAATGTTTTATTGGTAACAGAGAGCTGGAACAACTTGGCCAATGATTGCGTGAGCTTTAACACAAGCACTCCCACTCTTCAGCCCCCACAGCAAAAATCACAAATTCCTCAGTGCAGATGAAGTTACTGGCTTGTGAGGAATGGAAAACATGAAAGCTTTCATCATTTCAAAACTTCTCAATGAACTTTTCAAATCATGAATTAGAGGTGAATACACTCCTCTGGCCCGATACCAGTGACTTTTCTGGTCAACAACATTGGCTCAATCATCAGCCTATGTTGTTACTTACGGTCAGTTTAGCTGTTCACCACATTGCTAAGCATCTTATACATTAATTGTGTGCATTGTATTTTTGTCATATGCAGTGAACGAATGCGCTGAAGTAATTCACTGAAGGAAAGTAATGCAGAGCTTATGAACTTCAGATTCAGAATTCAGATTCAGACACTCCGTGAGCCCACCATTCACCTTACACTCCAGTTGCACGAGGTGAGAGCAATGGAAGCAGGACATGCAAAAAAACAAAAACAAAAACAAAACAAAAAACATAACAACAGCAACAAAAAAAAACAGTTACCTTTTTTGGACTTGGCTCCGATTTTCAGTTTTGACGGCCAGGCTATCTGTGTTTGGGTCTCATCCATGATCTGGAACAGAGTGAAGAAGGACTTAGTTCATCACAGATATCAGTATTCAGCAGATGTTGCTGGCAGACAAATACAAGCAAACAAACAAAACAACCTTGATTCTTCAGTCTTGACAGTCATAATTATACAGTTTTCTAGCAGCACATTCCGCATCTGTTTGCAGTATGTCAGTTGGCAAAACAACAGCAAATTATCAGCCCATATTCAGTATATGTTCGGATTTTAATATCAGTATTTGTTTTTTCAAGTGTTTCATTGGGCTTTTGGCTTAACTTGAAGTGAAGGCTCTCCAGTGTTTTTTTCTGTACAATTCATTTTGCTCACTCCAGCAAACATATGAAACAATATTAGTAGATAGCAATTACCAAAGGCTCACACTATGAAAAGTGGAACAAAACATTTAAATGTCAAAGAATGTCTTCATAGGTTATGGAGGCCAGAGAGGTCCAACGAGCTGTGTCCAGTGTAAGCACGCCTGGTGATATAAGCTTATATGATGTTTCCAGACACAGAGTTTGTCCATGCTCAAAACCTGAATGCCATCATAAGAGCACCTCAAAAAAAAAAAGAAAAGAAAAACGAGTGAACATTAGGTACACTTGGCTTTGGAACATTAGAAAATGCCAGTGACGATCTATGTGAGTGCCCCTAGTCATCATAACCAAAGGCATAAGCACCGATGTGAAAAAAGCCAAATGCTGGAAGTATAAAAAGAGTAAGGAGCCAGCCAATATGTTCTCAGCATTCTAATCAGGGGAAAACTTTAACTCAATCTCCTGCCTCTCTTTTTCAAGAGGAAACTCACCTAGCTTCCTGCATACACAAACCCCCTTGAGAGCTAACTGCCCGCCATGAAGAGTGGCCGATGTTGGAGTGGAAAATAAAACAAAATGCTGTCAAACCAAAATGAGAAGCTCACATGCTCTCTCCTAATGGCTCTGTCCTCAATGTGCACTATCCTTGTTTTCACAAAAGTCCTGCCATCTTTTGCTTGTTTTAATACTTTCCAGGGGTTTGTGTTTTCAGGGTGGAGAAGATATGAATTTTCAGTAAAGGTCTAAAAGCCAAGTGATCATCATTATAACTCAGAAGAGAGAGAAGGTGCATTTAGCAATCAGGCTTATTAGCACTACTACAACAATTCACAGGTTTCATAATTTATTTTTTAAATATTTTCCAATTATTTCTGCTGTTTTTCCTCCCAAAAACTATAAACAACAGCCTGTATTTCCTGGTGGATCTGCTGGACAAATCTAAAAAGGAAGTGCTTAAATTTCTCCATATGCTCTTTGGAAGTAGCATGCCTGTTTGGCATCCTGACAGTGTATCCACTGCCAGTCTCGCACCTGTAAAACTGAGAGACAGCTTTACTCTTTACTCTGCAGCTATATACTCAGAGTCAGTGATGGTTGAGTGGAAGTCAAGCCTCAGTTATCAGCATAATATTCTTTAATTGTATAAAAATTAACAGCCTTGACAAGCATCAGCATAAGGCACCTCTGCCACTATTTTCCCACTAGAAAACCAAAATAACTTAAAATTTAAGTAAGAGGTGTACCTTTTCTTAATTGTTTGAGTTATCAAAGCCAGCTGTTCTAGTTTTTAGGTCTTTGTTAAGGTGTAAGAACTCTTCCTTCAAAGGCAAGCTTGTCCATTCTTTAGCAGGGTTCTGCATAAATAACTAAAATAGATTGTTGCAAGCCAATAAAATCTATGTAAAACACATTTATTACATTCTTGCTTTTCTCTCTTAAGATGCTGGCCCAAAACGCATATCATTATCTAACTAGAGAAACATTCTCATGCTCCCTCCTGCTTGCTGTGTTGCATTTACTTCCAGTTTCTACTGAGTGAGTCCTGAAAAGCAATTCTGTTATCATATTGTGCAAAGAAAATAAAGGGGAATTCTTTGAGTTGAACTTGGCTATTTTTGCCAAAAAAAAGTCTGTGGTGTCATTAAAGTGACTAGGTTGAAAGTAGCTCAAGCTTGAACATGCAACCTGCTAATGATTCCCCATTAATTTCCTCTAACAGGAATCCATCCTGTCCTAAATCTCTGCATTATTATCACAAGTGCTACAATAATATTATCAGTCTATTCAGTCAGAATGGTTTATATGCACTTAAATGACCAAAATCTGATGTTATTAGGTTTCATACTAGCCCAAGGCACAAGAGACTAATCTACAACATGACACCCTCCTGCCATGGTCTGATAAATGTGAGAAAGGACAATAAATCACATATATTTCAAGAGCTAAATGGAAACTTTTTTTCATCATCTCTAGTCACATGCTCATGCTAACAGATGGATGCATCACAGGGACATTAAAAGACATTTTGTTCCCAGTAAAAAAAAAAAAAAAAAAAAACTCATTTTCTTTTTGCCCCAACTTTCCCATTTTTGGCTCGTCATTAAAATCGGTCTGCTGAGACAATGGCACGCGCCTGGATTTTGTCATGGATGGGTTCAATTTAAAAGCACAAGTGAAACGTCTCAGAGGTCGTTGAAACTACAGAGGCAATGTGGGAGCATGTCAGATGACTGATTGTGAGTTACATATAAAACATCATTAAAATCTAATAATTTACAATGCAAATGTTCTTTTTTGCAAAATGTAAAAATACTTATGCTTAGGGAAAATAACAAAAGTAACATCATGACAGAGGCAACTCCAAGTGTACTTACGTAAAACTATCAATCTTTATGGCCTATGCCTCATCGCCTTTTTCTCTACAAAGGGCCTTGTTCAGAGACCTGTTTCCTGTCCAGTATTGCTGTTCTTGGCAGCGTCCTGCAGATGGGACTGATTCCTGACAGACCACACACCATTATAAAGGGTGGATGGCGTTTATTTTTATGAAGGAGCTAGCAAATGGGTCAAGATATTTACACAATTTAAGTTACCTACACATTTAGCATTCCATCTTTTCTGCTCTGCCACCACACCCTTTGTGAAACGAATAAATACATGGACTATTATTCTGATCAGTCTCGACTTTGACATGATGATTGGCTCTTCTTGTGGTTTGTTGTGTGCAGACGTGCACAGAGCTGTATGAGAAATCAAACAGGATGTCATTAAGCTAATGTTTTGAAAGACAGATGTGTTCAATGCACGTGAGTGTGTAAATGTGTGTGTACATATAGCACCGCCGCAATCAACATGGCAAAGGCATGTTTCCTGACCTGAACTGCAATGGTGCAGCTGTTGATTCAGCTGGAATGTGTGTGTGTGTTTGGGCGGCTGATGCAGAGCTGTTGGGAAGTGTAAAGAGGTTTGTGAGCAGAGTTATGAGACTGTGAGCCCACAGTGAGGGAACAGCAGAGCAAGTAAACCATGTCCACAAGACTCAACAGTCATAAATGAAGTCATGCTGACAATACACATGCTAAAGGATCATTATGCTTGGGTTTAATATGTGTATAGTTTTGAAGACCAGCACATATAAAAGTGCCACATCCACTCAAACACCACTGTTGAATGCATCAAGACTAGTCTTCTCAGAAGGAAGCACAGTAAACTAACTTAATAAGTAAAGAATTTGTTTGAGTACATTCCATTTTGATGGCACGAAACCTGACCCTTTTCCAACATGTCACAATTTTATGCCAACCAAGTATTTCACCCTAAAACTCGTAATTTGCCCTGTGTCAGTACAGTGAAATACACCATGCTTCAGTGCTTTAAAGCAAATGAAATATATTATGCCTGGCCTGGGATCTGACTAAACTGGCACTTACTGTACATATCAGGCTTGGCATTATTCACACAACCACAACTGCTGGGAAAGAGATGGAAGGGTTTCAGGGATGAATCGGCTAAGGGTTCAAAAGGCACTTCTCAACTCAAATCCACTCCAAGCTCTTCTGTGATGCACGGTTATTGGCACAACCAGCTGAGCTTCTTGTCTCTTCCCTGTCCTTTGTCTCAACTTCTGCACAGCCCTCCGAAGGAGTTTATTCGTCAGTGCCATGATTTCACATGCCAACATTTCACAGTCAGAAACTTTCTCTGCACAACCTTCTGTCGAACTGTTCACTGACGCATTCAAGTGGATAATTTGCAATAAAATCCCCTTGTTATACCAGGGTGATAAAGACTCATCAATAGTTCAGTGGAATGAAATGACGAAATAACTTTAAAAACAGCAGGAGTTAAGAGGAGGAAGGAGTGAGGAGCAGGAGGAGAAACAGGCAGAGATAGGACACCAAAACAAAGAGGGACACATTACTGTCGTCATTCCCCTGTGAGAGCTGCAGGGACTTGCACATGGCTAATTTCACAGCTGTGGCACCCTCCTGTGGTCCCACTTTGTTTACCATCCACTCTACTTTTTCATTGACTACATGAAGGGGGTGGACTGTTTGTTCTCTATTAGAAAACATTTTTCTCGACTCAAAGGAAGTCCAGCAGACAGTGAGTAAGAGGGTTTGATCAACCACAGCGTCTTGGCCCAGGGAGAAAGGGCAGGGGTGGACCATTTTATGCAGCTCACGTCAGCAATTGAGCTCTACATTTCACTGCTGAGACAAGTACAAAATCTCATTCCCAAAGTAGAGTATGTAAAAAATATGCACGTCAAAAATGCCCATATGCCTCCGTATGTGAGGAACAGAGTCACTACGGACATACTTTATTAGTCTCACAGAGTGTGTGGTACATGGGTGTGTTAGATGGGCAGGAAACAGTAAAACTAAGAGTTTCCATTTTTCATCAAGTTCAAGGTATTTTACACACCTCATCCATTTTCTTTCAACAATACCATTCCACATTCGCACTCAGTGTTTATTTTCCTGACTTTAATTGGGCATGTATAGTCATCACGCTATCAGAGGGAAATTTTATCCAAATGGAAATTCTACAATAAAAACATGACTTTAGCACTCCTCCTTTACTGCTTCCTTGCCAGCCTGCCAAGCCAAACAGCTGCACACTAATTTTAATATTCATTGACAATTTAACCTATGGAAATCAGTCTTTCTTTAAATGAGCTCCGACACTATTCTTTAAAAACCATGACTTGAGATGCTAATATACTAAAAGCCATGTGTTATCAGAATAGTTTTGTGGAGTGAGGTATACTCTGCACTGGATATCTTAAACATTACAGTGATATCCAAACCAAAAGAGGTGGAGACAGAGATACAGCTTATTTAGGGTCGCTGTTAAAATTTCAAGGAAAGGAATCTTAAGACGCCTGGTTTGCATTACTTGGTTTTTGAAAACTGCTTCAGGGACAGTTAAATTGCCTCCTCCTTTGACATTTAACACAGCTTCCTAACCTCCAAAACCAAATACGGAAAATAGACAAAAAGAGGAATGCAAAAACAAACCGCTGTCCATCATTTATTTCATTACAGCCCATTAACATACTATAGATGAAGTTTAACATAGTCGGAAAATGGAATTTTAAACACGAATGACGGCGCTTGAGATACCACATAATTATCAAGATACCTTCATAAATAACTGCTGTCAAAATTCAATTAGGGCAGTCAATAGTTCAAACAGTTTAACATTCATTGTTAAAAAGACTTCATTTACAGTGTCATGTGACCAGCTGGGTTTAAATTAAACAACATGAGGCCACCTGAGGTACTTGCATCAAATTTAGCATCTGCCAAAATCTTCAACAGCCCCTCTCCAGACCTTCTTCTGTCTTTAAAAAAAAAGCACCAATTTCAAGCATTTAACTTTAACCTGCTCCTTCTCAGCCCTACATTGTCCAGCCTCAGCTGTGAAAAACAAAAGTGTTTCCAGAGACGGTGCGGTGTAATCCAGGATAAAACCGCTTTCAGATGGTTGAAGTTTATTCCATATTCATTTTATGTGGTTTGGTGGCTGTGTCTGTTCTCCAGTCTGGCTTTTGACTAAAATTTCATAAACACCTCTTTTACACATTAAGAATTTCCATTCAAATATCTACAGATCCAGGTTGTGATGGCAGCACAATGAAAAAACAAAAACAAAAAAAAAAACAAAACAAAAGAAGAAGCAGACACTGCCACACAAGACGTCTCCCAAATCAAATTCTTATACAGTGCTCAGAAAAATCATCTGTCTAACATTTTGTGCCCATCCTGTTTACTGGGAACTGTATGGAAACACTGAAAGACATTAGTAGCCATAATTAGTGAGTTATTAACTAAATGAGCTGCTAGTAATGTGTATTTGTGAGTGAATACTGGCCTCTGATTAGCTCGTCTATCCAACAGAAAGTAATGGATGACAGGTTAACCCCACCCTCAAACAAGGTGGGCATGACCTCTCTCTGTTACTGAATGTGTAAGTCAATATCGACTTTCTATAGATTTTCTTTAAGTATGTTGTGAGTTTAATTAAATTAAGGAGCCCCTCAGCCCACCCCATAGAAAAACAGTGCATATTAATGAATTAGCAAGAAACCCTGTTACTTGTTCCAGAGGAGGGGTCTAATTACTGGTGTTTGAGAGGACATACTTGTGCTTCTCATGTATTAATAAAAGGTAATGCTTCAGGTGACTATCCAACAGTTCTTCATATTTAATGGTTATTGTGGCTGTTGAGTCATGCCAACAGAAAAAATATTTTTATTCTTTTCCTAACTTTTGATAACACATTTGCAACATGTATATTCTATTAACTCACCCACTCCCTATATATTCGCGAAATGGATTGTCCAATCATAAAACACTGCCCTATAAGACAGTTTTCATTAGAGAGAACTTCACTTGTGTAATGGAGACTTAAAGCTTTAATAGAACATATACTTAAAAAAAAAAAACTAATCCACATAGAACTTCTCTGAGAGACCAATAATTAATTAAATGAACTATTTAAACTCTGGAGTAATTGTTTAAAAATGAGACGGGGTCACACACTTGACTGATCAATGAGCACCACGGAGAAATTTGGCTAAAACAAAATCCCACTATTTAAGATCACTGAGGCAAGACCTTGTTTTATTATGTGTAATGAAGCGTCCAAACATCAATTAAATCAGTGACAAAGAAAAGTCAATGAGGCAGTGCTGGCATGATTCACTTTAACTTTAACTGTGTAGAAATGATCTGGTATATTATGGTGCATTATGTAAGTGAGAAAGGACCCCAGTGTTGTGTCAGCTGGGTTAGAGGACCAGCGCTATGCAGTGATATAACATCCATGTCGTGCCATTGTTCTTGTTTGCTTTAATTTGTAATTACAAGTACCTGACGTCTGCTCAGTTACCAAGAAAGAAGCTTTGGTCAATGGGCTTGAATACAACTCAAAGACAAACAATATCTAAGTGCAGACTACACACTCACCTTCTGAAAGAAATCCTCCCCACCGTTGACTCTCCCCTCAGAGGCAGCTAGAGTGAGACAGAGAAAAAGGAAAATAAATTCCTAAAACCACACACAGCTACTCAGTTTTAAACATACAACGTAACCTTAACATAGCCAAATCATACACAGATTATCCAGACTTCTCGAAATGTTATGGTATCTACATTCACACAAGTGTTTATGGTGGATCCCCATTTCTTTGGATATTGTATCTGGCACAGCTGCTGATACTGCTCATTTGCAGAGACGCGAATAAAATGTTCCAAGTAATTTTCTATAAGCCGAGAGATTGGATACAGCTTCCGTGTAACAAATTGATGGATACAGTTAAAATATTTGGGTATTTTACAGTAGCCGTTAATGGAATATTTCATACCACACTTAGGTTAACTCGTATCACTTTCACACTCGTTAAAAAGTTTTTCACACTTCTGAAATTCGACTGTCAGCATACTGTACACTTCTGGCAGCAAGAACTACGGTATAAGAAAACTTGTGAACAACATGTAAACAAATGAATAACTTAGGAGAGCCCTGGTGTTTATAAAGCAGTTTTCCAAGCAAGTTAAAATGCCAAGAAAGTCTCCCAGCTGATACAGTAAGTCAGATAGAAGAGAGCTAAAAAAAAACCAAAAGCTAGTCAGGCCTGTAGCTGCTCCAACACATCTGCAAGTCCTTCGAACTGTGGCAGCTCTGTTGAGGCAAAATACATATCTGCTATCCAAGGAGAATTCTCATGTTTCTGTCATTTGGGAGTATAGAGAAAGCTTAATGATGCATTTCAGCCAGCGTACTCGAGATGGATCTGTTGCAGTCTGTGGAAATCTGGGTCAGGAGCAGCAGCAGAGTCTTTGTGGGTTAAACAGTTCACTTATAAATGTTGCCCTCAGTGCACCAACATGAATGGTGTTATGATTAAAGAAAAACCAAAGTCCTGTTATGATTCATCTGCAGAAGAAATCTCTTTTACTTCAGAATAAGCAATTGACTATAACAACATTAAGACATTTTATGTTCTCTCCAGAACATTGGTCTTGGTTGAATATATTCAGCCAACACTGAAACAATTAACCATGTATTTACGTCATTAATTTGAAGTCATTTATCAATAATTCTGCAGTTACAATTTCTTAGTTGGATGAGCTGATTTTTTTTTTTTTTTTTTTTTTTTAAATCTTTGTGTGTTGATCGGTCAAAACAAGCAATAACTAAATGAAGTGGGTTTTTTTTTTCCAACCAGATTGAAAATATTTAATGTCTGCAACAAATATTGTACCATTACTACTCCAATTCATTGTCAAGAATACCATTAATACTAGCAAATTAACGACAACTGGATTTAACATTTCTTTAATTATAATATCTCTGTAAAATCTCTTCCTTTTAAAAGGTATATAACACCTGCAGTGCATCCCCATGTGGAACCTGGGTGTGAAAAACACTGTTATGACTTTGGGCAGAAAATGAAAACCCTCACTAAACTCACTTTCAGTTTTGAACGGACCTGAAATTATGGCCTTGGGCAATGCAGTAATGCCTACATCATGAGCATTTAACACGTGTTTGTACTTATTCAGGCTGCCCAGCAAAACTGGTCCAGGCCACAGTTTATGAAGTCAAGGAGACTGGTCTGCTTTGGTTCAGTGGCTAAGTCAATTTCGGACATAATTTGTGTACATCAAAAGCTCACCACCCCATTATGTTGATAATAGATGAATCCTGGCTATAGACTGGCTACTCCCTCACTTATCATTCAAAACACAATAATAAAAAGGAAATTTAAGAAGGGTGTACATCAGAAACCGATGGCCAATGTAGAGTAACATGATAGTTTAACAGCATTTCAGGGTCAGTTTTCATTAAGTGGTCACAGAAATAAAAGAAATATTCCAACCACTAACTATCACCTTCTCTCATTCTTATCCTCCTCAATCCACTGTGCAGCCTCAGTTTAAACAAGACAATATTCAACTCAGTGCTTCGCCCACAAAGGAAAGTAAAGAAACAGGCTGCCAATCCTCTGAGCTCCAACAGATCCAATAAGACTAGAGTACAGTAAGGCTACAGTACAATGACCCCAAAGGGCCAATTGAGCTTGCAGATAGCAGTCAAGAACATACAAGGATTAAAACTGACAACACTGTGTATACAAATAAATACGCAAGCAGAAGCACAAAGATTAACCCTAAACTACACTATCGTTATTACTAGTTGCCAACATTGAAATAACATGTTTTACTGACATTACCTGCATTGGAAACACAGTTATAAAAGAAAATTCCTACTGCTTTGACTCTGATGGAGGACAAACATTAACAGATGGAAACTGTCACAGATTGGGAAATAACACATAGTTGGATGCCTCTTCAGCTGTTTCAAAAGCCTCTAAGTTTTGTTTAAAGTTACCGTAATTTCACCAAGTGACCGATGCTCACAGTGATGCACTTGGCATGCAGCCAAATGCACAGGATAATCAGACACATAAAACAGAATATGGTGAAGATAGCAAAAAGAGAATGCATTTTATTCATGAGTCAGCTGAAGTAGTTTTTTGTTTAGTAATTCAACATAAATATAATCAATAGATGTAAAACAAGTGATTGCCATAAGGATTTGTAAGTTTGGAAACTTGAGCTGATTGAAGTGAATGGGGGACTAGCCATTATCCATGACAATTACAGGATAAATAATTCAGTTGATAAATGATCAGCAGAATAACTCTGAAAACGATTTTTAGTCTCAACTGTAACTGAGGATCACACAATCTATGCTGCGCACACACACACACGCGCGCGCGCACACACACACACACACAAAAATCAATTCTGATTGTGATGACGGGTATAAGAGAAGATCAACTTCATTAATCCCTGAGTGGAAATTCAGGTATTACAGCCAATATTTTATTAGTATAGAAGCACTCAGTTCTGTCTGGCCTGAAGTTATTCAAGATTAAGAAAGACCCTGGTAGGGTTTCCTGTAAAAGCTAAGACAAACAAAAAGGAGTCCAGCAAACACCCGACAGACTCACTTGTCCACAGAAAAACAGTCTCATAGAATGAGTCAGTCACTCTTTTTCTCTGATCTTTATTCTTTTATCAACATAGCAATACTAAATCCAGAGGTTAAAGTCTGTCAGTGCAAAATTATGAGAGATAAAATCAGGGAAAATGATAAAGGCAATTAATAAATAAGTCACATACAAACATGTGATTTGCATGAGGACACTAGTACTCTTCATTAATGAAGTTGAACTCTTTTGATCATACTGCATATCCTTAGACACATCACTTCAAATATGACCGATTTGTAAAACAAATAGATCTGTCTGAGAAAATACTTACATGAGGAAAAACAAAAACAACCTCTGCTGTATGTCTGCCCAGTGTGTTGGATGCTGTCACGCAGATGGAAAGTCAAGAAAGTGTAGCTGTGTAGCTACCAAACAGAGATGATTGACAGGACAAAAAAGTAATTACACAACAAGCATCACTAACTGGGCAGGCATAAGCAGGTAAGTAAAAGCTTACGTGGGGCCTAATGGCAGCAATTCAAGACAAATTTTAAAAATCCAACGTGTGTAATTGTTCGATATCCATCTCAAACAGTGCAACAGATTTGATTGCATATTTCGGGAATGTCAGTGCAAGGAGCTGAAAGGAATCTGATATGAAACATGAGTGAACACATGAGCCATGTGCTGAGAGCAAAACATCCTGTTGGCACATGTGGTGTGTAAACTGGCTGTGGGAGAACCCAGAGCAGAGACAGGAGGGGTACAGCTGGGGATATATGGAAACCATCTCATCCTATGCAGCACTTATTCTAAAGTTGCAAAAATAAAATAAATCAAGCAATAATTCATCTTTCTAAAAACATAATTGCCCAAATTTCTGACTTGAATTCTGCTCTTAATTTGCTTTGGGGCTACTTGAGGAATTTGGAGAGCTTTAAAAGTAGTGCTTTGAGCGTTGTATTCGTTGATGTATTTTGCAGTTAATAAAACTGAATCAATGTGAACGTTGTAGGTGCGAAGTCATGATCCTGTGCCCAATCCTGAAAATTTTGACAAGCATGAATGAGATCATTGCAACTACACAGGTTGTATAAAATAAATGACAACAAATAACTCCTCTTAAACATGAATGGGAAACTTTAAAAAGACAGTATCTCTGGTTCTGCTCAATTGATTTCGACTGACAGTGTTATAGGGGTGCAAAGTTTTCTGTTAGGTACTCTTAATAACCACTACCCATAGCGTCCTCGTCAGTAGACGAAGTCCATCACTGAATGATTAGAATATGTAACTTCCCAAACAGAAAATTGCAAATAATCATATGACTAAATAATTAATGAAAACTCTACCTCAGCACTGCCCTAGGACATCATTTAAAATGGTTTTGCATGGTTTATTTCACTGACTACAAGTTGCATGCATTTCTAATCACGGCTAACCATTTTGTGAAAGTTATTGTTGCATTCAAGGACGCACCAGCATGTTGGTTTTGAAATTCAGCAGCTGACTGGCAATACAGGAAACCACCAAATTTAAATAGAGTGGTCAAAAAAAAAAAAAAAAAATTCCCCATTCTCTTCTTCACAATGTCCATGTTTTTGTGAAGTTTTGACTTGACATCAACGTATGATTAGAAGGGAAGAAGCAGAGCAGAGAGATCTTTCACATTCGTTCTTTGCCCCTTTTCTCAAGTTGACAAGAATTTTACCACAAAAATGCACAGCTTATGCCTCATTACTTAGATAACGAAGCACCCTATTATTACGTCTGCCACCCGAAAAACCCAGTTTAAATTATAGGCTTTCCTTAAGACAAAGTGACTGAGGGGTTAGACATGAGATGAAGAACAAATCCCTACTTCAAAGTGAATTTTTCAGTATTTAGTATCTCTGATATGTATAATTTGTTTCTCAAGTGCTAGAACAGTGTTTTTTCCCCAGGTTATTCAAGGACAGCTCAGTGCTCCTCCCTTCCAGCCCAGCAGACTGTAAAGCCATCACAGCTGAAAAACGACACGAGACCCCTGAGCACAGATCACATGCTGCAATCAATTCTATCCTCTGGTGTTTTTTTTTAAATATTAAGCAAATAATGTGGCACTAACTCACAGCAGTCATCATGGCTGTCTATTAATTTGACACAGTAAACATGTTGGCTGCAATAAATCTGATCCAGAGCCTCTAATTCTCACCTTATAATTATTTAATGTATCTAATCACTGTAACTGCATGCAGAGAAGTTGTAGTGAAAGGCATAAAGGACTGAATGCTGGCAGATGGAAGGGGATGGTCTGGTATCCATTATTTTGTGGAGCAGCTAACTTTCTGGGAGACTGCTGTGTTTTGACACTGAAAGAATGTAAACAGCATTGATTTCTGCAGTTATGGCTTCGATCCACAAACAATAAGCAAGCAAACAATAGAAAGACAGGCCCCAATAAATCAAAGACATTTTTGACAGGAATATTGTTACTACAAGCTGCTTTAAGTTCTGTGCTATCCAGGTTGAATGGAAAGGTTGAGAGTGAGCACCAGTTTAATACAAGCCAAATTAGAGCTGACAAATCCACAGCAACTTTTCCAAGACCTCATAGCTCAGATGCACAGTAAACCAATATTCATTATTTCAAACATGCTATATCGGTAATAATCACCAAATAATGACGAGGAACATATTTAAACCTAGTTATCCATATATCTATGCTTTCCCAGAACTATAAAGCATATCATTCATGTCAAAGGATCCCTATGCAGACTGAAGACTGAAGCTTCAATTACAAAAAAGCAAAGCAAGCCATCGGCTAAATCTCTAAACTGCTGGGCTGCTTTCGACAAAATCCTCTGCACTGGCATTAAATATAATAGCGCTTAAGGTGAAACTTCGGACATTCACAGAAAAGTCTTCACAAGCATTGGCCTCCTATTTTCCGTGGATAGGTTTTGACAACTCTAATCTAGGAAAAGTTTGACATCTCAGTCCACTGTCTGCTCACATGCCTTTACCAAAAGGAGACATTAATATTAAAACCAGACTTATGAGCCCTCCACAGCGCCTTTTCAATGTCCCTCCCTGTGGTGTTCGCAGCAGCTCTCAGCTGATTCAACATCATGAAAATGGGACAAAGGCAGACACAGCAAAACATGACAACACATGACATGCAATATAATCATTAGTTAAGAACCCATGCTTATTCTATAGAACGGGAGACTAGTAAATCAAACACGATCAACATGTCTCTGCTTTGTAATGTACTGTAAATATTAAAGCTAGTTTTAAAGAACATCAGATACCACAATAACTTCACCTAAAACTGCATAGTGATTTCTAATGATGTGTGAGACACACACACACACACACACACACACACACACACACACACACACACACACAGAGTCTGTTAAATCAACAAGGCCTATTTGAAAGGTACAAGTTTAAACTATAACAGGTACAATTGGTGAGGTTGTTTCTCACTCATGGGGGCTCTTCTCGTCAATCCAGCCTAAACGTCAAACTTCAAAGACGATCTTTCTACCAGTGTATCACCGTGTAACTGACAAGTAGTTGCCAGTAATTGGGCTGAGATCTAAATGAAAAAAGACAAAAGCCAACATTTCCATCTCCCTGTGAACTGCTCTGGCCTACTTTACACAAGTTGACATCTAAATAAAAGACTCCAGTGCCTAAGAAACACTTCAACTGCTCCATCAAGACAACAGTGGTTTCACAAGACAAGCAAGGGTGGGGGAAGTAAAAACAGCAGAAGCAGCTGTTTGCTTCATGTGCTCTTTTAGAGCAACACTTTTAACAGTGACTGTTGTCTTCTTAATAATCAACTTTACATTGGTTTTTGTTTCATGGAAAGTAGACTGCTAGAAACAGATGCGGCTCAGTGGTACAATATCTGGTTTCTTTAAAAAAAAAAAAAAAAAAAAAAAGTGTTGATTCAACGAAGTGATCATTCTGGAAGATTTTATCTGCTAATTTTGAATCATACTGTGTTTTAGTGCTGTTTATTTTTTTTTTCCAGCCCACCTAAAGAACAGAAAAGACTTTTTGTATAAGGCAGTACAGCATTAAAGAGCAGCACGAACTACAGCCTCCGCAGCGATCACACAGTTGAATCAACACCGCTCCAAAACAGGCTTATGTGTTACTAAACTATGCCCAAATGATTCACTTTGCCACAGGTCGACTCCAGTCAAGCTCTGGACACATCTGATGGACAGTTAGACCAAACAAAACATATCTAACCACAAGCAAAGGGTCAGAATACTGTTGTTAACGAGAGACATCCGTTTCTGATTTTGAATACATTTTCAAAAGTGTCTAAAACTCTGTCAATGTAATTAAATTGAACTCTAAAGCATAATAAAGCGTATAAAAAGTGAAGGGGTCTGAATATTGCCTGTTGCTACAGTAACTTCATGCCTTAAAATTATTTTCACTTTGGTGTGCGTAGTTAAAATCCAGAAAAACCCACAAAAACACCTGTCGATGTGTTTCTGTGCCGAGCTGTCACCCTCTGTACTCAGAACGGCTCCGCTCAACTCCTGCAGGGTTGCTAAGCAACAGTGCTATCAAATAAATGCCCTAAGGGCCAGATGTTGCTTTCCGGGCAGACAAAGATGAAAGCCTGCCAGAGAAACTACACTCACTGACCCGAGGTCACACATATGAGACAGTCTAGAAACAATCAGAAATAGACAAAGTTGTGGTGACAGTCTATGGTCAAAACTGTTTTTCCACACTGTCCAGAAACAGAGTTCATTACAACATCATGTTAACAGGAAGTTTTATTTACACAGAGGCATCGTTGAATTAAGATCATACAGTCCGGAAAAGAGACATCTAGCATCATATCACCGTCGGTCACATGTTTGGGTTATCATCTCTTCCTTCATCTCGCCTATGTGAACACTGCCCAATGATTACACAACGCTGTACATTCTTGGTGCCTGGTATCTACTGTGTTAGATCCCCCACGGAGCAGAGGGAGTCAGTCTCACTTTAACAGGCCAAAAGTTACACTATTGTACTGTTGGGAAATCACTTTATTAGACACGATGAATCTGTGCAGGATCTGATTGATGGAAATTCTTTCCTCATTTAGTGTACTTGATTACTCAACCTAAGATGTCGTTTATGCATAACAGAACAACTCTAAGGAAATTAACATAATTCACTTAGGATCTTTTATAAAATGCCTGCCCTCGGACTAACAAACAAAATGTGATTTCCTTTTCCCCCCACCTCCTGTTCAAGTAGAGAATATTCTGGCAACGGCAAGGACTAGATCCAAAAGGCACTCTTATAAAAATGCTTTCTCTCCAATCAGGACAAGTGGAGAAAGGGCAGATTGTACTCAAAGCTGAATGAGAAGAGAGAGAGAACAACAAACGAAAACCCGGGGTTCTCCAAAGATAAACACCAAAAGCTCTTGGGGGGGAGTGGTTAAAGGCTGGGTGGTGTGCACGCATGTGTGTTTCTGCATTTGTGTGTGTGTGTGGTGAGTGCACACGCGTGCAGGGCAAGTCAGGGGTGCACCCCCGAAGAAACATTTCTAAAATAGCAACCACAAACCAGACAGAATGTAAATCTGTACTTTGAAAAGAGTTGAAGAGAAAGAGCTTGGAAGGCTGTAGAAAAACAGGTATTCATTTCAGGCCATTTACAGTTCCAGGAGCATCGAAATGGGTCACTCACTCTAGCTCCACTCAGGCTGTTGAAATAGGACTCCAGGTTTTATTTTCTTGAGTAATGAATTACAGGTTTTTCCGCCGACTGAAGCTCAATTATATTACGGCTCCTGAAAGCTTCATCATGGCCAGGATGAAGGAATTCAAAGTGTAAGCAAAGTTGAATAGAATTGTTTAATTGTATCAGCATGTTTCTGTAAAATCTGTAAGAGAAAGAAAGTAAAGGAGCGAGAGAAGAAAGGTGGCAAGAGGTAACAGCAAAGTCCAGTAAATCGAACTCTGTAACTGATGCAACTAAATGAAGCTTTTCTGACGTCTGTTTAGTTTCCATATAGTTGGATGGATTCTATTAATGTTGCATGTACAGTGGGTTGTAAAATGCACTTTGAAATATTTATCAGTGTAGAAGAATGACTATAAGTGTTATTTTCTTAAGGCAGCATAGCATATTACTGTTAAAACCATGTATCTTCATATTTATAGACAATCTCAAAGATTAAACGTTTAGACGAAGGGGAGACCATTCAGCATGACATAAAACCAAGAATAATCGATACATCCTGAACAGCAGGCCAAGCCTACCCTTTCTATCAAACTGACAACTGCACAGTCTTGCTTTTCCACAGGTCAAAGTTCAATCACCCTGAACTCTGTGAGAGGTAAAAGAGGCAGTACCCATTCCAAAATACATCTGGAAGTGAACACATCTCTACTTTGTTGAAACAAATGGGAAGCATTATTTGACCTGACAGTGGCAACTACTGTTATTGTGGTCCACAAGTACAAAATGAGAGCAACTGCTGCTCTGGCACAGTCACAACTATAACACTAATTTTGCAGAGTCCAGTCACAATCTGTTTTAACCATCACAACATCTCCAAATGACATTTCATATGAGTAAGTGAAAAGAGTTTCACATCTAAAACATCTAAGACTGTTCTCTCTAGTGCTGGCTCTGTGTATTGTTTTCCACTCTTTACTGCATTTTTTCCAAAGGTAGTCTCTGTAAGGTTTCTCCAAGTTCCCTGCTTCTCTAACATCTCGTTAACTTTAGACTAGTCATATATAATGGTGTTACCTGACATGTAATGCTACACCTGAAAATTTAATTATTGCAATTTTGCTCCTAATATCAAAGATTGTGATCTATAATTATAAAATAACTGTGCAGCTCTATTATCAACTTTTCAGTTACATATGTGTTTATGGCAAGATACAAAACACAAACCTTCTGATGTTTAAGCCAAAGAACATTTTGCCTGGACTTGGTTAGATTAGAAGGTTGAGTAAGAATTGTGTTGTAGTGTAACAATAAAGACCCGGGAAAGTCCAAAGGCTCCATGGAGGATCTGATGAAGGCTGGAACAACAGAGCAGTGTTTGAATGCTCAAGAGGAAGCGAAGGAGGGGGAAGAACGAGAGAGAGAGACAAGAAAGCCTGAAGCACATTCCCCGTAAGACACTCACTTCCTGTCTGCGAGTCTTACTCAGCATCCCGACGGAAGAGGAGGATGAGACCCTCACACTTACTCCCATGACTACGTGGGTCTGGAAGCCAGAGTGTATAATTCAATAAATAATGAGAAAAATATAATAATCATTTTCACTTGAGGGCCAGTTTCACTTCTCAGAGGAAGTTTCCAGTGTCCTCCAAAACAATATATTCTTATTTTGTGCATAATCTGTGGCCAACAAATGAAAACATTTCAACAAAACTACTTCTAGGTTTAACATTTTCTACACAGATAGATGATATTAAGTGGAGAAGTGCACAATATCATATTGACAACATTATTGTTACATTCTGCAAACACCTGTGAAAACCTGGTACTTTCTCATTGCCATATGCAAACAGTTTCTACTGTGAGACAAAGCAACCTAATAATAGTCTGTGGTTTAGAGCAGGAAAACAAATTAGTTCAATGAAGAAAATGATTCACTTCACCTAATTGTAGGTTGTTGTTGCAGTTACACAGTAAACATGTTGTTACAATGTGCGCACACATTGGCCCACCGGGAGGCTACGCTCATTCACAAACACTACTAAAATCTCATCACTACTAGTTTACGTAGAGAAACCCACAACCAGAGTTCTTCAAGTTGACCCATTCACAGTACAATACATAACTAATGTATGCTTAATAAGCCGTGGAAAAATACTTGCACACACACTAAATTTGGATAATTGAGGTTGAAGCAAATGTTACCTCTTTCCCACACACTTGGGTCCGATCTTTTATTGTACTGATGAATATATATATATAAAAAAAAAAAAAAAAAAAAAAAAAAAAACAGGTACAAAAGTTCTCTTACACTGCTCCCTGTAGACGTAAAACAACTAAATCTTTCAAGCTTTTTATGCCTGCATTGAGGTCCCAAGCCATTCACTTGGGAGTTCTATTGTAGCCTGCCAGCAGTACAACAGTAAACCCAGATGGCTGTCAGGGTGAGATTTTGTTGTCACATTACACTCCATTTACTGATCTAAGCCCAGGAACCTACGTCACTGCAAGTGCCAGAGACAGTAAATTTGTAATTGCTAAGCAGTTAATAATTTCCATTTTCTCCTGATCAAACTGCCAGAAAAAAAAGTAAAACATGGCTGCCTTAAATAAAGGGAAGTTTAAGTATACATACTGTGATTTTGTTCAGTGTTTAGATACAATCTTTTCATAAGCACAGGGGCTTCAGGGTCATTTTTATTCATTTTATGCTGACTATGTCTCTCCACCAGTCTGTTGTGCCACTCTGATTCTTTTCCCATTCTTTCTGATGACAGCCAGGTTTAATATGACAAAAACATTTTCATATTTCTGATGAAAAGCCAATATAATTATGACCCTAGACTAGACAGCTATACTCAAAAAGAAGATTATTGTGGTCCACCTACTTTCAATCAACTACTGCATTTTACTCACTTAAAATGAAATGTGTGATCACAAATAAATCATTTAAATAAATTAGTAAAATATAATTAATTAAATTTATTAATGAATGTATACTGTAAGTTATTCCTAACCTCTTCACTATTTCATAAGGGGGAGATACATTTAATGGTCACTTTACTGGTATCCCCTCACAATCATTGTAATCCAACCGCTGTGCCATAAAGCCTGCTTTTATGATGCCTATAATGTTCTGTTTGACATCGTCATAGAGGTACTAATTCACTTATACTGTATGTTTGGCATAAAAAGCAACATTTTTAAGTACTACATTAAAATCATGCAGGAAATATAAAAGTTAGAATTCACGTTGCAACAACTTTTTAGACTATATGTCCTAAATTAGCACTGTATAGTGTGCACTCTACGTTAGTTGATTATTAGAAAATTAATCATTAACCATTTCAATAATAAATTCTTTGATAAAGTAACATTTTCACTAGTTTGTGGCTTTTTAAAAACAAGCAGTTAGTTAAGTCAATCCAAAAATAAATGTGAGATTAACTGATTATTGATTGTGAGACATTGCGTAGATTTGTGTATCTCTGAAATCTAATCTTATCTAGTTATCTAATATCATCTCTGATATTAAAATTTTCTGAACTGTGTGTTCATAAAGCATCTAATTGCAAATTAGTGTAGACATACTACCTGGAAAAAAAAAGCTGGGATAACAAGGTATGTTGTATGGGAAGTAATCGCAGCATGATTTGAATTGTCGTTGTTTGCAGAGGGCCAAGCACACTTAATTTTCCAGGAAAGAGAAGCCAGAGATATCGTCACAGACAATAAAACACTGAGTAAAAATATACTGGAGTTCCCATAAAATTATTCCATTATAGTCCAAACTCTGCCCTTCAGTACATGATGTACCACTTCAAAATCTACAGCTTATCCAATCAAAACATGGCCAGATGTTACAAAACTCTGACCCAACTGAATGAGACTAAAAGAGCTATTTATTAGGATTTGAATTTACACCTACAAAGCAAAAAAAGTGACTGTAGCTTTTTGCAGTTAGTGCAAAACTCAACAGATGCTATGATTGTAAGAGATAACCAAGCAAACATGTTGCAACCAGACATCCTGGATTCGTTCCGGAGGACAGAGATCATATGTTAAAATAGTTTCTCAGTTGAGACTGTAGTACTTAAACCCAAATCTACAACTGAGCAGAAAGACCAGGAGACGGTAGAGCGAGCAGTCGTTTCTATTCTGCATCCCAGCTGCGATGTCAGCATGAGCAATGTCAGCCATGATGTAATGCAGCAGCAACTGGGAAACAAGGTAGTGGCAGAGACACAAGACAAATCTATCCAACTACAAAGACCCAGTAAACAAAACAGTTTATACCGTATGTGACATGTACAGACAGACACATTTCGGCACGCTGCGTGACGTGGCACACGGTATGTCCAGGACACTCGGATTTAAGGCCGGCCTCTGGTTAAGTTGTTTTCCTGGAAGAGTTGGGGATGACATGGAGCTTTGAGGAATGTACTGTGGAGCGAGGCAGCAACCAGGACATTCTCAAGAGGAACTACATGTGTGCGTGTGTCTGTGTGTATAGGATAATGGATAAACTTACTTCATGGCCAGCTGCTGCCTGAGGATTTCTCAAAAATTAAAAGCACAACTTAATAACACTAATAAAGGGCTTTTACTGAGGCAAAAGTAATACAATTTAATGCTACACTTAATGTGGATACAAATGCTTGTTTATACAATATGAATATGACTGATAATATTCCTCTTTAGGTCCTGTTTGGCTTCTTCTCATCTCAGACTTCCTGTGAAACCGATCAACAATCCAGCCCACTTAGCTAATGCTATAATATTCCACAGTCGTGTGTTTTGAAATGTGTGATAAATGACCTCAACCTTCAGCTCTTGAGTTTTCAGGGATCTCTCAACAGAGACTGGCCTTGCCTCTTTTTATGAGTCTGCCATTGCTTGTTTAACTGTTATGTGTCACTTGCACGTCATTAAGAGGAGACATCACACACTGAATCAATGTCAGCATCAAAACAAATCATGCAGGAACATCACACACATAAAAAATTTTGTACAACAGGCAGAGTTCTTCTTGAAAGGTGTCTGGTAATAGGTTTTAAGCAGAAATGCGTGGCAGTCACGAATATTCATGTACCGTACTGTGCACTGTCTTTCTCTGCTTATCTGCTTTCAGTTACCTGTCTTTGTTAAAGCATCAGTTGTTTCCATATGCAGACAGTTTACCTGAAAAGCAAGTAAACTGTATGTTCTGGTGAATTTCAGTGAGTTCTGGTGAATTTAGTCTATAAACAAATGGCCAAGGGAGTCTGTGGAGCGACACCTGATGATCGTTGCAGGTTACAGCATCCCCAACCACAGCACAATGGGTACAACGGCAGCTAACTTATATATTTGACCTCTTCAACTGTCTGTTCATTTTGGTTTTAGGCAACATGCTTGCACATATGACTGTAAACATATGGAGCCAGAACAGGAGAGTTAAACTTTGGCACTGGAAAAATACCACTTGACACGGAAGATAAAATCGGAAAACACTGATGTTGAAGTATTTGTACTGGGCAAAAAAAAAAAAAAAAAAAAAAAAGGCATTTAAAAAAAATTACAACTTTTGCTTTTTTTTTTTTTTTTTTTTTTTGATTTACGATTTTTCAGTGACAAAGTTGTTTTCTGTTTCAATCTAATTTTTTCAGTAGATGTCAGTTTCAATGCCAACAATGCCAACGTTTTTTTCCAGTTTCAGATTTCGGCCAGTGTTTTGGCAGAGAAAAGGGCTCAGAGGGGCGGGGCTAAGAGATGTGGTTACTACATTTTCTGCATTTAATTTGCATATTAAAAAATGAACAGCACATGCCTATAGTCCACTCACTATGTTGTAGACATCGTCTAATTAGGAAATACAGTTTCTAGGAGCCAGAATGTTATTGTGGATATGTTCAATTACCATTCTGACTACTGAAAATACAAATCTAAGAGAAAATCTAAAGTGTAATTACAGATAATATTGTGTTTCCATAAAATGCTTTTCATAAATGACTCTCACGATGGTAGCATGACTTTTTTTTAGCCAGCATGAATTTAGCTGGAGCTCCGAAATCGCAAGCAAGTCTGTCTCTATCCCGTTTTTCCACACAGAACTGGGCTGGTATAAAGTTAGCTTTCAACTAACTTAAACGTATACTGGTTTTGGCAGACAGGTCTGCTGGAGCAAGTCTGCAGCCACATGAGCAGCAGGCCTGATGCGTAATCTCAATTTAGCTAGCTAACTACCCAGCTAAAACCTAGCATGGAGCTACATGCTAACTTTAGCACTTGCTCCAGCAGACCTCTGTTAAACCAGATTAAGATTGTCTAATTATTAAAATGTTCAATTCTGTGTTTTTTAGTACAAATTCCTTAATTCCAATGCTTTATCTTTGAGTTCGGATTTTGTTTTCAGAGCCAAGTGTCATTTGCTACAGTTTATTTTTCAGTGCCAAACTTTAATAGTCACTGTTGTGGCTCCATACACACTCAGCATCTTAAATGTCCGTTTACCGTGGTGACAATAAGTGGGAGCCCATGCTAACTAGTGCTACAGTTTGAAGCTACACGAAGTTGTAAATATTTACTCAAATTGTCATTTTATACATCAAAGAGGCGTCAGAAAGGCTTCGAGTGTGTTTAACGTGACAGCTTCTCTGGTCAACAATGAGATGAAACGTGGACAAAATGGAAGTTTAACATAAACTTTTCAGTGACCATACTTAAATATATCGCTAACTTTGTACCTCGTGTCATTTTTGTACCTAGTAACATGACTTCCAACTTCTTACGGTCCACTCGAAACCTCTCCTCAGTCCACTCCGGATCTGGCAGCGGATGGGGTCCGCTCAGATCCTCCTCTGATCCCGGGAGAGGAGAGTCGGTGCTCCGCTCGCTGTTGGAGCCCTGGTCCGACTGCTGCAAGTATCCGCTTAAAGCGTCGCACTGGGCAGCCATGGCGCTGCACAGCAACTTCTCCAGTGGCCACTGCGTTTTATTCAAAGTTAAGTTGACTGAAACAAAGCCTTGGAAGTCTGGAAACTTTTTTTTTTTTTTATCCGTCACTTCGCGGTGCTGTGCGTTATCATTGCTGCGCAGTTAAACCTTCCTCTGCGGTTCCTTCAAACCCCTCTGTCTTAACCCATGAGACAGATTTCTAAAAATAGAGGAGCACACTAATCCACTCGCTATAGGTTGTCTGCAGTTAACGGAGTTTCACAGTGCACACATCCCAATCAACTCCTTGGGAAAGTTTCACGTGTCATGCAAAAAAGCTAGACTCCTCCCAGAAACATTTTCTTTGAGCACATACCTCCCCCTGGGTTTCTGTGAACAGCTTTACACTTCAGTGAAAAACTCACTGGATTCAATTTGTGCTTTTTTTGTGACCCGTGAGTGAACAATTTTTATGTCTCCTTTATGAGAAACTGATGAGCCAATATAGGCAACTGGAGCAGACCTAATGATAGCTATTATGAGCTGAAAATTATATCACAAGTCCATGTAACACCCCAAGATTTGAAAATAAAGTGATCATTAAACACAAACGCAGGTTTGATTTGAGCAGAAATGAATGTTTCTCTGTATTTCAAAAAAAAAAAAAAAAAAAAAAAAAATCTGGCTGGCAGTTTATAATAACACCCCATGTAACCAGTTTATTGGTTTACAGAGGAAACACTACACATCCCAAGAGCCGGTAAAAGGAAGCAATACAGGAAATGGAAATCACAACAATCTGGCACAAGCCTATACAAAGTAAACCAGACTCTAAAAAGGTTTGTTTCTCAAAAAACTGAACAAATTAATCTGTTGGCAACTCCCCTATGTAGTCTTTCACTGATATTTAGACCTGCTATATATGGTATTATATCATCCAAAACAGGAAACAGCCAAGCCAGTGCTAATGATGTACTATCATCATCAACGTTACTTTTCTTACTTAAACTTGAATGAAGTGAATCTAAGAAACAGCTGTGTAAGACTTCAGATTATCCCATGTCCACAACCTTAATTTGACAACTGATGCTTTCGTAAACAATGCAAAGTAATCATATTTCTGCAGTGCAACATTTCCCTAAGTCCACGTTTCTCATGTGAAAATAAAAAAGTGGATTTCTGAATTTCTGAAACTGGAGTTTTAGCTTTGACAATCGAGCCTGAAATTGAATCCGTAAAATAAACCACAATTCATTGCTCTAGTTATCCAACATGTGCCACTTCAACATCCAGAATCATTGACATCTGTGCAACTACTAGGACAACACAAGCACACACTCAACCCAGTAGAAACGATTATAGAGTCAAGTTTAAGTTACATCACAATAAACAGTACGGACATTAAATGTGTATGTCTTTCGTTAATATCAGTAGGATGAGCATTTTGCATTGTGTCATAAACATCTCTAAAGGAGACAAGAGACACAATGTGTGTACACGAGCTTCACTGGCGATAATGATAGGTTTTCTATGGAGCATTTTCTATGGAGCATTCCTTTCATTGCTAAGGCAAGACACTATAATAGCCACTATTCACATAATTAACCAGTTAGCAAATGAGGCTAAATTAAATGCAACACAAACATGAATATTAAGTTAGCCAGGAGAGAAACTGGCTTGGGTACAAGGCCTGGGCAGTAAAAAGCAAAGGGTACCATCTAGTGGTCATGTGAAAAACAAAAGCCTCATAACTGTGTCTGTATAAATTACACTGAACTCAACATTTTATTGCGGAGCAAGGTAGTTAATTTCAAAACAAATGGTAATTCACTTTTTGATCAATGCTTTTAATGCAAAACAATGCAAAAGAAATTCAGTACAGTCTTGTACAATATAAATCTGGGAAATGCCATCTCACGACTGCTAATAACAATAGCAATTATTATCATTATAATAATAATGATTCTAATTTAAGGGGAAAAAACAGTAAAAACATTTACGTCAAATAAAGTCCAAAAGTGCTTCAAGAATTTAAAACACTAGAACTAGTGTGGATGAGCACTTGAAACAGAAACCGTATAGGATGCGTCCTTGTTGTTGTCAGTCCTTCACATTGCATACCTCTGAGTCCATTCTCTGGCTACTTTGTTGTACCTAAAAAGAAAATACGTACAGAATAGATTTCTAAAGAATAGCTAACTGTGTTAGGGATTTCCATGTGACAAATTCTTTGGTTTTCGTACTCACTTTTGTCTGTCTGATTTGTAGATGTGTGCAATGTCTGGGACTAGAGGATCATCTGGGTTCGGGTCACACAGCAAGGAACATATGGATAATAAAACTGAGGAAAAACAAAGAAAGACATCTTAGTTAATTCTCCATTAACCAATTTAAATACAAATGGTCAGGCTTTGATTTCAATTATACTATACAAAAGTTGTAATTTCACAATTCTGGCAGAGGTACACAACATCACTGCTTTGGTATGTTTGAGACAAGGCAACATCCCATTCTTTCATATTTCCTACGATATTATATTTTGGCCCTACTTCTTATGTTACTGTCAAATTACATTTAAAAAAATCTATCTCCTCATGACTTCAAAGTAAATCTTTGATATCAGTCAGCTATGAGTTGCTGAAGAAATTAGTTACCTTTTGACACAGTAAGTGCAGGTGACCACTGTGACCTCAAGATGTCCAGGCAGATGCTACCATTGCTGTTTATGTTTGGGTGATAGATTTTTGTTGTAAAGGCAACCTATGGAAATAACACACCAAGCAGAAATAGGTAAAATAATCTGTTTTTCAAAGTGGATTCTAAACTTTGTTAGGGTCTCTGTCAAAGGATATATTTCTAAAAATGACCACTGATTTCCTGATTAGAACTGCATCAAACAACTATTTTCTTTACTAATTAATTATTTGTTCAATAAATTGTAACAAAATACCTAAACAAGGTAATTCTAAAAAATAATGCACTTTTCAGCTGCAGTATCAAGCTATAAGATAAATAATCTTACCTTTGGTGGTTTAAAGGGATAGTCAGTGGGGAAATGGACTGATAAGAAGAATACTCCTCCATGATATGGACTGTCATTCTGAAACAGAGGGATACATTATTTTGAAGTTTTGCCTACAATTGCACCAATATGGTATAAAATGTTATTTACTGTGAGAGAACAACCCTACATTTATAAAATGATTTGTCATTCACTATTTAAGATTTCTCCTCTTTAAATTAAGACATTACAGCATATTCCCTATTGCCTTAGTAATGCCATAGGCTTCAGTCACACTACCCTGGGATAGAGTGTGCTAGTCTGTGCTGTAGATACATAATAGAAAGGACTGTAAAGTCAACATAAAACACTATTGTCTAGAGATCCAGAAGCAGCATGGCTTAGAAAAAAATCCAGGAAACTAATCCAGAAAAAGCTTACTGGTCCCGTGATGGTAGCTTGCCAGTGAAACACTAAAGGAAACAAAGATAAAGAAAATCTGTGTGAACATTATTTAGTCAAGGCTTCATACACACAAATGAATTACACTGAAGCACACTCCAGAGAGCACAACAATTTAACACAGCAGTGGCAGATTACAGGATCAAAACCTAAGTAATAAAATAATAAGAGGATCATAAAGATGTCATCAGGAATATATTCACACTTACTGTCTTCCCCTACAGGTCCAGCTGAACATGAAGCTGGAGGATCCCTCTGAAGGTCATTTAACTCCTGTAACAAACAACAGTTTAAGGCCACTGAGGAGCATTGCTTTTAGAAACTAAGGTTGGCCAACTACAAATGGAAACCTCGGAAAATGAAAATATGTTGAAGAGTAGCCAGAATCAGAAGTTAAAATGATTTCACGCTGCTGATTCACTGAGCCAACTTCAGCTTGCAGCCAAGTTAGCTAACTTAACTTATACTGCTTAAAAAGCTGCCGTCTGTGTAATGTCATCGCCATTGGTAGCAGTAAGACACTCGCTGGCAATTAAAGCAGTGCAGAGAATTAATTACTTCTATCAGTTACAGATCGTTCGTACAATAATTTCGATGTTAGACTAGCAAACATGCTAGTAGCTACATGACTGACATTACAGACATTTCCAAGTCGCTACAGCCATTTCTGTAAGGTTAACTATATCGTTACATTAAAAAATTACTGATATTCATACCTTCTGAATTCTTTTCAAAGCCATGGGAAATCTATCAGACAGGAAAAGAGAAGATACGCTGTTAACTTTGACAGCTGTCAGCTATAACTACGCTCACTTTAAGCCGACTCCCTGTTTGTTTTGAAAAACCGATTACTCCGTTTGTTTCCGCGTTTTTGTTCAGCAAAGAATGACCCGGTGCATTGTGGGATTTGGCGTTTTAAAATGTGCCACTTAAAGGGACCGTTCAACGTAATAGGTTATCTTATATATGCACTTACAAAGGTAAAACCTTTACTGTAAAACTAAACTTATTTGAACACATTTGTAAAAAAAAAAAAAAAAAAAAAGGGCCACATAAAATATATATGGGATAATGGGCTACATCGTAGGCCATCAAACATTTAGTGACAAATGTGTTAATTGTGAAAAAAACAAACAAACAAACAAAAACAATCACATAGTATACTGTCTGAGAAACTTAACCACCCCTCTTTTTGCAACTGTGAATTACACCAGACATTCTCCAAAGCTATTATATTTAAATTAAGACATCACAGGTAATCAATAGTCTATGACCCTAGACTGAATTAGTTGGATATATGCTTGTCTGGGGAACTCTATTAACTCAATTTACAGCATCAAAGACAATGGCATTCTGTTCTATGAGTGACCACCATTATGACTGATGTCTAACCTTTAAGGAACAGTAATGAGATATTGCTGGCTTAGCGCCACCCAGTTAAATACTGAAAAACATGACCTAAGACTGATTGGAGGAAAATGTTTTTCTTGTGTGTAATGGCTCTAACTATCTTTACAGGGGAACATTTTAAGACGTAGTGTTGATGGAAGAGGTGGATGACATACTGCTACTTAAAAACAAGAAGAGGCAAGGAAAGTTTTTGTTTGTTTGTTTTTTTGGTATTGGACCTTTCCATCATCCCAGGAAATAAACAGGAAATAAACATGCAGCAGAGAATATAATTAGTTTAAGAGAGGTTTACAATTAAGTCGTTGTGTTGAATAAGGTCAACCTTCTCTGTTATTTCCCAATAAACAGATGATAAGAAACCAAAAAGAATGCAAAGAAAAGATTAAATTAGGTTTGTATAATAACTTACGTTCACAAATTGTTTAGATAGGTAATAAGTAAACAATGACACAATTTCACAAAACTTTCTGTTAAATACATGTAAAGAATTGAATAAAATATCTTATTTTATGCAGGTAAACAAAAAAAAATCTGCTCCTATTCAATGAAATAATTGCTGTTTCTTTGGGATAAAAATTCTGCTAAAGTTTAGTAGAAAACAAACAGCTCGCTGACCTTGAAGGTTCATTGTAACTTTTTCTTGAGTGAAATAATAAAGCCGGATAAAATATTCAAGTAAAGCTTAAGTACCTCAGAGCTGTATGTACCAACCAATGTACTTGATGTTTTTACACTTTAGATAGTAATTTACCACCTTAAGTTCGATAGCAGCACTGTTATATAAATATAAATAATATTAAATCAAATCTGTGCTCTACTGTGTCCCCTTTTTCACTTTTGTTAAGATATTAATATACACCAAGTCTTTCCTATCTGGACCTAGCTCTCAGAGCTAGAATATCACTGCAGTGCAGTTTGAGCAAGATAAAATATCTGTATGTCTCCAAAACGGGTTGTAATTTATTCCTCACACGCGATTGGCCATAGATCGATGCGCGTTCACGGGGCTCCGAGGTGGCGCGCTCTTGCTTGTGAGCATCGTTTGGAGAAGAGGAGAGGTAGAGACAGAGAGCTGTATGTACCACACCAAGTCTTCGCCGAATGTCTGCCTCTTCATTATTCATTGCCAATGAATAATCCTCGCATTCCTATGTCTGCCAGTTGACATACTGAAGGCGAAGGACCACGCTTCCACCTCTGCAAGGATTCAGGAGTCCTATAGCGGGCTGTGTGTTTTTTCAGGTAAACCCCCCTTCTCCTCCGGTGACCGATGTCGCGGTGTTTGTGTATTTACGCGCTATTCGTGATTAAGAAGAGTGGACGACAACGGGCGCGGGCGTTGCGCGGTAGCTGTCCAAGGTGCTGAAACGTGCAGGGGCTGGTGGTAAGGGAAACACTATAGTAGAGCTAACGGCCTCATGTCAAGAGCAGGTTACATGACTTCGCTGTTCGCATGCTATAGGCGATGTAGTGTTGCAGACTAAACCTCCCAGGGTTGTCGAGTGGATGTCGTGAGGGGGAAGACACACTGATGAAGCTGTAACATGCATGTGATATTCGTTACATTGTACAGTCTTGCACGTTTTGACAATGGCTGCTCTTCCCGAATGGATGTATCTAAGCTGCACTGTAGTAGCCCACCTCCTCCAGGGACGGTGTGTTGTTTTACTGCATTTGCCGTTGACAGGGTCCGTGCCTTCACTTTACCTTCCCATTGCAATCTTAGGATGTACCTATAGTAGGTGCCATGTAGGACGTGAGAAGTGCTGCTGAATCCTCTCATGTCAACAAACAGGAAAAGGTTATCACTGTTTCAGACACTGATTTTGACTTGAGATCTGAGGAAAGAGTGATAGTAATCCTACACTGTAGCTGTCCCTGCTCTTCACGTTGAACTTTTGCCCCATTCATTGGGAATTCACATTGTACCAGTAGCCATATCTTGTGCAAAATGTAATGTATGTATAAAGTTTTCATTAAAAAATGTCCTTGTCGAGCCCTTGTGAAATGTGAAAATGTGTAGCAGAGTAGAAGCGGTGCACATCTGTTCCATGTGGAAACGTCAGATCTGTTGAAATGTGATCCAGACCAGAAGTTATGTAAATTGTTAGTGGAGGTGAAGCACATTCAGGTACCATTGTTCTTATAATGAACCCAAATACCCACTCTGTTCACAACAGGAGCACCTGACATTTCCTGTGGCAGATTTACTTACTGGATCATGGCACAGACCAACAGCGGTGGGCAGGGGACCAACGGGGTAGCGGATGAGTCCCCCAACATGATAGTGTACAGAAAGGTAAGGCAGCTGCTATTTTTAGTCTGCTTGCGCGCGCGTGTGTGTATGTGTGTTTCTGAGTGTGAGTCTCTCTGACAATGAGCTGTGCAATTGAAAATGCTAATATGAATCACAAGACGGTGTTCTTGTGACATGGTTGATTTAGGATTGTAATGCTTGATGAGAGCATGGAGAGAACATGCAGTTTTTTTTTCTCACAAAACATGCATAACATCAGTGTAGATTCACACACACACATACATACATATATAAACGCAGTGGGACACACTGACAAGCATGCACACATTTTCCAGTTAAACCATCAGTGTTTATTGCTAATATGTTGGAGGATGCCTCTTTAACTGACACCAAAAGGAAGCCAACAGCCTTTAAAGCATTGTTCATTACACTGCTAGTGGTGTATTTCTTTGCTGTTAAATCTGTTATTACATTAGTGAATTCGAGAAAGGGAGGGAAATGAAATGGCCAACTGCTGAGACACCTTAATCCAGTACTGCCCCAAACATCAACCAGATTAATGAAATAATTATCTGCAGGGAAGATAACATTTGCTTACTGTGAGGCTGGAGGTTCAATGATAGTTTCCTGTGGAAACATTAAGGGTGAAACTTTGCTATACAAGAACATGCCATCATAACTACTAAGATTTGGTTGCAATCTTTTCTTATCCCTGGACAAAAACAGCTAAATTTAATATTAACCTACAAATTAGCCACTTTGAAAATTGCTTTTGTTGCCATCAGTAGAGGACTCTGTTCCCAGGCTGCAATAATTTGGGAATTTGTGTGATCAGTTTCAATGTAAACCTGTTCCACCTTGCTGTATGTGTTATATTTTTTGCACAGAAAATCAATGCCTAATTCAGTTAAAGCACATATCATTATTCCATAATTAAGTATAGCTGGATTCCTAGCTCACAATGTCCTGTGAATTCATTAAACATGAAGTATCACACCAGAGCAACAGCAGCTGCATGTATGTGAATGTAACAGGCTGATGTGCAATAAAGTGTTTTATTTCACTCTCACATGCACCAATGAAGTGATCATTTTCTCATCTTACTTGTGGATGACTCAAGCATTGAGTGAATTTCTTCATTTCATTCTCTTCACCCCTCAGCGACTGCTCCCATTCCATCTGCGACAGCTCCTGCACACCAGGAAGAGGATACGCTTAGCATGATATCATAGATTGACGGTCTTTGATAGCACTCACAGTGTGTTAGGCAATATTACTGCCAGTGTGGGACAAGATTTGCTGGAAGTGTCGCTATGCTTGTAACAGAAAGGAGGGCTTACTATTTTCTAAGTCACATTTTTTAAAAATCTCCTTCCAAAGCAAGACAGCAGGATTGTAAACTAGATAGCTCATAAAGTAGGCAAAATATTGAGGCTAAAGGAGGTGGATATATGTGACGGGTTTTGTAAGTTTTATTATGCATTATTCATTTCATTTTAATATGAATCAGTGTCAAAGTATGCTGAGGCATGAAAACTAGTTGCATTCTGTATAAAAGCATTAAATATTGACTTGAGGTCTTTTTAACTATTCAGTTATATGCAGTCTTACTTTCTCTTGCTTTTTCAATCATACTAGGAAGGGTCTATAGACCCAATACAAGCACAATAAAGAAAAACATCCTTAGCCTGTGCATATATTTTGCAGTTTTACTTACAGCAACCCAAAAATTAAATTACATATTTTCATATTTTTTATTATTATCTTTCATTTGGGTGAATTTAGATTTAAGGAGTTGTTTGTTCTAAAATGTTTCATCAGATTAATATCTTAGTCATGGAAGTTTTGATACATCATTCCCTCCTTCACTTCTCAGCACTTGACCACGCATCACACACACAGCTTGGCTCTGTACACTGACTGACCCAGATAGACAGCAGCATGAAAGGACATGGTGAAGGCAACAAGGATGACACTGTGTTTCTGAAGTGTGTTTAACTCAAACTGCAATTGGAAGAGCCATGTCTGTAGAAGTGTGGAAACAGCCCGGACGAACAGGTGTCCCAAATGCTTTTCCGATAGAGATGACTTGGCAGAGGTGTTGCAACCCACACTGACTCAGATGAAATGAAAGTGGAAAACATGCTTTTATGTTCTGTCTTGCTGCTCAGATTTCTTGTAGAGCAATATGTGAAAACACTTGATTTTAAGCAACCAGATCTATTAAAGAGCTGACAATGTGCTAGTAGTGTATAGTAGTAGAAGGATTATGTAATATAAGCAGAGGGAGTTTTATGGTTGAGGACAGTAGATAGTGGTTTGATAGTCTTTCCACTGGGACCATAACTACATCCTTTCACTCTCAATCTTTCTTTCTCCCTGACCCAGCCACCCCTCCTTTCCTGTCATTAACGTCTAATGAAAATGGATGGGTGAGCTGAGGTGTTGACCTGATTGTTGTGGAGATGTGTGCAGCGATGTCTGTTTTTCTAAAGAATGCACACGCAAGCACTTATCCTGAATGTTTATATAGATGTATTGAAATGTAAAAGCACAGGCACACATCTACAAACACATACAACTGGCTTTGAGATCAACTGATTTACTGTCAACAGTTGCTGGTGACCCTGAAAACGTCATCACTCACTATATGAATCTGGTGACCTGTCCAATATGCAACCTGCCTCTCACTCAGTGCCAGTGGGAATCAGCTCCAACCGACCCCCCTTGATCCTCTAAAGGATAAGTGGGTGCAGCTAATGGATGTATGGGTGGATGGACTGAATACAAGGAAGACACTAACAAGTATGTAGTGTATCAAAACATGTCAAAGAATGCTGACTAAATAGATTCAGTGGACCAGGATATAAAAGGCTTGGTGATGTCTTACTGCTCAAACACTAACCACGTCAGGCCAATATCAAGTGTTCTGTATCCTTGCATAGTTTTTCGTGGCTGCTCACATGTGTTCACCATGAGTAATGCATGTGTGTATGCTGTATGTAGGGCAAATGTTACTAAAAGAAAGTCCTGAATTTTTTATGCAAGCCTAAAACAGCTCTGGCAAAGTTTATAGCCACTCCGCATGAGGAGGAAACATCTTCTCTCACCATCCACTGCATTCTGGGTGTTCACTATTATGTTAATGTCTGTATGTACGCTTGACACCAAAATATGAAGGAGAACATGCAAGCTCCCCACAGAAAGGTCTCAGGTTGAGCATGATTCAAACTCAGAACCTTCTTGGTGGACAAAACAGCATCAACCAGCCAAGTGAAAAAAATTCTTAAGATGAGTTCAAAGGCTGGAAACACAGTTAACAATGTGAAATACTGTCATTTACCAGACACCCACCTTTACAACCTTACCTACTGTTAGTGACCCATTTTCCCTTACAAATACGACAGTAATTTGGCACAGGTTTTATATGTCACAAGATAAAATGTGAGGTATTCCTTGTTTAAAAATGTTGTGTTGCTTCCTCCCACCACAGAAATTTGGCAAAACCTGTTAAACACTGTAAAAAATGCTCATCTTCACCAGTTGTTTGACAAAATTCCACTCACAAATTTACTTCTATGAAGATTTTACACAGGGAATAGAGTTTAGAGACAGAATTGAGTTTAACTTATTTAAATGAAAGATTCAATAATTTGCCTTACAACAGTGACAGAGTTTCCAGTAGTTTCTAGAGAAAAAATAATTTTATCCACACAAAATAACTAGTTAAGATTACATTTATTGCAGTATACTGTAACCACTGGAGTCTGTATTTTCCTCTGTGGTAGTATTTGACAGCTGATCCACCAGCCCACTCTTATTTACATCTGAGCTGTCGACGGACATACAGTAATTGTTCCTCCAGCAGCCAGTTTGGCCTCTGTCTCTGCGTAAAGCCATTAATCCTGTATCCCATTGTTTGGTTCTGCTCTGTTTTTTCCCTATTGAGCACATGCAAAATTCAATGACACTGTCATTGTTATCTTGAGTCGATATAGAAGAGTACTGTTTTACATTCTGGTGTTTACATAAATGTTGGTACTGTGCATCTCTGGATTAACAGTTCCCTGGTACAACTTACTCTTTACTGCAGATAACATAACTCATAGTGTGAGTTCTTACACATTTCACTGCTTTACAGCATGTAAACTAATTAACTGTAGGTATTATGACCAAATCATGTATGATGATAATTGAATATACAGCCTCAAGTATATCTACAGACACCTTTAGGTATTTAACTTGACAAAATGATTTATGTCATGTTTATAACTCTGACTTCATTTAGTTTAATAAACATGTTTCAATATTTATGTAGGAAATACCAACGAATCAACTGTGCATTTATGGGTCTTAGACTGCTCTCAGCCCAGAATGGCTAGTGCATATAACAGGAATTGCCCTCTGAGAATAATAATGGTCAATGGGAAAGTCAAAAAAATTATTATTTGTTTATGTGCCTTCCTTCTTAGAATGGTAGCATTCACTCTGTGCTTTCAGCTTTAGGGAACTCCATCCTTTTCACTTCTGAAAAGGGTGTTTCACCTTGAGATTTGAACCATTCCCTCTTAAGGTGACTCTAATGAAGTAATGAACAAACACAAATAACAAACAGTGCAAAGGTATTAGTGCATGCTATTGATTTGTCAATTGATTAAGTGGTTGTGTACAAGAGATCATTTTGCAGGAACAAGACTTTCACTCTCCTCTGCATCACTGCAACACACCAGTAATACAGTACTGTTTGATGATGCATAACTGCAGCCATTATTAATACAGATTCTTGTTTTAGACTACTGCAGAGATCTTGTCATTGGAGAGCATTTTCAATCCAAGCCTAATCTGCATCTGTTAAATCTCCTATATATCAGCCTGCACTGTTATCAATACAATTTCCCAACCATCCTACGTTGTTCATGAGTCATAAAGCAGCAGGAACTGAATACATTTTCAGCTTTTTCTCAGTTAAGTGCCAGATTGAAGGGTTCTCGTACTGCCTGTCTCCCTCAATCTGTAATCAGAAGATCAGTAAGACTGGGAGAAAGAGGGAAAGAGGGGGTTGAGGTGGGATGATCTATAATTGCCAGATCAGAGAGAAATCTTTGTGTGTGAAGTATGGCTCTTTGTATGTCAGCCTGCCAGCCAGGCAATTTCTTTTGCTGTGTATGAAAACATGCATGTTCTTTTTTACACACACAGTTGAGGGAAAGTGTGGGTGTTTGGCAGACACTGTTGGACAGAAAATTGCCATTTCTGGCTCTGTTTTAATTCATTTTGTCAGTATTTGCTGATGTTAAGACCGAAATGTCAATTAGAGGAGCTGGCATTAGTGACACGTGCTACAGTTGATAGTACTGTAGTTCTGGGTGCTAAGCGTACCCATGCAGCTGTGCTGCATCATGTCACAATTTAATGTATAAGTTTCCTAAATACCATAAAAGACTGGAGGTTTTCTTGAGAACACCAATTTAAGAATGTGTACAGTACAGTTTATATTGGTAGTTCATTCTCTTTAGCCCTATGTTTGGTGTTCAGAGACAATATGAATTGATGAGGAATTATCAGAGAAGAAGAAACAGACAGACAGAGTTTACTGTATATACAGCAGGTGGCACTCTCACAAGAAGTTAGAACTGTGACTACCTTTTATTACTCATTAGTACTCTGTTGTTAAAAGGTTAGCAAGATAAATATACTCATCTGTCTATTTACCATGAAGCTGGAGACAGAAAATTGTAAGCGGAGTTTAACAGTTAAAATCAGGATAAAAGGCTAGATCTGCTCTTTTCAAAGGTAATGAAATCTTCCTACAGCTGCATCTAAAGCTCATTAATTAACATGCTGTGCATACTTGTAAGGAATGAGAATTAATGTGACAATTAGTAAGCTGTATGTGTGTTATTTTGCATAACCTTAAATCATCATTGCTAGTTGATAGTTGATAGTTGCATAAGATAAAAAAAATTGTTTCATACATAAAATCAAAAATAATGTTATTTGATGTAGCCCAGCTTGTGATAGATGAAAATTTAATACTGGACTGGACTGGCACTGGGTGATGATTTGGGCTGCTCTGCAAAGACAGTGAAAAGATACTTAGGCCTGTCTTGCTCTAAGCTCTCCTCTCTGTATATGTCTGCTGGAGTCTTTAGTCTTGTCTGTTAGGGTTATATAAGGGCCTAAGGAAGCCTGGGCATTAAGATAGAGGCTGACTCAGGCTTTGGCTCTGTCTGGTCATTTAATTCCAGCTCAACATTTTGCAAAAGATTATAGGAGAACCCCAGACAGACTTATGAATGAATTTACTGGCATCTCTAGTGTGATGGACTTAATGAGATGCTCAGTTAGGGTTACAAAGAATAAGAGAAAATGAGAGGTAACATGTAGAGGGAAACAGAGTGACCGGTATATCTGAATTCTTTGCTAAATTTCTCTGTATTCATCACACGTTGGTTATGTGTCTATGCATCTGTCAAAAACATCTAAATCATCTGCCCTTATTCTCACCTTGTTTATATCTCCACCTGTGCTCTCCTGACTCTTTATCTCTACATACACTATCTACATCTCAAGTGTGTCCATGCAGCCTCTCCCTCTAATGCACTTCCCAGTTGTTTCTGCTGACGGTTTGTTCCTTCCTGCACACAGTCCATCTATGCTGTACAAATTTCCAGCCTGCTTGTTTCTGTGCATTGACGTGTTAAATTTTGTTTCTGTTTGTTGTAGAAAGTAGATATTCTGTCTGCTTCTTATTTTGCAATTTTGCAGTTTCAAATATTTTGTAACAATAAGCCTGTCTTAAATTAATTTTTATACAGGGGTCTAGGGCGTTCTTTCTTTTTTGTCTATTGTGGTGTCAGTCTGATAAGTCAAATGTAAACACTCGCAATTATTATCACATTATCAAGTGCATTTGCAATTGGGTTGTGAAGAATATTTTTTAACAAATAGACATCAGATCCATTATGTGAAACATGAACTATGACACCACTCCCTAATTGCAAAAAATTTAGTTCTGAAAATGTCAAAATGGGCTTCTCAAATCTGTGATTACATCCACTAAAACATTCTGCCAGAGGAAAATAAAATAATTGGAGGAATGTCTTTCTCCAAAACAATCAATGTATATTTCATAGCAAACCTCAAATAACTGCCAAAGCTAGAATCATATTTGCACATCAAGAGATTTCAAAAAGAAAAAAGAAATAAGAAATCTTGTTATCTTCTTGCCGAGTACTTCATGCATTACTGTAGTTTCTCTGTAGTGCATTTTGACAACTGAAGCAAGAATGTAGTCTTTCTGCAAAACATCTTTTCACTTTTCTGTCTCTGCCGCTGTCCGTCTGTCTCTGGTCTAGACTTGTGAAAACATATATCAGTCTAAGGACTTTTTTATCCCAGCTTCCCCTCACTGTCTATGTCTCACTCTGGTGTTCACACTTTGCCCTCTTCATTCCTTTCTCTTTTATTTCCCTCTCCCCCATCATTCACCTATGTCCTCTTTTGTTCAGGTTCAGATCTTTGATGTTTCTCATATACTGGCAATATCACACTAACTTTCACTCACCTGGACACACATGTGCACTCTCATTCTCTTTCCACCCCAATCCCTCTCTGCCTCCCCCAGTGTTTGGTTCCTAACCAGTGAAGCATCCATCCACCTCTGTCTGTCTGTCCCTTCCTCTCACATCCCTCGCCTCTCTTTGAAGTCATCAGAGGCCTAGCCAGAGCCCATGCCACTCCAGTCAGCTTTTATCCTCAAACAGAGAAAAAGAGAGGAATGTATTTAGATCCTGCTGCAGCACAGTCATCTCTCCTCCTGTGTGAAATGATTCACTCATGACTCATAGTTTTATTGGGAACTCTCTCTAAACAAACAACCATTGAATGTGGCATTTTCCATCCAAATTGACTGGAAATGTAACTGAGAGTGCTGGCCTGATTGTCCCCCTGCAGCTCTGTGCCTCTCTCAACAATGAGGAGTCATTCCCCCAGAAGTAATCATGTCTCAGTGATTAGCCTGCCATGACTGAGTGCCATCACGTAAATCCAATACCAGTGAAATAATAAAAGTCAAACAGCAATTGTTCCAAAGGGTACATTTTCATATGTTTCAGACATACATTTCCATTTGCCAAACAGACAGAGACACACCTTTGACTAAAACTGTTCTCATCTCATCACTGTGGCTCTGACGTACACACTCCCAGCTTGCAGGTTGTACTGCGCTGAGCGGCTTTCACCTGCAGCCTACTGAGGCTCACAGCTTCACACCATTAGTTCAGCTTAGGAAGCAGAGCCATACACAGTACAGCCTAGCCTATAAACCTCAGGCGCCATCTTGACTTGCTGTTTCTTTCTCGTTTTGTTCCTTTCTTTACAAAAATGCCGCATAATAAAGATTTCCAGCCCCAAACAAGATGTGAGCAGCTGTGGTGTAAATAACTTCACTATAGAGATGTGTCCTTATAAAAGACTAATACTTGGACAAAATAGCCCAATAATGTCATTATAATGGCAAATTTTAACTTAGTATATGTATAGGTTTATGCACGAATTCTAATATTTATATAGTTAAATTTATGTGGTTTTATATTATATTTAAATACAGGGAGGTAGGAAATTGTTTTTAATTTGAAATGTGGGCTTTAACTTAGCTTGTTGGTTATGTAATCAGAAAAACATACACTAAACAGCCTATATTAGTTTCATCTATTTTAATATTTGGAGGTGTAAAAAATGATGTCAGCTGTAAAATATGAGGAGGTAAATTGGGATCTAGGTTAAGGAAAGCCAGCCTCATTAAATGAATTCAGTCTGTTTATCTAATCTAACCAACTATGTAAACAAGATGATTAATCACAGTTATTCTAATATAGCTGGCAATGGAAATTCATATTAATATAGACTTTTCTTGAAAGTACATGTGGTTGTAATGAGAGCTGATTTTAGCCATGTTAACAATGTCAATTTATGGATGGAAATGTCAGTCTGTTGATTGGTGTACCACTTTAATCCAGACTGAAATAGCTCAATTACTATTGGCCTAATTGCCAAATTTTGAACAGGCATTTGTGTTCCCAGAGAGTGGATTATAATCACTTTGTAGTCAATGAGACATGTTTATAATCTTTTTAATACTTTGATTTATGCCTCCAAAACTAATGTCATTCCCAGCAGCCTCAGTTGTATTACTATGTTTAATGCCAGTAGCAAATTATGACATGCTAGTTACTAAACTAAGACAGCATATACCTGCTAACATTTAGCTCAAAGCAGCGCTGTTCTATGCAGCCTCATGTACCTGCTAACATGAGTGTAAGTTTACTTTTAAAACTATACAGGTGCTATACAGGCTATTACAGTCATAATACAGCTTATATGTAAAACAAAACCAACCCCAAAAATGTTCCACACATCAAAACTTCTTATCTTTGCAACCATTGTTTTATTCATCTTGGCTCTCGAGACACTGACTCCTAGTCATAGTGTCTTATCTGCTAATTGAGAGATGACATTCCTGAGGATAATGCTGTCTAGAATGGTTGTGCTTTCTCCTGCCCTCTATTTTGTTTCTGCTGTGGTGGCTGGTGGCTGTTTTGTTGGCATCCCCATGACAACCACATCAGCAGTCTGTCAAAGGCTATTATCTCAAACACTTCAACGTGTCCAGCACAAGTTAACTAGCCAAGTGACAGAACATGAGCACGTATATGTGTGTGCATGTGTGTATTGCTGTAGTTCTGTGCTGGTCGCTGGTCCATGAGTATGAGTGCACTGACTACATCACTGCAGCAAAGTTATAATAAAAACCAAAAAGAGTTTTTACAAATTTTTTTGCTGTTTTATTTTTTTCTGAGCACATTGTCTACCACTGATAAGTAGAACATATTGTATCTCAGGTTCTCTATATCTTCTTAGCTCAGCCTGTAAATCAGTGACTGGACATTAATGTTTCCCAGCAAACCCCAAACACAGATCTTGGGGACTTTTATATTGGGAGCACATCTCTTTTTTTCTGGCTATAGGGTAAATAGTGAAAAAAGACAAATTAAATAGGAAATGTTGGGAAGGGTCTTTCTTCTGTCTGCAATCGACTGATTTGATTTGTTGATATTAGCTTCTATTGCCTGTGATGTCGAGCAAGAGCTCTGTGGTAATGGAAAAGCTGCCGTTGAAGCCAGTGAGAGACGACAAGTCAGGGTAAGGATAAATATGCATGATTTGCTATTAATGAAAATACAGTCCATAAACTGCAGTTTATTTTTTCCAGCAGCCAAATTTACAATACTCCAATCCTCAAAATTGTATAGGACAACTTGACAACATTGTGACTCTTGCTAATTATGACATGCAATAATGTACATCCAACTTTAGCAATGATCTAATTTTTAAATTTTTCCCTTTTTAATTTAATGAGGTACAGTAGCTTTCAGTGTGCCTGTCTGAAGCATCACTATATTAGTGGTTTCTACCTGATGATAGTCTGAATCATGTGATGAGCGCCTGTAATTTTGGAAGGTTCAACGAAGCCTATCGTCCATCATCTTCACTGCTCTGTAGTTCAACTGTCACTTGCGTCAAACAGTCTGCCCTTATCACTTTATTGTCTATCCTGACTGTTATGTCCTCTGAAGTGTGCGTGTGTGCGTGTCATGTCCTTGTCTTGTCTCTGTTCTGCAGACTAGCGAAGGCAGAAGAATGTCAGTCTGCCAGTATCCAGCTGCTTCTCACTTATTGGTATTCGGGGCACACCAAGCCATCCAGAGTGTCTGTTGCACGTGCCAAGGAGGAATGTGGGAATTGAGGGGATAGAGAGAGGAGGAGGAGAGGCGTGAGGCCCCCTCTCTCTCATGTTATCTGGACCTAAAAATAGACAGCATCCTCCCTTCTTTTCTATTCCCAGTGCATTTCTGTTTCCATACTCAGCCACCCCCCTGTTTCTTCCTCCCTGTTTTCCTCTTGTCCTTTTCCTTTTCCTCCTTGTCTCTCTGTTTGGTCTAAGTAAACATGCTCGCTGGTGCCCAATGATTACACTGCCCAAGTGTAATGACAGAAAGTTTGAACACTAACAGGCTTGCCCTGATGGCGGATTAACTATAGGGATGATTTATTAAACTGCAATTTAATAAATATATTATAAATATAATGAATGCTATCAAAATTGCACGTAGTATCAACAATTGTTGGTTGCTAATCATGATTTGAAACTAATACCACAACATGATCTTTTAAAACCAGTCTTTTATTATTGTTTTTTTTAATCTTAAACTAGTCGATGTAGTTGTCTGTGCATGGCTGATCAGTCAAATGGGTTTGGTTTAGCTGCACATCTATACTCCTCTCTGGAAACATTAACAATTAGATAAATTGTCATGTTAATTTTTGGAAAAGGTTTGCACAATACATTTGAAAATAATGCAGCTTTCATCTTATTTTATCAACTAATTTATGACAGCACACTGTTTAAATGATGAAATCCTGGTAGGTGGGCAGGAGGGATATTGGCTTTCAGTGGATTATGTTCTAGCACATGGCCAACCTTGGCTTAGTCATCGCGCCCACTGCCCGCCCACCAAGAGGATGAGAGTGAGAGAGTGAGATTGAGAGAGAGAGAGAGAGAGACAGAGAGACCTCGCCCTGGGAACACAATCCCACCACTAACCAGGAGCAAGAGATCATAGTAGATTTAGAAATAGGAGATCAGTGTCTAGAAGACAGAGACAGCCGAAGGTAGACAGAGAAGTGAAGTGAAGGTTTTGCCTCAGGAGTACTATACCAACATGAACCAGAAACTGATATTGTATTGTATACAGCAATGTGTTTATTTCAAACACCAGTGAGTCCGTGTAAGCATGCCTTACAGGTCACCTGTATCAAAGTCTCACCATTGAACCAACTGCTCTGTCAGCATACTATCAAAAACACTATGCTTATTACTATTGTACTGCTAGAATTACGAGTGGTGCTGCAACTATGGCATATTCACATTATTGTGGAAGAACTGCTTTTATGTGCACAAGTCTGTGGTGCACCAAGCAGAGTGGGGGTGCACTGAAAGTTCAAATTTGTTGAACCGTGATCCCTGCTGCGCTGACCTTTGTGGCCACAGCCAATCACTTGTGACCACTTACCGAACTGAAAGATGGACAGAAAACTAATTAGCTTACTTGTGTTCCTGAAATTTCAGAACTGCACAATAAAAACCTGATCACACAAAAGTAATCGACCTATTCATTTGAAATATCAGAATGCAGATGCTACTGCCAGGTTTGCTATAAAAAGACTGTTACGTCTCTGAAACATGGTGATCTACTGTTAGTATCATTAGCACTGTAGCTAAGGTGGTTATATTATAAAATAAAGCGTCATTAATTGATTTTGCAAAACAAGTTGTAAACACATAACTGACATTATTATAAAGCTGTTATGATGAACGTGTGAGCAAACAGTTCCCTGGTTTCACATCAAGCTGACAAAGTACCTTTGGTGTTGTGTTTTTCCCACCCAACAAATAAGGTAAATATTTGGCAGCTAACTTTTTCATTGAAAACAGCTGCCTGCTACAGCTGGACATTAATTTAATAGGACTGATGAGAGTGAACCAAAACAGTAACACTGCAGATGGGAAAACCAAAACAATGAGCTGAAAAATGCTAAAATGCTTTGTAGGATAGGGGCCTTGCCAAGTTGGGTGAATAAATAATATGTTCATTTACTATTTACTGTCAGATAGATACGGTCTGTGGCACTTCAGTTGTAAGACAGTAAACGAGTCTGTTCCTCGTGGATCACAGAGGATTGAAAAACACATCCAAAAAGGCACCAACTGTTTCTATTAAATATAAAAACGACAGAGAAGAAACTGAAACTTTCTGTTCAGAGCTACAGTATGCCAGGCCAGGTCAGAAGGTCAGAAGAAGAAATTCTGAAACGTCTGATGTTTAGCTCAAAGGTTTGGGACATGCTGTAAGAGTCTACTACTATTTTACGATGAAAAAAAATCATCTATCTATCATGATACTCTAAAATGTGCTGCTGTTTTATAAAATACAAGGTGGCAGAAACCTACTGGCTGGCAAATCTGGAACAACGGCATTAACCATAGCAATGTCAAATGAGGATAAATACTAGTGTTTTTCCAGGGAGGGGGCATATAGCTGGCTGGCTACCTCTCATCCATGATTCAACGCTTGTCTCTTTTTCTCTTGTAGAGGGTTTTCCCTTTGGGAGGGAGATGTTGAGGAGTCAGGGGAAATATTCAACATCCTTCTGCAGTCGTACACCAGGGACGATGATTCTCTAGGGACCAGAGGAGGAAGGAGGCTGTGTGTTCTAAAAAACTGTAGAAGTTGATGAAAATACTGTAATGCCAGTATCTGTTGGCAAGCATCTGGAAAGCATTTGAGATGAAATGGTAATAATGCCATCTGTCTGTCAAACCAGATGATAATACTACAACAGCTGCTTGCTGTAGTGCAAAGGAATGTTTTACCAATCAGTTTAGATGATGTGACTTCAAGCATGGAAAGAATATAGAAAATGATGCACTACCACATCGAAGTGTTAAAAAAGATGGGCAATTGTTAGCAAAAAAAAAAACCAACTAAATAAACATCAAGACAATCAGATAGAACAATCTAAAAAAATCCAGTATTGTTAGTCTGCCAAAATCATGCAGATTTTCACTTTGCTTAATATAATCTGGCAAAACAGTGGGTAAATTAGCTTGAGACAGGCATCAAAAGCGCTGTACAATAGATGACCAACAGCTCTCTTTCACTCCAACATCAATGTGAACCTTTTCTACACCTGATCACTAGCACTCGCTCTGTGACTGACTGCGTTTAATTCTCAACCTGAAAATATGTAGACATCATGTAGCTCATTTTACATATTCAGCACCACATTTAAATATTTGTTTGTGAGGTTAGAGAGTTAGGAATGATGGCTGTTAGCTCTGGAGTGTTTTAGTTGAAATCCGTCAGCAAAAGCTGAGCGATGTAGCTCAGTATGATATTACAAGATGGTGACTTCTCTGACATCTGTATTCTGTTAATTCTTTAATCTTAAAAGTAATACATGCTACTGCAGGATAACAGTAGGAGAGATTAGCTGTAGGTCTGAGACTACAGCTGTCAGCGTGCTCAAAACAAACCAGGTCATACCGTGTGTCATCCAACCATGCCTGAAGACAAACATGCTATATAGCTGTTTTGAGCGACCACACTCAGAGGCCTGCTGAAAAACTGGCTGTCAGAGAGAGGGGCGAGATGCAAGTGAATCATACACACTGAGGATAACCATTCCAGACATCATTCCGTGATCATATTTAGAGTGTACAATGCTCGACTGTACTCACAAAGATGTAATTGTACAAATAAAGAAAGAAGAGAACTTGAAGGAGAAGTTCACACCCTGTGAACCTTGTCCTCTGTCGTTCAAAGACATTTATGCTGATCTACAGGTGGTAGTAACATCCTAAGATATTGTGTAATGCACCTGGAAAGGCAGGGAAGTGGCCAGTGCTACATTTAAAATCCTTTTCAAATGTTCTTTTCAAAGGTTTTATAAGGAAGGAAATACATTAAACATATTTGTTACGTCAATGTCTTTTCTTGATTAACATTGAATACAGGCATAACAATCGTTTCCTTACAAAAAAGCTCCACAGGGCATTTTGACATCACGGCACAATTAAGAATTTGGTTTGACCCAAGCTGATTTTATTTAATTCACTGGTTCATTTAAAGTATTACTCACATTATTATCCTGTCAGACAAACTGTGGCCTGCAAATAGTTCTAACAACAAAAAGATGCTATATTTAAGCACACAAAAAACCACAGCATGCCACTAATGTAACCTTAAGTCAGTAACACCACATGAAAAATCAAAGATGTACTTGTTTGCTTGTAAACATCAGTTCCACTTTCATCCATTAGCGAATCAGACCAAATCAGATTAAGCTATTAAAACGCATTCTGTCACACCTTGAAGAGCATTTCAAAACTGAGGAGGCATCATGTTTGACAACATCTATTTGTAATCATCCAAATAAACCAAACACTGTAGTAAGAAAGCCATCTGTCCTTCACTGTCCATCCGAGCTCGCTTATGACAAATTTGCTGCTGCATGCAAGAGAGTGTTTTACACTGGCACTGTGTTTTTCTTATCACACTCCTCTATTATGGAAATAATGTAATGGACAAAGTAGTACAACACCAACTGGTACATTGTGAAACACATTAATGATATTAGGTGTGAGGAGAGAGGAGGCATTGAGGGGGAATATCTAAAAAATTCATAGATCTTTGAAGTTTGCTGGCACAGAGAAAGATGTGCACTGCAGATGGCAGAGAAATCTTGTACCTCCTCAGATTTCTTCATGCTGTACCTTCTAGGATGTGATGTTATAACAAATGACTTACAATGAAGAATAAAAATGACAGAAGAAACAAGCGGGCAGTGTGAGAGAGCATCCTGAAGTGTAAAACAGTGAAGAGCCATTCTAAGAAACAGATGCTCATATTTGACTGATGGCTCAATGGAGCTTGATTGTGTACACAGAGACAGAACTGTATTGATGAATACAGCTGAAGGCACGGCTTATCAAGTGCAAAACTGCAGATGTTGTTAAATGGCTAATCACTGGGTTGCAGAATCTACATCACAGTATATAGAAATAAACCTTCAGTTTGGATGGACTAGTACCAGCCTGGACATCTGTTCCTCATATTCTTTGATCCTGCCCAGGCTGTTGTCCATTTGCCTTCTAAGATCAGTATACAGTACCAATGAGAATTGAAGAGAAAAGTGGGAAACAGACAAAGAAAATGCTAAATAAGCAGAAATATTTATGAAGGACGAAAGACGGGACCAGGAAAGAGAAATTCATTTAAAATAGGATGGATCATGAATCACGATGAGATTAAATGTGAGCAAAGCAAACAGAGCATGACCATCTGTTGCCAAGGCTAAGGCTAAGAGAAGTTTTTTTTTGGGGGGGCTCTTTTCTTTTCTCATTATATATTAGACTTTTTTCCACTATATAACCCTGAATGGTTGATACCTAACACCCTCCAGACACTCTGGGCTGTTGGTAATATGTAGTGCTAAGCAAACTAAACTACAAAGCAACTGATTGACAACAGCCCACTATTTTGAGAATTTATTAGTCATGTCAAATAATTCTTTTTGAATCTAAAATTTTATCTACTGTGTTTTTTGTATTATATTAGAACATAATCAACAGATCAGTCTTTACTAAAAGTAACTGTTAGATGAATCTATCTTAGAATAATCAGCCTGGACACTACAAGACAAAAAACATATCCAACTTCTTAAATATTACATATATACAATTATATTCATAGTGTTGTGATAATGAAAACAACAAAAATACTGGAATAATATACAATTATATATCATTACAAAACATAAATTAACACCTAATTGGAATATAAACCATATGTAATGGTAACAAAAGAAAAAGAAATCATAAAAATGCCAGTCCTTTTTTTCCCATCCCTCATAGTCAACATCTATCTTTGTCTTTCTCTGCATCCTTTACACCGTCTGTCCCCTCCATGCTACCCCCACAACCACCTTCTTTCTTTCTGTGTTATGAATGAGCGATGGCGAGCCGCCAAAGATGTCCTTGTGATAGTGGTCGCAGACTGTGTTGCTGTGGTAACTCTGAAGCGTACGGTAACCTCGGAGAGACTTAGGATTCATGACAGCTATTCAACAACCTTGTCACTGTGAGCTCAACAACATACCCCACGTATCTGCAGGATAATTTTATTTTGAATGCCCAAGTGGTGCAGTGTGCACAGGTGCAGGGTGAAGTGACTAACTATTTAGCTGCCAACGTGACAACACTTTGCTAATGTTTGTGAACAGTAGCCAGTTAGTGGAGCTAATATGCTTCATTTGACACTTCACAGTCACAGAGGGGCAAGTGTGTTCTGGCACAAAAATGCTGATATTTAAGTGTTGTAGTTAGGTGTTCAATTTTACAGTGGATATTTAAATTAAAGACCGACAGTTCCAACTTAACTTTAAGCAGAATACTGATTTTCTATTTGAATTTTGTTGTCAAAACATTTGTGTAAGTTTCATCTCTGTAGGTTATGTTAAATATTCACAAGACTTATAAAGTAATAACTTAATGACTTCCCTTAACATTATATAACATTATAACATTAGCACAGTTCATTGTAAATATATCTATTGTGATAACTAGGTTATTTTTATTGACCATTAGCTTTATTGTGGCCTGAATCATTTTGAGTATATATTAAATGTGCAACCTTTCAGTGATACTCAGGTCATATTTATATGAAGTTATAGAGGATTATAAAAAATATTCTACTCCAGCAAAGCGTACGGGTTGATACCACATCCACATTTTGTTTGGTAGTAAGTGAGTGGCTGACCTCTATATTCCTGAGCAGGGGCTAGAAAAAGAACATTTATCATTCACTTGTTTCTTCATGTTTAATGTCTCTGTGAGCCGAGCTAGAAAGTCCCTCAGTCACAGATAAACACCAGGCTGTCTTCAGAGATCTTATATAAGAAGTCATAATCTAATTAAAGCTGTTTGAAAAAGGTGTTTGAGTTCATCAAGCGCTGAAATTTTACTTGCTCACCTAAATCTAGGTCAACACTGAAGAGGAACAGCATCCTTTGAATATGTCACCTCTGTATACTGATACACAAGGCAAATGCTAGACAGAAGAGAGTAATAACAGGCAAAATTATATAAATCATCTTGTGTAACTGTTTAAAAATGCACTGAATTCTCTGAGAAATTAATAACAATATGCTTTTCCTGTAACGTGTCCTGCTTTTATTCCCCAAAGTATGGCATGAAGAACATTTTGTTTTTGATTTGGTCCACATGCAAATGCATCAGCCTAAGTGATGCGTGCTTTATTTGTGGTGGCATGATCTTTTACTGTGCTTTAATAATGCTGTGCACAGACCTTTGAGTGCTTTTGTTGTCACAGTATTGATCCTATTAAAAATGACTGACTTTGGCTCTCATACGCATCTTGTATTTCTGTGTAAACCACTGCTGATTTTTGAGGGTAAACAAAATGTAAATTATTGTCTCTGAGCCTCAACCACAGGTTCTGCCTCATTCATAGAGCCAAGAACTGCAGTTCAGAAGGAAATGAGATCAACCAACAGCAAAGACTGTTTTATCTAGTACAGCTGTCATGCTGAATAGCCACAGGTTTTATTCAGACTGCTTTCAAACTGCCTTAGGGAGCTAGACTTGAGCTGGGTTGCTCACCTATTTTGATGTTGCACTTTTTAAAATATAATAATCCCCCCATTCTGGGTTCATAAGCTTTCATAACACATATCTGTGTGCGTGTGCAGCTCTGAACTCTGTCAGAGTGCATGAATGCTCTGCTTGCAATGTGGCTGATAATTGCTGTGTGTTCTGTGTCAAGTAATAATGTTAATATCTGTGCTGGCTCTGTATGTGTGTGTGTGTGTGTGTGTGTGTGTGTGTGTGTGTGTGTGTGTGTGTGTGTGTGTGTGTGTGTGTGTGTGTGGATGCACGTGTTCCTCCGTGTAAGTGTTGCAGAGTTGGGAGGAGGAGCTCTTCTCGTGTAGACACACTTGTCCTCAGATAACACTATCAAGGTAATACCATTCTCCCTGCACATCTGATGCAGGAACATTCACTCATAACAGCACAGGCAACACAACTGAGAGAGGTGGGGCAAGGAAGCTGGAGGGGAAGGAGAAGGAGAATAGCAGGGCTTTTAATTTCCTCAGTAGCACTGTCAATGTGGTTTCTACATCTGTACAGACAGACAAAAACTGGAATGAAGTCTAGATGAGTGTCCACTTTAATAACAAGACAAGCAGTATTTGGAAGGAAGACCAAATGTAAATATATTTTAGAAATTGTATTTGAGGTTAGAGTCACCATTTTAGTATCTCAAAAGAATCATGAGTAGTGGGCATCATGGCGTTTCTTTCTTTATTAAAATGTATGTTGATAGGTAATTCGCTCTCTAATAAACACTGGTCCGTCTTAAAGGATTTAAATCTTGTTTTAGGTAGAGATGTTCTAATTAAGGCTGTTTGAAAAATAACTAAGTTCACTGAGTATTGTGGATGTCTTTCCATCATTTAAATCTACGTCAGCACTGGGGGCATTGTTGAGGAAGGAAACAATGTTCATGCAACCTGTAGGTTGTGCGGCACAATCAACAAATGTAGCAGCTCACTTCAGATGTCAAGGCCATTTGCTGCCATTTTCAGCCATGTTTCTTTAGGCAGTGTGTTAACCTGCCTCAGTTAGCCCACAATCATGACTCAACCCATATACACATCACAGTCATTGAAACCCAAGTAACAAAAAGCTCTCAGAAACAGCTCTGTAGGTATGATTATATTTTTTTTACAGTTACAAGAAACATGCTGGGAAATATCCCACTCACATGGTACACGCTTAAAAACCCAGATCTATGTGGATGTAATGACAATTTTTTTGCAATTATTTTTTTTGCTTTTCCTATCACTAAAATTATGAATCCACTTCTTAGTATCATTACGAAATCAGTAAAGCAACCTCTTCTCCCAATCACTTTTAAGGTCACTTCAGAGTGAATTATGGTGCTGGCCATACAGCAAAATTGCAGACACTCCCTACTAAAAACCCCTCACCTTCCTGACGTGCTTAATATAGAACCTTTGTAATACCTGAAGCATTTATCAGCTTGCTTTTCTTAGATTCAGCGCGTCAAATAAGTGGACTTATGGTGCACTTAACAATGGCTAAAAAGAAATCTAAGAGGCCAGCATTGATTTACAACCGCAGTTTGAAATGTTTTTTGCTCCAAATGGTGCTTTAGAACATTCTGATTGCACCCTGAGTGCCCCCAGTGATAGTCTTTGAAGTGCCTAGAGCCGTGCGCTGAAGCTCAGTATGTGCTTATATCCGGAGCTTTTGTTAGTCACTTCATATGTACTGAGTCCTGTGCCATCATTATTCAATGATTCACACTGTGCAGCCAAAACACTCACTCTTATCTGTTAAGAGGCTGCAGAGACGCAGTCAGACAGCTCTGGGTGGGTGGATGGGAGGGGGACAGAGATAGGAAAAAAAAGAGATTTTCGCTCTCATCTCCTTCATTCTTGTGGGAAACGACTTCCCTCTCTTCCTCACAACATGAAGCCACAGAGCATCCCGACTTCAAGAGCTTCAGATCCTGAATATTCACGCTGGTGGCATTTTACCATGTGTAGGCGGTGAAGGTTTGCAGAGATAGAGGAGAGTGTGTGAAGTATTGATCACTGCTGCTGTTGTCCTTGTTTGCTCTGTGTCTCACAGTGCCAACTAACTCTCAGAGAAAGACAGTGACACAGATACAGAGCGAAGGTTGGCATTATAAGGCACGCTTGTTCAAAAGGGATGAGCTGAACACAATTAGAATTAATTTAAAAAGATATGGTTACAAAAACTAAAGGAATGATGCACGCAACACATAAAAAGAGAATGCAAATACTATCAGTTTTAGGTGCTAAACTTTTGCAAGCAGGATTTTTAGAATTTTACTATATCATTGCTGAGTTTTTACAGACATTAAACACATCACCACAGCATTATGCTTCACGAACAGTGCAGCTGGTGGAGACATTGCTATGTCACCGGTGTGACACTGATATGAGCAGGGGCTCATCTCAAACAATCCAAACATGACTACCTTCAAAACAGAACGAGAAGTTTAAGGAGACTAGCCAGAAGGAGTTAGGGCAGATTTTTCCTGAAATATTCTGGTCTGTGTCTGAGAGATGGGACTTATTTTACAAAGTTTAACTTTATATTGGTATAAATGAATACCTGATTCACATGGGTTATCTCTAATGGAAACATTATGAAGATTTACTGGCCTGTGTCAAGCAGCACATACAAGATAAAGAAATGAACACAACAGAGGAATTTTCTGAAAATATAGAGTCAGAATCACCTTTTGCAGATGATGTGGTTCTGTTGTTTCATTAGACTTTAACCTTAAGCATACACTGGGGTGTTTTGGATCTGAATCTGAAGTGGCTGGGAAGAGAGTCAATTCTTCCAGGACTGAGACTATGATTCTTTGCGGAAATGCAGCATATTGTTCATTTCAGGCTAGGAATGAGAATGACAAGAGGACTAGTGCAGCATCAGCAGTAATGAAGGTTCTGTACTACACTGTTATGGTGAAGTGGGAGTTGAGCCAGAAGGCAAAGCATTCAATTTACCAGTTAATCTATGTTCCAACCCTTAACTATTGTCAGGGGTTTTAGGTACTGAACACAATTAAGAGATTAAAAATCAGGTGGCCAAAATGAATTTCCTTCATAGTGTGGACACTTGGAAAAAAAAAAGAATTTCATTCATAGTGTGGACACTTGGAAAAAGGATTTCTGACATTCAGAGGGAACTTGGAGTAAAGTCACTTCTCCTTCACATTAAATGGCACCATATGAAGTGGTTTGAGCAGCTGATCAGGATGCCTCCTAGATGTCTTTCATTGGAGGTGTTAAGAATATGTCCAACAGGCATGAGACCCAAAAGACTCAAAGAACAACCAAGATGACAATGGAGAGAATGCTTATCTCATATGGTTTAGGAACAACTTGGGTTCCTCCAGGAAGGACTGGAGAACATTACTGGGGAAAGGGATGTCTGTGCTATGTTGGTTAGCCTGCTGCCACAACAACCTGACACTGAATAAGCAGCAGAAAATGGATGAATTGATGTTTATTTAATACGTATTAGTATGTTGCCAGGCTTCTCTGTGTACATACTTTCTATGTCTATATTTTGACACAGAGCAAAGAGTTTTGGGAGATTTCCTGGCACCTGATCTGGTGCATTAGGCCATGGTCTACTCTGCTTTGCTTCCTTCTGTGTGTTCTTGGAAATGTGGCTCACTTGTGTTGCCCTGCCAGGCCCTAGAGACAACTCCCAGTACATTTCAGTGACGTGCGCAAATGTTTGTGTCTTTATATGTGTGTCTGTGTCTATTCACCCTGGCATATTATTTCTCTGGTTACCAATTCAAATTGGTAACTTAGATAATGCTGTACACAAAACATTCAGGTTTGAAATGTCTCTTAAGTAACTCCACGTTTTTTTCAGTGGTCTGCAAAGTTTGAATGTGCGGCTGTTTCAGGACATAAATATATTGTGATGGATAATAAGAAGAAACTTCATTACTACAATTCCAAAATTTAAAGGCTGTTAAATAATTCAATAACCGCAGCCTAGAAGACGTTTTATGTGATAAATGACACAAATAAGAGAGATTTTTCGAAGAAGAGGCAGAAATCTGCCAGCAATGGCTTCTCTAGGACACTTTCTGTCTCATGGGGATGTGGGTGAACCACACAGAAACCTGTTTTTATCTGTTCACCTATGTCTGACTTGCTCTCAGACAACCTCTGCTTACAAAGAGAGGTTCATGAAAATGCTCACTCTCTCTCTCACTTGTCCTCTGATCCCCCTCCTCCCTGTTCTTTCCTTCTGTCTCTGCGTTGTCCAGATGGAGGAAGTAATAGCACGCATGCAGGATGAGAAAAATGGGATCCCAATCCGAACAGTGAAAAGTTTTTTAACCAAGATCCCCAGTGTTTTTTCAGGTAAGGCTCTCTCAGTTCTGTTCTGTTCTGTTGTGCTCGTCTCTTCTTCTGCACTTGGCTCCCACTTACTAAATACCCAACTAGTACTGTGTCCTTGCCAAACAAAACAAAGAGTATTTAGATTATTTTGCACCAGCAGTGCCAGAATGTCAAGAAGATCATACTGGATTTTTGAGCAGTCCACCCAATAGACAAGAATGGAGTGATACTCCATGGTACCTATTCCTGCAAACAAACCAACATCTTCTTTGCATGATTTTGCCTCAGTGCACCAACAATGCCAGAACTACCACTGGTCACCATCACTGCTAACATAGAACCACGCTTGGCTTGTCACAGGCAGTGACATGTCTGGGGAACTTTGATGTGGGTGGCTACGATGGGGCACTGATTCAAAAAAGGTTGGCAGAGAGCACCAACATGTGAACACACACACAGATAAAATTAAACAGCTAACTTTAGCTTTAGTGACGTTAGTGAAACAATGACGAATGCCTTGGGCATATAAAAAGGCAGCTGATGCACAGTTCTTTTTTTTCTTTCTACATTGTTTGTGTGTTTGCATTTGTTTAAAACAGACCATATTGATTAATGACTTTGTCTGGCCAAGCAACACCACTCAGAGCAGATCCATCTCTGTTCTGAGTGTTTATGCAATCGGTACAGCTAGCAAACAACTACAATGGCTACGTAGGAAGGAGCATGACAGAACTGTAACAGATGGCTTATATGTGGCTCAGTATAGCGCCTACCCTATCCTATATACTGTCAACACATAACTATAGGACAACTGCAGAACAATACTTATTCTTTATGTATATTGCTAAAAACTCAATAATATTTTTGGTTAAAATGTTTGCTGTTTTTTTTAAATCAAGCTTCAGTTTTAAGCGAAAGTACTGTAAAAGAGCAATGATGGGCAAAATTTCTCCAAGAGTGTAATGCTCAGTCCCTGTTGACAGTTTCTAGGGCTGCAACAAGGACAAAGTCCCTCTATAACTTCCCATCTGTGAACACTGCCCGCTGTGTTCATTGAAGCACTTGGCCAAGCTGTAAACACAACAGCTGAGTTGCTACAGTGTGTTTTATCCATTGTGTGCATAATTTGTATCTTCAATTCATATGGTTCTTCCACTATAATTTTAACAACCTCTAAATATTATAGTTAATTTATTTAATGTCATACTTGTAGCCATGCATAATTTCTTCTTGATTTTCAAGTATTCATTTTCAGCTTTACATGTTATCCTTTGCTGTATCTTGTTACTGTCTCCTGCAGCAACTATCCAATATTTGCCATCACTGGGATCATTAAGAGTTGAACTTACTGCTTATGACTCTGTTTATAGTGCTATATTCTGATACGTGCACATGCCTGTGTCCACACACACACACATATACGCACACACCAACAGACACATGCACAACCCAATTTATGGGCATGGTATTAATCAATTCAGAGAACAGCCTTGTTGGAGGATTACCTTACACATCTCATTTAAGCTCTCTCTCTGAAAATGGGTCAACTTTGATAGTGTGAAAATGGGGTTGTATTAATGATGTTAATCCATGGACAATCTCATCTTGTTATGGGGATGCCAAAAAGGAAGTGGGTGAAGTGACAAAGAAATAGAGACAGTCTGGTAGATTGATGGGCAGAAAAACAGCCACAGGACCTGACTGTCTCACTGCATGAATTCCCTCATGTCTCCATTTCACAGCTTTTTTTCTGCTTTCTATGGCTCTCATCTCCCAAACACACCTTCACCTGTCAGCATGACAGACATTAATGGTAGCTTGGAAAATATATATTTAGCCAAAGTGCCAAAGTCACATGTTGTGGTGAGGGGTGTGAAAATGTCCATGGGGCAAAGGATGCTGTTATGTTTTTTTTCTTTTTTCTGAGATGTGAAAATGATTCAGCAGCACTCGCAAAAGGAGAAGATGCAATATGACATCCACCGTATAAAAAGGTTGATGTATTTTTCAAGAAAAAGTAATATACAAGTCATCTCTAAACCATTATTCAAAATAGTTTTTGATGACTATATCATCTGTTTTTTAAAAAAAGGTGTTGTCTTGCTTCTGGTCAATTTTGCACTTATGCATTTATCCTCTCGTCTCTTCAGACATTTTCTGACATATTTACATCTTAGTTCTTGTTTGTGACAGTTGGTTGTCATGTGCAGCACTGTACTGTCTGTGCCAGGCCCATGATGGACAAAGTGTGTTGTACACAGTAGATGCTTCATTATGCCATTGTACCTCTCTGGTCATTTATATTAATGGATTACAGCCAAAGAGAGTTGGCTTGAAGAGGCTGTCAAAATAAATTAATAAAAAAAATAATTTGGTAATGGATGGCCTATTACCCACCCACATGGTGCACGGTGAGAGATATTGGTAAGCACTGTGATGATGAGGGAAGATGGGAAGGGTTAAAAGAGCCATTGTTTTCATTTTCATTTGAATCTATATGAAAAGGGTGTTTCAACATAATGTGTCAATAATTCATATAATTGTGCCTTTTCTCATTTCAGGTTCTGACATTGTTCAATGGATGATCAAGAATCTGGACATTGAAGATCAAGGTAAAAGCTGATCAGTACTGATCTACACATCAGGTTTTCACAGTTCAAATTATTGCTAGCTTACAGAGGAAGCGACACATCTCGGCGCTTCAAAACAATAAAGCTACCGCATGATTGTCACAATTTGTGTCAGTCAAAACGGATTCACACAATCATGATACGCATTTAGTGTTACTTACAGTTTCCCAGGGTGTCGTTATCCAACGCGAAGAAACGTCCATAAATAAGAGAAAAAATACTGGTCCTCAATCTTCAGGTTTCTTCAGTGTCAGCGCAACGTTAGTCCAGTGATAGTTGTGTCTACATCCATGAGTACTTTTCAAACAACTTTTAATAGCTAATTATATAATAGCTTTCCAACATATGGCTTCATACAGATAATGTACAAAATTACAAATATGAGCTAGCATTAAAGAACTCAATTTGCAGTCCACAGCTAGCTAGTTAAGTAGCTAGCGCCAACAAATGCCATGGCAACACAGCACTTCCTGTTTACATCTTCCTGAGACTGTTTAATTGATCTGACCTGATCCACCAGGTTGGTCTCTTCTTAATTAACACCAATACTGGTTTCCAGACCAGGAGAGCATTGGTACAGTTCAAGGTTTCTGATGGTTCTTAGGACAGTATTCAACTGTTAGATGTGACATGTTCCATTAGTCAGCATTTAAAGAGGAACATCTACATGATGTTTATGTCCATTTCTATATTTTCTTTGATCTGCAATTTTATTTTCAGTGCAATTTGTGTTCATAATTTTATTTATTTTAAAATTATTATTGTTTCTTATTTAATCACTGGCCTGAGGGAGCTGCCAGTTCATTAGCTGTGTTTTTTCTTTATCTGTTATTTCTTTATCTTTTTTTAAAACTGTTTTTTCATCATTTTTCACCTGGAGAAACCTGTTAAGTTAAACCACAGTTTCAGACACATTAAAATGCCTAAGATATTTTGCTTCTCCCCAGGCCTCAGACACCACTGTGATTAATAATGTATCTGTATAATAAATAATCAACAACAAAAAAGCATGTCAAATCAGTTCTGTTTAATGTGCAGGATAAACTGGGCCAAAAATGCTCATTTCTATTGCACTATTACTGAGATCTGGCAGTGACACATAGAGTATGGCATTCCCTCAAATAACTTTGTATTCCCTATAAATAACATTTACAGTGTTAGAGTTTTTGTGTCACCTGCAGTAATGACAATGCTCTTCAGTAACAGAACTAATCAAAATTATCTTTGTCTTTTAAGACTACTCTCATTTTTGTATCTCTTTCTGCAAACACGGAACATACAATCATTGGTCCTGCAATGGTAAACAGAGTGTTTAAGTGGCTTCAGACAGAACAGCTCCTGGCGGAGCTGACAAACACAGTCAAGTGAAATGCAATTAATGTGTCTCACAGCACTACAGCAGAATGCTTATTATGTAAAGGCAGATGAGCTTATAGCAAAGTTGACAGGGTTTTTTTTTTCCAAAATGAATGCCGCAATAATATACTGACACACTACACATGAACTCATCATCCTATTTTGCAGTCTCTATATATTCCTAATCCTATTTTCATTCAATACTGTATTTAATTCTCTGGCAGAAATTCCTTTCTTCTTAAATGTTTTATATGTCTTTTGGTTGCTTTAGTCCAGGTTTTTGCACTTCTAGGTTTTTGCCATGATACTTTAATTAGTGTTCAGATCATTATAGATTTATCAGTCATTAGTTTTTTAAAACATTTTAGTTTGTTTGGAATGGGGACTACTCAACTGTTTGAATTAAGTGTTTACAACACATTATCTATAATCTTAAAATAAAAAGTTTCTTGTGTAGCCTGCATATAATCTTTCACTTATACTTTTAAACATTTCAGTTATAATCTCAAAATTGGCCATCTCCTCTGATATCCATGATGGTGCTTTCTATAGGATCATGTATTGTTGTCAATACATCTGTGGGTGCATAGCAATCAGGTGCTAGCAGCTACTGTAAATCAGCCTGCATCCATGGTATAGAAATGACAAAATCCATGAAAACTGAGCAATTACAGGCTAAGGTCCATGGGGGTTAATAGACTATTGATTAATTCACTCACAGAGACTCATACAGTATGAATAAGCTTTGTTGTATTATCATTTTGATTAAGCCACCCAGTCAGACCCAGTGTCAATAGTTTGCAGCTCTCCTGACCTCTGACCAGCCTGAAAATAAATTCCTGCAGGGTGATCTAAAAGACCATGTTGTGTGTGCCTGAACATTGTCAGTGTGTATGAAAAAACATGAAATGAGCTGTACATAAATTAAAATGATAATACTGCCCTTTTTAACAGAATCTAAAACATTCCCAAAAGCAAGTGGGCAGAAATGATAGTCAAATGAATCTCTCATGATGATATAATTCATATAGACTATTCCTATTTTATTTTGTAAATGTTGTCACAACTGTTTTTGCTATAACCAAACACCAAACCAAAGTGCAGGCACACTTTCTCAATGAATTGAATGAGAATGTGTGTCCACTGGTACTCTACAGTAGTAGTTTAAAGTAAAGCAGATCCCTGTGGCAGGATTTAATCAGTTAATAATTAATATCAAACATTTGACCACGGTAGATAAAAAAAAAATTACCACCACCACAGTAGGATATCAACAAAACACGGCCAGTCAGGCTGTCAGTGAGTGTGTGCCTGTGTGTGATTAAGGGTTTGAATTGCATTTGAAAGAGCACCTCATCTGCTCAGTGGGACCCCGGCTAACAATAACTCTGAGAGAGGACATATGGCAGCATTGCGTGGGTATACACACTACTGTATTACTCTTTATAATGGTCCTGGTCTTTTCCTCCAACCATCTTTAAAACTCCTCCTCATCAGACTCAAGAGTCACTCCTGTAGTGGAGCACTTTAGATGATCTTTTTCAGCCTCCGGAGAGCAGCCCTCTTTGCACTGCTACACTTCCATATGAAAGCACATATCTTCTTTAAAAAGAAAAGCATGGATTTTTGTGTGTTTTCTTTTACCAGTTCGTTCAAGAGCTAAGGTGTACGTGTCATTTGTGTTAATCCACTATCTCATCTTCTTTAACTGATAGAAACCAGTGGAATAACAAGTACTCAGTTCCCTTACTTAAACATACTTGAAAGTCAAAGCTTTGCTTTTCAAATCTCCCTTAAAATGTTTAGTGCAGTGGGCTCCTTTTTAGGGATCGCAAAATAAAGCTGAAAGGTTGTGAGATGATTAAAAGACTAAATAAAACAGTAAAATAGAAGTCACAAGAACATAATTACAACTTTTTATGTAACATATTGGGTAACCATACCTTTTCGGACCTAAAATAATATTTAAATGAAACCATCTATGAACCTTGGAGAAGCAAACCATGCTTTAGTGGAACTCTTAACAACTCAGAGACACCTGGAACATGGCAAGGAACAAAAACCCAGGCTCACAAGACAAGAACATTGGAAAGAATTAGTTTAGTCTCTAAGAATTGATTGTATTTCTTACCTATGTACCTATGTGCTTTTTAATGTAAAATATTAATCTGAAAATCAGTACATTCAATACAGTACAGTTACCCTGAAACTGCACTTACTCTACTCACAGTAACTGAGTTCATTAAGAGCAGTTTTTAGTGATCTGTACTTTGACTATTTTCTATCACTTATTGCAACAAGGACTATTCATCCCTCAACATCTCCAGAGTGAATACTGTATAGTGCATGTGATCAGAATATAACTACAAATACAGAAGCTTTGCAACTGTCTTTAGAAAATGCTCAGAAGACAAATACACCCACACTTGTTTTGGCAGGGCTCCAAACTGCTGGGTTTTTGGCACAGTGCTGGTAATATGATGAAATCAAAGGGTGTTTTCCCCCTGGACTCTGAGGCCAGCCTTTCTTGACAACTTGACTAATTCCAGTCCAAGGTTTAGTTAGCTATAAAACATATAGAAAAGCCTGTGTTAAATGGAAAACAGAAACTCCCTTGCTAGCAGGAATTGATTTTTATTCTTACTAGAGAAAACAAGAAGACCATAACAATCGTGGTTAATCTTTTATTCATCCCATAAAAACCTCTTTCACATTAGTTTGATTCAGCATTAGCTAAATAGTATGAATATGTCTTTTAATTTGTGCTGGAATTACTAAATTAGAAGTAAACAAAATAATAGTCAGTGCTGTGTAGAGAAATTGTTCTACCAATTACTGTGTGTGGGGGTGACAGTCAACATCTATCCTTAAAATGCCATTAGAAAAACCTGCAGCTTCACTTCAGTAAAAACAGGGAACTGTGCAAACCATTACAGGTGACAGAGACACTCAAACACAAAATAAGAACCCTGTGGTTCAAGAACAGGAGACAGAAAGCTCCAACTATCCTGACCCAGCTGTCATTTTTCATACTTTGTTGACTTTACCTTTATATGACATTTATCTGAGATAACAATGCAGAAAATGAAAACAAGTAAAATGGGTACATGGATGAGTTGATTTTTGCTTGTAGATGTCTGTCTTCTTGAATATATATATAAATATATACATACAATCTATCTAGCTATCGACTTATCCATCCATCCATCTATCTATCTATCTATCTATCTATCTATCTATCTGTCTGTCTGTCTATCCATCCATACATTTGTCTGTCTATCTATCATCTATCTATGATCGATCTATCTATACCCATCCATCCATCTATCTATCTATCTATCTATCTATCTATCTATCTATCTATCTATCTATCTATCTATCTATCTGTCTGTCTGTCTATCCATCCATACATTTGTCTATCTATCATCTATCTATGATCGATCTATCTATACCCATCATCCATCCATCCATCCATCTATCTATCTATCTATCTATCTATCTATCTATCTATCTATCTGTTCATCCAGCTATCTATCTATACACACATATTTGTGGGACAATATTGCTGTAAGAAATAAGACTTTAGATGAGGCGGCAGCAGCATGATTGTGAGTAGACAGGTTTAAATAACTTATGAGTCATAATTTATTAATAATTGGAGACCAGTTACATGCACACACACATACACACACATGCACACATATAAACATCCTGACCTCTCAAAGCTGTGACAGTCACCTCTGCAGTAAAGGAAAATACAATCTATATTTATCTCACACACGTATTCATGTAGAGTGTGTGGATGTGTGTGTCAGGGAGCAATAGGGCAGAGAATCCATTCATGTATACAGTAAACTCTGCATGTTTAGACCATGTCAAGCATGTGCTAGCCTTCCCTGGGCTTTACACAAAAATACAATAAATTATGATATACACAACTGTATGAGGCAATGTGTAAATGATGTGTTTGATATAATCCTCAACCAAAACCCACAGTATTAACAGAGAATTGTCAGCACATTATGCTAAACATAAATAATACACACCATGAAAAGGTTGCTGGTTGAGGGCACCATGAAATAGCTGGTGTCAGACGAGACACACAGTTGATGATGATTACGTGTTTTCATTATCTGATGGTTTTCAATCAGGGACAGTCAACCATGTGTGCTGTGGAGCACCAGAGGGAATCAGGCTTTCACTCCAACCAAGCAAAACACACCAGGTGATTTGACTGATGAGTTCCACCTCTCCGGCTGAAGGTGGGCTAATCAGCAAAGCCTCCTGCTGTGCTTTTTAGTGGAAATGGAGACCTGCCTATACTGCTGTCAATGCAGTGTCACACTCTATTAAAGCAGCAGCTCCTAATTCAGGTCCTAGTGTTCATTAAAGCCATTACGTCAAGGATAGCTTTATAACAGTGGATGAAAGGTGAAGGTTAGTCATCGGATAATGAAGTTAATTAGCTGGTGGAAGAGAAAAAAATCAGCATACTGGCCCAGGATCTGTGATCAGAGAATCTTCTTTCAAAGAAAACATGAAATCCTGAAGCTAATTTTTTTTTAAACTTTCAGTATTAATCAAATAGACTGTTTGAAAAGAAATTAGATATTAAATTAAAGACTAGCATTGTCATCCATCACCCCAACACAAGTTTAATATTTTTGAGAATATGCTAATTTGTTTTTGGCAGAGAGATAAGATTAATGCTACTGTAAAATCTGCTGCTTAAGCTTTTCTTTTAAATCTGAAAATAGTCAAAAAAAAATACTGACAGTATTTGGGCTTGAGATTTAAATTTTCAAAATTTTTATTTCAAACATTTTTTTCAGAGAATATTAAAATACATTAAATCAAATTGTTAAGTGTATGTAACGATATCAATGTGTGTAGTGTATAATGCCACAAGCACATAGACCAATGTATAATCCTCATTTGTGAATTCCAAAATATACATTACAGATCTATATATTTTTCAGTTTTCATATTCAGAATTATTTGTTAACACATTTTGAGAACAGAAGTGTTTCTGTATCTTTTTGTCTGTTTTGCTCTCAGTGGAGGCTCTTCACCTAGGAACACTGATGGCTGCACATGGTTACTTCTTCCCCATCTCAGACCACGTCCTTACTCTCAAAGATGATGGTACTTTCTATAGGTTTCAGGTAAGAATAATAATAGTGATAATCATAGTAATAGCATTTAGGTTGACGAATCTTAATGTTTTTCTATGGTAACATTTAACAAGACCTAATAAGAGGAAAGATCTATATGCTTATAGTGTTAGGGCTTATAGTGTTTGTTCTCTGTTTTTCATAGAGAACAAACACACTCAATAGGTTTGTAATATACTGTGTTGTCATTTCTGCAAAAACATCTAAAGCTTCCATTTCACAAATAAAGTGCAAAAATCACTATACCCCTGACATATTTCCAACTCTAATAGGTGCAACCATGAGAATTTTAGACTCTATAAATGTATTAAAAGGCCAGACAAAAAGCAAAAAGCAACAAATCTTTATGTGCCTCTATGTGAAATGCTAAGTTGAGTTGTAGTTGCTGTGCTCCCTAATTCGTACAAGTTTATAAAAAAAACATTACTGCCAATAGTACTGGGATTCATAGTTTTATTGAATTTCCTCTCAAACATGTATGTTGCACAGAACCAAGTGAAGTAAATCAGTGCCTAAAGCTGTTTGTATTAGGAGCCAGCTTCACTTTGCACTCTACTTGTAATCGGTCTGAAGCACTGCTGCCTGTGGAGGGTCAAGATTCATGCTGGTGTCTGCTCGCAGTGCTCAATAAAAAGAGCTCATGAGCTTTAGCTCTTATGCCGAGTTCATTTTACAACAAAATCTTTTATTGTGACAGATGCAGCACTGTAACTGCATGCCCACCTCACAATAGTACACACTTTGATTCAACCACCATGTGGACAGTACGCTCTCAAAGATTTCTTTTAGTTTGGCTTCTAAGTGAAGTGTCTTTTTCCATTCAGACTCCATACTTTTGGCCATCAAACTGCTGGGAACCAGAAAACACAGACTATGGTGAGAAAGCTAATCTCTGTGTATACTTTTTGCATTGTGTAGTATGCATTGAAGAGGCTAATGCAGCCTGGGTTTGTGATGTATACAATATAGATGTCAGTACTGCTGATGTTGCCAAAGGTTCAAAAGATAAAACATAAATAATGCAGGTATAGTGTAGTGGACATACAATAACTCTGTGCACTTTTTATCCTATTTAACTTAATATACAGATATTTTCTCTGTATTCCAGCCCTAGTCTTTTGCTTCTGACTCAGTTCATGCTTTCTGACTAATGCATGGTCATTACAGTGAAGGAAACAAGGAATGTGTTTGTGTATGTGTGCATCTGCTGTGCACATTTGAATGAACATTGTAATGGCAATGCAGGGATGAGCTTTTCATTGTTTACAGCAGAGCAGAGTGGAGATAAACATTTCATAATGTCAAAAATGGTTCGGGTGAATAGCTGCATCCTTGCAGGTCTTTCATTTGTTGTTTGAGTTGTAGTAGAGGAAAGGGACTAATGCTCACTGCGGGAATAATCCTGCGAGTGTGAGGGGAAGTAAGAGTGTCTCAGATGTAGCAACTGATTCACATGAATTATTCCCTTTAATGAAAACTGTCTAATGGCATAATGAAGCTTCCACATAATGGTCAGTTAACAAAGGGATGATGGGCTGATGATAGTACAGGAAGACATCAAAAGTCAGGCATGTACGCACATACATACACAGAAGCGCACGCAGTAACAGACGCTCACACACCATGCACAGTCAATGACCTTTGTGATTTGCAGACCAGTTTAAATGTGCAGTTGAGAGGATTAAATGAGTAAATGCAGGGCCACTTAAGGCTGTTAAAACCAAGCTGATATCCTATTCTCCCTTTATTACCAATCTCACTGTCTCTCTCTCAGCTGTTTACCTCTGCAAAAGAACAATGCAAAATAAAGCACGTCTGGAGCTTGCAGACTATGAAGCGGTAAGTGAAAGAGGTCTTTTCATGCCTGCACTCATCTCTTCACCTATCTGTTCCTGTGTTGGCACTGCTGTCATCATTTATCTCTTGGCTCTTTTGTTCCTACTGACACTGAAAACACTGTAACTTTTCTTTCACCAAAGCTATTAAATGAATTACCTGGTTACTTAAACTCAAGCCTTTTTTTTTTTCTTTAAAGATCATATCCACCAGTGCATTGTACACAGCATGTGCAGTAAACATATTCAGCTCCACGAAAGGCCTTTCTTTTCCCGTTTGTTTTACTTGCAGGAGAGCTTAGCACGGCTACAGAGAGCTTTCGCCAGGAAATGGGAGTTCATTTTTATGCAAGCAGAAGCACAAGCGAAGTAGGTTTCTATAAGAACCACACACGCATTGAGCCATTATGAGTGAGTCTTCTTACGCCCTCATTATGAAATGATTAAAATTAGTGATTACTACAACTGCCCTGTAATTTCCAGCACAAAACCTCAGAGATGAACTGCACATTAAACATCGAGTAAATGGATCACATGTGTCTTAGAAAATGTTGCATGCATACCATTCTGAACTTTTTTTTTCTCAGAGTGGACAAGAAAAGAGATAAAATTGAGAGAAAAATTCTCGACAGTCAGGAAAGAGCATTCTGGGACGTGCACAGACCAGTGGTGAGTTGAATTACTGATGTTGATGTAATTACTTTTGCTGACATTATCAAGTAATCTTAATTGCTCATTCAAAAGTGAATAATTTTGAAAAAAATTGTTTGACATTGCTCCACACTTACATGCAGTCACGAGTAAAATTACAGATATGGTAAATCATTCGCACGCGCTGGGTTATTTTAATCTATTCCACACATTTCACAAGGAGTAGGCATGTGTGAAAATGTGAGACAAAGAAATAATTACTTGAAAATGTCATGCAAATGCAAACACTTTGTAGATTATTTCATTTATATATGAGCTATACATGATTCATGTGACACGAATGGTCTAGAGAGGTTAACACGCTGTAAATCCTCCACTGTCTATTCCTCTGTCATGAACATGAAATGCTGAAATGCCCCATCAATAACTGTCACAACACATCAGCTTCACTGCTGCTCTTTACCTTCAAACACACTTGCTTAGCATTAGCATGTAGTTTCCCCCTGAGGTGAAAGGGTCTCCTCTGCTGTATTTCCCTGAAAGCCAATGCTCCATGCTTAATTGGAAAATAACAAGTTCAATTTCTGCATCCTTGGAGCAACATAATCAATATTAATTCAAATTTCACAGTGACGTTGTCAAGCTACTTAGTTCTCTCCTACTGGAAGAGACCGAGATTAGACCACTTGTTTAATCAGCCAGAATCTGCACGCTAAGACTCTGATTTCCCACTGGTTTACTTTCATTGGCACATTCCATGTTTAATTAACCAACATTTGACGTATTGTCCTGGAGACTCCTCTCAATCACTTCACACCCCAGCTAGGCATATTGAATTTGATTAACCGAAACTCAGATAATGGTGATGAAATTACACCTTCACCATTTGTGGTGTTGTCCTTGAGGGCAAAACAAAAAAAGTCATAAAAATTACATTTAAGCTGAATTAACTCATGGTTTCTCTTTATTCCCCTCACAGCCTGGATGTGTGAATACAACAGAAGTCGACATAAAGAAATCCTCCAGAATGAAAAACCCACACAAAACCAGAAAGGTACCAAGCACCTTCCTAGTGATACACCTGTCACACCTTTCTTTAAAAGTCATGGTTGATAACTCTGTAACACAGCCATTAACAAGCGGCATTACTGTGACAAGCTATGCTTGTCATGAGCTATGAAACTATTGCTGCTGATAGTTCTGTTTTTTTTTTTTGTTGTTGTTGTCTCAGTCTGTGTATGGACTGCAGAATGATATCCGTACCCACAGCCCCACCCACACCCCTGCCCCAGAAGCCAAGCAGCCTACAGAAGAAGAACTGCAACAACAGGTTAGGTCTACAGGTGGCGCATTACTATTAAATATAGGATTTTTAACAATTTGAAGGAAGGGCTAGCATTCAAATCACAGTTGTAGTGTAATACTTCATATTTATCCTAATAGTTGTATGTAGAACAGAGTTTAAAGTACTCACATAAAATCAAATAATAACATACCATGCGATTGGTAAATAAACATACTAAAGAATTTCTTTGTGAATTGAGACTGATATATGCTAATTGTTCTCTGCTATGGTTTCAGATCACCTTCTGGCAATTGCAATTAGACAGACATCGACTGAAAATGTCCAAAGTGGCAGAGAGGTGAGCAATGTTCTTTGTGTCTTTATTCAGTTTAGCCATCGATCTGTTTATTGAGCCTTTAAACAGCCTAACATGGCCTGGAATTAAGAGCTCCGATGACCTTGACGAGTGATTGGGCCCAGACAATGCCTTCAGTGTGCATTAGTGCTGACAGTGCCAGATACTACATGGCAGACAAAGTGTCGATTTGTCATTTCCTTCACTGAAAAAAAATGTGCATTCAGCAAGGGCTTCTTTATCCTTCTGTCAAAATATGGAATAAATCTTTTTTAGTCACTGCCTTTAATTCGTTTTCAAGAGGATTTCACTTCTCATTTTGTCAATAAAACCTCCAAATAAACACTCATACACAATCACTCACCGAAACATATGCAGCATAATTTCTGCAGACAAAGTTTCAAGTCAAATTTCTGCCTCTGGTACAGATTAATGTCATTCATATGCTCTCTGTTGCTTATGTTCAAAAAACAGCTTGCTGGGCTACACAGAGCAATATGTTGAATATGACCCCTTCCTCACGCCTCCAGATCCATCCAACCCCTGGATCTCAGATGACACCACACTCTGGGAGCTTGAGGCCAGGTGGGTACATGTCACTAGCAAAAGATATACAGTAGATAATTAGACAGACATGTAGATCAGTTAATATATTTTTACATTTTAATGCACCAGACTATGTGAGATCTGCTGTATTTTTGTGTGTCACTTTACAGTAAGGAGCCAGGCCAACAGAGGGTAAAGAGGTGGGCTTTTGGCATTGACGAAGTTCTCAAAGATCCTGTGGGAAGAGAGCAGTTCCTTAAATTCCTGGAGTCTGAGTTCAGCTCAGAAAATCTCAGGTACAAGCTGAAATACACACTAGAATAATACTCGTTTTTGTTATATATAAGAACATCATCTTAGGCTTAACATTTAAGTTTCTAACCTTCAATTTTAGCTTTCTAAATATTTAGTGTATACCTTTTATGGCATCATAAATCTGTAGCTTGTTGTTATGATAATCGGTCTATTTAAAGACTGGCTAACATCAGTGAAAGATGAGCTTAAATCCTTTACTGAAGTAGAAGTAGTAACATAGCATGTTTGTGTATTGCATTACAAATAAAGGTTGTGCATTTAAAATATAGTAACATATAAATACAGAAGTATAATCAGCTAAATGTCAACAGTAAGGATAGTAACTATGATTCGGATCATCAACTGTGTCTTTAACAGTAACTGGTACAGTACATCTGTGGTCCTAACGCTTACAGTTAGAACATTTGCCTATGGGACATTGATGGCAGACAATAAAATCACAGCTGAATGGGTCTGTGCAAATGCGTGTGTAAATAGTGGTACGTCTTCATGTACAATATGAGAGATAACTATCACTGGCTCTTTCCATGTATAAGAAATAACATAAAGGGAATGCTTAATCAAAACATGGGTAGCTGGTGGATGCAGTTCTTTTTTTAAAATATGAACAGCTGTAGCAATGGCTAGAATAACATAGGTGGGCAGGAATATTGTGTTAATCGGTTTATTCATGGTAACAGGAATACTGCAGAGTATCAAAGGTGCATGCATACAGCAAAATATGCATAGAGTAGCTGCTGTGCAGGATGGCTCCTCTGCTCCCTCTGATGGTACATTTCTGTACTGTTTCTGCCAAAAGCAGATAATGTGGTCACTTTAATTAAATTCTAATTCAATATCTTAGTCATTGTTTTAACTCCCCTTAAATTAATTATACATATCACAATTCATGCACACAATAACCCCATCAACCTTAACTTTTTAAATTGCAGCATGATCCTATCTGTCATGCTATCTATCCTATCCATCCTATAGCTGTATAATCTGTCTGTGATGTGGTGTCTACCAAAGGAACCCTGAGAAGAGCAGATTTAAACTTGGATTAGTTTCCGACTCTGAAAAAGAAATGACTGTAATGAATGAATCTGTAACCTACCGACTATCAGTAGACAGTATTTATGGACATCACCCATGGGAATCTGTTCTATTTAGTTTCTTCCAATTTATGATGCAGGCTTACAATGGTAAGTCTAACGGGTATTTTTTTGGTCTGTAGGTTCTGGCTAGCAGTTCAGGAACTTAAGAAACGTCCAATCAGAGAAGTTCCAACTCGGGTTCAGGAGATTTGGCAGGAGTTTCTGGCTCCTGGAGCACCCAGCGCTATCAATGTGGACTCCAAGAGTTACGACAAAACCACCCAGAATGTCAAAGATCCTGGACGCTATGCCTTTGAGGATGCACAGGCATGTGACTATTCCATAGAAAATACAAATACCATGAATCACATCCGTAGTTAATTTCTGTAATGGTCTACATACCATTAGAGAGTTAAACATGGAAAAGTTCATCTTTTACATGGAAAACACTGTATCTAGTGATCAGAACACAGAATCACAGTCCTAATTTGGTAATCTAAAGACTTTTGCATTTTATAATTTCATCCCAATGTGTTACCTGTGTTTAATGCTTTTATACATTATTTTCTTATTATGGGTTTCTACAACAGGAACACATCTACAAGTTGATGAAGAGTGATTCTTACAGCCGTTTCATTCGTTCCAGTGCCTATCAGGAGTTATTACAGGCCAAGAAAAAGGTGAAAACCCCATAGTGGCTTGTTAGTGGCTTATCAGTGCAATCCCAGAGGACTTTATGTCTCTGTTCCTTTTACCTGTGTTTTCAACTACCTCTTAAACAAATCCTAGTCTGCCTTGAATGGCAGATAAGGATGTTTTTCTCCAGTGGACCTGAAATTATGCCAAAAATATGTTTTATTGCAGGATCAAGAGTGTGTCTCCAACAAAAATACCCTGTACTGTATGTGAAATGGATAAAAAAAATCCTGAATCCAGCAGTAGAGTACAGTTATTTAAAGGTGCAAAGCAGGTCAAAACACAGAACACGTCAAACAAAATGCCACCTGCATGCAAGCAGTACCAATGAGGGATAGACAGAGTAAATACAAGGTATTAATGCTTCAGGATGATGGAGTAGCTGATCAAGACTCCTGTTGGGGTTGTAGAAACCATTATTGAAAGCAGAGACACAAAGGCTGTCATAACATGATGAATTATGCAGAATTACTTGGGTGTATTTTATCTGCTTAAAACTTGCTCCTTCTCACACATTCTACATTTTCTCTGCTTGTCATTCTGGCAAAGAAGATTTTAGTATTTTCACTAGTGTTTTTTAAAGGTAGAAACAGCCAAATGTAAAACTATTTATTATGGGTGTGCATCTCTTTTTGTCCCCACAGAAAAGCAAGAATTTGTTCTGAAGGCTTTTGAGTCCAGGTAATCTCCAGTGCAAAATTATGCAACCTGTACATTGTCATTTGGTTGCTTTACTTTTAATAATACTTAACTGCTGTAGATATTTTGTGATAGGTATTCTTCCTAGGTTTTTGTTTTATTAGTTTACTGTTGTTAAAGCAGAAAATAAATGTTTTTTTTTTCTTGTGTTTTCATGTACATGTTTACCTTATTATCTTTCCCCTTCCTTTCTCTTCTTCCAGTGCAGGTGAAACCACTAGCATCCAAGAGGCTGACCAGTTGTGTGCCATCATGCTAAAATCAATGCCATCTCTCTCTGGGACATGGAGGGAGGACCATCTCATCTTTTCATCATCATTGTCTGTCCATCCTCTCTTGGCTCAGCTGGGTGATGAGCCAGGCTGTCCGTTCGTCTGTTGTCCACCAGATGATGCATGTCCATGGAGAGGATCTTCCTCCTTCCCTCTCCTCTTACACTACATAATATATTTCCAGTATTTCCAGAACGAAGACACTGCTAGACTTGTGAGGACACTGATAGACTGGCAAGATGAAAAACGTCATTGAAGAATGTCAAATCCAGTGTTCTAGTCTTTCCATCACAACTGCTGGATTGGAGCCCCCTCTCTTAATTCCAGCTGAAACAGATGATGTCAGAAAGAAGAAAAGAAGAAAACATAAAAAATATTAACAACTTTAACAGATAATTCTAACCAATGTCATTGCTTTACATGATCCGAGGTCACAGATACTTTGTCACGCTATGGGAAGTGTTGTGCAGAATGAATATACAATATATATATACATATATATTATTATTATTATCATTTATTGTGCATTTATTTTTGCTTTGCATTATTTTATTGCACTACAATAATTAGCACATATGGTTTTCATTGCACTTGTAAAGCCACATTCAAATTTACAAAAATGCTGTCTCCTGTCTTATGTAGAACATAATTCTTTGTTATTCTCTCCTGCATTTATTTTTATACCATATTTAAAGACACTTTTACTTACTTGTATTATTAAAGTTGGCCCTCTATCTGTTACTATGACTTGAGCTTGGATTTTTTTTTTTTACTTCTTGGCCACACAAAATGCCAACATATATGCTATGGCGTTAAAAAAAAATCGACAAGTTCCTGAACAAGCCACTTTTTCTTTTTACCACTAGAGGGTGATAAATTATTTCCTACAGGAGGAATCTGCCTTCTTTCAACAGGCAGCGCCTCCTCAACAAAGATCAGCAAAATGCACCATGGTGCTCAGCAGACAAATGAAGTTTTGTCATGCAAATGTGTCATCATCCTCTGGTCTGCTGAAGGGGTTATTGTTCAGGCTGTGACTGTCTGAGGTTTTGCAGGGTTTGTTGATGTTTCAGCTCTTTGATAGCTGAAGTGACAGTCAGTGTTTTCGGTCTCTGTACCCAGTGGTCAGCTTAGCATGAGCCACAAAACAGACAAACATTATTGTCTCAGTTGCATTGAGGAATGTGAATCGTGGCATTTTCAAAGAATGCTGTTAGTGTGTCTGGGTATATGCATGCAATGATTTATGGGTTGGGATAGTGGGTTGTAATGTGATATGGTTAGAGTGCCAATGACAGAGGACTGGGGGTTTTGCAGATCATTATTTTTTTGTCTTTGCTTGTCATGTATCATCTATGGTGACAAAATGCCATTCACTTCCTAAACATGTAAATGCAGATGAAAAAAAGACAAGAGAAGCTGTTTGACAGGTTCGATATATTGTGCATGGGTGGGCATTACAAAAATAGACATAGAAAAGATGAAAAAAGAAACAAAACTAACACACAAACACACGCACACACCAGGAGAAATAGACTTAAGTGAAAGAAGTGAAACTTGATTTGATTCAAACAATGACCAGGGCCAATAGGAAAAACCCTCCCAGTCTTGAGGAGGGATGGGGGTGGTGAGGATTCAAACTAAGGCAGGCTTTACAGCGAGTCAAACACTCTCAAAGACAGACTAGAGACACGCTCCACAGTACTACAATATGGGCTTACTGTGACTGGAAGCTGGAGCTTCCTCACTAAAGCTGAAAACAAAAAGACTAAAAGGAGCAAGTTACACTGAGAGAGGAAGCAAGAAAGAGATACAGTTTGTCCAAGAAGATGGAAATCTGATCCTGTTCAAAACTTTGAAACTTCAGGGAAGAAGAGGAGTAAGGGCAAGCCCAAGGATACTACAGATTATGTTGCCATGGAAACCAAAATCTGGAAGCGGACGCAAGGACCACTAAAGGTGGACAACTTCCCGTGACTGCGTCTTTGACAAGTTTCTGTCCTGCTGTGCACTGTGGTGAGAGGTACATAAGCCATCATATTTCACTGCCATAACACTTAATTAGCACTTTAATGCTTTAGGAGTTTAAGAGTCTGTTCAAAGGTTTTACAAATTGCAATAACTCTCTAGAAATGTATAAAAATATCAACTATAATAACAAAGACTATGCACTAATTTCACTCAAGGAAGTTCTTGGCGTTCTTGATTAGCTGATATTTCATTTTAAATATCACAATTGACTGGACAATGAACATTCTTTGCAGCACATTTTAGGAAATAAATAGATATGTTAAGGTACAGTACCATGTGCCATTTAGATTTACTGATCAAAGTGTACATCAGCGAATGCTAGTTCAGCACATCCCACGTGAGCGTGAGACCGAGTGACTCAGTGAGTCTCTGAATGACTAAGCGCAGAACCATGTAATTTGGACAGCAGTGGTTGTACAGCTATTTTGTATTTCTGCCAACAATGATGGTTTGATTCCCACTGGGGCCACCCATAGTAAAAATTTACGCCTTTAAGGTACCATAAGGTGTCCTGGATAAAAGTGCTTACCAAATTACTATAATTAGTGGCTAGAGGTTCCAGGGAATTAGTGTTGTGAGTGAGAGAGTAAGTGAGTGAAGACCATATGTTGTACTGTGGTTTTCAGTGAGATTCATTTTTTTAAGGAATATAAAAAAGACTAAGAGACAATCAAAAATCATTTTAGAATACATAGTGGTACAAATATATATTCTTCTCTGTGTCACTGTTGTAATTAATGTATTTGTGTGTGGTCATGTGTATACTGATATGTGTCCAAGTTTGGTCTGTGAACATTTGTGTGTGTTACTTTCTGATCCTTCTTACGGCGCCGGTGACTGCACCACCTTGTACAGTCCACTCTGCTGTCAAAGAGGATTTAGCACACAGACACATTAAAGTTTCTTTAGCTACACAAAACACTGAGGATAGTAAAAGTGTTAGTTAGAAGAAGCTTTAACGTTGTTCTCAAACTGTGAAGTTTACACTTTACACATGAACAGATAAAGCACTAAGAAATCTTTGAGGAGAGCGAAATGCTGATCTTGGGCCAGTTCTTTTAGTCTTCCCATCTATATTTCAGCAACAGTGCATTTACTTTGCTTGTGGGCAAATATGGTTTAAAAGAACTACTTTAAAACATATAGTGGCTTGTTCATACTGCACAGCCAAACATTGCTCAAACCCAGAGAACTTTATCTTCAATTTTCAAATATATTCAAAGTACCGCTCAAGATGTTTAGACTGTCTCTATTAGATTTCACAATAGGGACACAAACATCAGTAGTCCTTTCAGACCAAATAATAAAGCTTCAGTAAAAAAAATGGAACAAACTGATATACAGCATAAAGGTGACACTGTCAAATGCTATGAAATAAGGTCATTTTAGCAAGTTTAAAGCTGCATAAAGGGAGTCAGATGAGAACAACTGTATGTTAAGGGGTTACACAGACAAATTCCCCTTTAATTGCAAGTGGAAAGTGGTGTTAATCACTGCAGCTAAGTAATCTGCAGTGAGATGTACAATCATAGCAGCTCTAATTGCCCCTCATCCTCCACCAAAGTACTTTATGTTGCTGAGGCGAAGGAGTCGCCTTACATTCTTGCCAGAAGTTAGCTTGGAAAGCATTATATCTGGGCTGCTAGTCATTATCAAGATGGATTGTGGTGACAAATGGCTGCCCAAACTGCCTAAAGCAGCCTCCTGGCAATGTTGGCATTAGACACATTTACACTGAAAAGCCCCCAAAAGGAGCCCCCCTCCACCCCCCAACTGTTAATGAGCCAACAGCCGAGTGTAGTTTGGGAAAATACAATCCACAAATGCAGATAATGACATGGTTCCTCTTTGTGTAATTGGCTCCAAGTGAAAACATTTCATTTACCTTTCTTTCCATTTTCTCTGTGTCTTTTTATCCGGTGTATGTGTTTCAGTCTGTCTTAGTGTATGTGTGTATGCTTGCACGTGTGTGGTCACAAATGGGTATGTGTGTGTGTGTGGCTGCCCGTGTGTGATTGAGGTTTGAGCTGCACGGTGAATTAAATGCAGTTCTACTGTAATTAACTGCACTTACCAGTCTGTGTATGAGACTTTCTGACGCACCAATAATTGAGGCATCAGGTTTTGTTAGTTTTAACCTGCCTTTGAAGGCATGCTGGGAAGATGTTTCACATGGTTTAGCGGAAGTACATCTGTGTGTACAAATTTGAACGTCTTGAAAAAAATTCTCCTTTCTCTTTTTCAATTATTTAAAAACTGAATATCTGCAATATTAAAATATTCCTCGAGTTTACCTGGGCGTTTTCTTGACTTATTTTGCTATTCATTCAACTTTAAAATTTGAGAAAGGACCCATTGTTATCCAGACAGAAAGCATTACCATGGTATTATAATGCCATTCTGAAAAACAAAACATAAGTTCCCACCGATGATAATAGCTGTTTTCAAAAAGGCTTGTGTGTAGTTCAGCAATCTCTCTGGTATTTGTAATTTCATTAGAGGTCTGAATTTTGGAACCAAGGTCTGCCACAGTTCAGTAAAGCATGTCCCCCAAGTATTTGTGGTTCTGGTAAAATATAAAGCTGTGTTTTTGGATAATATTAGTGATTAGCAGGCAGAAAGGTCCAGTTTAGCTCTGTCTCAGCATTAAAACACAAAACCACAGTCTCCTTCTGTCTCCAGGACTCTGCGATGATTAGCGCTGTGCGTCAAGGAGACAGAGAGAGTGACAGAGAAACACAGATGGGGAGAAAAAAATATATATACTAATGTGGGAGGAGGGTATATGCTCTGCATGAAACTAAAGTGGAGCTGGTTTTGTTTCCCAGTGGGTCATCTGTCCCAAATGCCACCATCTCTTCAACCTCTTTTTTTCTGTCTCCTAATCTTAACCACTAACCACCCACCCATCCACCTCAGCACTCCCTCCAAAGCCCCTGAATCCTTACCCAAAACCACAATTTGTCTTGCTGCAAAGATTGATGGCTATAGCTGGGCGGGCCAGCACTATCGTACTTAGGGCAAGTTTGGAAGTGAAGAGGGAGTGGAGTTACTGACTGTATGGGCCATCCGTCATGTCCTATGTACACAGTTGGTCAGGTCATCCTTCCAAAGTACCGAGGGATTTGCAGACTGTAGCTCACTGGAGTCACAGGGTGCCTCTTTAAGCGATGGATAGCGGGAGAAGAGGGAAAGAGAACATGAGCCTGCGTACAGAGGTACTGTAGAGTCTGTTCCCCTGACCTGGGCTCCATGCATGTAAATATACTCAGAAGGATTAAGATGGTGCAGCTTAAGAGAAATGAGACTGTGCTGTACATGGAAGGTAGATCAGTGGAAGAGGGAGTAGGGTCATGACTTCCTGATGCAGTAGGAGTTGAAAGAACGTAGCAAGAGTCTTTGGTTTAGTTAATCTAAACTTATGACAGATAAAATGTGACTTACAAAAGCACCACAGATATGTGTGATTCTTCCACTGAAAATGTACATCCTATGATAGAAAATAAAAATAATAATAGACTTATATAAGTGTAGAACACTGAGATTTCCTGGGTACCAAAACACTACATACACACAGACTTGTATAAGAAAGCATTAGTAGATTTTTGTGTCATGTAATGCAAACATATTTCTTGCTATCCTTAAAAAAAAGTCTGATTCAAATTCATACTACACCTTTGGTAGATGTCAAGCACTGCAGAGACAGTGATATACAGACTAGAATGCTTGTGCAGCTCAGACCATGAGCTCAGGGTCAAAGGCAGGAAAAAGGAGGCAAAAAATAAAGTGGATTATGATAAACTCATTTGTTTTATGTCAGAGTGAGTTGAATATCCAGGAAAGGAAGAAAGGGAATATACAAATTTGCACAGCAAAGAAGATTCTGCGAAGAGGAGCAGCCAATGACCTTGAGGCAGTTTGGTTCACTGTCAGAATTTCTGACTTGATGTCATGCAATGCTTGTCAAGAACAACATCTGCTGAAAAGATGCTTGAGTGATAGTCAAAAATGTGCTGGCACAAATACTGACAACATGCACACGGGCTGATTTTCCAGCCTGAATGGCAGCAAGATCATTTCTCTGGATCATACTGACTTTCTGGTGCCAGCATGCCACGATGGCCATTCTCAGGTCACTTTTCTCAAAAGTACATCACCAAAAAGTAGAGGAGTCGACTCCTGAAGTGTTCCCCAACTCTTCGCCTAATAACATGCAGATGGTTCTCTCTAATGTCTGTTTACATATCTGCGGCATAGTTCATGACTAAAGTAAGCAAAGCCCTAATTATTTTACCCGCCAACAGGACCAATAAAATCAACTTCCCCTTCTCGTTATGGGTGTTTAAGTGTATCCTTTGATGGAGAGGCTTTGTTTATTTTTGGAAGAGTTGCGTAGCCGAGAGGAAAGCAAATAGAAGTAATGACACAGAGATGCTGACAAATGGGGGCCCTGGTGATGGATCCATTTCCTCAGTGATCCCCTGAAGGCTAGACTATTTCAACATGAATGCACCTTCAAAAATGACTGGCAATATTAATATCATGTTAGGAATCATGTATCTGCTGTGCATCAACATATACTACCTGACTTAGTGCTAAACCAACTTCAGTGTTACATATGTCTGAAAAAAGGTTTAGTTCTTCTGAGACCATGTTCACAAATATATAATAATGTGTCTTTGTTCTTTTGTAGAATGCTGTGGAAAATAACTATCCCAGTCATTCTGGCTGGAGTTCTTTGCATCACTGCAGAGACCAAGAAGCCCCGGCCCCAGGGCTCCATCCCATCTCCAAATAAGACCAAAGGGAACCTGTCCTCAGAGCGACACCACCGACTATTGCAGCAGAAACCAGAGGTGCTATCTTCCAGCCGTGAGGCTTTAGTGGTGACAGAGCGTCGCTACCTCCGCAGAGACTGGTGTAAAACCCAACCCCTCCGTCAGACAATCAGTGAAGAGGGTTGCCGCAGCCGTACTGTGGTCAACCGTTTTTGCTATGGCCAGTGCAACTCCTTCTACATTCCTCGCCATATGGGCCCCAGCTCAGGCCAAAGTCGAGGACAGGCCTCAGGCTCTGGAAGGAAAAACCACAACAAGGGCCAGGAGCCATTCCAGTCCTGCTCCTTCTGTAGGCCACACCGCATCACACAGCTCACAGTGCAGCTAGACTGCCCAGACCTGCAGCCACCATTCAGACACCGCAAGGTACAAAGGGTCAAACAGTGTCGCTGCATGTCTGTGGATGTGAGCGGCCACGGGAAAATGTGAAGGAGGACATGAAAGGTCTGTTAAAATTGAAATATGTTGACCAAAATAACAGCCCGTCGCACAAGACTCAACGAAAAGACTCAATATTGATTTAGAGTTTAGCAGCCATGGTGGCAAGCTGAAACTATTGAAAGAGACTGATTCAAGTTGCTATGCAAACACACTGATGATGAAGCAGCCAATTACCTTTGTTGTTTCAAAACCTTCATATCTACCTGATTGTCATAAGGTGTCTCTGAGCTTTTAAACCATAAAATATTATGGACTTTGGGAGTGATAATGCTAATAAAAAAGAACTGTACCCTGTGACACCATTGAAAGACATGTTTTTTTTTCTACAGGTGGAGCTGAAGTGATTACGCGGTTTGTCAGAAATGGCTTTAGCTCCAAGAGAAGATACAAAATTGAGTGTTTTAGAGGTGTTGCATCTATTATCTTGTATCTTTTCCTGAACTTATAGGATGTCCTACACATGATGTCAAGGAAGGGATTTCAAGAAACATGAAGCAATAGAGGAATGACCAATGGCACCCATCTGCTTTGACCTGGCCTGGCTATATACATTTGCCACGAATATACAAGCCAAGTACAAAAAAAAAAAAAACATAATGCAGCATGTGTAATGGAGGTGCAATACAATATATACAGTATATAAATATATCTATGTGTGTGTGTTTAAGTATGTATGTGAAAAGTATATTAAATCTATTTCATATAAATGTGTGGTGTTTAGAATGCATGTCTGAACCATATCATGGCTGGATAAATTACAAAACAATCAGCAACTGCAGAATTTCTATTAAAAAAAAAAAAGTATGTAATTTCTTTTATTCAATAAATATATTTTTTCATGGCTGAAGGTATTTGATCAAAACATACCCGTGGTATTGCACATGATCATCATATTGCATCATCCTATTACCCTATTACATACACACACAGGAAAACGTAAAACTACATAGAATTTTGCTTAAAACATAAAGCAAGTCAACAATACTACTGATTAAAAAAAGCAGAAGGTTGTTGTCAGGTCACACCACTTACGGATACATTAAAACAGAGGATGTTCTGTATCTAAAACACATGAACACATGTATAACATCATTAGGCTTTGAGACACACTTCCAGAAACCATTAAGAAAAATAAATGTCATTTTTCAGCTTGTGCAAAACAGATTTTTCTTCCTGACATATAATATTTAATTACAGATATCAGTGGGTCTCAAATATAGCTCCATTCTAGGCTTTGAGCCCTCGACTGTCTGATAAGGCACTTGGACTGCTGTCTTGCAGGTAATCCATACACTCCACATAGAAATATTATAAAATTCAGTGCATTTCACTATTAAGGAAGTGTTCATGACATCTTTGTAAACTAAGCAGGGGAATTACACAAAAAAAATGAAAATAGGCTTAATATGGCATATAAAATATTGAGAATATATCGTCAAAGTATATATAGTCTTCCTACAACCTACAGTTTCTGGCATAGGACTCAACCACAATCTCAGTTTAAAAATGTCTTAGTAGCAATATTTAATTACCATCAAAGGCTGGCTGAGAATGTAAATTTTCATTTCACTTTTAAACAACAGAATTAACATAATATTCACTTTGAACCACCGCAAAGTAAACATCAGCCCTAAATCAATTTAAAACAAATACTAGAAGTAAATGAATGTTGAATGTTAAAAACGTCTGATGAGTCATGTCAGATTGTATAAACAGTGCTTGTGCAAAAGGCTTAGTGATAATTTTCCATTGTCTGCTTCAGATCTTCGGACCCAGCTTTGCTTTCTGCGGAATAAAATAACATGTCTGAGTTATTTACAGCTTGCAGCACAGGCACTCATCTCAGTCCGTTACTATAGGAGCCAGGAGTTTTTGGAGTTTTTTTTCAGTGCTCTGATAAGCGTTTGTAAGGAACAGAGTCTGTCAGGTGAAGAGATAATTGGCACCAAGGGAAGAAAAAAAAAAAGAAGTCTGGAACTAAATTACCAAATAAAAGCACAGATGAGACCATACAGTAACTTTGACAAAAATTGTAAAGACATACTATTCCAGATGCATGTTTGGGTTTCACATTGTAGGAAGCCTTCTCCCTTGCTTGTTTGAAGCACTCTTCAGCCATTCTGACCCTGAAAAATAATCAGCAAGAACTATCAGTCAGTATACAGGGACCTCAAGACCAAATAACTGGATAGACAGTCAAACACTGCTGAAATGAACGATTTCACTATAAAAAAAAAAAACAAAGAGACAGTATAAAAACTTGGACCATCCAACTATGGTCATGTTGCATTTGAACACAATTATCTTGGTTTGTCAAAGGTCCAGTCCTGCTACTTTGAAATGACTCACTAGTTTACTACTGCATGATGAGTGTGTCACTACTCATTTGTGTTTTAAAAAGACAAATGACCAGCATGCTGGCACTGAGCGAGTACAACAATTTGTACCAGCACTGCAGCTTTGCATCTCCTTACAGCATAGGTGATGATTCATATCTATAGTTCCACTGGAGTCTAAAAGGAAAAGCAGCAGGAGGAGAACTGGGGTGATTGCCTATGGCAAAGGGCAAAGAGTTAATGCTTTCAAATTTGTTTTTACTTTTTCCTACTGAACAAGCGAAGCTTGTGACATCTTGCTTCTTTTACAAATTCATATCACAATTCAATCTTCATTTAGCATAATGAACGAATTTGCGTTTTGTTGACATATGCACAATATCTTTACATTGATCAAACCACTGGAAGCTAACTGTGTTCTTTTCATTACTGGGGTGAGGACATAGATTTGGGTCATTTAACCTCTTTTCCCTTCATGAATTTGAATGAATTAGATAGGATCTTCAGTGAACACGAGATGTACTGCAAGTTATTAATGGTTCGGAAACATTTTAAATTCTAAATATAATGACATTTTAAAGTTCAGAGAAAGGTGTACCCTTCTAAGTAAAATGAATTCATAGACCCTGATAGCAGCTTTCAATATCAGGATGATATTGAAAAACTATCAAGTATAATCACACACACTGAAACGCGATCTTCTCGTTATATTCTCACCGTTCCTGTAACATTAGTTTATTCTGCTTCTTCCACTGGTCTTTGAAATCTGTGGAAAACTCATGCCAAATGGAGAAGAAAGTGTTGGGAGAGACCTCTTTCTCTCCTGCTTTGGGTTTTACCGAGAAGGACGTGCTCAACTCCAAGAAGCTGAAGACAGAACAAAAACATTACTTCAAGACCAAACTATTACAACATGAGATTACAGAAACCTTCAGTGATTGTTGTGAAATCTGCCAATGCTACACAAAAATGGAAAATAGAGATGTTACTCTTGGAATAATATGCCTTTTCAGACTAGAAAAGCAGAAAAAAAAAACAAAAAACAACCCAGCGGCATTTCATAGAACAACAGTAAATACCATAATTATTTGGTTCTTTCCGCACATAAAATAGAACTCTTACATATTTTACACACAGTGTTTAGCTTTGTATCCATCTGTGGTGTGTATAAACCTCTAATATAATTTTTTGTATTTATAGATAAACAATGGAGCATGAATGAGAAAAGACTGGGGGGGGGGGGACAGATGCACAACTTTGAAATGGCAGTGGAGGACACATGTAACAGTGTTAAATGTGGTGGCCATTTGCAGTGGATCAATACGGTGGACAGGTTAGGGTCTCTTTGTTTGGAGTGTGCTATAGGAACACATTCCTAGCCAGCAGTAACAGAAACCTGGAGCCAAGGCTGTCTACTCCCGCTCCACTTAGATAAACAATACAGACACTGCACAGGGGGCCTCCTGTCTACGGAAGGCCTCGCATGATGGCCTGCACCTTCCTTGTAACTGAAAGAACCAGGAGACCTAGATATTGACAAAACAACGATTATACGGCTTCACTGCACTCAAAAGGCGCTGGACTGCATTATCCTGTGCTGCCTTTGCTTTAAAATATACCAAATATAAACCCTTACAATGGAACAGAAGAGCATTTGTTCTGCAGTTTCAGAAGCTACAGGGAAATATTTAAAGATAAAGATAGTGCTTACATCTTCTGAGTGTCTGCCAGCTGTTTCTCCTGTGTTTCCAGTTCGGTTTTGGCTGCAAAAGAAACCAGGTTAGGAGAAAAATATATTAGCAAATCTGCAAAAAACACATCTTTCACATGCTGTGCTCTGCATATACAGAAGGATTGCACATGCCAACTTTACTTAAATCTACATCATCTTCAAGGTGAGTGCTGTGCCATCAGCTATTAAGTGTTGGACTGTCCTGCTGTTGCACAAGTGACAAATGAGTATGGCAGATCGCAGGACAAGTGCTTCTTTGTGCAGGATTACTTCGAATGAAGACAGATGACTGGTGTGCGGGTGTGGGTGTGTGTGTGTGTGTGTGTGTGTGAAGAAAAGTGAGACAGACAAAAAAAAAAACAGATAAGGGTAACTGGGCCAACCGGGTTGGACACCATATAACACATTAGGAAAGTTTTCCAGCAAGCCACAATACTTATCTCAGTGGGCCATCAGCATCATTTTGACTGCATTATAAATTATATAAGAAAACGGCAGTGAAATATGGAAATTTGACAGCCTGAGTCCAAAATTTCCACAGGTTAGTACTTATCAAATTTCAATCCAAAGGCTGATTTTCAGCCCATTTTCAAATATTACAGAGTAATACTAGAGTCAAGTCAGCTGTAGTTTTTCCTCATCTGTATCTTCACTGTGCTTCTATATACTGTAACTGCCAAAAGGTTGGACATTAAATACTCTTCCAGACAGCTTGTCTGTCCTATCAAGATCAATAACATCTAAGCTGCTGCTGCCTTAAATTGTCGGATGATCAGAAATGACCTATGTGCTCGTCATGGTTTTCCAACATAGACATGACACTAGATGGGACAGAGAATCTTTCCTGGCACAAATCTGTGCTCTGCTCTGATCCCGGGAATATCTGGTTGCTATGTGTAATTGAAGCCAGAGCCACATCTAAAGATATCAGAGAAACCTGCTGAGACCAGCACTGTAGATTACCATTCCACAGTGCTAAATCACTCTGCAGCCAACAATCAGTTACTCTCAGCTGACAGATCATCAATAAATGACCAACTCATAAATAATTATATGAATGTGACCTGCTAAAAGAATTTTAATATAAAGATTGTGTTTTGTCCTTTGAATGAAGGTAATTTAATTTGATGGTAGTTGCCACTTACAATAACACTGAACTGGAAGATCCTGTTGAAAAAAATGCTAACACTCAGATAAACCTTCCCCTGACGCTGAATGATTCAATATGAATTCAGTATGATTAACGGTGCCTTACTACTAGTAAATTTTAACCACATCAGTGTACATCAAGACATTCTATGCAGCAGATGTGTAGATGGTGGAAAACAGAGGGCCAAACTGACAGTGCTACTAATCTTTATGTCCATCAGAAACAAATTATCACATGCCCAGTGCTCTCTTGCAAGTCTCAGTGACTCCATCAAAGGCCTGCATGCATGAGAATTTGTGAAGCTAGTGGGGAAAATCAGGCTAGACCAAACAGCCAAGCTCCAACAAGTCCGCTCCCACTGTTATTCTGTGGTTAGTTTCATGGTCAGAAAATAAACAAAAGTGGTTTAAACTGTGGAGCCAGAAACAGTTTCACCCCAGGCTTTTTTAGAAATTACAGAAATAACAAAAATAAGACATTTGGCTGTTGTTCTTTTTTTCACTGCTGCAGTGGTGGAACCCCAAGAATCCCGTCTGGAGCCTTCTGAGTCACATGTGGATGCTACGATGCTTACATTCTGCTCTCAGGAAAAAAAAACAAAAAAACCCTCATCATTTGCATCAAAGAGAGAGCTCCCATATTTCTCCCAAACACAGAGAATGGAGGAGAGAGGAGAAGGCAGGGGGAGAGATGGAAATGGGAGAGATGCTTTTATCTGGAGACTTAATTTAAAATGGACAGTGAGCACTACCACAAAAAACATATGTTATATATTATACTCTCATTTGAATACAAAAGCAGTTTGAGAGAGAGGCCTGTGAACTGGGTCCTTCAGAAAGATTGGTCACAGTCAACTGAACGTACTCAGGGTCAAAACCAATACTACATTAAAACTGACATTACGTTTGTTGCATTAAAACAAGCATAACAAAGCAAGTCTTACACCTTTGAAGTGGACCACAGTACCCCAATATTGTTGTAGATGTCAGATTCTAGATATAGAAGCGTGACTGTATGATGTCATGTGACATGACATAAGCATACTTTCAGTAGATATTGCTAACAACACTGTTTACAGCAAAATGTGTAGGAGTGTGTTAGCCTCCATTACAATAGAAGTTTTCTTCCTGTTGTAAGCTTGACTTCATCGTCTCTTTTTACAGTTAATATTTATTGAGTGAAATATTCCATCAGATACAGGACTGAATGAACTGGAATCGACCACATACTTGCAAACTAATATCATTCCCACTATGTGACTATGGTAAACATTATGCCTGCTAAGGATCAGCATTTACAGCAACGATAGTCCCTGTGAGCATATTAGCCTGTCTACATAAGCATTCAGGTCAAAGCACCACTGTGCAGCCTCACAGAGCTATTAACATGGCTGTAAATGCTTGGGTTTATTGGAACAAAATGGCAGTGCAGGAGGAAATGCTCATCATTTACAATCAATTCATCATGATCAGTTTAATAGCCCTTTCTGGAAACATCTCACTGTGACACTTTGATTTCCTGATAGGAGCAACTGAGTGATAGAAAGAGAGAAGAGGTCAAGCAGGCAACAGTGGGCTTCTAATTGTTCTGTCGCTCTTCTGATCAAAAAAAAAAAAATCTATATATATATAAATATATACATTTCATGGCATCAAAACTACTAAGAGCAAGGGATCAGGTAGAAAATAAGTCAGCATCCAGTTTCTGTTCCCTGCAGTCAGTTTTACAGGTTCCCTAACAGGTTCACCTTCAGCCATTCTAAATCTTCCTTTGAGGCAGAGGAAGACATACTGTTTTCTAAGGTCAAGATGAAGATAAAAGATCCAGCTACCAAGCGCAGTCATAATTTATCAAAGCAAGCAAACGTGAAACAATAGCTGTGAGTTATTCAGTAGACTCCAGAATAAACAGACATCCCTAAGGAAACAACACAGTGAAACCTTGTGTATGTGTGTGCATCATCCAGAAAAAGAAAAGCCCATAAAACTGATGTGGAAACGTGTCCGCAGACATAGAAGACTTACAGCGCCCTGACTGATGAGCTGCTTCATGTGCTGTCATACCACAGAAGAATTTTCAGATCAGATCCGCCAAGCGCTTAACAGCGCAAATACTTTTTGAATCAATTATCTGGAATAGATTTGTAATGGATTTTTAAGTTTTAACCCCTTGTCTGATGGCAAGATGGTGGAGACAAACCGTATGTTTAAATACTATCATCTGTTTCATCATAGTGAAAGGAAAAGGGTTTTTCTTTTTGTCAACAAATGTGATGAAAACAGACCTAACAATTCATTAGTCCAATTATTCTTACTTTCCAACCTTTCAGTCCTGGGTCTGTGGTGCTCAGCCCCAAGACAATATTTTTGGACAACAGTGGAGCTCTGTGGCACAGGACAATATTAGACATTTGCAACACAGAATACACGCTTCAGTAGGATCAGTTTGATCAAAACAATACCACCAGGCTTACTGCCCAGTGACAATCTGGTGAAAATCCAGACAGAAAGTCTCAGCAATTATCAGTTTCAATTGAGTTGGAAAATGAGCTCACCTTGGCTAAGGAATGAATCCATCTTATCCTTAAAGGGTTGCAGGTTCTCTTCAGAGGAAATTCTGCAAACCTTCTCTGTCTCAGCTGAGCATGCTAAAACAAGAAAGTATAATGAGAGGCTGGGGGGGGGGGGGGGGGGGGGGGATCTTTCACAACAACATCTTATCCAGTACTTGAGTTGCAATTGCAAGCTCTATCCTAGTTGAGCTCACTTGCTAATTCCATGCTTAATTTCTGCTGAATAAGTGTTGGTAAAGACATCATGACCCATAATGACTAATAAGGCACTCCTAAGAACCAGGCCTGTGCTCTGATCCCGAGAGAAACTTTATGTCACGCTCTATCTGCAGCCATATGCATACACAAACTTGGCTCAAGGCCTTAGAGGTGAAGAGGCCATGAGACACTTAAGGGAATGGGAAGGTCAAAACTCTGCAAGTGTTAATTTACTGAGCATATGTTGCTTCTACCAAAAAGGTACACAGAGAGCTTTCTACTGTGCTGCTTGCTGATGTCCTTCAGACCAGCCAAGGCCATTTCTGCAGCGCCTACCTATCAGAACTCCCCCTCTGGGAACTGTCATTAAAGCCCACGTCTGCTAGAGCACTCAGTTGGCTCTGCTAGGTAATGAAGAGGTCTGCAGGTATAGCATGTGATGATGTATTTATGTACGGTCAGCATGTGCCGCTGACACTGGGGTCAAAACAGATTCAAGTGCATTTCCCCTGTGAGATACTCCAGCTTTATGAATTGCAAATAATGAACAGCCTAAAGAACCATTATGGCAGAGGAAAAACAATATTTGGCAACACAGATCAGGCACCTGATTGGTTTACCAGCAGAGATACATAAAACATGGTAGAGAACAGACCAGGTTTGAGGAACTGTACGTACACACATACACGTACGTGTGTGTGTACACACACACACACACACACACGCACACGCACACATGCACGTACATGTACACGCACACACACACACTTTTCACCACCTGTAGGCACTTCGGTTCTCGGAAAGTGTTCTAAGTGCTGAGTGACTTGAGACAGAATAATGAAAGGCCATATTTCCCAACTGCCTCATTCATTAGGACTTTTCATTCAGCCAATGAGTTTGGCTTGTTGAGCACAATCCAATAGCCACATGTTAAAGTCTTGATATGGAGTAAAATAAAGATTTTTCAAAAAAATCTTTTGTTTGTATAGTTTCAAAGATTGATATCATTTATACAATTCAATACTCTTTACTACCAAATACAACATAGACACATCCCTACATGAAGTAACACTGTCATGTGTTTCATTTTATTGTGTTTTGAGTTCACTGAGGGATTATATAATTACAGTCATAGTTGAATGGAAATTCTGGCTCCAAACCCCTTGGCTTGTGACTCCTACTAAAACATAATTTAGCGTTAGCGTAAGTTGATGGTTAGTGGTGACAGTATTTTGATGACATAGAAGTTTTACCTAATAATAATAATTTCATGACATAAAAGTTGCCTAGAAAAAAAGTCTATGAAAATCATAGTTTAAACATGCATCAGAAACTGATAAACAGCTGAGTGAGTGAGTCAAAGAGTATTTAACCAAATCAGTCCATCCATGAATCATATTTAGAACCCCTCTGGGCACAGTGATGATGCACAACATGCACAGAGACATGCAGGAATATTCTGAAATTTTCATTGTGTGTTGAGGTTTGCAGCTTGCAGGGTCATTGAGGTGATTCAGAGCTCGAGGAGAACCACTTCCAGTTCACTGAATAGCTGATGAACCTTTGATAGTGTGCACAGGTAGTGGAAGTTCCCTGACCTTGCACCCTCTTGTATTTTGATCTCTATTTCATGAGGACAGTAAAGGCATGCCAGGCCCAACAGGAGTCTACATCTGACAAGTCACATCTGCTTCTGGTTAGCTCGTCTGTACGACAAACAGATGCTATCTCTCTGTTGACCCGCCTCTACGATCCACATGACCATAGCTGGTCAGATTTGAGAATTTATTTTCCATTCTGCTCAAGGATATGTGCATGAATTAATACAGAATTTTTTGTTACATAAGCATCCAGGTAATGGGATTTTAAACATTACATGACACCATCATTATTTGCTGGATGTAAGATGGCCAAGTTTACTACCTGAATTTGCAGTCTCAATGCTTTGGATGTGTTCAAACAGAAGGCAGATGCAGGGTGGACTACCATACCATTGAGGTCTTTCCTCAGCTTGCGTAAATCTCTTTGAAAGTCTTCAAACTTCATCTGGGAGGCCTGGAAAAGGTCCTGAGGCTCAGGCAGTGGGTAGACACATGTCTCTCTACCAGCATCCTGGTAAAGCATAACACACATTTAAAACACACACACACACACGCACGCGCGCACGCGCACACACACACGCACACACACGCACACACACGCACACCAGTGTCAGAGTCAATCTTTCTCAAATGAAAGAGGGCCTCTCAAGTATATACTGTACACACTAGGCAAGAGCCATACATGCATTTATCAAGTGTTCCAATATCTCAGACAAAGATAAGGCTGAGTCTATTGCAGGTTATGACCATTAAGGTTGGTGCACATGGAAATTCTCTTTGTCAGAGTTACTATAAGACCATTATGAGTGCTCGAGCCATGTCATGCAGGTTGATTTTGGCAAGCAGCACTCTACTGAGTTCATCTCATCTGGAGAACCTAATTATTTACACTAGCGCTCCTTTGGATGCTGTGCCAATGAACAGACTGCAGGTTTGAATGAAGCCAGACCAAAGCAGAGCAAGAGCTGGAGATGAAGAGTGAAAGACAGAAAGTGAATTTTAAGAGAGAGCCAGAGAGATTTGTTTCTGCCGTAAATGAGGAAAGGAAAAATAAATAATTTGATAAAGGATAAGCCATGGTATCCTCTGGCAAGAGAGGAGATGAAAAGAGGGCTCTGGAAGGATTTCTAAGCAAATCAGACTAAAACAGAAAAGTGACTCAAATAAACAGGAACCAAAACATACCTCATCAAAGTGCCTTAGATAGTAAGCAACAATGTAGGACAAAAGACTCTGGGAGTTATCCTGAAAGAAAGAAAATGATCCAAATAAATAAACTGAAATCCCTTTATTTATTAATTTAATCATTTTGGAGCAGGACGTTTTAATTTGTGTGGGGCAAACAAGAATAGAAACAGCAGTCTTAGAAGTTGAGGATAAATCATGACATTGAAAGAGCAATACAACGAAACACAACTGTATTGGGCTGGCTGTCATAACTCAGTTGGTGGAAAGTTTGATGTTCTTTATGGATACCTTACTCAGTCCCCGCCACAAAAACACAAACCATGTCCTTATATGGCAGCGCCAAGGGCACACTGAGCCCGTTCTGATATTGAATAAGAACAGTAAACAGAATGGCCTCTCCTCTAAATCTGCACAGCCATGGTACTCAAGGTCCTTTTAGTTCCTGGACACCTAGTTCTAGACTCCACTATGACGGGACAATTATAAAAAGTGCACATCAACATTTGGTGTTATTTTCCTCCATTACTCATAAGCATAATGTTAATTCCAGAAATAAGCAATGTATCAGTGGGTGCACACAAATTATATATAAACTTGTCTCCTTTACATAAATTTGTACATACACTTCACAACACTGAATTGTGTGTCTGCTCTTATAGCAGGAGTTATATTTGCTTTTCATCCTGTAACACAGGCTCACACTAACACTCACACTGCTCTTAACGTCCTTCAGTTTTGGCAGAATGTCCAAGGTGAAGCCGTCGGCCTGGCCTCGGGACCGATTACCGCCGTTCATGAAGTTGCCAAAAGCCAGCACCAGGCCAAGCACCTGCAATACACACTTACCACTTTGGAGTGTCTGGTACACAGACACACAGACACACAGACACACAGACACACAGACACACAGACACACAGACACACAGACACACAGACACACAGACACACAGACACACAGACACACAGACACACAGACACGGGGAACAGAGATATGAAAGTTAAATTGACTGACAGAAAAGAAAACGTAATAAAAAGGCCAGCAACTCACCTTGCATACTCTCTGAAGGATTTCTATTTTACGAACGACTGAGGTGATACATTCATGGAAAGTTGACTGAAACAGGATGCAAAATACTCGTTCAGAGAAGTTGGGAATCTGGGATAACTGGTACAGAAACCTGGAGAAAGGACAAGATTAGTGACCGTAACACATCTGTTTATTGACAGTTCTCATGTAATGAAGGAAGATTGGCTCTTACTGTTCAGGCTTGTCCAGTGGCTTGGCATTCTCCTTTTCTTTGAATGAATTAATGTGTTTTTTAATGACATCCATCTCATCATCTTGAGCTCGCTGCCAAATTTAAGAGCAGAGTAAGTTGAGATGGAAATATCCTGCATATGAGCAGGGGTAACCCCAACTCACAGGAGTACAGGATACTATAACAGTGTATACATATATTAATGCACTGTATGTATAAATAAAGTCTTGAAGTTGACAAAGGATTTTCTTCACTTAAATCAAAACCTAAACTAAGTGTCAGACTAGCAGACTACACAACACAGCTCGTACAACGTTTGATCAGGGAAACATCAGCACCTATAAAAACATCCTTTTCATGCCAAACACATTAAACTGGAATGATGCCTCTCTGGGCTGCTCATAAGCAAACATACACCGGTGTCATTCACACTAATTTGTGCATTGTTCTTTTATACTTTTACAAATTGGGTATATATTACATATGTCCAATACTTTACACAGCAGTGTCAATTTAGCAAACCCCAGCTCAGAGAAAAAAAAGAAATCATGAAGTGGAAATCAATTTCTCCCTGGAGACAGATCACTACTCCCATAACAGGAAACCATGAATGAATCTGTATTTATTCATGTAAATTGACAGGACAATAACAAGATGGGCAGCAAAGTGCACTGAAGAAGATTTAACCCCTTTATATTCGTACTTTGCAGTATTATGCTGGAGTGCATGGCAAAAATAAAGAAAAAAATTCTCATATAAAACAGCAGATCACCCGATCAGTCAGGTCTGCACTGCACATCGAGACTTGGGATGTGTGCTGTCAGCTCGTCTATAAGCCTCTGCAACATAACACGATTATCTGCGTAGGTTAACAGAGCATACTGCATGTTGCTTTTATCATTAGGACCTCTGAGTCGGATAAATAGTATAGTATAGATAAACCTTGTCGATATGATCAGCAGCACTGGAACACTTAATGAAATGGGCCTTGAGGGAATGTTTTGCTTATTGTGGTTTCCAAGGTCAAGAATGGACTGGGCCTCTTTATTCAAGCCAACACTGACGAGCTTAGCTCTTTGTTTCTTTGTCTACAGACTTTAGCCCGCGTGCAAAGGAATTCTCAAATTGTGCCATTCTGTACTTAAACTTAACCGTATGCCAGTCTATACAGTACATCTTATATAAATGCTAAATCGCTGCCGTCAGCCAAACTGCATTCCTGACTGTTATGTTGCTGCCAGGCTCCGGACCAGAGTTTTATACAAGGTGGTTTAAAAAAAGCAGACCAGAAATGCCTCTTCATTTCACAACAGACATAGACAATAGATGTTAATGTGTCTGACGCAGATGGGCAAAACAATAAAACCATCCCCAGGAAGAGAATGTAAACTCTCTCTCAGTCCCTCCAAAGCCCATAGACCCCTCAAGCCTGAGTCTCAGCAATCTGGTCTCTCCCTCTGTTTCTCTCCATCTTTCTCTCTGGGGTTTGGCCTCGGCATGGATCCTTGGAAAACATCAAACACCAGCATCAAACGCACTGAGGGCCCGATTAGTATTCTACGCACCGCTGCCTTCTGTCGACGAGGGCAAGCTCTCCTTTGCCTTCTCTCGAGATGTTTTCAAGTGTAAATATATTTAACACAAAGCAGATCCTTTTCAAAGGGCATCAGCGGAGCCCAGCAGTGTTTGGTGTAATTGGGGACAAGTAGGCATTAGCGTGTGATCTTTGAATTGCTAGGGCATGTTGCAGTGGTTGTTAGCATGAGAAATATGGTCCCATGTGGAATATCAAATGCAAAGGAAAGTAGGATGATATCTGTGATGCCAGATTTCTAGCAGTAGCCAAATGGTATTCATTAGTCAGGTTTCTAGTTCAGGGCTAAACAGAGCCAGCCAGGGCTTAATCACTATTTATGTCACTCAATTGTCAATGAAAAAACATTTATGGGATTCTTTATACATTGATCTGCCAAAGAATCGTCCCATAAGAACAAATCGTGTCCTGTAATAAACATGTACAATATATTTAGACTTCACATGGCCTTGCCTTCTTTAAAAAAAAAAAAAAAAAAAAAAAGAAAAGGAAAAGGAATATAAGGTGATCATTTGTAGCAGGGACTCGGACTAACTGACCTCCATGACATTTAGCTACTGTTACCTGAAAGGAGTCTGAACTTCAGACGATGAGTCTGGGCCCAGATTATAGCTTGTGATATTACAGGGGAGGCAATGGTGTCCCACTGTCACTGTGACCTCTTTAATGGCAGTGGCTTATTGTTCAAAGAACAGGATTGGCTATAATCTGCAGCTCGTAGACTGAGCAGCTCTATTCCTGTCTGTGTGCGTTTCTGTCTCTGTGTGCATACAGTGAACTAACTATGTGTACAGTTGTGTTAGTCGACATCTTTGTTTGTGAGCATGTTTGTGTGTGTGAGGGGAAGAAGAGTGAGAGAGCAGTGTGTGATCTAGATCCTAGCACAGTGAGTGAGGGTGTAACCATTAGAAGCCCCTTGCATTCCTCAAGACAGGCTGAGTGCGCTGCCAACTGTGGTTTAGGGGGCTGGAGACCCACAGACAGGATGGAGTCTCGCAATACAAAAGAGAAACAATTTGGCTCCTCTGCTCAATAACATAGCCTAAGGCCATTAGGGGGAGAAGGAGAGAGAGGGAGAGGAAGAGGGCTTGAAGTCTCAGGGTGAGTGGAGAGGTTAGAAGACTTTTGATCCTCAGTTATGACACATTGGTTCATAACTACATCTTGTCTCAAGCCTCCGTCTCATTCCCATGATCAACATTATTAATATGCCTCTGGCAGCCAAAGGTCCAGGCCACTTCTGTGTAGCTGTGCCAAAAAGCAATTCACAGGAATTTCACTGCATCTTAAAACTTTATCACAGCTGAAATGTGGAAAACATGTCCATTTTCATGTTCTATTATATACTGACCTGACTTTGAATGTGCCCTAAACCATTTCTATTGTGTGGGGGACATTTCCTATTACTGATGGAATACAAGGAGCTGTTTGTGATGAGAGCTCCTTAACCTTTTTATGTTAATATCACAGTATATGATATATTGTAGTCATTTTAAAACTGTATTTTTTTTTTATTTTATTTTTCTTAAATCACACCACCACTTTAAAAGAGACTCTGTGACACAAATCTTGAAGTTTCCCAACAACCATTTCCTTTACACAGGGGCATTACAAAAGCAGAGTCAATCAGATCCAATGTGAAGAAAACATGTTTACTACGTAAAAGTGTTGGTCTGTTTCCAAGCCAGAAGACAGACCTACACAAGACTGACTCTGTCGCCAAACAGCACACATACCAGTACGGTTTGTGGCTTGCCTGTTTGTTTTAGTATCTAATGCACACTTCCTTCAGTTCACTCTTTCAAATGGAACAAGGACCTGCATGTAGAGAAACATGTTGGCTCTGAAGTAACATCTTTGACTGACAGTGCAAAAACCATGTTTCTTTATTTTATAGATACCCACTTAATTAAAAACTGATTTTTTTGTTCCAACCTACTCTGTATACAAGAGCTTAGCTTTCAATAATCTTGGAAAGGTATCTTTTAATGGATGGCAACTGGTGTTTTGTGGTTTACCCAGTCAAATGCCAAATAAAACAACACTAAGAGCTGATGAATGATTTCTTGCCTTTTGTTGATATCATGGCTTCTATAATAAAATCACTGTCTGTTAATCATATGGCATGAAATACATAACCATAAATCATTCTATTTGTCACTAGCAAACTGTTCCAAAATAATACTTTTACTGCAAACCACAGAGACAAAGAAAAAAAAGATTTTCCCAGACCAAATGACTGAAATCGGTCTAAGCTGCCAGTGGTGTTACTCTGTATAATTGTTCTGGGTTTGTTACTCAACACTGTATGATTCAGCATTGGCAGTGTAAGCGCAAGAACAAATTTCAGTTTGAGATATGGTCTATTCACTGGTTCATTGATTTCCCTGAAACCACTACCCATATGTGCATTGATCATCCTCCTTTTCAAAGTCAAAAACATGTGTAATACTATTATAACCTTAAAGACATGTTAAGTAACGCTACAGCCTATTGTTGTACTCACATTTTCATAAAGGGCATGCAGTGTTTCCAGATCAACGACTGTGTTGTCCATATTTAAGACAGCTGAGGATGAGAGAAGAGGATCACAATGTTAACAAAGCATGTCAGGACTACCTGCTACCTTCACAGAACACCATTAACAAGGCAGAAATCAAACTGACAAATAGATTTACACTGTCAAAACTCTAGTTTATAAGATTTTTTTTTAATTGAATTAATCAAACCACGGCTGAATGTTTTTTTCCAAATGAGTTTTTTTTTGTTTTGTGGGAGCTAAAAGGTGTCATGAGACAAAGGTAAAATTCTCATTGCATGGCCCACATAAAGTGTTGTGTGTTTTATGCTGTGAGTTACATAGTTACTAGCTCTCATCATGATAGCATGCAAGGGGCCACAAACTAAAACATAAATACAGAGGTCTTAGAAATCTGTCAAAGGTACAAAGATCTGTGTTTGAATTGTTTGAATTCCTGGTGTCGCCTTTTTGTCTCGGCGCGAGGACCTGGCGCCCGCGAGCATTAATCCTTTGAAAGTAAATGTTTAAAGACAAACAGAGCCCGGGGGTCTGCGGTGTTGAGGCTGAGGTGTTATATGCACAATCACCCAGTGAACCACTCAACACCTATATATGTATTTCACTGTGCTGTGGGTGTCCAAATTACTCACATTGTTTTGATCTACTGATTTGCTGTTGAGGTACAGAAAGAAAAGCCAGTGTCAGAGGGGATAAAAGAAACTCAGAGTAATGGATTCAGCGCACGATGTTCACTTTGTATCACATCTTATCCTTAAACACTGAATACGCCTGGTCGTTAAGTTTTCAACTGACAAGCCTCAAGAAATAGGAATAAATAAGATCATGAGAAATGCAAAATTAGAGAAAAGCGTGTTGGCATGGGGGGGGCCTCAAGTGACTGTTGCAATGGACCAGTCCGTTCCATGTCATGTTTTTAGCTTTGACATTGCTTTCTCCCTCTTATGTAATCCAGCAGCCTTTTTAAAATCATTTCACTTTTGTGCCACAAGGGCAAATCCACATCTTTCCTACTTCTTTGCCATTATTTTCTAAACTCTTCACACCATCTCCTTTCCCAAAGCCACCACAGAAATAACTTCTTTCTCTCTGACTCTCACTTTTTCTGCTTGTCACACTCTTATGTTGCAACCATTTGGTTTTCATTAAAATCTGAACCAGAGTCTGGCTGGCTGGTTTGATTGGAGACAGCCTTTAAGACATGGGAGAAAGGCATATCATCGCTCTGACACAGACCTCTTGTGACCAAAAGCCAGATCCATCTGCCTGGGTCTACCCCGACTACCACAGTCAACCCCAGCATGGTGACGGCAACCACTATCTAATACGGTGACTGGTGCTCCAAAGCCTCACAGGAAGCAGACACCACATGGAAATGTCGTATGAAACATGCAGAATGTCGGCCAAGTCTGAGAACAAACAGCAGCAGCTGTGCGGAAAAGAAAAACGTGTTGACTTCTCACTGAGTAACTAGGCCGTCATAAAAGTCAGTCAAAATCAAAAGATTCAGGAGTTGTTTGTCTTCAAAGAGATATCCAAGTGATGAGAGCATAGCTAGTCATTGTTTTATTTCCTCTCAATTCCGTGATGAAGACAATGATTCACTACACTGAAAGGGACAATTCCAAAGTTTTGACAAATGAATCCTCTTATGTAAACTAATGGTTCTTTGATTCTTGAATCATCCTAAACCTCTAATGGCGCAGGGGAACATGAGATCATTCCAGGAAAAGAAAAACAATAACACTGTTGATATATATGGCCCTTTTCTCTTTGTGAAATAATGAATATTTTATGTCTATAATTAGTCATGTCTAATAATCATTTAACTAAAATGTGTGACGAAGTAAACAACTACTTTGTCTACTACTTTCTGGGGCTTATTGTGTTGGTGCAAAGAAGAACACGTCACATTGTTTCACAAGTACATAATATTAAGAACTTTGCAGAACGTAAGAGCTTACTCCACATGATATACTGACATTTCCAATCAGCACTAATTATGTACTATAGCTAAAACTGTCCTAACATATGAGATGAATGACAGTGCTGATGAGAGTGGCCCTCACTTGCCCTCCCACTCTGACCTGAGATGGATGCACCAAAGACCAACATAAAAGAAAGTGAAGAGTGAAAACTCAGTTTACAAGATGCTATAAAGACACTGCAGATGAAACAGCCCCACAGAGTAATTTTATGGTATGTACCGACCATGCTTTCATCATACAGTTGATTTGATGTAACTAAAAGAGCTTCTAGATATTCAGCTAAAGATGAAGCCCTAATACAGACTCTAGGTTGGAATCCTGATGTAGCGTGTTTAGACATTTGGAAGAGCAAAGACTGGAGAGCAATCAGAGAGTAACTAAATCAGGAAGACAGTCTGTTCCCATCAACATCTCCTGAATGAATAAACTAAACAAAAATAAAAACCTTAACAAAGCCGTTTAGACGTGATGCTGATGCCTCATCAGAAAGGGAGCTAGGAAGCATTATGTGGGTGTGAAATGGGATGAAAGATCATATAAAATGAGAGGCAAAGCAGAAGAATAAATAAAAGCAAGTAAACACACTTCAGATGCCTTGTGATAAAGTTACAGGGAGGTTGATATCAGTTTTATGACCCAACAGCTCTCAAAAAAATAAAAAAAAAGCAATACAGTGGGTTACATTTAAATTATTTTAAGAGAAATTGTTTCATAAGATGGTATAGTTTTACTGGGGGATGTTATTGTGCACTTCCATTGCTATGTGTATGTAAAGTGCCATTCACTCAATTCAGAAATTATTGCCACATTAGCCAAGCAACCAGTTCATTCAGTGGAAGTGCATCTGGCTTGCATTTCATACAGAGTAGGTATGTTTTGGAAACTGCTGGAAAACAGGAAAGGACTAAATTCACTATTAAATCTACCAACGCTGGCCATTACAGTGATGTGTTCATGATGGCTTTGCTTAGTAATATGTTCATACGCAATTAACACTTACCATTCTGGATATCCTTCATATCAAGATGAATACTGGACATGAGAATACCCACAGCCTGTGAACGCTTGTTGCTCAAAAGCTTCACCACCTGAAAGTAGATGTTACAAAGAGATGGGAGTAGTATGGTTATACCAGGCCAGAGAAAACAAGGATCATAATATTCCATATCCCAATACACACAGATACAAAAGCTGACATTTTCACCGACACACATTTAAAAAAAAATAAAATAAAATTTTGCATTATAATTTGTGGAGTTGCACAAACGCAGATATATTTTTAAAAGAGAAAATAAGCCTTATCCTATGGATCTAAACTGTTCTATAGTTGCATTATTAACAAAAATTTTGCCAAATAATAGCTTCCACTTGTCAGCCAGCCAGGAGTTGAATATCAAGCCAGTGTTATTATGGGTGATAAACTGCATTCAAGGGGGCCATTACGAACCACAGCTCGCCTGAGTAAGCAGAAGAGTGTGCTGGGTAGCAAAGCGGTGAAGGGACAGGACAGGAAACCCGTAGCCTACTGTGATCCAGACAGAGCGCTTCCATCTAAACCAGATCACAACGACCACAGACCTCTCAAACACACAGGAAGTTATATCACCAGGCCCCGACTGTCTCGGTTTTCCAGGCTCAACCACAGCTTCGAGGGGACAGGCCATTCGAGATATGTCACTGGGTCACTCCCTATTATACAACTTGATTATATTAAGTATATATTATATACTTTAGTATTTTAGCTATCTAAAATCTATGAACCACTTTAGTTATTGAGAGTAATTTTCTGACAAACATTTACAACAAACAAACATTTCAGTACATCAAGGAGCTGAGCTGCACAAATCATTTAACTTTGGGATCAAGCAAAACAATACAATAATCAGAGATGTCGTAGTTCTCCTCACTCTCAAAATAGGCACTGAAATTCATGGGTACAGTTAATAGTTAATTTGGCAACATTTAGCAAGGCTTAAATAATTTAGGGTAAACATAAAGTGGCTTAACGTGAGAGCTAACCAATTCTTTGACATCATTATTAATGACATCTCCTAAAGCATCATGGGATATATCGTTCCACATATCCTGTGTTCCAAGAAAATAAGTTGGGGCAGGCAAGCACAGTACCAGACATTGAATCTCCAAAAAAAAAAAATGACATCACATAATCTAGCTTTGTATTCACTGTGCCACTGCCCAAGTGTATAAAATGGCCAGCAGATAATACTGTAAGAAAGTTTTCACTTAAACCTTTCTGCAGACACATAGCAGGGTCAATTGTTGACCTGGGATGACTGTAGTATTTCTTCATATATAATACTTATGTCAGCAGAGGCCTACTGGCCGAGTACTGACGTCAAAGCTGCTCTCTAGTGGTAGGTCTGAAGAGGATGCTTGTCTCCTCTCATGAAAACCAATGAACTCACAACACACAGCCAGATGGTAAGAGCTGCAAGCAGTAAGAGATGTGATCGATTGTCTTGAAGCCTGGGCCCTGGTCCTTATAAGCTGGAAATGAGCTGGTTGGCTACAGGCACAGTTCTACTTATGTTCCTATTGTGCTGTTATTGACTTCAGTATCTACAGCAGCGTTGTTGTGCTGGAGAACATCCACAACAATATCATGCAGTGATGATCAAGTAAAATTTACCCACACGCAGCTCAATTTGTTTCTTGTCTCTAACAATATAGCAATACAACCACAGGCTGAGCTGCTTTATGATGTGGTGACCAACTTATTTAGATCTCCATCAATCAGAATATCACTTTAAGACGAGGCTTTTTTCACTCACATTCACTCTGGTTGTTTCCAGCCTCATTGCAATGTGTCCTTTAATAGATCAAACCAACAGTACTACATGTAAATTTGATGTTGTAACTCTGTACAGACAAATTCCTTTTATTGGTTTCTCAGATATGAAAGAAATGATCAAATTCTCAAAATGTGTCCAAATACTTGGTTGCTATTTTTACGTTTTATTTGAAAAGGCGTTGCAGAAGGTGTGACGTGCTTGTGAACAGCAAACTTCAATCACTCTTGACTTTTGTTCTCAACTGGAAACAGATTTACTCAGGTTAAAGCAACATTCCTGACTACTTCTGTACAATAGTCACATTTTTGTTGTACCTAAAAGACGAAACAATAATACTGTAGTAAAACAGCAAAGGGAAGTATAGAATGAGGTGGTATTGATGACTGGTTTTGGGAAAATAATGACTTTTTAGAGAGTCTTGGTATCACATATTAAAGAATACATCAAAATGTGTCATTCAGACAGACTTATGAAGGATGATAAGATACTGGAGGGACTAAAACAACTAAGACATAGCTACTGCAGATGCAAGTTACTTCCTAGTATTTTCATATTCCCCATAAAAAAGGAATTCCTTAAATAGGACTATTTACAGCTTGAAGAAGATATAACTCTCCAAAGCACAGGACATTTCGGAAATGTTACACTCAAGTGAACCCATTAACAGATGAAGCCAATAAACACTAAAAAGGCTATGGCTCAGATATGATTTTTGCCCCTTATCTCTCTGACAAACCTGCATATTTGTTCATTTACCTTGACAGATTTCAGCTGTAGCTCAAATACATTCCTCACCACCTTTTAGTCATATATAGTGCCTATCCTATCTTGCAGAGGCAGCAACACAGGAACTTCGGTAATGCCTGACAGGCTTGACAGAACAATGTTGGCAGGCCCCTTCATCTTGGTTTACAGTCCACTGGGCTGGTTTCAGACTTGTACTGCTTTCTTAAAGCAACAAATATCAAAGCCAGAGGCAAAATAAATGCAATAATAAGCCCCACTGGAAAGTAAACCAGTAAACCAAGGTCCATCAACTGTTCTGGGAAGGATGATGAGGCAAAGGCAAATACAGAATTGGAAATTTTGAAAAAGCGTTATGTAAAGTGGCTACAGAAAACCACTCAATTAGACCTACATTACTATTATTTTTATTATGTTGAGGGTAATACCATTTCTCTCGACTCAAACTTTAATTGAACTGGAACCTTTTTTGGAGAAGGTTTTATATTTTGGTGTTAAATTTCAATCCAGCACTTCTCATAAACTAAGAAAATTTCCCACTAATGTTCACGACTGAGATCCACATTTCATCTCAGGAAAAAATACTGGATGATTCCACCAGCTCTCGATCAGAGGGGTGTAACGATCCTCCCTGGTCCAAAAGTATCTGTGATTTAGACACATAACTGCGTGAAGAGTATATTAACATGAAAACCTGGACTAAAGCAACTTAAAAATGTAGATCACATTTTTCACTTGTTGATTGATGTAGTGACATAAAGGGCATTGGGGGAACGGTCTGACTGTTAAAGTAAGTTATACAGAAAGCACAATGGGAGGAACCACATCATGAAATATAGCTCCCAGGCTTATCCCTCCCTCCCTTTTGCCTCTCTCCAATTCTCTCAACAGTCATCATCGTCGCGAGGTTTCCTCACCGCACGCGAAACACTGGCTTGGTGCCACTGGATGGTCACGGGAGAGTCGGGTGGGAGCCAGAGCTCACACCACATAATAACTGTCTGGCTGTAGCAGTTCTTCCTGTCACTCAAAGCAACTCGGAGAGCGACAGCGAAGAGAAATGGGATAGAATGGGGTATAAGACCAGTGAGAGTGAAGATGGGAGAAGCCCTGACCCCCCCCCCCCCCCCACACACACACACACACACGGAACACACACAACAATGTACCTGCTTGGCCTTGGACTTGCTGATTGTGTCGGAAATTGGCTTTTTCTTCTCTTTAACGGCACTTTTAGAGAAAAGTTCTACAAATTCTTCAAAGTTCACAGTAGGTTCCTCAATTTTTTCCCACACCAATGCGCCAATGTGTCTAAAGAGAAAAGAGGAATTATTTACAGTGCAAGTAAGCAAACTTTAATATGCCATATATTGTTTTTATAGTGTATAATATTATTATATTTACATTTCCACATTGTGTTCTACTCTTATGAAAACTCATTTTTAATAATGTACAGAGTAAACATCTGTATGTTATACACTTGTCAAATCCATCAGTCAACAAATTACATTTAGAATTCAGTATCAGGTTCCTCACTTGCAAGTAAATCATCTATTTCTAAATGTTTATTCATCTACAATTTTCCAAGCCTTATTAAGGGAAGAAAACCTGGTTCAAGTCAGTCCACTCCTGACCACAATGCCTGGACTTCATCACTTTCATTTTCCGCAAGGTTAGCATCTCTATTGCCTTCACAGCATGTGGCTGATCTTTATCTTAAGTGAACAAGCTTCCTCCCAATTCTCTACTGTTCAGAGAATACCTTTGTGCAAATGATCCATGGCTATCTTCATTCATTCAGCATATCCTTACTTTTTAGCATGCAGCTGTATGCGTGTCCAGTAAAGCGGCTTCATTGGCTTGGGGGGCTCTATCACAGCCTTGGCAGGGGCAGCTTCCTGGACCATCATGGAGGGCATGGGGCCTGGTGGAGGCCCAAACCCTGGGGGTGGTGGTGGGGGACCCATTCCAGGCAGAGGGGGTGGTGGAGGGGGGCCCATACCTGGTAGTGGAGGAGGAGGGGGTGGAGGTCCGAAACCAGGCGGGGGAGGAGGGGGTGGAGGTCCGAAACCAGGCGGGGGAGGAGGGGGTGGAGGTCCGAAACCAGGCGGGGGAGGAGGGGGAGAGGAAAGAGCTGGTAGATTAGATCCAAGCCCAGGTAAGGGAGGTGGAGGTGGAGGAGCAACCACCCCTGATAATGATGGTGGAGGTATACTTCCAGAGGGAGAAAAGGAGAGGGGAGGTGGAGGAGCAACCACCCCTGGTAATGATGGTGGAGGTGGAGGTATACTTCCAGAGGGAGAAACGGAGAGTGGAGGTGTAGGTGGTGGCAGAGAAGCTGTACGGGTGCTGCTCTGCTGGCACGAGCAGACAGGGCTCTGTGTAGATAAGGGGATGGAGAATAAAACAGAGGATGACACGCTGTCTGATCCTCTGTTGAAAGGCACCTCCAACTTGAACCACTCCTCCACAGGTGAGGTCTGGACAGACACCTCCTGGCTCATCTTTTCCAATCTTTCACCTTTTATCTGTGAAGCCTTGTTGTGGGCATCACCCAGAGATCCTGCATTATCCCCACTGCCCTTTGCCAAGGAAACCTGCTGGCCCTGCAACACAGCAATCTTAATCCGCAGGTCATTGATGGTCTTCTCCAGCTGACGGATGAGAGAACTTTCATCCTCTGAGGAGGACTGACCTGCCTTCAGCCTGCTGTTGTCCGTCTGTCAGAAAAATGTAATTCAACATTAGAATTCACAAATGGACCCTGGGGAAATTAAAAACCACAAGTTTGTGCTTTGTGTTGAAAAGTAGGCATAATATTTTCTGAATCTTGAATGTATTATCATTTAATAAATTAAGCTTCATAAAAAACAAAACACCCACAACTGCGGGAGCTTTGTGACAGAGCTATGAGCTAAATATGGGTCAAGAAAGTCCATTATGTCTAGACTTCATCAGACCTCTGGCTCCAGACTGGTTAGAGCAGGGATGAGGGGATACTGAGAGATTTGACCCCAGAGACAGCGAGTCTCATTGGGCCTCACATGGGGAGGGTCTGTGTCTGCTAGAACACATTCCCCAGTTGTGGTCACATCGTTGAATTATAAGGAGAATGTTCAGTGAGTGTGGCCTTTCTAATTTATGGACTCTTCTAGGAAGGTTCACTATGACAATCTAACAAGTCTTCCAAGACAAGGCTGACCTCTGGTGGACAAAAAATTATTTACAGTTGATGCAAAGCAACGGGATTGACTGTACTCCTCACCACTTTGACAGGTCACACAAAACATGCAAAACTGCCCTTACGTCAATGCACAATAATCATATAGGGACAAAATAGATTTTAATGGCAAAATATGTGATAATCAAAATCCCTTTGTTTCTTACCAAAGCTACAATTTTAAAATCATTTGGTACAAAACCTTGTACATAAACAAAGCACTAATTCAAGGAAAAGGAAAATGAGTGTCTGGCAATCCACTGAATGTAATCTGTACAGTTTGACAAATAGAGTTGTCTCTTAAAGTGAAGCAGGACAAGATGTTGGTATTAAATCATAACATAACTCAAAGCAAGTACAGCTAAAAGAGTGTTTGAAGTTATAGATGAAAGCAACCAACCTGAAACTGTAAAGTTCCTGGTGACTTGGCTGTTGACTGATTCAAAGAGGATCTCCAGCTCTGTACTCTGCTGGTGCTTCGCCCCCCATAGTGTTCCCACAGGTAAGAAGACACTGGCAGACCTACAGAGGCCCAGGTGTACAGCTGCTCCTCCTACACAAAGTTTACAAAAGAAAGTGCGTATACTGTAATGGAAAGGTCAAATGTTTGTGTTTAAAACTAGCTTCTCCCTCCAAGACCTAGCACCTACTATATAGTAGTATATAGTACTCTCTGTATTTGTTCAATAGAAACTCCCCTGACCTACCATAATACATGACACCCAACCCACCCGACATTACCAAATGATTTGGAAGCATTAGTGGACTTGACTTACTAATGGTCAATGCTAAGAGATAAAACCTAAGAACACACAAATAATTTCTTCTTCATTCCTTCTCCCCCTCGTTCTCTTTCTGAAATATTCACATCATGACCACTTGGATATTTGTATGAAATGCTCATGCCAAGACGCCCTGATATATTGTAAAACCAGAGACTTTCTTTGACACAAGGTTTCATAATGTTTCTGTTATGTGTTTAAAAAAAAAAGAAAAAAGAATTACCAGTTAACCAGTATAACTGTAATATGCCCTCGGACAAAAGTAGCTTTTCATGTACATGTTTCTCAGATAGTACTGTTTTAATCACTTTAATACATCAGACAATTATAACCTGGATATTAATGCATTTGAATTTGTATATTACAAAAATATAATATAGACTCTAAAGACATCTGATACTACAACAGACTCGAGGCTCAGTGACTCTAAAGAGCACAAAAGTAAATCTGTGCAAATATGGAAGAGTGCCTGCTGTCCCTACAGCAAAGGTACAATAAGGGAGTTAACATGTTACCCTACTTTGTAATGCCAGTTAGATAACACTCAGCAAAACTGCTTAACTTGCATAAAGGTAATCATAAGCAAAAATCATGTGCAAGTATAAATGAGTCATTTTCAGAAACCTGGGTACAACGCATGTAAGACTGGTGTAAGTCATTACCATCTGCTAATATACAGTGTCCCCATTCTGTAATGCTCTGCCAAGCGAAAACAGGATGACAGTTGATTTATACAGTTCTTATTACAAACTCCATTTCTGGACAGAATGACGGTGAGGGAGTATTTCATTTCAGACAGTATGCAGAAAAAAAAAAAAAAAATTTGTTCACTCCAGCAAAAAAAAAAAAAAGCAGCAATGAAACTGGAGACAATGCCATATTTAGCTAGCAAAGGGGAGTACAAATAGAAGATGAGAAATAATGAAATAATAGAAAAGTAAGATGGATAAAGAAGACAAAGCGGATCCAGTTAGTGATTAATTTCAAGATGGAATTTAACTGTAAAAGGAAAAGCATATAAAGGGCTGGGAGATTAAAGGGGTTTAAGTGAAAATGTTTCAGCAAAGCAAAGACAGACTGTGATGATTTATTTTAATAGGGAGATTAGCTGTAAGATAGAAAGCAATGACACAGATCTGTACTCAATAGCAACAGAAAGGTTGTTTTTGTTCAAGCTGAATAATGCAGGATCCCAGGCCAAGCCAAGAGAGTGGGGACAAAAAAAAAAAAAAAAAACAGCCTGGAGATTCTGTCTAATCCTGAAATGGTGAGCTTTTTGCTGGGGAAGAGCAGCCTGAGCCCAAGGCACGTGGATTTGTTATATAACATGGTCAGCAGATGGTCTATGCAAGCACAGCTGTGTGTGTGTGTGTGTGTGTGTATTTGGTAGTGACAGTGCTGAGTGTGTGAGAGACTGCCATTAATCGAGCCATGCAAAGAAACGCCTGAACATGTATGGTGTCTCGAGCTGTCATTTTGGTATAAACGATTTCACATCTTATGCAACTGTGACTGTTGGCAGAAATGTACATAAAAATAAAGTGCTCTGCATTTGTGGTCTATTGTAACGTACCACAGAAGCTGGTTGAAAGATTTCTATACAACTGCTTCAGACCATGTATGGTCTGCTGACTAATATCGCTCGTCTGTGTGTGCCTTTACTGTAGTTCTTCTCTGCAGCAGCATGCAAACTTTATGTGCATGAGTATGTGCAGTTTAAGTCCATACATGTCTGTCAGTGGGTTGCATTGTGCATGTTGGTATAAAACAGAAAATATGACCACACAGTAGCAGCAATGCTTTGAGCTGAATATAAATGTCAGCATGCTAACATGCTCACAATGACAATGTTCATCTGTTAATATTTACTGTGATCATCATCATCATAGGTTAGCGTGCTAGCAGGCTCAAAGATGTGTTATAACTAGCACAAAAAACACAGCAAAGGCCGATAATTACATCAAGAATTTACAAGGTTTCAGTCATAAGAAATGGACAAATTAAAATTTTGACCTGATGACAGCATTAGATAAAAAGTCAAGGTGGTCACCAAAGTCAGTATAATTTCTTCTCTGGGGCCCATGTATAATACATCATAACGAATAGTGGAGTGCTAGAAACTGCCATCTGTACAATCAGACTCCAAGCATGAGTAAAAATTAATGATAAAAGAGATGGGATTGTGACAAGATTAGGTCTAGCCTGAGAAAAGCATTACTGGAATGGAGAATTAACTATTCATTTAATAAACCTCCATATAGTAACCCTGGCTACATGCATCACAGCTCTTCAGATAATGAAATGCCTCAGGTGAAACGGGAGAAAAAAAAAACAAACAAAAAAAAAAAACAATGTATAAGCTTTGTATGACTCAGTGACAGTTGCTGACTGCAAATCACTTTGTGCTACATTCTTCAAGTATGTATCACAATTTAGTGATGTTTAATCACATTTGTCACTGTGGTGCTACAGTAACTGGCTTTTGACCTTTGTTTTTAACACTAAAACTTGCACGACAATAGAAAATGAATGGCATCTGAGAATGTCTGTATAGTAGACAAAACCTCAGCAAGTCAGCTCAGCTTTGGGCCAGGCTGATGTAGGGTGGCACATGTCATTTTAGTAAAACAAGAAGGATGAGACAATGAAGTGAAAGTTCTTACATTAAAGACCACTGAGACCGTGCTGTCACCATGGAGTTCTGCAGCATTACCACTAAAGGGGTGCAGCAGACCCTGGACCAAGATTCGGTGACACAGTTCTTTAGCCTCCTCCTCTCTAGACCCATCTCCATGATGCATGCACAGCCTGTCCAATAAAGCGCGACCTGACAACAGAAGTGAGAAAAAGCATGAAGTTCTGAATAAAAAAAAAAAAAAAAAAAAAAAAGGAAAAAAAAAAAAAAAACTTCCTATGTTGAAAACCATATTGAGATAAATTCTGAACTTATTTTTATGCTCTTTATTTTTAGATATATGAAAGTGTTGAAGAGAGCTCTCAGTTTCAGATGTGATAATTAAACACCTCCATGTGTCAACTTTGTTCACACTATTTCCATGTTAACTGTGCACTGCAAAGAATAAATACTAAATGATAATAAAAATACAAGTGATTATGCACTATTAATCTAAAAAAAAAAAATATCACCCAAAGCATTATTTTCATTGCAAAATAATAGATGAACAATGTGGCTAGAAAAAAAAAAAAAAAAAAAAAGTGTCTTCAGAAATCAGAAAGAGAAAATACATGGTCTAACCTCATGGTGTAGCTGTAGGGCTTGTTAAGTCTACATTTAAATACAACCAAAAACACTATTTTGGTAAGTAGTCAAAGAAGAAATACTTTATCACAGAACCACAGTAAGGAAAAAGTAAATTCAAGCTCTAAAAAACATTGTAGAAATTTGTCAAGATGTCAAAACTCCAGACACTGTCTGATAAAGAATCACACTTCTTGATAATGGCAGGAGCAGCAGTGATCATTAGGGACTGGAAAGATACTGACTTTGTGACATCAACTGATAATGTATAAGAAAACACTGTTCAGAACATCCAACACACTGTGTAGTTCGTGGTAAATGTGTTTGACTAGCTTGATTTCCCCCCCCCCAAAATCATGTGATTCAGGAGACAACACAACATGAATGACGCTAGTCGCATGACTCATGGTCCTGTGGACATTGACTTTAGTGCTTTGTGTTTGACAAACACTGATTAAGGCCAATGATGTTTTGTGTTTTGACATAATTTACAGGCCAAGGCAGAATCTTCAAGACACATATTTGTAATGGGTTCAAATCAGAGTGAAAACATAAGTATTTAATCCAGAATTTTGCTCTAAATCTCCAGCAATGTGCTGTCAGTTGTTTGATCAGTTTTTTCTTACTTTTGTCTTTCCACTCCCTGCTAAGGGCCAAAGTGACCTGGAAAACTAGATTAGCTGATTGGTATCACATGCAGTGCTGAATTAGTGAGTGACAGTGATTAAATAGCCAGGACACAAAACTACAACAGGAGGCTATGTCCTATAAAGATGAAATGTCAGGAAGGCCAAATATTAACAATAACGGGAATTTGAATTACAGTGTACCTCTATTTCCTGCCTGATGAAATGGGAATGGACCTCATATCGTGACTTATTTTTGTCATGCAGATAAACTGTCACTTGGGTTTAGCATCAACAAGTGTGCAGTGTGTATGAGTGTGTATCTAAATCAGTAGAATCGGAGCTTTGCCCAGGGCGGATGGCAGTGTTGTCATTCAGCCCTCTGATTTATGAGCACAAGTGCAGACAGTGGAGAGCAGCTGAGCTCATGAGGCACCATAACAGGGAGGAAGACAGCGTGGCATTGTTTTATGAGAAGGAGGTGTTTCCTCTAAAAATACTTTTTTATATATATATATATATATATATAAATAAACACCCACACTGTGTTATCATGGTTCCTGGTTTTCATGAGCTACTGTGCTTTTCAGTTATAAATATGGTATTTTCGCTGAGGTAATTTGAATAATGTGATAATTTGTAAGTCATTAGAATTTAAAAATAGTAAGCAACTCATTATTTGACAATGCTGTTGCATAATAACCTAATCTCAAATGTGGATAGGGGTTGCATTAAACACTTAACTCCTGTTTGAGCAAGATTTGCTGAAATCTTGTGAGTTAAGGTTCACAGGCAGGGGAAGTAAAAAGGTATCAAGAAAGTAAGGCAGACCAACACAGTCAGAAAGACTTTATTCTTAATCCTCTCTTCTTTTCCTCTCCATTCATTACTGCCTCTTGAACAGACCTCCTGGTTTATACTCAATATATGCCTCATATTCCTGTATCATCCAGTGGGTTCAAAAGTCAAAATGCGATTCCTGCTTCATGCAGTCAAGCAACTTTTTTTTTTTTTCTTTTAAACCAAATTAGTCACATCTATAGTTCAAAGTTAGTGCTAGCATCTAGCCACTACTACTAGCATCATAATGCCAATCATAATTTATGTTTTATTAATAGTCTTCTATATTTGTTCTCATTGAAATTTGTGTGGCAACTGTTTGGTTATCTGGTTCATATGATACTCACCAGAGAAGACATCCAGGTAGGGTAGTGTAGTTGTGGAGGTCTGCCATCCATAACATGCTCTCCTAGAGCCCAGCGTCCAGTAAGCGGAACCTGTATAACTCCTCTGTGGTGTCTCCTGCTCGGGGACTTTGACTCCACCGCCCCTCGTTTTTAGCTCATCCAGCTCTGGGGACCAGTCTGCAGACACACTTATGGGCCCAGTAATGGAGCAAGACCGCTGCTTACGTATCCCAAATGGCTGAGACCCATTGGACTCCACAGAAGAAATGGTGGCATCAGTTTTCCTGGGAATATGGGGACTGGTAATGGGTGAGCCAATTGGAGAGCTGAGCTGCCTGGTGGTGGTCTTAACATAGGAAGGGTGGACTGGTGGGTAGAGTTTGACAGTGGAGGAGGAACTAGAGGACGTCCGTCTAGGTGCTGAAACTGAGGAGCTATCTGTTTTTAATTGGCTAACAGACATACTACTCTTCCTCCTTTGCAGGGACAGGAAGCCCCACCTCCCAGTTTCCTTTTCCTCTTCCATCTCCATAGAGAGGTCTGTGCTGCTCACACTTTTATGAGCGCCCATTGACCCTGCTCCTGCCACCACAAGATTTGAGCAAACACATGGTGCACACATGATTTTGTTCTCTACTGCCAGGTTACCTTGACTGTGCTGGGAGAGCAGAACCGGGCTCTCCAGGCCATCCTGGGGCTCCTCAGCACTCTCATATGAGGTTGTGGTGGCTGTAGTGTCAGGGAAGCTATATGTGCTGTTTGTCTTTAGGAAAAGACTACCACTACTCCTGTCTGTGTCTGGGGCTGAAGATGGTGGCCCACTGTCACTCAGGGACCCTGGACCTGATGAATTGCTTGATATGGGTAGATCATGACTTTCGTTCTCAAATTTCTTATATGCAGTGCTTAGTTCTTCAGCTACATTTTCACTATCAACACATGGACAGAAAAGACCCCTATCTAGATTAAATAGCTGATGAGACATTACCTTCTCAGGGGCTCTGTTTCCCTCAGTGGCCACCCCTCCAGTCACCATTTCCAGTACTCGGTCACCGGCTACACATTGCTCTCTTATCGCCTGCTGAATGTCAGAGAGCAGGTCTTCATTTTCAGCTGCTGCTGAGTGAAAACTGTAGAGGTCAGCATCCGACCCCGAGCTTGTCTTCCGGCCAGTCTCATCCAGCATAGAGTGGTGACTATCTCCAGTCAAAAGCCTTGGCTCTGCCTCCACATCTGATGGTGTGCCCATCTCATCGGCTCTCAGGTTTGCCTCTCCCCCGGCCTTGAGCTCAGCTTTGCCAGATTGTGCTGACCTTCCATCTTCCAACATGTCATCTTTAGACAACCCTTTTGTCTTGGATAAACTCTTCTTGATCTTCATACCAGAAAAGACAGAACTCTTTGACTCTGACTTGCATTTCTTCTTACCCCTATGCTCTCCTCCTTTACTTGTCTTATTATGGGACTTTTTAGATTTTTTGTCCACTTGCCTCTCATCAATATTACCATCACAGGAGACATCCCCTGCTGCTCCACCACTTCCTCCTCCTTTCTTCTGCTTTGTCTCCTGGTTTCCCATGTTCTTGAGCAGGCGGACCCCCTTAGCTAACAGGCCGTGCTGCTGGGGTCGAGGCTGGGCATGCTGGGCTTTTTCCTGGACTGCTACTGATGCTGGTCCTCTGTTGGTCAGAGCCCTTTCAGAGCTGTCTAATCCCTGCTGTCTGCCCACCAGAGTTAGAGGCAGCTGTGAGGATGATGCTGCCTCCCCCAGTGCCACTGATGCTGATGATGAAAGGAGGAGGAGACTGGCACTGACAGCCGCGGGCTCGCTACCGCTCCCTCCTCGCTCTACCCCCCTCCCCAGCACAGCCTCTCTCATGCTCTGATCCTTCCTCTCTTTTTGCCCCTCCTTTCTATCCCCATCTGCTCCTGCACACTCGGCTGTCTTGCATAACGGGCTGCTAGTCGAGCGAGCAAGGCGCTGATGCTCTGCAGTGTGCTGCCCTTGTCCATTTTCAACTGAAGGGGGAAGAAATTGCTTAGGATGCAGCTGCTGATGCTCAAAAATGCACTGTTGTTGCTGGTGTTGGTTAAGGAGGGAGTGCTGTTGTTTACGGAGGAGGTTTGTAACACTGCTCTTCCTCCTGCCTTTGAAAGTGGTAGTGAAGAAACTCTCTTTCAGAAAAGGCACTTGGGTCTCCACTGTATTAATAGTCTGCATCCTAACCACTGTGGTGTCATCCAGAGGAAATGATCTACAGAGGCTGAAGTAAAAATAAAAAAAGTTAAAATCACATGGATTCATTAGGTATTTAATGATAATATGCTGTTAGTGGCGTTATGAGATAGAAGATAAAACTGAGTGCAACCTCACATAAGAAGTCTTACTTTGCCATGCAGTGTGTACATTTTTTGTAAATGGTAATCATAAATGGAGTTGTCATGTTTCTTTGGGTAAGAGGTCAAATCCATCACAGACCATTTTTCAGAATGTCCAAATCACTTGACATACATTTGGAATTTGCAGACATGGCCATCTGGCTTCATCATGAATGGATTGAAGAGCTAGAGATTAATGTCACTGCTGGTGATGGCCAGAGTGAAATTAACTTTCTTAATTACAATGCAGCCAAATTTAAGAGTGACTTAGTTGATCTACAGAAAATTAAATGGCTAAAACCAATAATCCAAAAAATTGGCAGATTTCACCTGTAATGTAGAAAAACAGATTGTACCACAATAACTTCATGTCAAAACAGAATGCTTCAAACTATCATGTGAAAAGACTTGTCCGATTAATGTCTCTGAATGGCTACTCTACAGTCAAGTCAAGCATTTTAATGTTTCAAAAAGCCTAGAAATAACTGTTTCTAACTTTGAGTCAGATGTAAGTGGTTTAAACAAATATTTATGCAAATAAATGATTAAAACTACACACAAAACATGTCATGTTACAGTATCTTGACACAAGAGTCCCAATTAAAATGCTTTGAAAATTAAAGTTTCTTACTTCAAAAAATGTTGTGATCTGTTTTTATTAAAACCAACACACACTGTATAATCACTTTACAGAATGAGTTTAATTAGTCCAATTAAATAGTAGATGAAAGAGAAAAAAAACTGTGAAAGCCTCTGGAAATGTTTAAAAGTGTATAACAAAAAAAACAGCGTACTTGCCTGAGTGGCGAGTTCTCCTCAGTGGTTCAGAATTAACTGAAGGAAACAACACAAATGGGTGTTTGTCTTTGCCTATGAGCCGCTCCTTAGCCATGGGTCACATGAAGTTGGTATTTTCCTCATCACATGTCTGCTCTCCCTGGCCATGTCCCATTAGCACTGTCTGACACTCCCCTAACTAACTTCATTAGGCCTCATCATAGAAACAAACAGCGCAACAGTCAAAAACCACTCGTTTATTCAGTTTCTGTTTACCATCAGACACTTCTTACCAAAGTTGCAGTATCAGACAATGAAACAGGATTAGATTTAACACCATACACTACATCAAACAGATCAGTATTTTTGTACTTCTAGTTTGGTACATCTTGTTGCTATTTTTAAGTCCATCCCACCAATCAACAAATGAGTTTCAGCTGTGTCTTCCCACCAAACACTGTGACCTTAACCTGCAAGTTGAACAACCACAGATTATTGTGTAGAGTGGACACAGCAGAAGACAATTCAATTACATGCAAAAGGCTAAGTTAAAGAAAAAACCCCCACAAAAGAAAAGTGAAAGAAAAAGACGTCCACTCTTACCACAGATCTGCATAAATCCACAGGTGTTTCTGTCAGTCCTTCCACTCTGGGGATATTTTATGAAGCAGCTTTATTTAGCTGGACAACTTTGAGTAAAAATGTAATTCCTTCTACTATCCAAGGCCACAAACCTAAGGGAGTACTGGGTTTAATGAGAAATTTCAGACTCTTGAAATGATTCAAACACTGAATGGTGGAGAAAAACACTTTATAGAAAAACATGCAGGAGTTGCTGATTTGGTCTTGAGTCAAGGTACCTTAAATGCTCATAGATATAAATGAGTTTTGAGATATTAATGAATACACATCTAGACAAGGTTTGAGTAGCAGGAAATGAATTCTACAGCTTTATAATGACCCCACCCTGCTAAAATATTATGGTCATACTTATCAAAGATGCTGCTGGTCCTCTCAAAACAATGGGCTGGCCACAACAGAGTCTGGACTTCAGTATGATTAAATATGTTCTGGTTGATTCTGTAGATTAAAAAGGGCAATAATCCAAAATGAGAGGTTCTTACAAGTTGCGTGTAAAAATATTGCAGCACATTGAATCAAAAACAAGATTTCTAGAAACAGTAGCCACAATAACAGTTAAAAAACAATAAACATGTTCAAACACACACATAACAGTGGCCCTCTTTGTTGATACTACTACTACTACTACTAAAATAATATTAATAAAGATAATAACCATAAGACCTCTGGTCTCCGCCTATTGTACCTTGTGTTAGTGGAAAAAGTCTTAGGACCTGTAAAAGGACTACAGGTTATTTAGGAGAACACTGTTTACATTCTAACACTGGTGGCACAGTGCAGGCTTTAGATATCCATTTTCCAAAATATAAAAAAGACACTCACCCAGCCTCCATTACACATTGGTGAAATGCCTCAAATTTGTGTACTTGACTGAGGTGGGGACAGGTCTCGGATGTGAAAAAGAAGGTGAAGAGGAGCAAGCACTCAATAAAATTAATTCATTTTAAGTGAACCCATGAATAAAGGTAAATACAAATTTAAAATACAGAAATGACACAATCTTGGCACAAAAAACATGTTTTCTCTTCTGTTTTTGTTTATTGATTTAATATATGAGTATGATTGGCATACCTGAAATGTAACAAAATGTTTGTGTTTACCATTTTTGGTAGTTTACATTCCCAATACTTAAGTACAAAAATCTCATATTTTAATGAACGTATTATAATGCTAGAGCACATTGTGTTGAAAGCAGATAAAATATCCACTAGTGACAGACATATTTGACAGATATTTTGAAACATCTATTTTCTACATAATACAAAAGTCATGTATGACCATTGCATCCAACATAAACCAACATACCCATTCTTCAGTTGTCATAATAGAGGTTATTCTTTGCTTTCACTGCCTATTTCACAATATTTATATTGAAACATATGGTTGTGGTAATACTGTAAAAAACATCTACATAAGATAAGAATAACATAATGTGCATTACAAATTGGTATTAAAATAATTTCTTGCTTTTTGTTGGTATGTGGTGTTGCCACACTTTCTGTATAGAATAACCTGATGCACTGTAGGCTATCAGCTATCAGTGATTGTGTCTATTTGTTTTATCATGACAAATATATGTAACTTTAAATTAAACCAACAAGTATAGGCCACTTCATGAAACCAAATAGACATAATGTATAAATAATTAGTGCACAATTATGTGAAAATGTGTAATTTCATCTTCCCACTGGCACAATGTGATTTTGACATGGTATTGTAGTTGGACTCACCATGAAATACCTCAAACAACAGATCTTTCTCAAACCACTAGAGGCTGCCATTGCTCTATTGTATCAAAGAGCAGTGGCCTCTTACAAAAAGTTCCTTAGAAATGTAAAAGATACTGTAAAATCAAACACACATCTTTATAAACAAATATCTTTGTGTGTGCAATCACTGTGTATCAAGTCAGAAATATTCAAATGTACACAAACAGAATATTGTCCTTGTATAATCAATAGTCTTGACAGAAAACCGCAAGTACATAAAACACAACCAATGTACTTATTGTCTCCACCATATAAACCACAACAATCACATTGAACACAACAGCAGTTCACTGACTGTGGTGTCACACAGAATATTCACAACTCAGTTCATCAGAAGAATCATTTTTAGACTGGCTCAAAAGAATATCTAGAAAACCAAAGATGAATATCACAAAGTAACAGATCTTGTGACTGAAAGTAAGGGCACAATTTAAGATGATATTATATTCCATCAGACAGGAAAACTATATCCATGTAGAAAGGCAATATACACAATTTGATAAAAACACATGCCACTCAAGAGGATGGCAAGTCAAGCCAGAACAATGTAGAAGCCTGTGAATACAAAATAGTTTTTGTCCCGGTTTTCATCGACATATTACAGATACATAGTTTTGTTTGAAATGCAAAACCACTCTGCACATTACAGATCAACCTACCCACAGAGAGAAATGATAAGAAACGTGAATCCCCAACCCCGTGACAAAGATATCCTCTCCCCTTTTGTCAATTGCACTTCAGTAATTCTCCTGCAATGCATTTTAAAGCCCTTTCTATTACTTTCCATTCCTTTTTCTCTCAGCTATCCTAGCGTGAAATGGTAAAGCATTCTTCAAGGACAGAGGGAAAGCTTTCATCTCTGGACCCAAACATATACAACCCTTCATGCATTCACACAGCTTTGCTAAATGGATGCACCAACACAAATACAAACCTCAAGACCACTACATAGGATTGTTGTGTTTGACAAACCAGCAGAGAAACGCCTTAAGGATCCAAAATAGCCCACAGACACAACTATGTAGATGCTTCTTCCGCTTCCTTGTCCTATGTTAAATCTTCTGATTTTGCTACCAACCATTCCAATTTTCTGTCCTTTATGTGGACTCCTGGGGAATCTTCCTATGGAAGACCACTGACTGTCTCTGCTGGAACTGCTGTTTCCTCCTTTTTTTCTGGTCCCAGCGGCACAGCAGTATCATCTTAAACGTTGTACGGAAAGTCTTGTTGCACAGGGCGTAGCACATGGGGTTGACTGTGCTGTTGACATAGCACAACCAGTACCCTACGGCCCACAGGGTCTCTGGGATGCAACCTTTACAGAAGGCATTGATCAGCACCATGATGTTGTAAGGTGTCCATGTGATGATGAAAGCAAAGAGAATGGCACTGAGAGTTTGAGCTGCCTTCTTTTCTTTTACTAATGACATGCGCTTCCTCTTTGTGATTTGAGTCCGAGCTCGGGCTGCGAAACGCTTTGCCAGAGCTGCCTCTTTGAATGACATTGGGACAGAGGGGGATTTGGTGGCTATACTTGTGGTACCATCAGTAGCAGTGTAAGTGGTTGTTGGGGGACCATCCAGAGAGCCTTGATTAGTGGTAGCCTGGATTGTAGGCACTGACCTAATCTTGCGTGAACATAAGCGTTGATGGAAGCTATTTTCTGAACTGTTTGTTCCATCAGGGGTAGTGGTGGCAATGGTATTGGTGACGACTGTTGAAAGACGGTCTCGGTTATACTCCGCTCCCCTCAGGGGATCTTCCTCTGAGGCTGCATCCAGATCCTCACATGAAGTGAGTTGGGAGTTGACAGCAGCCTTTATACCAGGCAGGCTGAGAACAATGGAGAAAATAGCATGGCTCTGGGAAATCATCTCTCTGCCCCCACAGTCTTCATCTTCTGAAGACCCAGAGTGGTCCAACGAAACTGCAGCATCATTGTTGTTCCAGCTGTCGCTGCTGCTCTGGTCTGGATCACCTTCCCCCTGTCGAATACTACCAGGTCTCCAAGAACGAACTCCAGACCAGCAGTGGAAGCGGCCAAACAGCCCACGACATGTGCTCTTTCTCTTGGACAACCTTGTCAGCTCATAGCTGCTGCAACTTCTAGAACTTCCTGTCTGATGGACAAAACGGGCTCTCTCTGTGCCACTATTCCCACCTCTTCCTCCAATCCCACCACGACATCCTGAACCCTGCAATCCTGCTAACTCTTTTGAACGGTTCTGGGTCTCCTTGTAAATGCGCCAGTACAGAACACTCATTATTGTCACAGGCAGGTAGAAAGCAGCCATGGCTGTGCAAAAAGTTATGGTGGGCTCTGACAGGAACTGAATGTAGCATTGATCTGCGGGTACTGTTCTTTTACCCTCAAAATACTGCCATAGCAGGATAGCAGGGGCCCAAAGTACAAGAGAAACAAACCAGGCAAGGCCAATCATGATGCCAGCTCGCTTTGTGGTCCGTTTGGCCCGGTAGGTCAAAGGTCTGGTGATTGAAAAATAGCGGTCAAAGCTGATGACCAGTAGGTTCATCACTGATGCATTGCTGGCTACATAGTCTATAGCCAGCCACAGGTCACAGGCCCAGTTGCCCATGGCCCAGTAGCCCATCACAAGATAGGCTGTGTATAGGTTCATGGAGATAACACCTATAATGAGGTCAGCCACAGCCAAGCTCAACAGGAAGTAGTTATTGACTGTCTTTAGCTGGCGATTAACCTTGAAAGATACCACTACCAGAATGTTGCCAATGATGGTGACCAGTGAAAGCATGCCTGTTAGCAAGACAATAAGCACAACCTGCCACACAGGGTGGCCACCCAACGGATCAAGCTGTGAGGTTCCATTTCCATTTTGAGATTCTGAGGTGAGGTTTAGAAGATTGCTGGTGGAAGAGGAATTATCATCTAGGGAATTCACATTAAAAACAAACCAGTGGGTTCCTCCAGTTCCTCTTTGGTGGAGGGCATTGGATTGTGGGTAGTCTCCGGTTACTGGTGGTGAAGCATTGGCAGTCAGGAAGAGACCAGGGTTGGTGCTGTTGGAGTTCATTTTTATGTCCTGGCATATTCTAAAGACAAGAGACAGAAAGACAGAATAATGAGGTACCTGTAGGAAGGTCTAGAGAATGGGAGGGGAAAGGGACTTGGCACAAAAAGAGAAGTAGAAAGTAGAAATAGAATGAAATGGAGAAGGGTTGCCATTCCTATTCATATCCAGTAGGTGAGGCTAGAAACCTACTCTACTAAGCTGGGTTAAGCAAAGTTGTTTTGGTCTAGTTTGTCTTTCCTGTTAAACAGTCACCCATAACTTAATTGTAGGTGAGCTATATGGAGACAGTAAAAGTATTTGAAGCCGCATATTGAATTACACCTTGACATCTGAATCAATACAGCTAGACAGCCAATACTTTCAGTGAGAGAGAATGACTGCAATCAACAGCTGTTTCTTATGACACCCAGTAAATTGCAAAGACATTTCATTTACACACGGGTAATGTATTTTCCCAGAGTCGCCTAGTCTGTAAGGATGACTGTGTTAGGATTGAGTACTGCATAACATGTAGCATTGGACAGGGGTGGTTTCCTCCTGTCAGATCAGCTGAGCTGGTGATCTTTATTCAGCATTTAAAACTGTAGTCTTGTGTCACCTCTAGTCTGAGTTTGTTAACCTGTTAAACACATACAGACAAAGAAAAATAGAAAAATATAAGTCAAAACCTGAAAAGGTGAATGATGCCATTGCCATTGCTGGTGACACTATAATATTAGGTAGAGATTATGAATTGATTTGCAGAAGAAAAAAAAGGAAAACAAATGGAACAGAAGAATCTCCCCAAAACCTTGAGTGTCAGTTTGAAAAAGCAAATTTATGATGCTTGCTAATTAAGTCTCCAGATTTGATTGTGTTCCACATGCCTTTGAAGAAAGACAAGACTGGAGACGGACTTCAGGCGGAGAAAACCGTGCAGAGACAAAACCTAAGGAAAGAGAGAAAATAGCAATACAAGAAGCTAATAGTGGCATGAGTAAAGTGGTATTTTTGTTGTTTAATCAATTGATTTAGAAAATAGAACAAACAGAAGATGTTGCTGTCTGCGTGATTCAGTTCTTGATAATTGGATAAGATGAGGAACTGCAATTTTGTGAGGCAGCATGTCCAGTCCAATTCAAGTGTTTCTGTGCAATCATTTACAATTGCAGTGGTGTTTGGTATTCACGTGTGTACATGTGTGTTGCAGGCAACAAGACATACAAACAAACATAGTAAACTGAGGATAGGTTTTCTGTGAAAAAAATGTGTTGTATGGCAATGTTTATGTTTGTTATCATGCAGAAAGCTTGAGTGTATAAATTTGACAACTATCATTCTACATGTCAATGGAATATTATGAATCTGATTTATGTGGTTTATGTGGATATGGGAATGGAGTAGGGTAACTTAGTTCATTTATATACCACAAATTAAATTTGTTCTTTATGTGCACTCATTTTCAAGGTCTGTTTAGTGTGAATGTCATTATGTGCTTTCAAATATGACAAAAGTGGTTGCAATGTGATTTGTTTATTGTAGCCATCATTACTCTAATTTGGATTCATTTAAAATCTATGGTGACTGCAGAGAGCGCAGCACACCAGCCTGTGCTTTCTTTTCATTGTGAAAGCCATGAACATGCTGTTCTTTCGCTGATGTTTATGACAATGGCTCATTTTAAACCTCTCACTAGCTTAAACAATTCTGTGTTAAAGGAACAAACAATAACCAGTTACCACTGGGGACACTCCATTTAAACAAATAGAATGATGATACAATACAATACATGTGCTGATAAAGACATGTGAGCACAACTGTAGCAGTCTCATGCTGTATAAAACCACAATGACACACACTCTTTCATCCCAAAGGGAGAGGTTCTAAAGCTAAGTGCTGCACCTGTGCCTTGATATAATCTCAGACCTCCCACAGAGCTGTTAAAGAATCCCAGTAGCCAACAGAGACTCGTATATGCTTGTGACACTGAGCCCACACTGCTACTACAATCATCAGGAGACTCCCTGCTATCCCCACTGCAGACACATATTACTGAGTCCGTGTGCATACATAACAAGCATGTTTTCACATGTCACACATGCACTGTCTCTGTTAAATGAGCATGCACAGTCATATTCAGTACATGTGTGTTTGAAAAAAAAAAAAATATATATATTAAACCTCATGTGGTAATGAATTACAGCATGTGAAAAATAAAACCAGATGTAGATGGGCACTAATAAAAAATTAAACAACTACAAATTGAGCATGCAACACCAATGCCCACAACAACAAATGTAAAAAACTGCACATTTATAATAGACAGTAAACTTAAAAGCCTGTTAAGAAAACAAAGTCTACTTTTATATCTTCACACAATAAACTGTAGAGAGAATGTGAGATAGCAATGAGTGTTAAAAACCTTTTAATTGGCTTACAAAATGGCAAATGGCAAAATGTGTCTGTAAGAAGATAAGTGCATAAACAGTACGGAAATCGTTCTTTAATCTGCTACTTTGACTTGCTGTAAACACGAAGGAGGGGAAGATAAAATTAGAAAAACAATGAATGAAGTTTAAGGAAAAGAGAAAAATCAGACAAATGAAGTGTCCTGGCTGGTGAATAACATTTTAATTCAGAAACAATACACTGATATGACTTTATATATATATATATATATACATATATATGTATATATATACATATATATATATATATATATATATATATATATATATACACACATATATATATATATATATATATATATATATATATATATATATATACATACATATATATATATACATACATATATATATATATACATACATATATATATATATATACACATATATATATATATATATATATATATATATATATATATATATATATATATATACATACATATATATATATATATATATATATATATATATATATATATATATATACATATATATATATATATATATATATATATATATATATATATAAGCAGTCTATACACACACACACACACATACATAATGATAAATTTAAACAACACTGGCTTGACCACAGCAGAATTATTTATACAAGTAACATTAAGGTTTGTTGTTGCCACAAATTGCAATGGCTCACTGCCATATATTTATTTACATCTGTAATCTCCTGGGAGCAGAAAGCATTGGCACAGCAGAGCTAGAGAGGTTTGTTTATTGTTTGTTTTCAACTAACATTGGACTAATCAAGCTTTTTCAGGTAAAAAAAAAAATCAAAGCGGGAGATAACATCCTTTTTCAACATGTGTGGCCCAGCTAGATCTCTGACAACCAGCTGCTATTGCAGTGAAGACAATCCAGTGTCTATTGTTCTGTAAGTACATGTTAAGCCTTGTATCTTAACTTTGACTCCCAAGCACGTAGGTATGATATTTTCAGGTGCACAGAGAGATCAATAGTCATTTACACTGTTGCAACAAAACGTGTTCCGTGACATTTTTAAGCATTTGTCAAGGTAACGCTGGACTGTGCAATCCGGGTTGGGTCCACAAATCCATCTAAATGACTGTGTGACTAATACACAGCCACTTCAGGTTTCTAACCACAGGTTTATATAGATATAGTGTCATGGTGGTTTATTCAACAGTGTGTCTGGATTATAAGAAAGTAAAGAATATTATTTTTTTATTGTGGCCTAGTCAAAGATTTTACAGTTTGTTCCCCCATCGCTCATGTAGCACCTTATATAATGTGCACTTCTGCTCTGGAGCCAAGCTGGAGACATCTTAAGGCATACAGGTTTTAATAGTTTATTATATCAGAGCATTATTGTAAAAACAACTGAGGCATAAGCAGCTTGGAGACAACAAAGGTTACTGCCAAACAAAGAAGAAACACTCAGCCACAAACAAATAAATAAATAAAAAACAAAACAAAAAAAAAAACATTCTCGCTCTGCGGGCTGAGAAAAAGTAATCAGCAATTGGAGGGCTAGATTGGACTGACAAAACTAAAATGTCAGGCATTAGCGATTCCAAGAGAGCAACTACAGACTAAATGCATACATATTTAGTCGACCCAGCAGATGCAAGCAATGACTTTGTAATTACCATCACTGGCTGGGCAGTGCTGCATTGTCATGCACTATGCAGATTGCTTTCTGTGGCAAGAGGGCAGACAGCAAGAGTAGGAGAAACTCAGGACTTCAAACAGTAGTACAATAACCCTGCATTACAAGCAACAACCTTCTGTTTAATCTCATAAAGCTGTGTTATTTTGAAAACAATCCAGTAAATGGTGTCAGTAAAGCCTCTGCTATTCTTCAAGGTTGGATGATGCGGCTTTACACAGAGTCAAAGCAGTCACAGATATACCACGCCTATTCCAGGCTGTGGAATAAGTGATAAAAGGTGGTGAGGTTGCTTGTTTCAAGGTGAAATGTGATCAGGCAAGCAGTGCCACAACAGTGACTGCTGCTGGTGTTATCGATTTCCATCTATTGAGCAATGCAGCCTCAATGGTAAGCATATCCTGGAGTAGACAAACTCTGACTCAGAAGCTTTATCTTACATTTGCAAATACTGAACCAACAAGCTCTATAGCATTATAGTGTTTGGTGGAACCTCTTCAGCCACAGACTGAATTCAAAACCTTAACTGAATAGAGGCAGGGATAATGAACACTGAGGCTTATGACAATCCTGCTAAAATGATAAAAAAATCTTTTTTTTCTAGTTTTTTCTATGAGTGTACCTGTATTATTGCACTGTAGATACCATATTCCTGTAAAGATATAAGATAGATATGTAGTGCTAGTGTTGGCCCTGTCCTCTATAGTTACACAGGATAAGCTGAATCTATCACAAGCTGGTGAATATGGGGTCGCTGCCAGAAGATGGTGGCAAGGGTTGTGAAACAGCGCAATGCCATCTGTCAGGTAGTCACAGCTGATAAGAACAAGCATTTAGTGCCTACTTGGCAGGAGATGGACTTGCTGGAGTCCAAGAGTTTTTCTCTAAGGCGACTCCTAAAGTTCACAGATTTTCAGTCATGCAACTCTTAAGTGAGTGTTTTATAATGTGAAGATTTTACAGCACCTCCTGCAAACAAAACCTGCAGATGGTGGCACAGCTCACAAAGGACATCGAGCATCATGGTCTGTTTCAGTGAGAAATACGGCAAAAGATCAGTTGCTGGACAAGTAATCGCTGGTGGAGCCACACTTCAAGTCACAACAGCAGCAAGACTGATGCCTGCAAAACATGGGCAGGTCTGATAGTGGCGTCTGACCACGACCCACGCAGATCAAAAGCAGTTAGAAGAAAGCTGTGGAAGAGGAGACAGCTCTACCTGCCAAAACATACAGACAGTTAGACGCTACTCAGCTTGTTTTAAAAACAATCTTCTATAAGTGCTTTCAATTTGTGAATCCTGTTGCCAGTTCAATCTGACAGAAATTCAGTGGAGAAAGTGCAAGTGCAATTGTGTAAGTGTGAATTCCTCTCCACTATATATAACAAAGTTTTTATGCACAGTAAAAATTCTAATCACTTGAAAGTAACTTAAAAAAACACCCTTTGGGTTTTCCAGTTTTAAGTTTCATGCTTCTTGTGGTGTGTGACATGGTATCTAGCGAAGAAAAAACCAAACCCCAACTACTTCTGAGTTAAGGCATCACCTACTGTTCTTTCCTGGACTACATGCATCATAAGTCCAATAACACTGGAAAAATTATGGAGCAAAAATGTCTCTTTTGACACATTTGCTTTGTTCTTGAAACTAACATGACATTTAGACTGGGGAACAGCTACATCTGCTAACATCCTGCTTCTATTTCAGACATGTTGATCCCTACAGCTGTCTCTAAGCATACACGTTCACGTTTGGGTTTTGTTCAAGTGCTTGTCATACTTACCAAGAATTCTGCAATTACTGGGTAAGGACATGTTCAACTTCACATACGTCCCTGTAATTTATGGAAGGCATCTGAAAGGCCCAATCTTGTACACTTTAAGTGCAATTGACAAGAAATGCCCCACTCAAAGGCAGCCAAGCGCTCCTTCCTTATCACAAACAGTGTGCTAGAGGTTCCCTGAAACCCGGGTAGCAAACATTACACAATGTCGTAAAGAGATAAGGTAAATTAAAAAGCCAGAAAAATAATGGTGAGCTTGTTGCACTCACTGAACAGATACTCTCCATAGAGGTTCAGAGCACCACATTTATTTGCTTTATATTATATAAAGGAATAGAGAAGAATGTATAAAGGATGATTTTTCATTTATAGTGTCACTGAAAAGCTTTCTACTGATTGTCATATAATAATAACATTATACAGGTTATGCAGTATTTATTTAATATATAATAATTGAAATGCTGACCTGCAGATGGCACTGAATGAAATGTCAGGATCTCCCAAGTTACTATAATTCATACTGGGTAGAACATCAATATCTACCAAATTTCCTTGAAATCTCTTTAATAGATGTCAAAAGTCAGAAGTGGAGGACCAAATCACATTCTAGCATTTATTATATACTGTTTGTTCATATTTTAGTTTCTGATCAAAAAGGATTCTTTCAGAAAAATAGTTGTCATTCAATAACTCTATGATAGTTGTCCTCATGAATGTACCCTAACAGAAATAGCACTGCTTTAGTCATCAAGTGTTGATGACTGCTGCTCTTTAAGTGGAAAGTGGTAATGGGACCAGAATAAACTCTTCTGCCAGGAGAGCCAGAAAAAGAGGACTTGTGTCCATACAGTGGAAGAAGTCCCGTCTGTGCCTTAATACCAGGAAGCAGTTGAGCATAATTATTCTGCCCTAACCTTGTTTATTCTCCTTTATGACTGTGGGCAGCCAGGAGATCTGCTCTTACTGAGGTGCCTCTTTTGCTCCAATCCAGATTACTGCAGCAGAGTTTCTGTGTCCTGATTCCACTGGGCACCATGAGCCATAAACAGATGGCTGTTTGAAGGGAGCTTAGTCTGATAAAATAACAACGCAAGGAAGTGAAATAATAATCAGTATGACAGGTTATGTCTATGCCAAGCATGGCTGTGCATGGGATCTTGCCAAAACCCTTGGAAGGAGCTCTAATGTATCAAGACCAGGTATTAGACAAGGTATAGTGTTTTACAAGGTTCCAAATCTAAACTATGTAGTACACCTCCCTTTAAAAGCTGTTGAGATTTAGAGGAACACAATGGAGCTATTCTAACAACAATAAAATCAACATAGAGCAGCATATTCGCCAGCCATGTTTACAGTGTTCATATGCAACTACATTGCAATCACTGGGGCATTTAGTTCTAATAGCAATTAAAGTTTTTACAGTGTAACGTAGGCAGAGAGTGGAGGGTGAGGAGGATAGATAATTATACATTATGATCTCTCCCAAACCTTGACCACAAGCTTTAGCTACCTTCAGTTGCTACCACGTTAAATAGGAAAACAGACGAAAATATTCAAAGTGAACATTTGTCTGATATGTTCAGTATAAACATATCTTTATAACAGACTGACCTCCCAAGAAAATGTCAGCATCACATTTTTCAGTAATTGCCCGAAAGTATGCAGAGGGATGAGGATGGTGTTGGATGGTTTAACCAAATGTCAAAGTTTGATATAGGAGCCCGCTGTTCCCATTTTCTTCTGCAAGTCAACACTGGTATCTTCTAACTACAGCAATGATCTTTCACTGACATTAAAGTAGTATTTTTTAACCCAAACCACAATCTTATCCTAACCCCAATACTCCTAATCAAGTTACTTTTGAGCCTAAACATTACCAAACCTTAACCATATCTGCATCACATTAGTAAAGCAATTGTTATTGCCGGAGGCCAATAACATGCAGCACATTTTCTCACTTACAGTGGAGAACTTTAATAATCGTGGCTATTTTTTGCTTTTTCTTGATAAAAAATGTTAGAATTGTTCAAATAAAAATTGTATTAAAAGTATTAAATTGTTGCTGTACAGCTGTATACACCATGGACATAATTCTTATAGGCTTTAGCTGTTGTATTTAAGTAGCTACATCTGAGGAGAAAAAAAACTACATGTGGAAAGAGATGTGGGGTGTTTTACTGTATGTTTCTGACCAGCGCTAAAGGCTCAGGGGATTTCACACACATCCTCACCTCTGTGGTGGGTCTCCATGTTTTTTTGACAGTCTTAGTAACAAGCTGCAGAAGCTCTTTAGACATGGCACTTCTAGACACTTACACATGCCTGTGCAGTATGTGTGTATGTGGAAGCGAGAGACAGGAAGAAAAATAGAGAGGCAAAATAGAGGCAGTGGAAGAATAGCTCAGGAATATGTCAACTGAAAAGGTTGTGGCCACTTGAGGATGACTGCACAGAGAAAGCAGAAAGTTAACCTTTCTTTCATTCTCACAGTAAACCTAAACCTGGATCAGCTCCAAAGCATACCTTACTATGTTTTAAAACAAAAACAAAATTACCATCGGTGAAATTAGTTTCATGGTTGATGTCAGAGAGGAACACGGGAAACAAAATTAACTTGTGCATTAAATTTCCCACAGTGACAGGTAGTTCCTAACAATTCCCACAATCCAAACTATGGAATACCACTCTTTGAGAAACAATGTTGTCTCGTGTGCAGCAAATTCCTGGCTTGACCCCTTGCCTTGCTCCACATGCCTGCACTTCAATACAACCCTACACAGATGCTATACACATGTAAGTGATAGGCTATTGCGATGAATCCTTAAAAGGAAGTGTAACCATCTGCCTATTGAACAGGCACTCGAAAGAGATGGAGAGGGAGACAAAGCACACACTCACTCCTATGTAAACATGCTTCAGCAGGAGGAGAGGGGTCTTTAAATGCTGGAGGCAGAGATGCAGGGTTGTGCAGGGGTACAGGGGAGGCTGGGAGATGAAAGGATATTGCGGGGGGGCTTATAGTGTGTGAGCAGAGAGAAGTAGGCACAGCTCCTGCTTGAGGAGTGTAAGTTCTCCAGCAGAGGGGTATTACGGGTTTATGTGAGAGAGGAGGAACATAAGGGACTTCATCTCAGGACGGAGGACTGTCAGATGATGAAGCCCATGTCTACCACAGCACCCTTTGCTTCCATACCACACAATATGCTTGCATTACATAAAGATCATACACATAATCTATAATCTAAAGCACACCCACATAAACAGTGACTATCACACACCCTGTCTTCCTTTCAGTAACACATTTACAGGCATGCAAACACACACATCCTCAGCTGCCAAAGCTAAAATACTTGAAGGGGCAGTGAGTCAACAAGGTTATTATGAGAAAGCCTTGAAAATGATCCAAGTACCGTATCACCACAAAGAGAGGTGTCACTGACAGGATTGGTTATAATACAGTCCAAACACTTCTTCTGGCGGATGTAGACAGGCTTACATAGACAGCTAACAAAGCACTAACTGTATTACAAACATGAACACTCAGGGACGTGGAAAAACATACACACACACACACACACACACACACACGCGCACACACATACACATACACACACACACACACACACACACACACACAAACCTACACATGCAATCTCACATCTCTGGCTACCCCTCTGTCGCATTCACTCAAACATTGCTGCTCTGAGCTGTCCCATCCCTTCCCGTCTCTCTAGCTGGTTCTTTCCCTGCACACACACACACACACGCACGCACGCGCGCACACACACGCGCGCGCACGCACACACACACACACACACACACACACACACACACACACACACACACACACACTGACTGACTTGGCAGAGGGTGTATCCTGTTTCATCCAATAATACTAACCCAGGTGACGTGACTGTACCTGGCACTGGAGCCTAAAATAGGTTTTAAATTTGATTCTTTACATTCTCTGGGGAAGTCATCGTGGTCTCGTCTGTCTTTCTCAGTATGAAAAACTCATTATCTGTTAACCAGCTGCAGATGAACCCAACCCTAAGAGGTAGGAGAGCTGAAGAAACAGGTCTGATACATTTAAAAAAATAATCACCTGTTCCAAATCTAATGCACCCCAGCATCATGTGTAGGCTTGAACATATGGCTGCACTGAAGAAAGCTTGTATGTGCTTGCTGCTGAGCACGACTCATCTTTCCTGAATCGCTTCCATTTTTATCAATATTTAATGGCCGTACAAACACAACATCTTATGCAAACTATTTGGCTCACTGGATTACGTTGTTTGTGTTTTCTGTCTTTGTTCCTCTCACTCTTGACATATGAATGGACACAAACAAAAGAAAATTCCTTCTTGGTGGAAGAGACTGATGAGTTACTGGTGAGTTAAAAACATTTCATACTGCCCAAAAATGACTCAGGCTTTAAGCATCAATTTATGAAGCAACAGAGGAAGGGAAAAGTAATGGCCTGGATGACAACAAACAACAAAAAGTTCTTGGTAAGTCAAAACAATAAAAGATGCATGAGCTGTTTGGGCAGGACAAACACAGATTGCACAAACAGTCCAAAATTTGCTTCATTATTAATCACGGCAAACAAAAGTGAATATAGTGGACGTGCAGACAGAGAAGTTCTTTATTTTTCAGGGACAGCACACGTTAATTAGCATGAGTTAAAATCTGCCACGTTCAGCAAAAATCACTATCAAAAAGGTCAAATATAATATATTAAAGCTGTAGTCCTCCTTTGGAGAATGGAAGCACCTCGACAGTGCTATTTTTGAAACATGTTCAGCTGGTACCAGTGGTCGAGTGACACGAACATTGTAGCATACAATTATATTTTATATTGGGTGCTTGGTGGCTAATGAACCTTGAATGCCAGTGGGGACAGATAGTGATAAATCTGCCACACTGACAATTGACTTTTGTAGCCAAGGCTTGTTGTTATTGGGCTGTCAGAAAATATCCAACACAGGAGGGAGAAGCGATTCCATTAATAGCCAAGGGCTTTACATGGCTAGGATTACAATGGAGCTGATCTGAGAAGAAGTGAGAGATCAAAAACTGACATATTATAAAATAAATCTGAATAGCGGGTTTATTAATCCCTTTGACAAGACCTTTGCATGTTCTGCCATCCCCAAAACTAACTACAATGCATGAGACACATTCTGAAATTAGTATGAAGAGGCAAACCACTGAACTAATATGCAAATGGACTAATATCTTGCATAATAAAACTGCCAGCATTTATGGGGGCCCCTGCATCTGGTGAATGATGATCTGTGGCATGTAATAGTTCCCATCCGGCACACAGACAGGAACATTATGAGGATGGAGAGTGATGAGATCCTCATAAGGCTGTGTTACTGTATGGAGCCATGCTGAGTGGAAAAAGACTCTCTTTGACTCCTATTACACTTACAACACGGCTAATATGAGTGGGAGCACTCTCTGCAAGAGACAACACAGACCAGAGCAGGCTCCCAGAATATTATGTGGGTGGTTCAACCATAAAAATCATTCTCAGGCTATAAAGGAATCATGCATCAACATTACATTATGGCTATAATAACTAGGAATATTCACCTGTTGTTGATTTTCATCTTCAGGTGTCAGTTTAAGAGTTTTAATATTGTCTTCACAAACCACATATGATACTGCTTACACTACAAAAGGGTAACAGCAAGTAATGTAACAAATCATTCTTATGCCTATCAGGCATAATCCCCTACTATTTGTCAAAATTTAGACACAACTTGAGCACTTTCATCTGTCATAATCACATTACACCTGCAGCATTGTGTAATTCTGCAAGCACCGTGTCTGAGTGCTTGCTGCGTGTTTATTGAAACTTCACTGCTGGACTCTCATCATAATAAGTGCTAAAAGCAGCACAACCTCAGCAACTATGTTGATGTTCTACAGAAAGCAGCGCAGAACGGTGAAGGTTTTAAATTTCTATTAAATGAGATTATTACTCTGTTCAAGCACTAGTATGCCAAAGTAATAATATAGCCCTTGCTTCCTACTGCAGCATCATCACTGATGGTTTCTGGGTTTTCTGTTTTGTGTTACCACTCTTTTAATCAAGTGGACCTTTTTCTCAGCACAGAGGCTCTTGCCTGTCTCCATTTCTGAGATGTCAACACCAAAGAGAGGAGGCTCTGAAGTCCTTAAACATATTTAGACAATGTGGAGAGTGAGTATATTACTCAAAGCTGAGGTGAGTGGATGAAGATGAATACCACAGCCACCCAAGTGTCTCTGTCATTCCTGAGGACTATAATCCAGAGGTTGCAGCCGTCATGTAGCGTTAGACCTTTAATATATAATTAAGAAGCCCTGCTAGACTAGAGATCCTCTATCGTATCCCCCGTAGTGTTTAGAGACAGAGAAACAGACAAGAGACAAGAAGAAATAAGAAACTAAGACAGAAACAGCAGGATGGAAATTCCCATGGTGGCCTGGTTTTGACTGATACTAATCCATTCTTTCTGTTTGTTTCCTAGATGACCTTTATCCATGTACCTGATAAAGATGCCGCTGTATATACAGTACCACCTACTGTATTGTGCTTTCATACATTCTCCCCAGCATTGATTTGCTACAAGCTTCTCTGAAACATCAGGTAAATGATGACCTTTTCCTGGTTAGTGAACACTACAGCATTAATATGAAAGGGCCCAACTGTGATGGGAACGGATTATCTTATGGAAAAATGCAGTTCATTAAGCTCCGCAAATATTTAACAAACACCTACGTTAAGGATCAACTTCATGACACAGACAGTGAGTCCACTGTACTGTGCTGTCACTAATTTGACGTCAGAATCGAAAGATCAGGCTTGAATCAGAATCTTTTGAATCGTTTTTTAAAAAGTGATGTCACAAAATTACTGTTATCAATAATTCTTCAAAAGTGAATACAATCTTTCTGATAATTCTAATTTTCTGCAGAGGAAAAAAAAATCTCTCTTCTCCATGTATTCTGGTATAATTATTAGCTATTTATTAGGTCCAATGTGTTTTCCATTACCTACAAGCCCTTGGATGAACGAGGAGCTGACAGCGTGAGCAGAGAATTGCCTGAACATGATCGATGTTTGTTGGATCAGCTGACGATCAGCTGCCGGGTGCACATGATTTACAGCACAGTCCTGCCTGAACTAACGTGATGCTTCATTAACTTATTTCATCTATTCTTCTTCCAAGTCCCAACAAGGCAAGAATTATTCACTTTACACCTAAAAGTCACATTAAAGTGCTGTACTCCTCTCAAGTGCAAAATCAGATGTGCTTACGCAAATTCCAACTTCCATCTGCTTCACACAAAATATAGTGCCTTTTTTGGAGAATCGGTCATCAGGCCAGAGCAGAAAAATGCAGGTCAGGGGAGGAAATAGGTTTTGTCTGAGGAAGGCGAAATGCAATTCACATTTTTCATGCTCTTGTAGAAATGTGAAGCTCAGTTTTGAAACAACTGAAGTATTGTTTCACTCTGTTGTGTGGTTAAATGACTGTACATAAAGATCAATAAAAGCTTTGGTTGTAAACAAATCTTTTGCAAACCTCTTCACTGCTACGTTTTCAGAGCATGTAATGTGCAATCCAGGAATTTCAGGGTAAATCCACATCCTGGACCTGTCATATTTATGGATACATATTAGACTGCAGTCTTATTTGCCTATGAGAAACAATGTGACTTTCAAACCTCAGCCCTTTCTGCAAACACACCTTCCCTCACCTGACCTCAATGACAATCTTGTTTACTGTTCACATGGAAGTATTACATAACAAATGATCAAATCATTTTTAAACCATGTAAAAAACAATCCAGGTCTTTATCATGCTTGGATCACTGCAACTCTCCTTTCTCATGTCTGATCACCAGCCCCGTCAGCCCCAGAGTCTGGGCTGCACGAAGCAACACAAATTTTTTTTCTAAAAAAAGTTACTCTTTAATTTTCAGAATTGATTTTAAGATATTACAGTCAGTTTTGCAAAGCTCACTGAAGCCTGACCTCAGGTTAAATCAGTGATCTTATGACCCCCTAAAATGCTTTAACAGCAAAATTGTTCTGAGAGCGATTCTTTACCCTTAATGTGACAAGGATTTCACTGTGATAGATTTTTTGCGGGCAGACTTTTTGCAGTTTCTAGGCTATCTTTTAAATCTTTTCTTTTTTTTTTTTCACTCCTTTATAGAGTAAGATTATTTTCACCTACAGAAGACACATCATTTTTATCTGTGTTGGATTCCCTGCTTTTATCTCTTCTAACATCCTTTGAGAAACTTTTCTCTCTGGTGGTAGACAGAGCCAAACAGAAACTTTGGTTGCAAGAATCAACAGTTTTCTGTTGGCACAAAATGACTGTTCTCAAAATGACATTGATCAAAGTTCAAGTGAGTTGTTTTGATGTTTTTTCATATTTTCGTGACAAGGCTTTGTAGTAAATTTTGCATGACGTCTACAAACAAGAGTCTAGTGTTACAAGAGAAAGCTGAACTTCTAATTTTAACCGAACATGAGCTGCTATTTTTAGTCATTAAGCATAAAGACAAAAATACATATATGACACACACACAGTGCAAGATACGCTGCTATGAAATGAACATTTTCCACTGTGATGATAGTGTTAAATTTAGGGCCTGTTAGTATCAGATTAAACATATTATTCTCCCTGTGACTCTCAGTGCTGCTGACATTTAATGAATACTTTTTAAGATGCACTCCCTCTAGGGGAGGACAGAATGAGGATATTCTAGAAATGTTGGTTTTGCTGACACATTCAAAGTAATGCTCTGATGTCCCACTGTACAGTATATTATGATCCCAGAAGGTTTACAGACAGTAGCTGCTCGCTGAACAGCCCAAACATATTATTATTCCATGTGTGTGCACTGTTAGCAGTTAAGTGCCTAGTTAGAAAAATAATCCAGTTACCCCACACTGGATTTAAAGGTGCCATACTAACACACAGGAAGCTGTCAGTTCTGAGATCATACATCAGATTTTATACCAAGCAGAGAGGAGGGTTTTTTTATAGAGTACTTACTCATTACCACTGAGGATACAGTTTTTGGCTTTTGGGTTTCAATTCAGGGTTTCTGTGTGGGTGGAGACACAGAGCTCACACCAAAATTTAATTTAAGTGCAAAAATGGGGTGTATGTAGAATTTCAAAAAAAAAAAAAAAAAGTGTTTGGTTGGTAAGAGGGAGAATTTGTACAACAAAAATGATATTTTGCAGCATTGGAATCTGAAATATCTCTACCATTTTCGTAACACAGTTGTCTGACATTAAGGCAGCTGAACAGGTTGTGTTAACTGCGTGGAATTGAGAGGGGAACAGTGACAGGTTGCTTTGTGGACAACTAAAAAAAACGTAGGCTGGTGTGAAACGACAATAATGCTGTTATTTACACTTTCTCACTTCTCCCTGCCTCTTAAACATTCAGTGTATAATGGGACTAAATATAAATGCCTTGTTCTTTCTGTTTGTCAGGAGTTTTGACATGTAACACCTGAAATATGTAATTATCATCCCAGTAGGCAATTTCTTTTTCCAAAAATGAACTGAGCTCACTCTTATGCAGATGGTGCTGAGCATGCCGACAGAACAACATGAACCAACTCTGCACCAAATGGCTGAGAAACAGTCACAACTGCTTTGCCCGATTGAAGCCCTTGTATTTCCCTATGGTCTGAAGATAGTAAAGGTTCAGAGGCTGTCCTCGGAGAGGTGAGCGCTTATTACGCTTAAGAAACTCTGACATAATTAACCACTTTGATAAACTGTAGCTGTTTTTCTTTGTTTCATTTGGAAGCTGACACATCTGCACACTGACATCTCTCAGACTATTACAGCTAACAGACATTTTAGTTTTCACCCAAAGACATTTTTAATTTGCTCCTAAAAATACTAGGCGTTAACTTCTTTCATTGCTATCAAGTGCAGTAAACAAAATGCCATGTCTATCCTCAAAACATTTTCATATGTATCATTAATCAATAACGTATAGTATTTATAACATACCAGTGAAGATGAAGTGTGATCGAGTTAGAAAGTTAGGTTTGAATGTAACAAACTTTGAAGCTCTGTTGATCTGTTAGTGTCAGTCTTTAACACGAGCTGATGTTTTCAGCTCAACATTTTCTCCCAGACAAGAAGCATCATTGCTCTTACCTAACAGAAAGCTATTGAATCTAATTCTTTATTGCTAAGGAGTGACCCATTTATGTTACTCCTCTTCAATTTAGTGTCTATATTTTTCTGCATATCGACTCCACTACAAAATGTAAGGACTTTACTGTAGTATTCAGATATACTGTAGCTCAGCTTTCCTGTTTTTACAGAAAGATGTGAAATGCTATAAAACAATTGTTGGTCCATGGTGGATTATGACTCATCCATCAAACAGACATCGTATTAACCCATGGGCAACATACATTACAGCTGATGTGTAAGTTATCATTGGAATATGAAGACATTCTGGGCGCTGATGGACCCCAGCAGCCTCGCAGGATGTTATGAAATTAGCGGTCAACCAACACAGTACTGTTTCCTTCAGGTGGTCTCCCGGCATGTCAGCCATCCATGTTTGTTTGCCTCACAGGCTCGCTAAACAGATAAAACCAGAGAAGCTCATGAATGAACTTTTAATTTATCTTTTCTGCTTTGCAGGGCATCATTAACTTAATGGCACTTAACTTCAGTTAAGATTGGGTACTTATATTTTTACCAAAGACAGTTCTGTTTGGCTGCCAGTAGTGTTTTTTCATCTGGGTTAGCTGTTTTCTTTCTGAGAGGGAGCAGATTTTAAAAGATTTTTGGGCATAGTGATGAAATGACTGTTCCCTCTTCATATTATTATTCTTACTTTCTCCTCAGACTTAAAAACGTATCCATGCACTCTTTGCAGGATCAGAATCCTAGTAATTTAAGCACTAAAGGAAAAGGTATCTAAATTACTTAACATGAGGCATTTAAGCTGCCTAATCACCTAACATTATATCTGCATTAAAACACATGATTAGTGATTAAAATTACTAAATGAAATTCATTGATGAATTAGTAAAAATTGCTATGTAAACATGCTCTCACATTGAGGCAAATATTAGCTGCTGGGAGATGTTGCTATAGTGGATTAGTAAATACAGGGCTGGGTGAAACTGTATATTGTAGCTTTTAATATCAACAAAATCCTCCATTAGTGCATGACATTAGGCAGCGATGTCTCCTTTTAGTTTAATGGGAAGATAATTTTTGTCACAGGAGTCGGCATTGATGGACTGCAGAGCAAACATTATCTGTGGGGGAGTCAAAGAGCAATTCACCTAAAAAATAATTCTCCTGTGGGGTGACTGCTAAGTAAGAGGGTATTGACATTTCCATTTTAAAATAAAATAACTTCAAAACACACACACACACACACACACACACACATTTGTAAAGTAAGTTTCTATGCCGTTAGGAATGAACATTTTTTACTACTAGGATATACTAAAAAAAAAAAAAAAAAAAAAAAAAAAGATTCATATCTAAAATTAAAGTGGCTAGATTTGTTCAAAAAGGCACACACCAATAATTGCATGCTGGAACTCACAGTGCTGTACCAGAGAACTGTCAAAAGTATGGTAAAAATATCTAATTCATTTTATTCTGGACTGTATCTCATTATCTTTCATAAGTTCAGTCTCTTCGTTTTTATTCATCCTCTTAGCTCCATCTCCTTTGTTGCTTCTTATGAACATCTGGTAGAAGTTTGCTTTAAATAAATAAAATAATACATACACTATGCCCCTCTGTTTACAGACATTAACACTGTCATTCAGCATTAAGTGTGAACTCACTGTAAAGTGTTTATTTAGTCATTTTGCAGCTTTTCTTCCAGTGGTCTTTCAGACACCATTTTCCTGTCTCTCTGTTGGCCCCAGTAGAGGGATTTGTTGGGGGATCTCACTGCTCTAACATGTGGGTTAGACAGAGACAGGATTGAGCTCAATGAGATTTCACTGATCAAATGCGACAGACTATAGTGGATTTCTTTGATCGGGCCTGTGAGCAGTATCAGTCCGTCTCATATTGTGTCTCACATTCCAAATTACATTTTTAAAACACTTGCACTACAGCCTTCCCTTGCCTCCTGCACTATCACAGGCCAACTGCACATTTTTTATTCTGAGTCACCCAAGAGTGATCTCAAATACCGTTTGTAAACACAGCAGACAGAATTTATTTATTTATTTGGGCCTTTTTGCATCCCAAGGACAACCTCAGTATCCAAGTGTCAGTCTTTGTTTGGTATAAATACTCATTCCTGTCTTGGGGATGAATTATGGGGCTTAATCCCAGTAGCCATAAAGTACACAGAAAGTCGCTTGTATAGTTGTGGCTTTAGCTGCAAAACAGTCTCAGCAGCGTTTAGCTTACACAATTTCAGTCTTGGAGTAAGTCTCAGTTTAAGACTAATTTATTTTAGTGCATTTCTTGACCATAGAGTTTGTGCTCTTTCACCAGAAGGTTGGCATTTACCCTTTAAATCCTGAGTATTACTACTATAGATGCTAATTAATATGCATTAGATACATGACACTGGGAGCTATAAAACACTATCTGCAAAACCCACCTCGAAAAAGTGTCTGTGTGGCAATGATAAAATCATGTGATGGGAAATTAATTAACTTCCACTGACCCAACCAGAAAATTAAATGAGAAAAGCAAAATACGACAGATGCTCGGTAGACCATGATTCCAGTGTTCGTCCACTGTTCAATCATGCTCATCATCATCATCATCATCTTCTTGTTTATATGACCAATCAATCTATGTTACTATGTTTTCTTGTACAGGAATTTGTCATGGATGGCAGAGCCCTTTCCTATTGACCTCACCCCTCCTCATCAACCGCAAACGGATGAGGGAGAAGTCAGTGGACCTCAGCAGCTCTTTCACGGTTAGCACCGCAGAACATTTTATCTCGAAAGCCAATCAAACATGTTGCTCATTCAATTCTTCTGAAGAAAACATGAAGGATTTCAAATAATTTAATAATAATTTGTTAATATAAAAATACATTGATTATCTTTAATTATCAAATAATTCTCTCTAGAAAAGGATTACTTTAGTTTTCTTACTCATATAAGCAAATTAGATTTTTTGGATAATTAAATTAATACAGTAACTTCTTTACTTTGCATTATCCTTCAGGTAATAAGCATCAGGATCCAGCAGCTGTAACTCTAATGGTTGACTAAATTATTTTTTAATCACCACCACAATTTCAAGAAAAGAAAAGTCTATGCCACACGCTAAATCAAATAACACCAGATTTGTCAAAAGCAGTCTCCGTCTCTCCTCCGGCTTTTGTCACATTTAAACAACCACACACACACGCACACACACACACACTCTTAGTGAAATGTTAATGCAGTGTTTGGCAGGTAAATTATTTTCTATGTTCATCATCTTAGTTCAGCATTTTAGAATGCTAACTTATGCTAATTAGCTCTAAACACAAATCACACAGGTGGTGTGCTGGTATTTTTCTTCTAACAAACTAAAGTCCTGCAAAAATGAATGTGTTGCCCTGAAAATGCCACAACATTAAAGGACAATCAATACAATTCATCTCAGTGGGAACGTCAATGAAATCTACTCCCTGTGCCACAAACCTGTGTGGTTCTGATGGAAAACTAGAGTTTAAAGGGTAATGAACATTTGGTTTGACGCCATGCTTTTATTTCTCCTGTTGTTGTACTTCTGTTACTGAGCTGCTGATGTGTCTTTATCACTTTAAACTCCTGAAAAACATTTGCTTTTTTCATAATTAAGGGGGATAATATTGGCACATGACTGAATAAAAGTAGCAAGGCCAGTCTGTTTCAACATTCATTGGCAAATAAAAAGTAATGCATATACTGAATGTGGATCTGAAAGTGCAGAAGTGGAATTAACAGATACTTGGGTAAGAACTCATTTGATGACGCCTTCAAGGTGATGCAATTTGTATGCAATTCATAATAAGGCTTTAGTTGAGTACATGGGGATAAATGGAGAATAAAACTAAGGCATAGAGGAAATTTTTGCCTGTGGTTGAAAATCATTTTTATGCATAAATCTCAGTTCAGCAGACCAACTACCTTAATTTTCACAGACAAGTAAGAAAATAATAGAAGACAGCTTGGTTTCTATGTCTCTTCCCTGAAATTCAGAGTTAGAGTGTTTTCTTTTTAACCAAACGGCAGCATCGGCACAGTAATTTCCAGTGGGATGATAAATCACTTCTACCCTGGAGACAGACAAACACGGCATGTGTGATGGATAGCCAAGCTGTAAAATGTGAAAATGCACAGTTTGGAAAGAGACAATACAGAACTACAATCTATGCCAAAAGGCATTTTGCCAATATGAAACCACCCATTATCATAAAAAATAATCTTTAGAGAAAAAGGTGACTATATTTTCTCAGAGTGATGATGATACTACCAAAAAAAATAAATAAATAAATCACTGCAGATATGTCAGAGTGCCCAGTGAGTACCAGCGACACATAAGAGGCAAATTATGAGTAAAGACAATCTATTTAACTTAACGCCAAGAGGAAAGATAAATAGAAAAGAACAAAGAAGTGGGAAATTGCAAACAGGTTGCAGCAGCTACAGACTGAAATATTACAAAAGAGGATGCCAGTGAAAACACAAGCAGACAACGAGGCATGACATTTGGATGTGAGAGGCAAGGAAAGGCAGGTTACGGTAAGAGGAAAAAGATAAGCTCATAAAAGCTAGTTATAACATATAATGGCTCGATTATGTGGTTGTAACATTCGAGTGAGCTGGGGGAGGCGTGGGAGGCTGCAGTGTAGGATCGGGGTGTTGGGGCAGAAAAGGCAGGGAATGTATCTTCTCTTCTGGGGTAAATTGTGTGTGACTGCTTTGCGTGTCCATCATTTCTCTCTATGGTCTAATTACCATCGGTTCCACTTGGCTACACCTCTCTGTCCTCTTCAGTGCAGAACGACGGTGACGTGCAACCACACTGAGATTCAGCGATGAGCAGCTAAAGCTGGGAGTACCTGCTGTTTGGCATCCAGCATCTTGGCCTCACATTTAGCTGCACTCAACAAAATATATGATTCTATCCGTACATTCGCTTTTCAGTTACATCAAAACGTCAGAGAAGTGTATACATGTAAGCTATGGATTCATCTTTGTATTCATCTGCTGTAACATAACATAACTAGTAGTAGCTAAAGCTGGTAGCTGGTAAATCTGCCATCATTGTCATTGTAAATTACATATTTGCTGTGTAAGAATATACAACTTGACAGGCACAACAGCAGGTCTTAGCAAATTGTCAGTTCTCTAAACTTCCAGTAGGTGTAACTTTATCTGGTAGTTCATTTTCTATTGAATGTCATTATCTCACAGCTTCTGAGCAGCAGAAGTATCTGAATGCAGAGCCTCTTTTCAAAGACCAGCAGCTTTCTTTGAAAATGCCTTGAGATCTATCAGAAAAGCTCCTTAAAATCATCACACTGAGAAAGTCCCTGCCTTCACTATCTAATGAAAGAAATGTTCTTTTCGATCAAAATGACGATGACCGAGTAACAGACGTATGAGAATCGCTTCAGCAGATTCTTGCCTTCAACTTTCTGCTATCATTAGCTCTGAAATTCATTTTAAAGAAGTCATTCAGAGTCATTCCAAATATTATTACAAAGACATTTTATCATTAGAAAAGAAAAGAAGCCCAGGAGATATTAAAGATTGGCATATAGAGGTGGTGTCTTTGAACTGAATAAAAGTAAATAAAGTAAATAAATAATAATTAAAAAAAAAAAATCACCAGTGGTGTCCTCAGGTGTTAATGCTCAGTATGGTAACATATTCAAAGAAGGTGAACTGAGACAATACAAGACTCACATAGTCATTAAAACAGCAAGTGTGAAATACTGGCACACATTTACACATACTAATACTGTGAAAAAATAATTAGCTATTCTAATAGCTTATTAGTTTCTGACTTTAAGCCTAATTGTGCAACAGGGGATGATAACCCTGTCTTTTGTGGGCTCATTAGTAAGAAAAGGTATTCAGTTTAGCTATGACACGCCCGTCTCCTCGGTTGAATGACAAGTAGTCCGCATCAAAATGCACTGAGCATTTGCTTGACATTAAAGAGGCTTTGGCAATCATCAAAATTATACACTTATTACAAATCCTGTCAATGTTGACTGAGTGCAATGATTCAAGCAGTGACAGCTGACTGCCTTTTCAGATTAAATGAAAATCAAGACAAGTACAACATGTATATGATATACCTCGTCTGTCTAAGGCAGAAGGCAAACTGCATTTTAGAGTGCTCTGTAATACAGTGTGACCGACAGCAGAGAGGACTCAAATGAAGAATGACAAGCATGAAGGCTTCCAACTGGAGCTACCACAGCAGTCTATCAGAGACTGCCTATAAATTTAACAGTATCCTCTTCATGTCACAGTCTGTTAATAAGGCCAATAAGGAGAGAGAATTAATAACACCTCAGTGATACATCCATCTACCTACAGGAACTTCAGTGACAGGAAACTTTAGCTGTCTAGAAGATCTGGACAAATAAGTCAGTGAGAGTGATGGCTCTGTGCCACGTTTCAACAATCCCAGTCACTCAAGGAGAGCAAGGGAGGACTTCTCCAAACGTCATCCAGGCTTCAGCACATGGTGTCACTTTAAATTCAAGCTGAAATCAAGCCAAAGCATTGGATTGGAAGCTACTTTTATAAAAGTGAAAATCCATTAAGGAATCTAGGCACTTCCTCAGAGGACACATCAGTCATACCAGGCAAAGCTGCAGAGAACTAGAAGACTATATTGAAAAGAAATACCACTTAATAACACTACACAGATTTTATTATATGTCTTTTATGCTTCACTTACAATGTGACAATTGCAGTCACAGCCAGTCACTTTCTCAGCTTGGGGCTGTGGTGCATTTTTTTTTCTTTTTTTTTGCTGATTCATTATAAAATCAGTGTGAGGTGAACATGCATTTAAGGTGTGGAGGACAGGCTGAGTTACTGTAACGTTTCATGTGAAGGATGAAATAGAGTTCTAACTGTGGGAGGTGAGACAACAATCAAGCGAGCATGTTAGAAAGAGACTGCCTCACCTTGAGAAATACTACCATGTGAGACATTTATTGCTGTGAACCGTAAATTGTCCATGGAATCCATGGAAGTCAGATTTCCGGCCTATGTGAGTAACGACATATTTTATTGCCTTTTCCTCCACCTCCCCACTTTGGAATTGAATTTGGTGATATTACACAGCACATGTTACCTGTATTAAGTTTACAAACAAACAAATGACATGCTATTTTTAGCTACTAGGTCGGGCGCCGCTTATCCCACTGTGCCATGATTGTGTTAGCACACAGAGTCACTTTGCTAATGTAAGTGACGACAATCTGTAGACTACAGAGCCATTTGCCCAAAGCTCCGTTTGTTCTGAAACACATCTTGGCTCAGTCATGTCTGAGTTTTGCCAAGTACTGACCACCCAGGGAGTGGGTAAAATTGTGGATTGTGTTCTTCAAACCTGTGAGATTGAAAAATAATAAACTAAATTATGTCTGTAATCAGTGCAGAAAATACCAGTGTGAGATGAGACTGATATTCACTGTTGTATACAACATTCAAACAACCAGAGATACAAGCTGAGCCAACAGCAGAGGTAACAAGCTAATAGGTCAGGTTTGTGGTCATCATAATTTCACTCGAGGATATGATCTCCAAGTGCAGCTGAGGCCATAAAAATAGACAGGTTTTCATTAACATACCAGGTGTAAAACACCTGCCAGGCATGTTGTACTCCAGCTAACGCAGTTATTCAGTCCCTTCTCTGGTCCAAGTGAAATTAATTCCAGTGGGTGCACAGTTGCTTAATATGAGTCCATTTGGTGCGTCATTATTCCTCTGACCCTCCATGTGACAGAATTTTTGTTAGAGAAAGACTATACCTCTAAGACAGATGGCCAAAGATTTTATTAATTATGCATACTTATCAATTAGTCTGGCTCTGCAACAGTCAGTTGGACAGACGACAGCTGCATCTCTTTCAACAGTGCAGTCTGCTCGCTCACTGGCTCTTTACTCTCTCCTGAGTCTCGTCCTTTAAATACACCTCCTCCCTCCTTCGCTCCGAAGGTTTCTGTTTCTTCCTTTAACCATCACCAATCTCTAGCGCTCAGTGTCACTTTTCTGTTGATCTGCCCCTGCTTTTCCACATCCCCATTCTGTCTCCTCTTTTTGCAGTGAAATCTCACAGGTTTTAATCACTTTTTTTACTCTTGTCAATAGATACCCATGAGAATTTTACGGTGGGTCATCACACGCTGCCAGATATCTATACAACAGTGATGAGGATGATTTCTGACATGCTGAATGTGAATTAAAAACACAGCTGGGGGAAGAAGAGAGACTCATCATTGACAGTTCAGGCCACAGGTTTGATCAGAGCAGATAGTTAGTCTGCAATAACCATACGATATTATGGACCGACCATTAATAAATACTGTGAAATCGTTGTTATTTACATTTCTCTGCTGCATCTTCACAAGCACAAATTCATAAGCATGGTTCAGTGGGTGCCCTGAGGCATTGGCTTTTTGCATTATGTTGTCCTGGTGAAGCCATTATCACTAAGCCACCGGGGCGTTCCTCTCTCACTGGCTGCAAACAGAATTCAGATCAAAGCTCATTGTCTCTGCTTTTGCCTCCATCAGTGGCAGGTGCAGCAGCAGAATCAGCTATGCACTATTCATTGATGTGGGCCTTCCTGAAAAAGAGATTTTCAATCTTTTTGGGTCCGCATCTGTGGAGAGACACGTCACAGTGAAAGTGGAGTGAATGCATGCACAAACCAATGCAACCTAGAAACTGAGGCAGGAAATAAAGGCAGAAATCCATTAGTCAGTTGTACAGGTTGTTTCCTTGATACCAAGCTGAATTGATTGCAATGCCCAAGTGAATGTGTTTTGCTATTGTGCACTTTATAAAGGCAAGGCAAATCTCTCCTGCTCCTGAACTAGAACTGAAAAGGAAGAAAGAAATATTCACTTAACGAGCGAGATGATCTGATCAAATGAGCAAGAGGTCAGCTCTGAAACTCTGACCCTTTGATCACACACAAAACAACACAACAGACAAATCATTCCTGGAGGGGTGAGGAACCAGGAAAACTCAGCTGATGAGTGAAAGCCCAAAAAGTTTGTCTGAGTTAAGTAGAATATAGATCCAAGGCTTTTAAGTTCTCATTTTTTGAGTACAATAACTTCCTTAGAGCTATATTAAAGAATGTGTATTATGTATTAATGAATTCAGCATAACTGTAATAAAATATTGGAGTCATTGTTCAGATATACCACTGTTTAAATGTAGTATAATTCTGTAAAATGTTACAAAAGAAAAAGCAACACTGTGGCAATAAAATATGTCATTTGTATGAACACAGTGTTGCACAATGCTACATCTTTCTCTAGTTGCATGAGACCAATGCAATCATAACCTCTCACAGTGTGAAAAGACTCATCAAGGTCACAGAGGTGAGGAAAATCCATTTGGGGTTCATTTAAGGTAAATCTTTTATGCTCCATGCCACGATTTTGTAAAGTTAACAGTTTTCTGGCTGAACCGCATACGACTCGAAACTCTCACCTCTTTTCTTTATCGCTCTCAATACACACGAGAGCTCTCTCTTTCCTCTCAATAGCCTTCACCTCTACCTCATGCTGCAGGAGTCTGTGTCCCTCAGTATTGGATGCTGACCAATAACACAGTCCCTGGTGCTATAATGCTGATGGAAGGCTTTCTGTGCCACCTGCCAGCCATGTGAATTTGTGAGAGTAAATGCAAGTGCATCGGTAAGGTTATTTCTGACCAAAGAGGGCACACAATATGCTGTGGAAAGTCAGGAAGGACAGAGTAGGAATAGTAACGGGCAGGAAAACGCATCATGACAGTGCAAGAGAGCAAGAACTGGAGGAGGATAATGATCATTTTCTCCTTAACCTGCTGCCATTCGTCAAAGTAACAAAGGGGAGAAATCTCACAAGACGTCAGACACTGGTTTCAGCCTCCCAGTTGAAATCCACCAGGAGAAAAATTAACCCATGCTATTATTTAAATCATATGAGTCCTTCTAAAATTAGCTGAATTCTGTTGGTAAAAATGAATTTTTAGCGGATCCCAAGAGTTCTTTGAACTCATCATGAATATTCAGACCTCAGTCAGCTTGAACTGACCTCAGTCTCTGTGGGTGAAGTGAAATGTTGAAAAGCAGACATGTTTGACTGGGCATAAAAATCCACTTTAACACAACGTTAGCTTTAGCAAATTAATGAGGCAGCACTCGCCTGCAAATCAAATGTTTCATGGTCTTTTCATTTAAGGTCTGTTAGGTTAATATTTTGACAAAGCTGTGCTGCTTATGTCCCCAGAGAAAAACTGAAAGTGCATTAAGCTGTGACAAGGAATCACCAGGGAAGACAAACCCTCTGCAGACGTTTTTTTCCCCTGCCAATAGGGAATGGACTGAATCAATGGTGTGTCGTTAATTGGAGGACAGGGTGGTGATTCTTGGCTCCAATATTCTCAGAGGAAATGGCCATGAGCATTATTGCACCACACTAATCACATTGGCAGTTAGCTTAGCTGACAGAAGAGGGGAAGCTGGGCTTGAATGTTGAACATGAAATGAAATGAACATGAAATCCTGCAGAACAAGTGAGGGTCCATTAAATTCACCATGTCCAAATCTGGTCAAAAATCTGAAAGTACATCTCACTGTGTATCCATCTCTCTCATAGTTTCCAGCTAAGAGCACGTACACAGGCAGAACAATGGAATAACTTGCCAGTGGAATAGCAGTAGAAGTTAAAGTGTTAAATGTAAATACTGTGCAATATAACTGAAGAGAAAAAACATATATTCAATCCATCCAATCGTTACCTCCTGCTAATTACCCTGGAAGGAAAGACATATAACATAATAACATAACATATTTTATATTGCAATATCAAAACATCTAATTATTTTTCAAACCATGCAATAATATAATAATAAGTTTAACTTAAATAAATTGGGGCTGCAACCAATGTTTTGTTTTTTTTTATTAGTGATTACCCTGCTGATGTCTTTCTGAATTAATCAATACATTTCTGGATCCACTATATATATATATATATAATGTCAAAAAATAATGGAAATATTCCCGTCATAATTTCCTATGGAAGAAGGGTCCGCCTTTTTATCTAATCAATCTAAAAACCAAAAAATACAGACTGTACTGTAACATAAGACAAAAAAAATAGCAGGTTCTCACAGTTGTCACAAACTCAACACTTATCTTTAAGTATGAATCAATTATCAAAATAGCTGCAGATTAAATGATGCAATGATAAAAAAAAAAACAATCCATAACATTGGCTTGAAATATTAAAGAGACCAATGTCTAAGTTTTAACTGTATGGGAAATGATTTGACAGATACTTCACTGTCAAATCATTCAACCCTATTTCCACTCTAGCAATGTATCAAATTATTACTGAAAATCTGTCCCTGTCAGAATCAGCGCACCTGATTCTGTGCAATATCTGCTTTTATAAAGTAAAATAAATATGTGTACAACAGTAGGGGATAAAATGTGCTGCATACTGCAGAAACCAGCCCCTCTGGTTTCAATAACCCAAGTTTATTTTCCCTCAACACACTGGCAGATTAGGATTGCAATTACTTATCATATGTTTTCATACTGATTTACTGCAAATGGAAAGTGAAAATTTAACTTGCTTTAGAGTTTGTTTATTTTTTCCTCCAGGCTATGATGCAAAATAAAGAAATTTTCCCTCCCAGAGTCTTCTCAACATTTGAAGACAAAAGGAGAAACACAGCATGTGCGATTGCTAAAGCACCCACACACGTAGCTGATACTTCATAAAGTAAGACAACTAAAGAGCTTATAGCTGCTCAGGCTTAACACTCTCCATGCATACAGTTTGCATGGAGGGAGGAAATGAATCAAATTACCCCCCATCTCGCTAAATAGAGGAGCCTGGTGCTCTGGAGTATAACACTGTGGAGAGGTGACCTCAGGAGGGCCTGCACTTTATGCTCTCTCTCTTTCAGCTGAGATTTTATCAGCAAGGTTAAACTGGGTCTATTACTGATGACATGGATTACAGGTAACACACTGGGGAGGGAGGAAAGTATTCAAATCTCAATACTGTCATATCCATGCAAGCTATTCAAATATTAGAAAGATATATCCATAAATAGCTCATGTGGGTTACAATTTTATGCAGTAGTTTAAATGAAGTGATAAGATTTTAATGTGAGCAGAGGGAAAGAAAAGTTTTAGCAATTACTTAAGTTTTGCAAATGTTACATTAATATAATTATCCAGAAAAATTAGAGCATTACTTCAATTGATGAGATGACTGAGGAGACAAAAGACAGACAGGGATAAAAGCCCAACTGGGGAATAGATAATTGAGAGCAATAACTGGATTGGGCCTAAGTTGATGTAAGGGTGGGGAGTAATGCAATCATTGGCTTTCTGTAACGTTGAATGCTCTGTGGGTCTGATTTAAATGGCTACATTACGATTTTAAATACAGTTGGACAAGATGGATGGAATCTTCAGCATCCGAGTTAATCGCTGTTGGCCATAAAGACTAAAGAACTTAATCATGTTCTTCATGAAAACTAAATAATGACTAATGGCAAATTACTTCAAACATTAAGCTTCAAATGCTGTACAAGAGAAAATCTCTAGAGGTGATTATGTTAATGAGAGTTCATTTTTTCAGTCACTTCAAATTGAAGCCTACACCGGTGGACTGATACTTCTGCTTGGAGCCAGAGAGCAAAAAGAAGGCTGCAAGGCTAGTGTGACTGTGTGTGTGTGCGTATGTATGTGTGTTAAAGCGTTTATCCATCCGTCTCTGTGTCTGTATGTGTCTGAATTTTTTAGCAGGGTCTGATCCAAGTGCCTCCAGACGCTGGTGCCATTTGCTCCCCTGCCAATCAAAGGCCACAGCAGAATGCCAGTCCCTCAGAGCCCTGGTTTACAGGCAGCTTACCTGCATGTCAGTATTACTCAGATGCACGCTGTGCACTACCCCTGCAGCCGCAAAGTCACTCAAAGGGAAGATTTTCCTCAAAGAAAACAGACCATTTTTTGTTGTGAGCAATAGGTCTGACACATTCTATCTTAAATGATTTTTTTGTTTAGTGATAAACATCTAGAACTGAAAAGTATTTAATTAAAACTGCCAGTAGTAAAAACTTTTAAATTCCCATTTTTAATTTTTAAATTTAATACAAGTCCCACAGTTCAATTCAAAGCCCCAGAGTAGCACAAAACGTATGAAAAACAGACATAAATTGCTGGAATTTAGCTGTGCCTGTAATGACACAAGTATGTTTCCTCCTCAACATGACCAGAGCAGACGACCTGTGGTTATGCATGCAAATCACATGTAGGCATTATACAAGTTAGACTCTGCCACTGACAATTCAAAATACTATTAACAAGTGGGTCTGGTTTGATAAAAATCTTTAAACTTTAAACAGATTTAAACATAAGACTTATCAAGCTTTTTCCAAAGGGATTTTGTTCTCTATATGTGAATTAAGACACAGTGTTATACATTTATCAGCAGAGGGGTCAAATGAGCATCTTCAGAGATAATGGCTTTTCTAAAGGACTGGCATATTGTTAAATGAAGTATCTACAGGTTACGTACCTCTGCAATAGTAGGTTAATGGAAAACCCACCAGCAGAATATGGCAGCAGCTACTGGAGTCACTGTGGTCTGCACTTTTTCACAGCAATCATCCACCTTCTCCAACAACAAAGGTGAAATGAGAAAACAAGAGGGGGATGAGATACTGATATCATCTTTGACATTTACACTCATCGACTTGTTACCTAGTGGATGCCTCAGAAAAGGCCATTTGATTGCTGCACATATGACATGTCCTAGACCTACTGGTGCACTGGTATTTTCATTCATTCCTTGTCTGCAGGTCTGCACCTTGTCAGAGGCCCTTTATCAACTCTCAGTCATCTTGAGGAACGTGGTTGTTGCTTTGTTATATTTCAAAGCATTGACTCAAAAACAGCAATGAATAAAAAGAGAAATTCTGGGAAAGACAACTGTGCAACAAACTGCCTTAATGTCCATCATGGAGACATGCATCCATCCCAATTGCATTGCTGATTCTGGCACAGATTAGCATAGCCTGTAAAGAATTGCTGATATCACTAAAACAGGCTATACTAATTAAAGCCAGAATCATCAATTCAGATCTTCGGACACTTGACCCATAACAATGGAGGAGAAGTTTGGTTCCGAGTGAAGCTAAAGTTGAAAATGAATTAAACGTTAGCATTAAAAGGTGAACTGATGATAAGATAAAAGTAATGTAAATGTGAAGTTGGATATTTGCTTTATATGAAAATACACAGAGTAGCAAGATACATTTATTACATACTAATATCAGTTCAGAGCAACACAGGAGCAGAGAAAGGGTCCACAGGACTGATGTCCCCTGAAAACACAGGCTTCTGTGTGATAAAGACTGGGAATTACACTGCACACAATGCACCTCACTGGGACCAGTTTCTCAATGACACTCTGCCCATAATTGATGGCCTGGTAGGAAAGAAATGAAGGGAACATAAGAAAAAGATTGGGGAAGGTGCTGATGTGACAGCGAATAAACACAGAGAGAGAGGGCAAAGTACAGTAGAGCAGAAAACAAATGAACAAAGAGTTTTGATTTAAGAATTTCCATTCAATTTCAGACCTCGGCTCAGCTCAGTAAGAATTGCCACTGAAGACTAGTCAGACACTCCGATAATGAAGATGCTTTATTGTCTTTGACTCTTTTATATGTCTTATAAGGTGTATATGTCAAAAAGAAGGCATTTCTTGTGGTTTGGTTTCTGATTTCAACTCTTTTTAAATAAAACACCAGAGAGTTCGCCTGAAAACCTGAACAATCCATTACCATCTATCTGTTACATACTGAATGTGAAAGCTGAAATAACTAATCACAATGATACAGACAAGCAGATAGTTTACAGATCCATCACCACAACATTAGGATGCATGCCTAGATTTCTATCACTGACTTTGAAAAGGAAAAATTCCTCAGTGGTTGTGTAAACCAAATAAGTAATCTTGAGAGACGGAAGGTCGAAAGACAAGGGGGAGAAAGGGTGCTTGTTCCTTTTTAGCATGTTGCCTCAAGGGTTAGTGGTGGATTTTTTAAATAAGACAATGGAAAAAATTTCATATTTGCATACATGAGGAACAAGCCTGTCTGAAACATATTTCGTTTCTTTTTAGCCCTGTGCCACTGAGTTGATGAAGATATGAAGATAGTAATGGAACTACAAACTCAAATACATCAAAGATAAACACATTTCACAGCAATGTATCCAGAAGCTGTCAAGACATTTCACTCAAAGCTGAAAATGGAAATTAAATGACATCAAAGTTAAGACTGGGTTACAGAAATATACAGAATGGTTTGGAAAAGAAACTCAATTAAATCCTCAAATCACTGCCTAAAAGGCAACACATCAATTCCCATTCTCAAACAATAAGCTGAAACCTGGTACTGTGTAATATTAACTTGTGCTGTTTTGTTCTAGTCAATACCTTTTAGTGCTAAAACAACAGTATTTGACTCATGAGTCTCTATGAGCTAATGTAACATAATGTAATTACCTTAATTGACTATATTGTGTTCTTTCCTTTAAATGACCTGCCTTAAAACATCTGTGTGTTTGTGAATACTGCGACCTGAGCAAGTATTGCATCATTTGTCCCGCTCGTCTTTCCCAGAATGTGCATGGTCCAGGAGGTCTATTAAACCTATGAGTAATTTAGACTAAAATTACATTCAAATAAATTATGTTGTTATATAAAGAAGCTAGATAATAATGGCCATTTGATGCAGAATAACTGTAGTGTATTATAGTTTTGAAACTTTTAGTTTCCTAGTTTATGTTGGAAGTATTTCATGGTTTGTAAATAAAACCTGCAAAAACATTATATGGTAGAGGTTTGATAGTTAAGGCCACTACAGGCGACAAAAGGCTGATGGTTAGCATGTGTCTGTAAACATCCCTGGAGTGTCTAGTGAGAGATGTAGCTGTATAAGATATGTTTATTCATAATTTATGAATAATTAATATTGCAAACATGCACAGAGGAAGACTACAGCGTTGCCTGCAGCAATGCATTCCATAGCTCATGAATAACATGTCTACTGCTTGACTGAAGTATTTCATGAATCGAAAGCACCACATAAAAATATTTTTATGCCACAGGAGAAAAGTTGGAGAGATGCATCTGGACACTGTCAACAGCAGGTAAGGGACTGTGTTCTGGCAGCTGAAGTAGAAGGGATATTGAAACAAGGGAATTTTATGGATGGAGGGAAAGAAAATAATGAGAATGGAGGATGGGGGAAAAAAATCTAATATACCAACTAGGTGTTCATAACAATCATTTTTCTCCAGGTTAGCAAAGAGCATGATTTTTGTTTTGGCTTTAACTGTGGAGATAATATAGGTAAACAGATGTAATAATTAGAAAATCAATGCGGGTGGTGGCAGTGGGAAAGTCTGTTACGACAGGTGTGCCTCAATTCTAAGTACTTAAATGCTCCCATACACAAACTGAGCAACACTTAACCTGCAGATGGAAGCTGAAAACAAAGCTGCAGTTAAGAACTGGCAATCAAAAAGTGCAAGGGACAAAAAGCCACTCCAACATCATTGTAGCTTCCAAAAAATGCTTAGGAAAGTGTTATGATCCAGTTGTAAATGACAACAGCTATGTTCAGGGGAGATGGTCAGAGTCAGTAAATGGGTACTGCGGGCACACAGTTTACAGATTGTTGTTGATCATAAATCATAAAATAATGGTGTGGTTGGTAGGTTTCATTGACTAATGCAGCCATAGGAAGTATAGGAGACATGAATATCAATGTTAAAGATGTTGGAGAGGTCAGGAAATAGCTAAGTGTCTCACACCTTTTTAGCAGCAGAAAAACACTTTGACAACAGTATGTCATGTCTACAGAGGGTAAGAGTGCAGGGCTAACAGTGCCACCGTGGTGATAATGGAATTTAAAAGAAGCACCTGAAAGACATAATAGGGTGGCAGACATTATAGAAGAGGTACACCAGGGTAAAGAAGGTATGAAAGATTAGTGTTGAACATAGGCCAAGCTTTTAACAGCAAGGAAACTTGATCACAGAAAAAACAGATTGCTCCGGAGCAAACATATTGACAGAAAGACGCAGTATTTGATTCAAAGCTGCCTTTGGACACATCATTTGGTGTATGATCTGGTAAAGTGCAGGAAAGGGACTTGGCTAGTGGGATGTGCAATATGGCGGGAAACCAAATTAGATTCATTACGTGAAACAAATTATATGCCATCATCTGACCAAATCCCAGTGAGTAAGGGTGAGAAAGGGGATTATTGGAGAACAGCAATGCAATGCATATTTTACCTTATATTATAATGATCTACCCATTATATGATCACACACTCTCTTGGCATTTGTTATTGTTATGGCAATGTATTACAAATGTTTACAATATAGAGTAGATATAGTATATTTTAGTGGGGACGAAATGGCGTTCAGTCTTGGCATGACAGCATTTCTGGACCTAGACTTCAGAATAAAAAGTCCATAGAGACAGTGTCACAGCTGTGGATCAGCAGAGCTGCAAACTGTGGGCCTTTTCCTTCTGTTAACACCCCTGACATCTTCAGTGTGTCCCCAAAGGCTTCACTTCATACCTGCAGGGCTGCTCAATCTCAGTACACCTATTTTTGTAAAGATCAACACTGTCCCCTAAAGCAGCTGATACATATGACACATACATAAACAGCACCATCAAGTAAAGAATGGACTGGAAAGGACAGAGGACAAGATATTACAACATATTAAATGATACACACATAAAGAGGTGTAATCCTTTTTTAAAGACTGCTGTGGTCAGATTAAATATTCTTGCATAGTACCCCACTTGGATGTGTTGTTCTAATTACCTTCATTATAAATTTGTTCAATTGCACAGCCCCTGAAAATCAGCAAGATCAGTAGATTGGCAAATTCAGTAATTATCTATGTAACTATTGCAAAAATGCAGTTTGAAGTGAATTCAACCCTGCCTGAGAAACCTACAGCAGTCAACTCTTGAGGGTGAATACACACAATGGAGGAGAGATTAGAGGTTAAAAAGAGTCACTTTGCATCTATTTCAGCAACATTTTGCACATTTATTGTATAATGTTTCTCATAGCACAGCAATACAGAAACAATTGGGACTATACAAAATATCTGTTAGATAATTGTTATTCATGTCTTTTGTTTTTCCAATAAACACGTCTTGAGTAAGTGTTAAAATATGGTATGCAGGGAAGCTTGGACTGCTGCTGAAATAAAGTGTATAAGTATTTAGTATTCAATGTGCTGCTGCGCTATGTAAATCCAAAAATAACAGAATGGAACTCTGGAAGTGACAGATACTAAATATTAAGTGACTTGGGTCAGGATCTGGGCCAAAAAACATTAGTGTATTCCTAGAAAACGCACAACATTGATAACTGCTTATAGACTTGAAACTGAAAAACTATTAATGAAGACTGAAATACTGGTTTGGCAACACTGAAGACTTTTTAAGGAGACCAGGACTTGACATTGGAGTGGTTAAACAAATCCCAAATCTTGCAATGGCTTCATCGAATCACTTTGTGGTTAGTGTAAGACTTCAGCAGGGTAAGCTTAGTTTAAAATATGTGTGTGTGCATCCATGTGTGAAAAATGGACTTGTTAGATCAGAGATTTCCTAACGTAGTCAAAGATTATTCTGTAATTACAAGTGGAAGACATAAACTGCTGCTGAATACTAAATAGGTTTTTCTAAAGTTTAAAGCATTCTAATGTAAAAACCCTGCTGCCTAATGAAGTCCCACTGGACTCACTATAACTCACCTTATGTTCTCATAAATACTCTACCAGACATAGTTGGATATTAAGAAATAGCTGACAGACTATGACAGAACATTAGAGCTTGTGGCTTTAAAAACTGCAGTACATTAACATACATGTTATTATGGATTGATTCATTTTGTATCCATGCAAGAATTAAGAGGAGCTCCTATAGATCTACTAGACAGTGTGATTATATGTACAGTCAAGCAAGAAAGAGAAATAAACAAACAAACTAATTATTATTTCCAACTAGGAACAAGACAAAATATTTGTATAGTTCTGTTTTGAATAGATTTTCCCCACTGACTTCTTTAAGTTTGGGATAAAAAAGATCCACAAAGGCATTTCAAAGCTTAAAGTAGTGATTACAGTCTGCCACTAAATACCAGGAATGTCAAAAAGAATCTGACAACAGAAGAAACAGTGAAGTAGATATGCTAGAACAAGGGTAAACACATTACTTTAGACAGGTAATCATATTGTAAGAAATGAGGTGACAGAAATGGTTTATCTGTGGCCTGCCACACTCACACCCAAATGTGCTCATCCATATCACTTGCATGATCATGTCTGAGCCTCCTGTTACCGCAAACCCAAATTAAATGCATGCTGACTGAATTTTATCCAATGCTCGAGTGCTTTTAACCACACCTGCTATTGTACCCACTCTCACAAACAAACTGTAAACCTACTGAACTCTGCACAGAATAACGGCTTCTACACTTTACATATGCACCACTTTCTCCATGACAAATGAGCCTCGTCTAGAGCCAATTATTTTGACTTTTTTATATTTGCCTGATTTCAATGTTTTCTGTGTTAGTTTCACTTATAGAGATTGCATTGATTATAGCCTGAGGTTCTCTACTATCAAACGAATACATGTCTGCTATCAATCATCACTTCAACGCAGGACTCCAGTTCCATAAAGCAGCAGTCTTGCCAAAGGCTCTTTTATTTAATACTCACTTCTGAGGATAGTCAGAGGTGATAGTTTATCAAAGAACAAGTTCAGCAGCGTGATGTACCAGGTAGATAATATCATCACCAAAAGTCAGCAAAATGTCTGTTAAGCTCGGGGGTTGAATTTGATCACATTTAAACAAGGTTACAGCTCCACAGCTCTTGGCATCTGTTCGCATTCCTAAAGCAAAGACACATGCAAACAAAAACATTTTCATGCATGGTCATAAATCTAATGTTCTGTGAAAGGATTTAGCTCATGGATTAATAAATAAATCATAAAATGTAAAAAAAAAAAAAAAAAAAAAAAAAAAAAAGACATATTCTACAAGTTACTATTTTCATTTTTTCTCACTGTGTTTTCAAATCTGGCCTTCCCGTGCTTCATAAGGCTATCAGGTTTGGCACAGAACACACTAAATCACAGAAATACCAGACGTGTACGTCTGCTGCTAGGTCACGATTGCAATTCAGGCCACACAACCAAATTCCCAACCTTGCCGATTCTGGATCCAATTCATATATCTATTCCAGTTGCCTAGGAACTGCCTGCCCCCTCCTGTGGTGCTAATACTTTGTCTTCAATGACATTTCTAGGGTTCTTATTTTAAATCATACTGCTTGTTTCAATCAAATCACATATATGCTGTTTTCCTGCAGCACAGCTGACATTTCATCCAGCTCTCTATTTCTATGGGTCTCAACTCGCAGTACACATCATTACGCATCACAGGTATTATTAATAGCAGAAGTATTGGAAGTAGTATTGATGTTTTGGTATTGGGTGGTGTTGTCTGGCCATTATTATGTGTGTATAGTTTTTGATCTTGTGTGCGCTGATATTTAATTTCTACAGGCAATAACTCACCCGGCATTGAGGACTCCTGCCCTTTTTGGACCTTCGATTATTCTAATAACAAACTGCATGGAACACCAGACATGGGGTTATATTTTGGATTTTCTGCCTAAATTTGGTCTTTCATGAAAATACCAAAAGAAAAAGATAAGAACTGATTTTGTATTACCTGTGTTACCAAAGCCTGGCTTTAGAAAATATTCAGACTGTTTCACTTTTTGCACTTCATTTTCATGTTGATTTAATTTTATAGAATAGAATGAAATAGAATACAACTTCGTTTATCGTCATTGTATATAATACAACGAAATTTCTAGGCACATTATATGGATCAAATGTCCATTTTGCCCATTAATATACTCTCAGTATCAAACAAAAAAGGGCAAATATGTTTTTGGATCTGCTAATTTATTGTAGCACTCCCAATTGTAATCAGGTTTACTTTAATTTAACTAGAGCTGTGTCTACCACTTACAGCTAAGTGAATTAAAAGGCACATACATATCTGGACAAAAACTAAGAACTCTCTCCAGACCTCCACAATAAACTGAGACTGCACACAACCTGAGATTGAGGAGACGGTTCACTTTCCAGCATGACAGAGACCTGAAGCAAACAGCCAGAAGTGGTTTCAGGACAAGTCTCTGACTGTCCCTGAGTGGCCCAGTCAAATCCCAGACTTAAATCCCACAAAACCTCTGTGGAGAGGCCTGACGATAGCAGTTCACAGACGCTTCTCATTCAGTCTGACAGAGCTTGACAGGATCTGCCAGGAAGGATGGGATAAACTGCCCAAATCTAGATGTGTGAAGCTGTGTGTAGAGACTGATCCCAGAAGACATGACGCTGTAATTGCTGCCAAAGGAGTGTCTACAAAGTCCTGATTTAAGGGTGAGACTACTTTCATAAACGAGACAGTTCAAATTTTTATACATTTCTAAAAACATGTTTTACTTTGTCATAATGGGTAACTAAGTACAGGTTAATGTTCAACTTGATTCATTTAAAGTTGAAGCAACTTTTTCTTATTCCTCTGAACCGTTGGCCAAAAACAATTTAAAATACATCAATGAGCTACACCCAGGCTTAATTACAATCAACAGTGGCATTGTAGTCTATTTCTACTCAATTCCACATAAGGGTTTCTGCTTCCAGAAATCACTGGCACTAGAACAACAAGTGTTCTACAGCTGAAAATAGTCCTCATCATCAAATACATAATTTAGTCCTGCTCTCTTCAATTTTATACAAGCTACAGCACCCAGCTAATTTAGGAAACCACTGGGCCTTTTTCAAAAATAAAATAATATATTTGTGAGATATTTTAACATTTAAGTCTTTGGTATGAACAAATATTACTGGGGCTGAGTTTCACAGAGAGAGTAGCAAAGTTAGAGATCAGGTAGAACATTGTGACTTGAGTTGTTTCAATATCTCATTCTTTTTAGGCGAGTAGCTCATTTGTCAATGAGGTTACACAATCAGTCTAATTACAGCCATGTGATCAGCCCCTCATCAGAGCGGAAATCATTGAAACACATCATCACAAAACACAAACATGGAAGGAAACTATCAGAGTTTTTAATTACTGATCAATAGCCATCAGTTTATCTTCTCACACACATTCTCATTCATTCAGCTGCTGCATTCTGTGTATTGATCCTACTGAAGGCTATTTCAGATAAAACACCAGTTTATACTTTGGGCATCTAAGAAAAAGACATATCCTAATTAAAAAATATTGAATTTTTTGCTTCAAAAGTTATTGTCACTTTGGCCAAAGGGACAATGGTATAAGCATGGATGAGCTGATCAATGCTTCAGAAAGGAAAAAAAACTAAAAATCCAACACTGAGCATTTTTCCCCCAATGTCAGTAGAAATAAAACATTTAGATTCTGAGTTCATCCTAAAGGACTTCACTTAAAAAGTCTAACATGAAAAATAGCAAATGGCTCAAAGACAAACATCCTGCCAAACATTAGTGGAAGAGTCGATGGAGCCTTTTTGAGAATACATGGGATTTTCTGACTCTTAACTCACCAAATGTTTTAGGGAGGTGAAGTGTCTGGAGGTCACCTTTCAGCGGAGTGCCTTTTGGTGTCCATGCTGTCTACTGGGGGTGCATGAGTATCCTCCTCCAGCCGGAGCATGGCGTCTAGGAGGGAGCAGGCAGAGAGGAAAGGAGAGAATGAACTCAAGAGGATTTGTCCAAACTAGGAGGTGGAACACCTATAACACACTGTTTTGTCTTTTTTTTAAAAAAAAAAAAAAACATTTAAATTGGATGGAAAGTTTTAATTGGTGGGTTGAGGTTAGGCTTCACCAATATCTTACTACAGTTCAGCCAAGATGACTGCTCTTTAGAAAATACACTACAATATACAGAAATTATATTTTGCCATATTAGTAGAGCCAACAATCTTTAGTCAACAACTAACTTTGTCTTAGTGTTAAAATCTTTATGCTTTATTTGTGCAATATGTTTTAATCAAGGATCTACTTGAGTAATGTAGCTACCATTCCCCGCTGGATAATATCTGTCAAAGGGAAGAATGGCATGTCTTCATGTCTAGGGAAGTGTTCATGCCTTATATAGCCTTCATCTAGTAGACTTGCCTGCTGCACATAGCTGGATCTAGCCAGGGGCTAAGGAAGCAGACCTTATGAGAGCTCATTAAAACAGTCTTCAAGTCTTAAGAGACAAATATGAATGTACCAAAAAAAAAAAAAAAAAAAAAAAGGCTTGTCATTAAAAATAATCAGAAATAATGGAGCAGTTCCCAGACAAAAAAAAAAAAAAAAAACCAAAGCGGGTAAATGAGGAAGGGTGAGTTGGGGACGACCGAGGCAGGGACTTCTAATGCTCAAACAATTCACAAACACCTCTGTGAAACAAATGAGCTCACTATTCTCCTTTTTGTCACATGTTTAAGGAATTACCCCTTAAAGGTCAAATGAGGAAACTTTTCTCCTCTGATGGAAAGTTATGTATGATCTCTGGACAAAAACAATCCTCTTGCAGTGACACCTTTTTTCCAGTTGACACTGACACATGAAGACCAGGGTAAAAACAAATGAATGTCATTAAAACTGTTTTCTAGCATTGTACAAAAGGCAATTCAACAAGGTGGAGTATGTCAAGCTAACACTGAAGACCTCACTTGGCTTATCTATTCAACATTTTAGCTGAGTGTGCAGCGCCCCTCTCAAGTCAGCCATAAAGACAGCTGAACGAGACGATTACTGCTGCCAAGTTTCCACTTAAAATCTGTAACAAGGCTCATTCTCAGTCTCAATTTGTATGAAATACATTTCCAACAATTATGAAATGGTAATTATCTGGATAGAGACTATGAATGCACAATAGCTCATTAGTAATCTGAAATAGAAATGTGTCTTACAGTGCATACGAAGGCCACTCCTTTAAAGTAGAAGATAAACGGTCCAGTAGTTATATAAGCTCTCTGAATTTGTCTGAAGGAGACAATCTTCAAGTGCTCATTTTCAAAATGCAACAACTTTTCTTATATACATGTGTGAATATCCACCCAGACACAGGGAATTAGAAGACACTGACAACCCATGAAACCTTCCTAGAATTCTGCATCAAAAACAAAACCAGTAATTTTTTTTGTGGGGTCAGAGGCTGCAAACAGTTTTCTGGCTGTTGCTCGATGCTACGAGACATATGTTCAAATTCGTGACTACAGGGGAATTTCAGGTTTTCTCCAGCAGCTATTTCCTTCATAGGTTTTACTAGTAACTAACTGTGTAAGCAGTTAGTTAGCTAGGGTAGATCTGAAGCACCATCCATTCAAAAGAATTCAAATATATCAAGAGGTGCTGACTTTTGCTTTGCACACAGTAGGAAAACTTCAAAATATTACAGTTTTACAAGAGAGAAACATTTTTAACTTAACAATTCTTGTGAGTGCTTCTGTGTTATGTGCCTATGTACAGAAGAATACATTGTGTGTGTGTATCAGGAGTGGTAACACAATATAGAAAATTCAGATTAGGCTAACCAAACTGACGTTATAAGTTCATTTAAAATAAGCATGGATGGGTCCGAGTTGTGTCATTTGTGTAATCTAGTTTTATTTTTGTAGGATTTTTAATGTTTTATGTAACAGTTTAAATATTCCCAGTTAAAACAGCATAGATTCCATTTTATCTCTTTTTATTAGTGAGGGAATATTAGTTTTCTACTTGCTACAGCCTCAGGCCAACAGGGGACTCACACACAGGCGTTGTGGTGCACAACATCTACAACATGATGGGCCGGATTGTGCAGATTAAACATAAACTACAGTAAATCTCATGACACTTTCACTCAAAGTCCCACATCTCTCTTCTTCCTAAATGGAGCCCCTTATCTCAACAAAATATGGTCCAATATAAAGCTCCTGGCACTTCAAAGGTTGAAAATACATTGATATTACCTTTTATCGTTCCCTGTGAGTGTAGTGCAGCATGAACAACTGCACAGACCCTGAAAAACCACCCATGATTAATGTGTTTAGGGATCTATGTTATACGAGTCATATATCCGGTGACGGGCTGATTTAAGAGCTGCGAGCTCTGTTGGGTCATGATAAAAACGGGGCTTAAACTTTAATGAATGTTTATGCAAAAGGGGAAGATTGTTTACTGAGCCTGCTTCAGATATCACCTATCAAACATCTTAGCCTGGCGGCAAATGCTTCATCTCACTGTGAGAAATGATACAAATGAGCAATAACAAATCACCTGCGTTTAAGGGCTTTGCAAGAGCCTGTGCACCGCAGCGGCTGTCTTACACATGGCGTTTTCTGATGAACTGATAGTGTGGAGGAGTGTATGTCGTCTCCAGCTGTAACACTGCTTACAGGAATGTGTAGGAGCAGAGTCCTGTGTATGAAAAACAGGCAACAAGACAGAGGAAGAGACATACAGAAAGACAGCAGAAAGTGTGTGTTTCTTATGGCAGAGTCGTAGTTGAGATTCAGCCAAGGTCATCCTCTTACTTATGACATACATGGAGCCAGACTGAGCCTCTCACTTGGACGCTCTCCATCTGCTCCCTCTGATAAGACTGGCTACTTCATGTGCAGCAGACAAACAGAGCAGCTCTGTGTCGTGTGGATATAGTGTGAATAAACCACATTATGATTCTCTTGAATCACCATAATTACAATTACAGTAAATACCTTTTAAAAAAGGTATTTAATATACAGTGGATGCCATATAGCCACATGTGGTAACTTAAGTCTTCTCTAATGCATATTTCTTATATGTTCAGCTGTTGGTGTGTCTAACTACAGTAAATCACAAGAACTTTACATTGGAATTATTCTGCTTTGTAATCTTTGCAGTCAGAAAGGTGGACAGGATATTTTGTTAATTGTTTTATTGACATCAGCTGTGAAACACATTTGCACTTGGACCCGAACCAGCGTAACTTTAAATATATATATATATTTTTTCCTCACTCTCTATTGAAGTTGACATAAAATGAGGGAGGTTAGTAAGTGTGTACTTCACTGACCAACAGGACTAGTCTGCTTTTTCCAGCCCCCACCTTATGAGCTAAAGTTTGCTTTGAAGTTATTTATGAGGGAAAACGAAGTAGATCTTTCTGGTAAGTCAGTGTAAAGTCATTTCAGTGTGAATTTTTCTATAAACGCTCAGTTTAGTTTTACTCGGGGGGAAAAGGAGCATAGAAGTACAGATGGAAGTAAGTACCGTTCAGGAGACATTACTGTTTAAAGACACTGGATAGGAGCCATGTCGGTGCCACTATTAAACAAATGTGTGACCTTGGCAACAGATTGTGCATTGTGGCAATAAAGTAATGAAGAGTTATATTTGCTGTACTGGGAGGATGGTTTGTTTTTTCAAACAGTTAAACATGACTCTGCAATTAAAAGGAACTGACAATGCTCTGTATGCAGATTCCAGTTGTCTGTACATGGGCTTCAGTTTGCACATCAAACTTATGTGTATTTGTAAATCACACCGAGAAACCAAGTTCCTGGATCAATAAATCACAGAAACTTCAACCTGACCACAGGCACAGAGTCTCTTCATTAAACTTTTCCACTTTACAGATTTGTGGGACATCTGCTAGGAAGCTGCAGATTACACACACACACACACACACACACACACACACACACACACACACACACACACACACACGCACAAAGGGTTTCTGCAAAGGGTTATATCCAACAGACAGCGGAGAGGTTGACGGACTGATCACTGTGACTACAGCAGATCTCAACATGCGATGCTTCCTGTTAAATGAGCCTTAGCCCATGGAGGTGGACCGATTGGCAGGAAATGAGGATAAATTGGTTGGGAAACAGATGGAAGAGAAGCAGCCACTATAAAGCACAAGAGATTGTAAAGGAAGGAAACAGATGAGGGCTGAAGATGAAAACGACTGTCAGAGTGGATGACATAAAAACGGCCTGATAAAATTAATCATGGTACATGATTTTTAAAAGGGCACAGAGCAATTTCCTCTTTAAAAACAATCAACTTAAAACTGAGATCTGTATTTGTCTACAGTGTAGACAGATGTATACCTCTGTCAGTAACGTCTCAACACACTTAACTTCACATTTCAAATGAAAAAACATTGACAGTGATCTGTAACACCTTTTTCTTGTGTCCTCTTATTTAATATTTCATATAAACAAGAAAAATGGAGAGACCTTGAAAATTTGCCAAAATGGAAGCATTTGTGTCTTCTCGCATTTCTTAAAAAAGTCATCTCTCACAAGAGACAGAGACAGGATCTCTGCTGTCACAGCCACTGTCAAGACAGAATCAAGATTTATTCAGTCTTTGTTTTAAGACATGTTAGCACTGAAGGCAGAACAGGTCTCTGACTTCACAAAACACTCCATGAATGCTAGACAGCTGACAAGCTTTTCGAAAGCATAATCCATGATCCAAAAATAAACACAAGGGTCGCCCTATCACCAATATTAAAAAGGAGCCTGCTACAAACTCTCACACTGACAGATCTTTTAATATGCCCTATCTTGACACAAAGTTATTAATAAAGCAGAATGGGACCATTGTCATTACAATAAATCCTTCAGTCCATAGATTTAGTTGAATTTATATGGTCAAAACCTTAAAGATTTAGCTTCAGCTCAAGTGCATGAGGATGCACATGCTCACACTCAAGTTTCACTCTATTCCACTGATGGACCTGCAAAAAAGCAACAGTGCATCAAAATTACAAGGGAAGAAGGAAACTGAAGAATATAACTTTTAACTGCACAATGCTTAATTGAAACAATTCCCCAGCCTACTTTGAATTTTCCCTGGTCTTTGCATCCAGGCCAGGTCTTTTAGCAGAGTTACATATGACTGTTAAGGCTTTGACAACAATGACAGGGTGGTGAAAGTAATACTGGCAGCTGAATGACAGCTGATTGTGTGCACAATAAAGGGCTCGTTAAATGCACCGGAATACCTGCCCTGGGTTGATGCCACATCTATGCTGAATAGCCCTTTAGAAAAAAAACCTTTGTCATGTGAGAAAATGACTCATGGTCATATTAATGAATATCCTGTATTGAAGTGGGATGGGCAAACACACAGACAAACACACACACACACAGGCAGCCACACACACTTCCCTGTGTTTATCTAGTAAGGATTACAAGGTATCATGTAGTCTTCATATAAATCTCATAATACAGTATGACGGTACAGCAGGATACTCAAAACACCCACAGTTCATTTCCAAAAACAAGCAGAAATGTAAAGTCAGGGTATGACAGAGTTGAATCATTTGAGGCATGGCTGTTACTGTATACAGCACCTATGTAGAATCACATTAAGAGAGCTATATGAGAAATTATTTAAAAAAAGAAAAGAATTTCAGCTTTGGTGAAATGATCTCAGGAATGTGTCACATCACTGTGAATTACCTCAAATTCAGATAAGTCTCTGTACTACAGGATACTTCATTCCATTGTTGAACACAGATACGTCGTCTACCTCATGTCTGCTACCATTAACAGCCTATTGATCCTGGAGAAGTAAACAGTGTCAGTGTAATGACGGATCTAAGCCAAGCCACATCATATTCCAGTCAAACGTATTCATATAAAGTGCTTTAAATAAAGAGGTAATTCATAAAGTAGAAAGTGCCTGTGTCATCAGTGGAAGGATTTGAATAGGTTGAAGAGTGTGAATTAAAAATCTGAGCATGGTGTCCTCATCATTAACCCTTTGGAACTCCACTGACCTCAGATGTTCATTTGATCTCATCATGATTTGGTGGGTGTAGAAGTGGAAAGGGGTGAGGGTGCGGGGGCGCCCCTTTGATGCTGTAATGCAAAATTTCTTTTATCTCTTGTGGAGCGTTTCAGATCGGGCCGGCTGTCCAAAAACTCAATTAGAGCTACTCTGAATGTGAGCTGACAGCATAAGAGGAGGCGTGAGGCACGGAGGTGTGAACAACACGGGGGGAAAAAAAAAAACATATATATATATATATATATATATATATATATATATCAATTATTAGGACAAACTGAGCAACGCGAACAAAAACAGCAGATTTTTAAGGTGAAATCTGTTCTTTCTCTGGAACTGCAGGGGTTCAATCATGACAAAGGAAAAAAAAATATCAACAGCAATTGCACCAGCAAGAGGACCAAAGAACAACTGAATTGCTGTTTTGAGTTGCTCAGAATGTGCGATGCCCTGAAAATAAACTTAACACTAAAGTCTGATGGGTAATTGAAGGCAGCTTGATAAATGATGTGTATCCTTTCTACACAGCAAAACTCCTCAGCCCATTAAACCAGTTTTATCACCACAAAGTAACATGGAAGAATCCCAAAAGCACAAAGCTCTTAGCATGTTCACCCAGTCAAAACGGTAGTGCTCGTTTCTGTGCTCAAGAAATAAGGTGGAAAAAAACAGGAATGGGAAAAAGTAGGAGGATGGCAGGGATGACAGGGAGAAGAGGTGGAATATGTGTCTTCACACACGTGGTGCATATATGAACAGGACTGGCAGATCCCACTAGTTTCTTTCACGATTTTGAAAAGATGCACTGTAGCTCAGGAGAGGAGGAGAGGTGGAGGAAAAGAAGCAGAGGACTGGCTTTTTACATTAGGCCTTTCATCTCTCTCCTGCCATCGGTCATCAGAAATGGGAGAACACCAACTCCCAAACACTGCACTTCATTCCAATTCCATTTAGCTCAGGATCAGTTGAGATGCGAAGGAATAAGAAAATAAAGAAAGCTATATCCCGATGTCCCAAAAGCAGCAGAAAGAATTATTCATGCACAAAGGAATTTAACTGCATTGTCCCAGAGCCAGTAGCAACAAAAGAATATTCTTGGTTTTCAAATAAAGATGATTTTCCATCAGGCAAAAGCTGTTTCTAACCTTCATCTTGCAAGACCGCTACTAATCATGAAATACTTCCTGTGGACTGGGTTAGTCCAAAAAACCCCAAAAATCTAGGCCAGAGGGCAACAACTACAACATAATGAGAAGAGAAATATCAAATACGGCTTCTTTCCTAACTTAAATGAGAGTGTACTGTATGTCTCAAACCAACAATCCTACAGACTAAATCTAACGCTCACACGTCACTGAGGCCCACAGGGTGATCTTTAATATGTGGTGGCCATAATTCCACATGCTTCATGCTCGGAAGTGTTTGTGTGTTCAAGGAATTGCTTCAAAGAAAATGAGAAGTTTAGCAGTGTGGTTTAAATGTGCCTTTGGAAATCATGGGAACGACATTTTTGGGCATTTGTTTGTCTTTTCACCAGTTATTTGTCCAGCCCGACCTTTTAATGCAGCACAAACAGTAAGATCTAAACATACTCAGGATCTTCACTGGCTGAATGGATTGATTTTAAAATGAGTAATAATGGAGATCTGAGCTGTCTCTGCGCAGCATTTGTAATGATGAAGTAGACTATTCAAGTTAATAATTGTGCAGTGAATCGGTCAGTTGATTAAACACAGACAAAAACATACTGGACTTTGGAACGCACAGATTGGAAGTGATTCTGGGCCATGTGCTAACTCACACCGGTGAGAGCACAGCAAACAGGCGTTCTTCAACTTTTTCTCCAAAAGCAGTGGTGAGCCTGTTATGACAGCTGAAGGGTCATTACCAAATAGACCGGCTGCGTCTCCATGCTTCTGTAAGGGTAAGGGAAGGGGGGTGAGAGCGGGAACAGCTGAGCCTCTGCCACATGAAGTGACAAAGAGAAAGACAAGCAGCGGCGGTCTTATTGGAAAAAATTTTCTCCTCAGGACAAGAGAAGGCAAAAGAGAAACGAGAAGAGTAAAAGATTGAGAACCGAAGCCCTGCAGCTGTTAAAAATAAAACCAACCCTCTGACTTATGTTACTTGTGTTCAATAAGGCATCTTTAGAAATTGTACATTTTCTCGGTTTCTAAAACATCTCACCACAACATAAGCAACATTAACTTCATCGATTGACTCAGTGGAGTGCACAGAAGAGTCATTTGATGAAACATTTTAGCAAAATTACATAGCGTACCTTTCAGCCTATAATTTATTTCATTTTGCAGCTGTCTCATTGTCCGGTGGGACACCAGCGACCTTATCTGTGGGGCACGCTTTATTATCCAGTGAAGAGATAATGATGTCGAGGTACATGTTAATGTCTCCACGATACCTACACTCTGACTTCAACAGGTCATTAATGAGAGATTTGGGGATACCAATCGAGACTAATTAAAACACTCGACATCATTAGAGAGGGAGAGGGAGAGGGAGAGAGGGAGAGGGAGAGAGAGAGAGAGAGAGAGAGAGAGAGAGAGAGAGAGAGAGAGAGAGAAATCTTGCCAATACTGGAGTAAAACACACACTCTGACAGAGGATCCCAATAAAAACCCCACACAGTCCTCTCAGCATCCACTTCACTGACGCAACCCATCATGTTCATTTGACCTGGCTCTTATTTAACCAGCTTGATGATATAAAAGTAGTTACTGTTATAGTGTAATAACTTTCTCATACACTCGTCAATGTTTAGATGAAATTTATGTTTATACTACCAGCACTTGGCGTGTCAGCAGCTGCTCAGGTGAACCATTTGTCATTACTTTAAGCTGATTATTACAGATGTTTGTGTAGAGCTTTACTGGTTGAGTTTATTACATCAAAACATTTCGATAATTACCGAATATTGTGAGCTATTTGTTTTGTTATTTTTATCTGATATTACCTGTTTAGGGAATGAGAGGGAACTTTATTTAAAATAAATAAATGAGCACCTACAGGAACGCTTTATCACCCACTGTAGAACAGCAAATTATCTGTTGTTCCAATCTGAGAATACCTGCAGCACAGATGAACAGGAGGTCGGGGAGTAATGAGAGACAAAATTATAAAAATGCAAAACACAATCAAAATAACATGCATCAGAGAGCGCCGCCTTGCCAGCCTTATTAGGAAACACCCATATGCTTAACACATAAACAGATCCAGAGTTTGCTGTTTGGACTGAAACAAATGTAAATACACCGTAGGCTTCACTTCCTTGTTCCTTCTCTGCTCTGCTGGATCAAGAGTTCATTTTGCTCAGAGTGACTGTGGGCAGAGTGACAGCAGTGAATTAATGATTCATTATGCCCAGTGTAAGCAAATAGTGAGCCGGTGATGGAGGAAAATGGATTTACACACATTCAATGCCAACCATGACATCTATTCAGCTATTAAAATAAGATTCAGATACCCGTGCAGAAGAATTTAAAAGCTGTGCTGCTTTGTAAAACCTCATAATTAAAAAAAAAAAAAAAAAAAAAAAAAAGAACATGCCAAATATGCTGTTCAGATCCACAGATATTGTTGTTTTAAAATGTGAAACCGAGAAACTTCACTGTTTATAATCATTCATTATAAATGTGATATATTGCTTGCTCAGAGTAAGGCTTTCTTCTAAATGAATTTTCCATTTTCTTTTCATTCAGGCCAGCCACTTGAGCCCTCACTACATCTTAGCCTCACCATATGCTCAGAGGTGCAGTACATGATGAAGCATAACTGTGGATGCTGTTGAGACTGTGGAGTGCTCGATGCTGGAGGGGATGTCATAAAAATTTGATAGACTATTTCCAAAATATTTCCGCAGTTTGGGATTATTAATGCAGAGAAAATGTTGTACATGCATATTCCATTAAGAAACACTCTGCTGCATTTAACTGTTGATGTGCTTTGGGACAGTTTGTATCAAAAACATCATCAGGGTTATTGTTTTTGTTTTGTTTTTTTTTCTGGTTTAGAACTCGTGGCATAGCTGTAATACAGAAGCTTCACCCATCCACGTCTACAACCTTCTTAATCTCCTGTGTCTATGGATCACTTCAAGGCAGTCGAGCATCACAAATTCAAGTCTTGCTTTCTCCAGTTTCTATTTTAGGGAGAGTCTTGTTCAAGTTCACAAATGTTATATCATCCATTCCTTCTCCACTCACTTTTCTCATCCCACATGCCCTCAAATGAACAGGATGTGCAAAATATTAAAATGAAGTCATATTCAACTTTAAGCCGAGCAGGTAATAACTTGTAAATCTCCAGTGAACCACACAATCAGCAATTTTTTCCTATTAACTTGTGTTCGTGTATTAAAAAAGTTTAATATTAGTGGTGGTGACAGCTACAAAAATTTAACCCATCACATCAACAGATGTTACAATCTTTCAAACTCCAGTAACATCAACATTTAAAATGGTCTTCTTCAGAAAGGACTTATGGGCAGGTTAACACTGAAGTCTAGAGGTCTGCTGGATATACAGAGAACCATCTGCATCTTATTCTGATGGATGAGGCAGGTGCAGAGGTCGAATGACCTCGTTGTTTAGACAAGCTTTGTGTCAGGCTGGGTTCCATCCTGTCACTGGCACTGACTGATGGCTGCATTGAATGCAAACATGCCCATACAATCAACGACGAGCCTTCAGTAACAGCAGTGAGGGAAGGGGGTGAAAGCTAATCAATGTGAAGTGTGCATGCATTTTTGTGGTCTATCTATTGTATTTGTGTGCTGAATGGAAGAAAGAAGCTGCTGTTAGCCTGTCTACTAGACTGAATATAAAAAACCTCTATAAATATAAAAACTCTGCTCCAGCAGCGAGTAAATAAATACAGTGCATATTAAGAGATGTTTTTCTCATTTCATTTCCCTGCAGTCCTCAGAATTATGTTACTACAAAGGAATTGATTTTCCCTCAGACATCCAGACTTCCAAAGACTCCAGAAGTCACAACAGAAGTAAATCAAATAAGGAGACAAGGGATTTATTAAAAATACCCAAAAGAATCTCCTAATAGGGACACACTTTCAAAACTCATTCAACAATAGGGTGAAATTAAAAGTTCTTTCCATATTTGCACATTTTATCACGTGTGTCATACTGAATGAAACCTAAAACAACGTCCTTTACAGTGACAGACACATGGCAATTATTTTCTATTGTTGCTGCTCAGATGATGGGGAGTAATACTAAACATAATGGCACAGAAAATGTTTATGCTCTGGAAATAGTGATGTTTTTTTTTTGAATTTGTTCTGTAAAACAAAGTGACTGCAGAGCTGCAGCCATCTGCACCATTCATTTTTTAATGGCTCTCTGAAGCCTTTCACCAAGAAACAAACAGACTGCTGCTCAAACTCTCAGTCACTTACAGACCCAGTCACAGTAAGAATCAAAGGATATGTTTGGTTGTGGCATTTAGGGAGCTGCAGCACTTGCATCATTGTCAGCACACATGCAGGAAAACAATTTAGCGCTGAACTGTGTGTGATGTGTCTAAGTATTCCCAGTCTGATTGAAATTTGCAAGAAACATTAAGGATGAGACTGTACATAAAGTACCTGTATACTGCAGAGCCTGTTCGACGGGTTCCACAAGAAGCATTAAGGTATTATACTGCTTAAATCAGCATATCCTGTGAAAGCTGCAGGAATGCACTCCATACTGTGCATAAGCATCAGGTAAACAGCTGCATCCGAACACTGTCTCCAGAAAATGTGTTCTAATTAAATCACCTGATTAGAGCTCAACTGTATTCTTGGATATTGACAGATTTCTCATTTGACTCTTCAGGAGCTTCTAGACATATTCCGCAGGGAGACAAATAAATTTTGCTTTAGACACCTGGCGCTGCGTAGACAGAAAAAAAAAGTCAAAACACATGAGTTGAGGAATTTCAACTGTCTTGAGGCTCGAGCTCTCATCAGTATTCTTGCCGTGTTAATGTTACTGTTCAGTGACGAAGCATTTCATTCAGCAGCCAAGTGCTCTCAAGCCCAACTCCACCAAGCCACTAGCAATTAAAACACGGAGATCTGGCAGTCACATGATTAACTTTCTTCACATCAGTGCGAGATATTGCTCTGAAACAAACTTTGGAATTAAGAAGGAGCCCAAATACTGGACTGTGAACAACGTAAATAACCTCTGTCACATCCTGATTATGATATATGGAGTGCCAAAGTGCTGTGCTCAATCTGCTAAGGCTGAACTACAATAAAAGGGGTCATTACCAAACCAGGGAAATGACTCAGACTCTGTTTCGTTTTCCTTCTAAAGAACCGCTGATCAGAGTTAAGTCATTAGAACACCTCAGATCCTCATACTTACATACAAAATAACAAATAGAGGAACAGCAAAGAGGTGACAGGGTTATCCTGCTCTGCTGGTGGTTCTCAGCAGTGAAGGATTAAGCAGAATGTGACGGATGTAATGATAGGAGCTTAAAGAAAATGAAGCAGATGACTACAATCTCTAACTGCCCCTCCATGTCTGTGTTGAAAAAGAGATTTAATGAGATTAATTTAAAGAGCTTTAGTGAGACTAATCTGGATAAAAGAAACTGCTTAAATAAACATGAACAGCAAAGAGGAGGGAACAAAGAGGTGGCACCACCTGAGAAAAAAAACTTCAGGAGATTACTCAGGGTCAGTGACAACATGTCGGGTTTTTAATTGAATATTGTTACAAACAGGAGTGTGTGAGGGCTGCAGCAGTGTATCCTACCAGCTCAAACCATTCTGTAACAGTATCTATGGTAGTTACTGCATTTGTTGGATCCCGGTGCCATGTTGGAAGTTTTAATTATTTAAAACTACCCTGTGCAGAACTGATGTGTAATCACAGCATTGGTTAAATAGCTTTAATGAAATTGTTCTGGTAAATCCTTACTTGTTGCCGGTCGTGAACTCATAAGTAAAATTAATAATTAGTGTGCATTGCTCAGTATTTTTTATACCACATGGATGCACCAAAGTCGGGCATCTGTTTTGGTCCACTGCTTTGGTCCTGTGATATCTCAACACTCTGGATGTTCATGTTCCTTAAAGGATAAATCCTACTGACTTCGATTAACTGCAGACTTTTCCTCCAATGGCACAGTGAGGTTGACTTCTGTGGTTCTGAGCAGGTTCCTGTATGTTAATACTGAATGGCAGCCTTTAAATTTACTACAGATATTCATATCCACATCAGGATCATCAGGTCATATTTACTTGGGTGGGGGTGACCCATTTGACTTTCTCCTGAGGTCAAAGTGCCAGGGCTTTATTTATGACTGTTCATCATCTGGACTTTGTGTTTAGAGCTAACCAGCAAACTCTGGCATGGAAACATGAACGTTGTACACATGTTAACATGGTGACATTACTGTAGCATTTAGCTCAAATCACCACCATATAAAGTACAGAACACACAGAGTCGCTCCTAGTTCAATTCTGCTCTCGCTGGGTTATATAACTGCATTTTCTCTGATGTGTAGGTTGGACTTGTTCACACATGGATCACACATATTCCTGCTGCTATTTGCTGACTATAGGTAGACTATTGAAATTACAAGAGGTTGGAGATAACTTTTTTGATAAGAATCAGTCATTTTCAACTGATGCCTTCATCTGCAATAATAAAATTTAAAAAAGGCAATTCTTAGTGCTTTTAAACGTGTTGTAAATTAAAACTTTATAGAAAAGGGAAAAAAGACTAACTTCTGGTACTTGTAGTAAGAAGTGGTCAGAGTGGACACAATTTCATTGCAAAGTGGTGAACAGATCTGTATAGTACCTCCTGATCTATGTCAATACAACATCAGCTGTGCTACTTCGTCCTTCTGGTGAGCAGGCACATTTGTTTGAAGCAGGAAAATTCCCAAACTGAAACGGTGTCTTGCCTTTGCCTCTGCCAGTTTTGCTACTGCTTGATAATAAGAGCCCACACTGTCCTTTGTCTTCTCTGTTTGCCACTTTCATTTGAAGGGATTTAAACTCAGCACTATGCCAGGAATCTAAACTTTATACATCAAGCTGCTTTAACCATTGACTTTGCATATTTACACTGTATTTAGCTGAATAAAATTGATAAATACTGTGCTCCTGCAGCTCCTGTGTGTTGTCTGTATATGCAATAAATATGTCCAGCTTGGGATATGATTACATTTCAAAGAAGGACAGCAGTATTTTTTTATACCAACATAACCCTGCCAAAAACGCCTGCATGGAGACATGCCAAGTAATTCCATCCATTCTCTTTTGCCTCTGGCCTGCTCTTCATCCCAAAGACACCAGTAAAGTTAACGTACTTTGGCCGTCATGTCCTCCACCAAAACTCGGTGATAGCTCAGAGTCTGCTGAATTAGTGCACTGATTTGAAATTGGATCGAAGGCCACAATAACATAAATGTTCTTTCCAAAAGCTGTTCGATAAGGCCTGTGCCAGATGTTAGTGGTTGCCAGAGGGTTTGCACAGTTGATAAGGATGAACACAAACAGAAGACCAATCCTAATACCTACTCCAGTGATTCATGTCATTGCACTTCTCCTACAAAGCTTTCATGCCTTGCCAAGTTACACACATTCCTGTGATGAGCTCTAGATTATTATCACTCTGCTAAATGGAAATAATCCCTGGGGAGGTCAAAGGTTTACAATGCCCCATCCACAAAACGTGCAGGAGTGAAAATACCAGCAAGGGAAAGCTGGCATTCCCTGATCGTGACAGGGAGCAGTGGCTCTAAAGACTAAATCAAATCTTCTTTTGCTTTACTTTCATCGGTCACTGAACACACTCATGAAAAAGCTTTGACTCACAGTAAATTGTAGAGGAAAAGAAAATGAACCTAATTACTAAAGTACTGTATTAAATCTAACTCAGATTTTTAAAAATGTTTTTTAAACTTCACTAATCATTCATTAGTGTAGCGACTTATCTTCTTTTCTACCCCATTAGCCATCTCAGATTTATCATGTGACCCTTCAGAGGGGAGGAATGACCTAACTGTTTACAAGGCAGAGAAAAACACCTCCATCTTGAGCAGCTACTAAACACCGATGCCTCATTAACTCTCTAGTTGTATAAAACAGGATACTACCGCAGTTACATGGATCATTTATCCTGGAAAACCAGGACTTTTACATTTAGCTGGAGACATTTCTGTACTTTTACATAAGTAAACATTTAGATTGCAGCATTTTTACTGTAATATTTAACATTTTTTGTATCGCAGCTCTGACTTATGTAAAAGATTGAAGTACTTCTCTAAGCACTGGTTATTTATGAAAGATGAGATAAACTTTATTAACCCCCATGGGAAAATTCAGGGACTTTAGAATATGACCTTGAAATGAGATTTTGTTTTCGTTTTTTTTAGGATTTTTTAAAAAACAAGTGCACTTGTGTAACAGCACTGTGGTAGATATTACCTTGTACAGTTTGTTGAGATATACGTCTGCACATAAATAAGGTGATTCTAATGGTTAAGCCTAAAGCCAGAATTTTCAATTTGGTTGATGAGCTAAGAGGTTTCACGTCTCCACCCTGTTGTAATCAGGCTGTTGTCTGCTCATTGCTATTATGAAACACTTCAAATCCCCATAGAAACATTATACAGTGTCAGCTTTCAGCCTGTCCAGTAAGAGCACCCTACTGGGCAGTAAAAAATGACAATAAAGTATCGAACCAAACATTTCTTCAGAATCACACTGACAAGACAGAAAATTGGAGAAAAATGATTTCCATACTTCTTTGTTGCTTTAGACTCATGTAAATGTCAACTGAGGATTTGATTCACTGGCCCCGGGGCCGTGGGTCTTGTTGGCTTGGATTAACTTTCCTCCACAGAGTTTAGCCAGAGGGCTTGCTCTACATCTCGCCCTTGCCTGGTACAAGCTCTACAGCTCCTTTCCTTTTTCTGAAACGTCAATCACACTGACAAAGCAGAAAGACTCAAAGACAAGCGCTGGTTCGAACTCCTAAAAAGAATTGGGCAAATTGTCTCTCTTTCACCTGCTTCCTGAGAAAAACAGGAAATGGAATTTTCAAACAGAGTTGTTCATTTGACATTACTTTAGACCTGTCATCCTAACTTTGACATTTGGTGGGATCCCAGCCAGGCGATAATACGGGCAACAAGCATAAAGCTCCACAACAGCAAGAGGAATAAACAAACTTTGGTGAGACAGATGAGCCATGTCCATAGCTAAAATTAAAACCACTTGTATAAACAATTAACTAGTTCCATAACTGTAGCTTTAAAGAAAATATCAATATTCCCAAAACATGAACTGGGAATCTGCTCAAGTTGAAAACAATACTGCTGGAGACATAAAGGACAGATGTCTCTCTAAAGGCCGTCATGAGGGAATTCATATGTTCATAATGTATGAACCTTCAACCTGAAAAAACACATATATCATGCAAACCTACACAAATATACTATATTGAATTGGTTAGAATAACCTTTAAAACCACAGACAGTCATACTTACAAAACCAAATCAGCAACTTAATAAAGTAACTATTTTTGGCGGTCTATGTAAATTGGCACTGCTCGTGAAAAAAACAGCTGCAGGACTGTAGCACACATTGTATAGTGGATTTTATAGTGAGCTTATAGAAATGCTGCTGATTTGCACAGTATCTCTGCCCAGTTCGTATCAGAAACACAGTCGGCTGCGACTCAGCAGAGCTATTAGCTCTAACAGGTTGGCACAGTGGCCAATCAGCAACTGCAAATCCCTGTGAAAAACCACTCATTCACCTCTTTAAAAACTGCATCCCATGAGCTTGGCATTGTGCAAAATCCTCAACAGTGTCCTTTATCTACATCCAGAGCTAGGAACCTCTGAGCTGACACAATCATCCACCATTCAGCCTCTCATGTGCCATATGCTTCTCTACCTGCACTTTTTGATCAGTTCTGATTTGGTAAAAGATCACTCAGACTTTTAATTGTGTGACAGGTGTTAAAGAGGCTCATCAGCATAGATAATTTAATGCCTCAACAACAGCAAGGTAAAGCTGCAGACACAGTGAATGTAGATTAGACAGTGATGATCAACAAAATGCTTGAAACGGAGGTGAAACATCGGTTGTTAAACATAAAACATGTCCAAAGTCCAAATGCGTGCGATAAGTGTCACCACACTGGCTATACTCTGTAGATCAGTGTCACTTATGTCAACCCTAAGTTGCAAAACCTAATGCACTCTAATGCACCCTTAGTCCTCATGACACAGTATCCTATTATCTCCAGCTGAAAACAACAAACCAAAATCGGGTGAAATGAAAAGGGTAGAAAGCAGCAAAGAGAACTCATTTATGTTAGATAGGTCTTCGCTCCAACCTCTGACATGATTTGGAGACAGAGCAAAGCCCCAAAATGTGATTTACTCAAAATGTGTATTAAAGCTGAATGCCTGACACACAATTTGACTCATCTGAGATGTGCCTGATGAGCTGTATTACAAAAGCAAGAGGCAGTCAGGTAGAAACAAACAACCAGAGGAAAGAAAAGGTTCAGTGGGCATTTTATTACAGCTGTCATGTGCCAACACTTTTGGGCAGAATCCCAAAAAGAACTTACTCACTGATAAACTCTGACAAATTCATTTGACAGGAACCTAATCACAAAGCAGCATCTAATCTAACTTTATGTTGGAGCGATTGGACATGAAAGGCTTTTAAATTAGTTTTAAATTAGTAAAATATGATTCATCAGCCCTCATCTCACACTGATAATGGAAAGGTTTCCTCACTAACCCCAGGAATGTAGGTGTGATACAGTATACGAAGGCAAAAGGTGTGCTCATAAGAACCTGCACCCATGAGCTGAAGAAGAATTTTTCCATTTCAATATGAGCAGATGCTTGTCTGTATCAATATATGTCATTAGAAATTAACCTCATGAATTATGAATCATCTTTATATGTAAATGCTCATTTAATGGCCCAGTAGATGCAATCTCTCCACTCATCTTTATGCATTGTATCGCTTCAACTCCGCCACACCATTATTCAGCATTTATACAGCATGGCACAGTGTGTGTAATTCTTTGGGTCCCTCAGTCTGAAAAATGTAATGAAGTATCCCACTGACAGACATCATTGTCATTTTGCAAACATAACCCTTAAGTGCAAATTGCATAGCCTATTGTGTTGCCTTACTGTTTAGAAACAGTTTCCTCATGTATGTCAATCACACATTTGAAAACTGAAAGCGTTTCACTTCATTGTGAACCGTTGTGTTACCGTTGACTATAAAGGGATCTGCTCTAGATGATGTGTTTTTCTCAAAATAGAACAGGGCAACAAATGCTGCATATTTGGGAAAATGTAAGTAGACATGGGTCTTTGGAGAACTCAGTAATGTGAAAACAAGAATCAGTAACATTCAGAAACTGTTCTATGTATAAAATATCAAAACACAGTTAATTTGGAAAAGAACAGACGCAAGGTGACAAGATATCATTGGGTTTAAGTCTCCATATTTAAAATGCTTGACATTTGTGGCTAAACGATTTTGCAGTTTTTCCTCTTTCCCTTCATCCACAGTATATTAACAAGTGTCTGATTTTGTACTGGTTATTTCCAGGCCTGTTAGTTGGTTATTATTTGAGGATTATAAAATAGAAGGCATTTGAAATATAGCAGCAGAGCATAATTATCTATGGTTCAAACTTGCAGCCATTAGCTCACATTAAGGACATGAGCTTTTGTTATGTGTTAGTTTTACATGCATTTTATTCAAAGGCTACTGTGGATACTACAGTGGAAAAATAAATTGTACTGTAAGACTTTAATTTATAAAGCAATCTTTAAAGTAATCAATACTGTGTGAAATTACATTATCTCAGAATAATAAACAAGCCATCAATTACAGCAATGTTAATCGAAACTAACATATGGCTGAATATTAAGAGTTTGAAGCTGGTCCAGGCTCAGTCAAACATCCATCATCATTTCTCCCTTCCTGTGTGTCTACTCTCCAGAGCTTGCACTGGAGCAGATTAACACGCAGTTTGTACAGTAGTTCCATTTTCTACTCACAAAACACTGTACATATTTCACTAGTACTATATTATTCTCTGTTATTTTGTTCCCTGCCTCCGTTTCACACTCTCGATCTGTACAATACACCTCAGTTTTACCTTATACTCATCCCTCTGGACCTCCACTGAAAATACAGGGGGGCAACTTGTTATTGATTTGTTTAAGAACAGACAGGTAGCAGACACAAAGGAGGAGTCATATATTAGACATAAATCAGATTCCCTCAAGTCAGGTTTACTTTGTCCAGAATGCAGAAGAAAGGAGAGAGAGAAAGATTGACAGAAAGTGACATCTGACGGAGGCAGTAAGACTGAGGGGGTGAGAGAAAAAGGTCGACTAAAAATTCAGAAAGAAAAAACACAGAGCATAACTGAGAACGCTGAAAGCGCGAAGATCATGAGTGTGATGGAGTGCACTAGGCTCTGCTCGACATTTTTAAACTAAATGGAAATATTGGTATGGAAGGCAGCTCCACACGCTGCTCCTTATGCAACATTTATAGTCACAGCTGACAAAATCAAATTTTCACACACAGGATATTTAGTTAATCTGACAGATGTATGTACATAATACTGCTGATGTCCGCTCTACCTCTATAAAAGACCCTTCCTCTCCTTCCCATAACCTGGCCTTTGAACTACCGCTCACTATCTTGATTCATGAGTGTATGTTGCTGTGTGCTGAACATACATAATATCCTAAAATAAACACGGAGAGGCGTCCTGAAGTGAGCACCTTATTGCCATCAATAAGGGGCAACCACAGCTTAGCTTATGACAACTAGTAAAGGTCAGTGATGATGAGTGTCAGTTTAAGACACGTTATGTTGGCTATAAAACCCTCATGAATTGTGGGACAACAACAGCAGCTGCCTATAAAGTGAAGACAAAGACAAAGAGGCAATACACTCGCCACATAAGGCTCCACTGTAATTGCACCCTCCGGCAGCATGTCTACTTACCGCAGAAACAAGAGAAGACGGGAGTGCAGGGCTGCATAAACACAGCTGTTTATGGAGAAGTTAATTGAGCAGACAGTGATTGACATCCTATCTGATGCTGAAATCACCTTTCTCATCGTCTTTGCAAATAACAGCAGCACAAAAGTATGCACAGAAAAACGCCTCAACAGCAACGTCTAAAGACCAGCTATGGGGAATTAGTGTTATTGTTTTAATAATTGGAATGAGATGGAAAACTTTCTGCCCATGTGCCATCTAAAGATAGACACTGTGCTTTGCTCTGTTGTGGTCTGCCCGGCTGTGAAAGTGGATTAAACAGGCTTTAACATCAAGACGAGCTCTAATGAAACCCAAAGGAGGAGTTAGCCCGTCTGTTTGTCCAGCTGACTCCTGTAAAATAACCATCACTGTCTCCTGTTGCCTGCTCTAAAAGTAGCCTGGTGGTGCCAGTCAGTGTGCACTGCAGCCTGAGGGCTATACTGTTTGATGCTTTTGTCTGGATCATGCAGCAGCTTATTCTCTCTAGTTTACTTAAGCACGCATGTTTGTCATATATTTGCAGGGGTTTTGTGTTTTTTTTTTTCCCAAGCTGCCTTATTAAATGAACAGACTCCATTAAATACAGAGGAGCAGTGTCATCTTGTGGCACCACCTTTGTATGATAAGCAATAATCTACATCTGCAGCCAACTGGTTTCACACAGCTATCCTGGCCCTGTCCACGGGTGAAAAAGGCACCTCTAAAGGTCAATTACTGATTTCTGGGAGTTTTAAGTGTAACACTGACAAGCTGTGGATTTACTTTGGGCTTTACAGGGGACTCTTGGCTGGGTGTCTGACTCTCTGGAGTCAGTATAGCAGAATAAAATCCCAGACAGCACATTGACTCACAAAAAGCAGGTTAACCATGCACTTCTCAACAGTGTACTTTTTTTTTTTTTTTTTTTTTACCAACAGCATCAGTACATATTCACAGGTTTGGGACTAATAAACCAAAAGCATCTGCATCTGTGCTCATACTGCCAAAGCTGCACCCATGCAGAACAACAGGTACACGGATGTAACAACAAAGACATTTTCATTCTATTTGGAGCATTCTCCGCTTCTGTCAGCAGGGCCACAACTATCCTCCACCCAGCCCATTTGGAAAAGTCATAAGGACTGATCGATATCGTAGTAGCATGGTACACAACAAAACCATCGATCAAGAGAGAAAAGCCTGAGAAAATATTAGTCAACCCATATTGACCAGGGTTCAAATAATACATCAAGCTGTGAAAGCTCTATTACTGTCCACCTTCCCCTCATCTCCTTTATGTGTCTCTTTTGTGAACGTCGACAACCCACAGCAGGCAATGGAAAGTCATAATCATCCAAACACATTCCGGCTTCACCTTTAACGGAGCAGTAACTGGCAGCACCTTCACCATGACACAGTACTCACCCACACTGCTCCCTGCCACTGGCTTTCATTTTACAGTGATAGAAAAATGTGCTTGTGCTTTGACATAAGCAACATATTAAAGTGTTAAACTAGTGATGTTGGCAGCCAGGGTGGGATAGTTTGTGATTGATACACAGCTACTCTATTGTCAAACTCACACCCCAGCTTCTGTAATGAATAACTGCAGCCATGGAAGGAAAAGGAAAACATTTGTGCCATGGCACCGATGCCTTTCTCTCTGCTTTTGCTCATTATCCAGCGCAATGTCAAAGTACCCCCAGGTCATTTAGAGGGAACATTCCTTCATACTGCCATCTATGGACATTAGAAATAAACAGTTACCCCAATTCATGAAAGCCTCACTTGCCATGTAAGGACACAATTAATATTCTCCTCTGGCCACATTAATGCAAGAACAAAGACCCAACATACATCACCAAAATATAAAGGAATGTGCCACAAGACACAGACTGTGCGTTACACACTAGAACCTTTTGGTGACAAAGCTTTTCTTCTTTTTATTTAACTTTCAATTTGAGGAGTCCAAGATGTCAAAACAAATCTTACTAAACTTAACAGCTTAAACATGATTGCAAAAGAAAAGAACATTGCCGTGCTGGAGGAGAGGAATCTGAGGAGTGCAGAGCGCAGAGGGCTGGGCAGGGATGCTGAGCCAGGCAGCGGGGAAACAGCGGTAGCGCTTGTTTTTTGTTTTTTTTTTTTTCCCCCAACTTGCTATTAATGCACATCAAATATGAGCCGTGAGTACGATCCTGATCCAGGTTACAATACTGGCTTTGGACACATGCATAAACTACTATTATTGTAACTTCATAGCGCAGCGCTGTGAGGCTAAAACGTGGCACAATGGAGCAGCTGTAAATCGGCTCAGGAGTAGGAGACCACATACTTTGCTTTTATCAAATATCTCCCAAACTTTCTGCTTTCTGCCTCATTTCCACTTACCTCATAAGACTCACTGGATCGTGGGTTAAAAGCAGCGCAAAGAGATGGGGAAATGACAATCCAGTTAAACTTGCCACGGCTCCGTGCTTGGCACAGCAGCAGCACGACAGTCCAATACAGTCACATCTGAAGTGCTAACGGTACACGGCTAACGAGGCTCCCCACCTTCCGCCGTCACCGATTGGACGGCGATGTGAGGAGCCCCGCGGGATCTCCAAGGGCGCACGGAAAGTCACTGCGCCAGGATTGGCCAAAGCAGCCGTGACGCACCGGCAGGTGGCACACCCGGCGAATGAAAAAGTCTAGATTCATTCATAGATAATCGCTCTTGGAAACTATAGGAGCTCAACACACACATTAGTGGAAATAACCTAAACAGACTCTGGCAGTCACATTACGAGATCCAGAATCTCCAGGGTGATCCTGATTTAATCTTTGTCTCTCTATCCGCTAATTCTGCCGTTCTTCAAGGAAATACACACAACAAAGCAGCCATAAAAGGTCCAGATGATATATTTTAAAAAAGCTTTTAAAAATAGAGTTCTCCAAAATGTAAATAAATAAATGAGGAGAGAAAAAACAAAGACACAGAAAAGCAGCAGCCAGGGAATACTACAGTCACACACATAAATAAAACTTATGAAGGTGATCAGGCTCTTCCACTCCATGTGGGGAAAAACAAGTGGGTGGGAGCTGAATGTGTTTTGACACACAGTGTCAGTGTAATTCAGGGAGCCAAAGCAAATGTTTTATTTTTTTTAAATAAATACAAATACAGAGCGAGTGGTAATCCCTGGAGGAATGTGTAAGCCAATTACCACTGACTGCAGGGACTTGTGGAATGGAGCCTCAGAGCTTCCTGCTCAAACTCACTGCAGACCCTCGGACCACGTTCCCTGTTCCCGACACACGGGCAATATTTCTGTGAAAATATAAAACAGTTAGACATGAATATTGTACAGACTCCCTGCGACATTTTCACCACTCTCACCATCCAAAATGCCTTCTAGGCCACCTGACACCATGTGTACCTTCCCATCTGGGGCCTCTTTGCATCCTGTGAGTGGGGAACCAGCTCTTTCTGTCTGTACATCAATTTGTTCAGGCTCCTGTAATATCGTATCTGTTGTGGATGAGAAGAATGATGCAGAGCTTTGCTGGTCTGATCTGTTAACGTCCTCGAGTTCAGGTTGGGTGTGTTGTCTACTCCTAAAGCCTCACAGATATTTGCTCATTTACAGATTTCAAAATAATCACGTGTGATGTAGAAAAGAAAAGAGACAAGTGAAGTTAGAATGAGGGCAAATATTGATTAAAAAAATCCAATTTATTTCATTTGAATGTTGACTACACTCAAGCTGATCGAGTACACACTGCAAATGACATGTGGGACGCTGGGGATAACCTACAGCACGGTGATTAAATGCACCATACCTGATGTGTAAACAGCATGCTAATAGAAAATATATGTAATGAAATAAAGTCTCATATTTCTCATAATAAGATATATAGCCTGGTGTGTGGATTTATTTTTCAAGTCATAAATAATAAAATGGTAAAGAGAAGCCAGTCAGTGGTTCTAGTCCAGCACACCTGCTATGTGGCCCTTGATAAACACTCTCTCTAAGCTGAGCCTCAACATTCACCTTCTTACAATTTCACACTGTCTGATTCCTCAAGAAGTGCATGAACACACTGATAACTGAGTTACTGTAGCCCACTGGTCTACAGAGACAGTTTTCACTTCATAATGGCCTCGACCACTCAACTTCCCTCCCCAGAGCGCCAACAAATCACCTAATTACACGGAAATAACATGGAGACACTGAAGTAATATTAACTACATAAAATCTCAACAAGGCTCCTGCAGAAGTCAGGAATACAGTTAGACTCTCATAAAAAAAGACTATATGCTTCTCCTGTTCTGATTTCCTAAATATGCTATTTCTATTTGGATGATTATATATACTGGAACTAGGTAAAACTTTAAAATCTTAAATATCTGTAAATGTAAAGTGTATCAAAGCAAAGCTGTTCCAATTTTGGAAAATGTCTATAGAAAATGAACTCAAATAATATAGTGCTGCCAGGGTAACGGATAACATCATTTCTTCATGACAGAAAATGCTCACAGCTTTTTGCACTTTCACATTTTGAGTAATAATTTGTCTTTGATTTGGTCATTACAGAAAAAAAGAAGAAACATCACAGCATGAAAACATCATGCATCACTGCCAAAAATCGAGTTTTATAGGAACCTCAGCTGGGGTTACTCAGGGTTATTTCTGATTTCACAGCAGGAATTATTTCCACTGATTTCTGTTCTGACATACTAAACCTCATGTTGGCAAATACCCTGAGAAAATCACATTACTACCACTAAAAACTCACATACCTCCACTAATGAATTAATATTCACCCAAGAAGCTTTTACACACACACACACACAAAAAAAAGAATACTGGTTGGTCACTTGTGTCAATGACATGTTCAGAACCACCAGTTTTTACATTTCTGGAGGACTTTTCATTTTAAAATGCAGTTTTTTAGAAGATAAAATCCTCAGGGTGACTTCAACACGCCTGTGGTTTCAGTGCGACTGTGTCTGCATCCTTCCTTGACATGTGCACTAAGATATTAGAGGCAGAATACCAATGAAGTGTTGAATTATCAAGCGACCCCCCTGCTCAGTGTTGCTTTCTCATCTTTTCTTTCCTCACACTTTTCATTCAGCTTTTCTTACCTCAACCCTGCACACGCAGCCTGGTACTTTCCCTTTTAAAGGCATCTCTTCATCGCTCTCTTCACATGAATAAAAAACTCTAATCCTCTCACTATGTCCAAAGAATTCTCCATTTTCATAGACATTTTAGCACCGACCTTGATCACAGCCTGATGCCTCATCTCCACTGTCATCCTTGTCTTGTACCAAGTTGTTAGTGGAATACACAAGTAGGCCCAGTCTTTCACTGTCTCCCTGTAGAAGTTATTGGCCGTACAGCCTGTCAACAAGATTCCCAGTCTTTCACTATGACAAAGTATCTGACTGCATAACTCCCATTATTATTCTAAGCATACTTTAAAACTCCTCTTAGAAACCCAGAGAAGCAGAAATTATGGGAAAGACATCCAGCGATTGCAGTTTGTCAATATGTTCCAAGTTGATGTTTCATTTATGAGGAAACCAAAGGGAGGCCAATCTGTCACTAATTGCTCAGAAGTCAGAGTGTGGTTAGAGCTTGTACCACATTGTGCCAAGAGTAATCACAATCAAATAGAATTAAGTGTAGAGAAAGTTCTTTCAGACTGGAGAGCTGACACTCTCTAATAGCAAGAGTCAATCAACTTTCCCATCAGCTCTGACGAAGCAGTAGGTTAGTTTGGGTTAAGACTACACTCACATTACAAACCTTAGTGACCAATTCAGATTTTTCGTAGTCAAGTACAATCTTTCTGTGTTGACGGTTCCCATTCTTGACAAGTGACATGTATTTAGCTCTGGTGTGAACACTGCCAAGGTCGCAAAGCGCCAACCATGCACGGATGTAACCGAGATGTGACCAGTGTACAGGAATAACAATAAGACAATTTGTCTAATCACAGGTGATACAGATGTGCCAGCACATGTCAGAAGCTGCATGGTAACAATAAATTCCTTTCAGTTTGGCTGGAATAGATGCTGCTCCCTCAAAGCCCAGTAGATTCAAAACCATGTTTATTTTTACCAGGCAGTGAGGTGCAGACACTGATACACATTATGTCAATATGCACATGAGAAGAGACACATGCATGAAATCCAGCTGAAGGAATGAGGCAACAGCTAAAGTAACACACATCAGGCACATAATAAATAAATATCAGAATTAATATTTCATTCATTTTGTTTGGGCACTGTGTACACCAGATATCTGCTTTATCTATTTTATATGTATCATGTACAGGACTGCACTTTAATAGAACTGAACAAAGACCGGGGAAGATATCCTGAGCTTTAGTTTCAGAAATCATGTATTTTTCAGTTGGTACCCAGATCTCTAGTCTCATGTGAAATCAGAATAAGCCTGGTGACATCACCACAGCATTTTCAGGGTTTCACAGACTGACTCTTTAGGACTAGCAAACTAAATCTCATGTGTAGAACTGGTTGAGTGGCTCTTTAAGGGTCTGTGTTGAATTTCCAATTCCTGTCATCGGTGTTGTAACATCACCCTGATCCATATACATTCATACATTAAGTCTTCTTAGTGACACTGGCCAAGGTAAAGACACCTTCCCCACCGGTTTATTAGGATACATGTTACATAGTGACCTTCATATAATCTCACATGCTCTTCTCAGTGCAATCAGATAAAATGAAAATTACTCTTAAAGCACACTGTGGTGGACAGTGAAAGATGAAAGCATCAGTGAAAAGCAGCATCCAAAAAAGACTGTGACAGTCACCCCAGACTTCTTCCTGTTTCACCCTGTTCTTCCACGTCCCATCTGTCACTAGTCAGCAGCCATTCAGCCGAACAAAAGTCAGATTATTGAGGTTTAATTACACTGCAGGAATAAGCTAATTAATAATCTTTATCAGTGGTATGGAACATCCCTTCAGATAAAGAATAAGAATCTAATTATCGTTTGACCTCTTTCCCCTCAGCTAGCTCCTCTGCAAGTGTACAGTCAACACACAACATGCATGAGCTTGAAAGTCAAATATTAATGGCATGCAAAAATTCACGGCAGAATTCTGCAACAAATTGCGTTCACTGGCATTCATCGTCTCAGAAAAACACCACGGATAGAACGCAGCTTTTCCATGCCTGAGATAACTTTGTTGCATGGCTCAAAGCTTTGCCAGACCCAGTTGGACTAATTCCTCCTCGAGCCACAAAAACTAGGCTTTCCCCACATCCAAGAACACAATGCCAAAGTGCATGAATCACTTATTTGTATGACCATGTCACTTGTCCACCATATGTTGCTTTGTCTCTCCTCCCTGAGCCCCAGCTCCACTCCTTTCCTAATGATTTTCTAACTGCACACCTGGTTAGTCAAATACTGATCTTCCAATATTCAGAAAAGAAAACAAGTCCACAGAGATTTACAGGGAACAGTTCAAACCACACATGGGACGCGTGTGTGTGCATGTGATAAGGAATGAGAGTGTAACAGTGAGAAAACAAGTGATAGAAAAACAAGAAGTGGAAGGATGGATAGTAACAGAGTGCAATTTCTGTGTTCTGATCCCTTATATGTACTGGATAACAGCTAAATCTCAAAGACCAAAACATGGTTACTCATCCATTTTGTCTCCTGAGCAGATTCTTGGCTTAGTTACTTTTTCTGTATTGTGCATCCAGATGTTACATATCTCAAAGAGAACAAAAGGATGTGAGAAATACACAAGATAAGCAAAAGCAAATAAAGGAATGTAATGTAATAATGTGTGTGTGTGTGTGCAGTCTGCACGCACATACAGCACAGGTCTATCTGCGCATCTACCTTTAAGCATCCAAATTTACTCTGTTTATCTCTTTGCACTTATATAATCAGGTTAAGTGCTGATAAATATCCTCCTCCCAGGCTCTCTGAAGAAAGACCACATCTGGTCTTGGTTGTTAGACTTATATTAGCTCTTCATGCAGGACTAATCAGAGGCATCCCAGCTGTGCTTACGGGATATTGCTGGATCAGACTGTTTTGATGGAGTGAGAGACAGAGCCCTGCTAACAGTTCATCACGCCTCATTGCCTCACGAGAAGACGTGCAGACTCTGTGCTGTCTGTACTTATGTGGACTAAAACCTGCAAGAGGTTAAATGCAATACTTCTGATACAAATACGCTAGTGCATAAGGTATTATTGTAGAATAATGCAGCAACATGTTTTATAAGTTGCATTGCTCATTCATTTTTGAACATCCATACATTTATAATATTCACCACATTAGTTTACCATCTCAGCAAGCTAGAGGGAAAGTTAAGGAATCACTATCATTACTGAAAGTCATCATCAGAGGGACATCAACACTGAGATTTTATTGAAAATCTGAGCTGCGGGCTTAAAGTCATCTGGGCATGTCTTTTCAAATTTAAACCAAACCTAATGATACTTAGCACTGACTCAGCTGACAGTTTTCATTGATACATTTGTCAGTGCTGCATACTCGTGTTTCCAGAATGAGAAATGTGTGTATCATGCATGTACTGTATCACTGTAACAATGACTGTGGCAGAAATGTATTTCAGAGCTGACCTGAGCAGTCAATTCTTATTAAACATGACAGGGAGCATAACTCAATAAATATACACAATTTCAAGTTATTAAAATTGACTGACTGTTTGTGAGAACTGCCTGGCGGATGAACAGAGAGAGCTGAGTGAAAAAGATAGAGAAGAAGAAAAACAACAAAGCAGAAGTTACTCTCACTCTCCAGTGTATCCAACCCTTTTTCTTTTCCTTTTCCAACAAAGGTTATACAGAGACACACTTTCACTTTATTTCCACAAAGGAAATTCAGAAACTCAACTTTAGTGTTTACACATTTGAACAGTGGAAAGGCCATGAAGTGTCTTCTTCAATTTCTCCAAAGTGGTTTCTAGATAATGTGGAAAATCAGACTGTTCTTGCTCAAATGATTCCCCAACAGCACCCATCCTTTAGACAGCCAGGTTTGATAATAAAAAACAGCTGTACCATTTTGTCATTTTCAAGGTGGTGCTTATTGTCATAGTTTTAACCTTCATGACATCCATCCATCCATTCTCAATACCACTAGTTCCACTGAGTGACTGAAGCTACAGTGCCTGGAGAAAACCCACACAGACACAAGGAGAACATGCAAACTCCACCCAGGAAGATCCCCAGTTTTGAACAAGGTTTGAAGCTAGAACCTTTCTTCACCATGACAGCTGTGTTTAAAATTCAGCAACAAATATCAATATATGACTTCAGTTAAAAGCAAGTTTTTCTTGAATAAACTTAAAAGGCTAAGGTAAGCTCAAACACGTGAATCTGAAATCTCATTAAAACAAGCCTCTTTTAACCTACACAGCAACAGGACGTGCATCATAGCACAATTTATTTTTATCTAATTACCCAATTATCCCTTATCTCACACCTGGCTGTATCCACTGTTGTACAGAGTCTGAGAAATAATTATAAAATCCAAACAATCACTCAGGAATGCTGTAAAGCCAGCCAAGCCAACTAAACATGAGTAATGTCTGCTGCTAAATTTACATTTTAATTCATAAATACAAATGACACACACCATCAATGAAACACTTCTAAGGTGACGCAACAAAACCCAATCATCTGTCTCTTCAAACACATGATTGCAAAAGAAAAAAAAAAAGGTCAGTCAGCAAAACAAAGAAGTCATTTCTCTAAGCAAAGCAAGCGTCCTTGTTCTTGTTGCAGCAGAAAAACGCAAATAAGAAAGAACAGCATGGGGATAAAATTACCATCTAACTTGAACTGATATATTGCAATAGTTGTTTAATTCCAATTATTTAAACAAGCGCAACAAGAATAGAAGGATGCATGAAGTACGTCATCTGAGAACAGTCTATTTTAGGGCTGTGGCCTTTAAATAAACAGAGCACTGGAAGTTTTCACAGCCCCCAAGTAACTGTCACAAACTTCCCTTTTAATACACACCCCCTGAAAGGCAACGTGTGTGTGTGTGCGTGCGTGCATGTTGTCATTTAAAAAAGGAATGTCAGCATAAAGGTGGGTAAAGATACCGACTGTGTATGTGCGCGCACAATAGCACCACTTTGCCAGGCCTCTGATGTGTTTACAATCACACCTCTGTGTTATTGGTTCTGCATTCAGGACTGCCAAGATGCTGCCACCACTGGGAGGACTGCAGCTGCAAATAATATCTCAGAGGGAGAGTGCCCTCAAAGAGAGGGAGAGATAAAAGAAGAGAGAAACATATTCATACACCTACACACTTATACACGGATGGACAGTTGTCTTATTCTTCTGATGTGACTTAAAAAAAACAACTTTTTGTATAATGACGTAGATAGAAAACAATTCTGGGGGAGGTGTCACGACAATGAATAACACATAAAATCAAAACGTGCACTTGTGTATTTTAACAGCTCACCACTGTTGATGTGACGAAGCCTTTTGCCATGCACAGAACTGAAATGTTTTCAAAAGGTCCTTTATCCTCTTGACTTTTAAGATTTCATCCTGACCTTGGACTGGAAACTGCACAAAACACCTCTCTACACTTTGTGCCATTTCATAAGGATCTGAATTCTGAGTGTGTAAATGGACCCAAAGTATAGCAGCATAATAATTTCAACAATGGAACAAAAAAGTGGTGACCATGCTCCCACTCTCTGCAGAAATCTTTTACTTTTTCTGCTAATAGTGTAACTTTACAGCTGTAAATGCTGATGCTGCTTTCCACAACCGTGTTCTTGCCACATTTCAAAGCAGTGACCTCCCTATAACAAATGGCCCATCCCCACACCCCCAGTCTTTGTTTTGCTGTCTGGCAGCTCTCCTCACCACCTAACCCAATCACTACAGCTGGTGGTGGGTTGACAGCTGCCCTCCCTTTATTCATGCGAGCTTTTCCAAAGGTATTATGAAAAAGTTACACACAGGCGCAATCTTCATTAGGGTATTATTTCTTACAGGCAGCATTTTGTTCACCCACAGCTTCCTACAATCATGGAGTGAGGAGTACAAAATTGCATGTTCATCTCAGACAATCCAATAAAACCACAAATTATGGTTTCAATGATATTGCACTGATTAAACCAGCTATTGTCCTTGATCGCTGTACATTGTCCAGGTGTTGTATAATTGTGTCCAACCCAGTTTAGAATTGGATTTATTCAGTAACTGTATGGAATTTCACAAATCTATGACCAAATTTAACCATTTCTTTTGCCTTCTTTATCAAAATGCATGCAAGAAGAAAAAAAAAGATATTTCCTACTACAGTAAAAAACTATGAGCAAAGTTTGAAAAGCAAATTATAAAGCTGCTAATTTCAACAACTCTACAATAGCAGGTTCACTGCTGTGTGTGCGCGTGTGTGTGTGTGTGTGTGTGTGTGTGTACACCTTAAATAAACAAAATGCCATAAAGAGTCCCGGTGAAATGTTTGTGTTCCTTATTAGAAAGACGAAGGTTTGTGACGTGCTGGCTGCTCACTCTAAATTGGGCTGGGTGAGAAACCAATTAGTGCTGCACAACTGTTAAAATTCTCATCCCCTCCTGTGCCAATCATCATAACACAATTTCAGTTCACAGATTAAGTCCAATTTACAGAGACAATTAAAGGAACTAAAATCAGAAACTAGGTGCAGGCTTCCCTTTTCGTCCCTCAGGGCTACAGTGATAATGTGTATAGATATTTTAAGATTTCTTTTTTGTTGAGAGGAGAAATCAAATAAATAAACCTTTACCTCAACCACACTTTGTGATACAAGTCCTTGCACTATCCACTTACACAGAAAAATGGCAAAAGGAGCAGTAGCGAGGGAGACACAGTTGAGAGAATCACAATTGGATCCAGAATGGCTGCATTGGAGATGAGCAGCCACAGGTCAAGGTAAGTGAACAATACCAATAGCCAAGTCGGTCTCCCCACTCTGAAGCTTATTTACACCACACAAAGGATCTACAGATGATAAGAGACAAAGTGAAGTGGGTGAGAGACTGAGTGAGAAAGAGAAAGAGCGGCAGGTAGGGGACTGATCTTATTAGAACGGAATGCTGACAGTGAAAGGCAAGTGTTCAGGATAGATAATAAGAGCAGTTGAATAAACTGAATGACAGTGTGGAATATCCACAGTTAGATTAGGTGTCATTATCTGGAGACACAAAGGAGCTAACCAGTCCAGGTGTCAATGACTCTCCATCCACTTCTTCATGCTTCAAAAAGCCAACTCCTCTACCTCTTTGTGCACTTTTCCACTGGGCCACGGAATGAATCCTAATAACTTTGGTCATCCTCTGACCTTTCCTTTAGTGACACAATCAAATTTATATTGTAGACTTTTCAAAGGCCTCAACAAATATCAGTTGAACTGCCACAGAACTGGATCGAGGCATTTGTGTCCCACTAAGGATGAATGGTGTACCAGGTTTGGTGTTCCTCTGACTTCTCCACTAGCACCACCATCAATACTTTGAAATATATGTGAGAAAAACTAATGACATTCCCATCAGTCTCAGCTCTCCTTTGGCTTTAGTGCAAATCATTATATATTAGCATGCTAACACGGTAAATTAAGACTGTCACTGAGCTGCTAGCATGGCTGTAGATGTACGGACAACACACAACGATGGTGTGTGCTACAACACTTCTTCCCCAGTATTAGTCCATGAACATTACATTGTACACACAAGGACTTCTCGAAACCACAAGACACACTTCATATAGTGCATACTGTGTCTTGCCTCTTTCACTACATACAAATGCAACTTTAATTTGTCTGTAACAGATTAGAATAATAAAGCCCACTAATAATGAGCTCTCATGCCACTGAATGTAATTGAGGTTTTACCAAGATGGTAATAAAGCTGGACATTAGTTGCTTGTAGCTGTTCCAGGAGTCTTTTCTTTGAGTTTATTAAATAACTGTAGGCATCGCACAGCAGCAGGATCGATATGAACATCTCTGAAGTGACAGAGGTGATGTGCAACTTTACACACGTGGCACACCATGGATCAATAATTATCTACAATTACTCATTATCCCCAGCAGGGAAAACAGATGAGGCAGAATCTAATGTCAAACAACCTTAGGTTCTGTATCTTTCTACACTTCAGACAGGTCAGCTGACACACACAGATTCACTGTTTAATAGGCCACAACCCATGCGTTACACAGCAGCAGTCCTATTACTAAATCCTGAGCTTCACCACAACTGATAAGGCATTATCATTTTATACGTAAATATAAATCTGATCTCTATGGTGGAACAGGGGTTATAGGGATATTTTCAGTGTTCACCTTAAATCTCACAGAAAGTGCAGCAGTGGCATTATTGTCCACCCACAATTAAATGGCCGTTACCTTTTTGTAATCGGGAGCATAAATATGGGTTAGTAGGTACAGTTCAGCAGACCATTGTCCTTGGCCTTATTTATATGGCAGGACTGTGTGTTGCTCTTCAGTCCAGGTGATTTCTACACACACTGGGCTTAACTGAAGTGAACGTGACTTCGTGTTCTTTCTACTGAAGCATACACTGGTCTCATCTTCCACTCTATCATCACTGTCTTAAATGTGATAACTTAAGACTCTGCTTCCTGACTAATAAAACAATGTCCATTTTTCTCTGAATTTGACTACTCTGTATGTTTGTAAAGAAAACAAGCAGACTAAATGTGAATAAATCTCTGCCTTCTGCTGCTGTAATTCCAGAGATCCAAAGTAAATTCAGCACTAGGCTCTGGCTGCTCATTATGCAAACTATGACCCCTCTTCAGCTTGATTTTCCTTTGAAACCAAAGGGGGAAATTAGCATCCTTTCACTGGAAAAAATATGGTCAAAATTTACCCCCTGCAAAAAGGAGATGACCAGAATTTAAATTTGGCAGCTTGTATTACAACATGCCTCTCCTAATCTACAGAGCCAAAGGGATTACAAGGGAGCAATGTCCCAGCATTTTAAACTGACATATTCACTGACTGCTACGCTCTGTCTGACACACTCATTCTAGCCCTCTATGACTGTAGGCAAGGCCTCATTTGTCATCTGTCAGGGGGAGCGGATGGGGACGGACAGACTGACTGACAGACTAAGCTAGCAGCTTCAGTTGTCTGGGAACACCGAGTCCAATGATGACAACACATTCTTATCATAGCTACACAATGTTCTCAGAGTTGTACATCACAAAACGTCCTTGAAAATTACTCATGGGCAAAAAAATGCAACTTTTCCCTGCCTCTTTCTAAAATGTATTAGTATTGTAGCAAAGCAGACTCTTCATAACCACAAATCCCTCCACAAGTGCAAATGCTGAAAAAGCAGCAGCTCGGGGCACTTGGGTTAAACACCAAAATGAGTGGATCAGTGGTGGAAACAACTTTAAAACACAACTTCTTGTCAGAGTTATGTTTACAGTTCAGAGTGCATGATGGTAAAAGATGTTACCTGGATCTCAAATTACTGTTGCTGCAGTTATAAAGATTAAAGAATTCAATTTACTTAAATTTACTAAGCCTTTAGCGTCTTTTGTCAGATATATTCTGCGTGTAGTGATGTGCAGGCTATTCATCAAACAGGGGCAGCTGCTTCAAAGCGGGTGGCCTATCCACAGAGTGCAATTTGCATGTAATCATTAAAGTGGACTGCTATCCCTGATCTATATGCATTTAAGGCAGAATAATGCAAATAAATAGGAGATGTGAATACACTTGACGGGACATTCTGCAGAATCTAATAACGTTTATGCAATTTGCTAAGGTTGCATTTTATTGGAAAATTACTGGCCATGACAGCAGGTCCAGATGTGCACCAGTACAGTATGTTAATGGAAAGTTATGATGAGGAAAAAAAGGAATTTGACTTGGGAAGTTCCACTGAGACAAAAAAAAAAAAAGGAAACTCCACAGAATCAGTTCACAAACCAATTGTAACAAATTCAAAGACAGGAAAGTGCACTGGGGTAAGGAGTTGAGTGAGAGTTGAGCTGTGTAGTCAGCAAACTCCAACCTGGCCTCCATTAAGAGGTTGATGCAGGTGTGATTAAATATTAAATGTTACTTCTGTGTATCTTTTGTTCATTCGCTTGTTCTTGCTGTTTTTTATTTTATTACTATTTTAAACTTAGCATGACAAAAAATGTTTTTTTAATGTTATTTAACACATTTGACCATTTGAAGACATATTTAGCTTGACATCCTGCAACTACCAGCACTCAAATTACCAATTCATATGAGATCTCCTTGTTATTTTGTTGCTTGCCACACCATCATCTATTCGATGGCCCTAAATGGCCAAAATACAAACATTTTAGTCACTTATTTGTGTCATTTATTATGGCCACAAGTGGCAGCACTGAGCACAAGGTTGCTGAGCACTTCAGGAGATGAGCATCATCTTTGTTATTGATTTTATTAACATTAATAATCCCTTTGCCATCTGTCTGACAGTGATAATTTGTTTCTTGACGTCACCAAGGAGCATGTTTGTCCTGCTGTGATTTTCAGCTTTCTTCCTCTAACAGCTTTTATGAATGCCTGAGTGACTAAAATGCTAATGATGCCTATTAATACTAGGATATGACATTGGCACGATGATAGAAATCTGGCATTGTTCTGACTGGCATATCCTAACATTCACAAAGCATTAGTCACTGAGTGAGAAGCAAATTAGTCTAAACTAAAAGGAACTGAATTAACATGCAGTGCAGACTACTGCTACCTGATCAAAGCACCTACTGCAAAGCTATCCATGGTATCAATCAATTTGGCACCGTCTAAGAAGGTGACCTAATGACCTGAATATAATGGAAGTGATAAGCAACAGAGACAGACAACAGCACTCATCCATCCAAAACACAAGACAGAACAATGTCCTCACATTTATGTTCAGAAACCTCTGTAGGCCCCACACACACACACACACACACACACACGACCTGATCAAGAGGCGTATTTGATTGCAGGCTATTGAGAGATGGATTTCTGTATCAATGTGTGGAGCTGAGAACAACCTTGACAATGACTTTTGCTCAGTGTGTTGAAATGATGTGCTGAGATGCTCTGTAGACAAAAATGTGTGGACTGACAGATGAAGCACCAACTCTCTTATTTGAGATCAAGCTGATACTCTTCCAGTAAATCTGTGGTCACTGAGCACATCAAGTTACACTGTGTAGTTACCTATTAAATAACATATGTATTGTATAAAACAGTAAATGGAGATAACGGTATTCTGATCATATAGAGAAAAAACAGGAAAAAACAAGGAGACGACAGAAAACAAATGAGCAAAACTAATTCTGAATTCTAATTTGCTGTGGGGCTTCGAAAAGGCAGCCACTAATTAAACATGATTCAGCCAGCCTAAACTCTGACCCCTGAGGATTACTGTCAGTCAATATCTCAGTGAAGCCTCTGTATAATGACATCTCCATGATGATCAGGTATTTATATTAGCAGGTCTAGGTCCTCGACAGAGGAGCAGACATATTTTATTCATCTATTCCTCTCTGAGACTGCATGCAAGAGACTGCAACACTGTTGCCTTTTTGATTTACACAAATCAAGTGTGACAGGTACTCAGAGCCAACCAGTAAACGATGAAAGAAACTATACTAGCTTGTCTAAGTCAATACTTTTAAGCATTTTTAAACAGAATTTTGAGTGTTTGCTGTACTTTATCTTAGGTAAAGTTGTCATTGTCATTTTTAGTCACAATCAATGCAGTGACACATTTTTTTATGTATCAAATGACAAATGCCATCCAAATTAAATGCTTCTAGTTGACTACCTAATCAGTGCTTAATTGATCTACTCAGTGTGTGCGTACTACACTCAGTTTGATTATGAGTGTGTGCACATGTGGGTTCCCCATGGCAATATCTGGGTCAATTTAAGAGGGAAGAAACAAGCCTGTTTGCCAGCAGTCAGGCCATTCACACACCACATTTTCCCCTCATTCTGCTCTGCTGCCATCGAAGTCAGCCAGACCATCTGCCACCCTGCACAGGTTGGTGCAGACTGATCATTTATTTTCAGACCACGAGGAATCCACCGTTTTAAAATTTCCATTTCTGCAACCTTTGCCTGCTATGTCACAGGACAAAAACTATATTCATTTACAATGACAGTCTTGCAAAGAGCATCATGTTTTTGTGATGAGCAGAAAGGGGATTGTGTTTGGGTGTGAGCAGCATTTGTCAAAATTTAATGCAAAACCAAATCTCAGAACATAATGAACAGGAAGACTCCTGCATCCATGTGTAAAATCAGACGCAGGAATCTCCTGTCTCACATTTGAAACACTTCAACTAACACAGTGGCTATGAGATGCAACAGTTCCACAATGTCTGTCAGTTTCTCCTTCCTCTGTTTCCATTAACTTGCCTGAAATAAAAACTGATGATCTGAGATTATCATAGACATATCCATCATCTGTTCTCCAACCTGATAAATTGACACTGAAACTTAAGATCTGTATCATTGATTCTAGAGTAGTAAAATCAGGTGGCAGTAAAAATCAAGTGGCACCAAAAATCAGGTCTAGTATACAAAGACATTTCTAAAATATTTTACTTCTTATAGATTTGAGCTAAAAGATAGCTTTAAGCTGTTAAAGTACAAATGATCGGTTATTAATCTGTTAAGATTCCATCATCAGGGCCTGACACTGTCATTTGTTTTCTTTTTTTTTTTCCTTTATGGGGACTTTTTGTCTGCGGAAAGAAAGACAAGTCCCCACAGCATGAATACATACATGGATTTATGTCCCCACAACATGAGGAATATAAGAATACACACAGACACACACAGGCTAGGGATAACAGCTGAGCAGGCAGATGTCCAGACAGCTGTGGATACAAAAACAGTTTTGATGACTCTTTCTTTTGAACTGAGCCAGGGTTGAGACTCCACATTAAAGTCTTTAGAAATTGAATACAATGATGATTAAGAATAATATTGATATTCTCCTCTTTGGGCATCACGTTAGTCTCCCTATTTCTGGGCAATGATCGAAACCAAATTAATGTAAAATTTCTAATAACTTATGCCAATAAACAAACGCTTCTCCAACTTTATTTTTTTGGAAATGCACGTAATTCCAACTTGGCTAGAAAATAGGTCATTTCCCCAACTGTTCAGGCTTAGCTTTGAGTGAGCCAATTTGCCAGTTTCAATTATTAAAGGCAGCACCTGTCTCCTTTCAAATTTCACTGGTTCAGATCACTATGCGACAGCCCTGCAGAGAAAAAATCCATTCTGTCTGCAGATTTTAAAGTTACAGTCATTGAAATGAAATAAGATGCTGGTGTGATATGGGATTCAGGAAGGAGTGATGCAAACAGACCTCTGTTGGGATTTCTCTCCACTCTCCAGCCTTCTTCTTTCCCTTTCCTTACTAAACCCTCATTGAGTAATTGGCTTTCTCCTAGAATGGAGTTGTCCAATCTAAATGGTAATTTGGAAGGCCCTCCTCTTCTAGCTGGTGTAATGCTTGTTTACTGGAAGACAGTTACTCTATAGGAAAATCTGAGTTGTAATGAGAAGGCTAAGGTCCATCTGACTGCCATGAGACAATACACATCAAAGCAGAATCACATTCTGAGCCTTGCATGCAATAAACTATGTTGCCTGAGAGCCAACAGAAAAACTAATGTATGTTAAAAATATTGATATGTTTTACATTATTTAGTTTTTCAGTGAGTCTCTCTCTCTGTATCCTTGTTTACACATATTTTCCATCTGTGCTTTGGTTTCATCGCATTCAAAATGCATGCAAGGCAGGTGCACCAGAGTCCCTAAAATGTCCATAGGTATAAATTCTCATTCTTTTTGTATTAACGCTAATGGATGTGACCTGTCCACTGTGCTTTCCTGCCTTCCAACAAACAGATACTGGGATAAGACCCAGGCCACCTTACACTTAAATAGAACTAATGGAGTAAAGAAAGACAATAAATCTAATCTGTTGGGAAGAAAATGAGGGTGAAAAAAATTAGAGGAAGATTTCTCCTCAGATTCTACTGGTATATCAGATTCTACTTTAATTTAAAATGCTAAGCAAAAAATGAGTAGTTAAGTAGTTTTAAGACATAATGGTAATCCTGCAGATCCAGACCTACATATAATATTTTCTCTCCTTGCACACAATTAAGTATTTCAGATGTGCTGTTAAGAAAATAAGGCAAATTTCAACAAGTCTGTGAGTTGGTTACTTTAGCTCATCAATTTTTGAACAATTATTAAGAAAGTTGCAGGTAAGCAAGGTAGAGGACATGACTTTCTCACATACTAAGCGATTGTTACAGGTACTCAGTGTTCCACAATCAAGATTTTACAGCAACCAGATTAAGGAATTATCAACTACATGTGACAATAATAATGATGCTTACCATAGCTACATATACTGGCAATCCCCCATAATAATCCAGCTTACATGACTATCCCATTAGGGCTGTGGTTTGTTTATTCACAAATACGACAGCTCCATCTGATGGTCTGTGCAAACGGCCAGAGTAATTATGATCATGTTTGATGTTGCAGTACACACAAGTTTGTGTACTGTAGTTATAGCTCAGCAGCCTGATGTGGGCTGTATTTTGCCCTGGGGGCATCCTGATGATTTCAAAAGGCTATTGGGATTTTACCTGAAAAATCAGGTATTAAGAAAATAAGGTCAGCTCAGAAAAAAAGTAAGAAAAAAAGGTAATATTCACAGCCAGCACAAGGCATTTGCTATTATTATTTCATGAGATCCAATCCCTAAAACATCTTTCACTTTAAAGTGAAGAACTTATTGTCAATGCATGATCAAAACTCACCCTGTGTCTCTCTAAGAAGCCCTCCTATGGTACATGGCAGCAGGCAGGCTTCAAGTGACTTCCTGACAAGTCAGTGAAACTGAAAAAGACTGAACAAAGAAAATAACTTTGGAAAGAGAATCTGGGGATGGAGGCATGGGTGCTTGATACATCCTTGATAAAGCTCAATCTTAAAATGACTGCCTGCAAAACACACAGACAAGACAAATATTTTTATTATATTTTCTTTTACTATAAAATACAAGGAGCATATTTTGGGCCTAGCAGTCTACTGTTGGTAAAAACTGCCCAGCACTGCCAAGTAATAAAATTATTAAACAATTACAACATTATCACACAGGGTCCTGTGTGAAAAACAGTCAAAAATCTGAAGCAGATATTGGGTCTCAAACTGAAATCAGAGGCAATAACAAAAACAAGTTGCTGCTCATATTTAATTCAGTACAGTTGGCCTCAGGTATGAGTAACTCTCTCCCCTGCTTTCTTTCCTCTCGTCATCTTTTATTGATTCATAAATCAAAGTTACAGCTTCATGATATATTTGGGTGCCCACGCGTTATCTCTTACTTTAGTATTTTAAGTAATTCAGTATGTTCCAGCCACATGCCCCCATATTCACAATCCTTTAACAATGATTTTTATTAGAAGTCACTGCATATGTTTTGCTTCTGCTTATCGAGTTTATATTATTTCAACTGACAGGCCCACTGGCTTTTTTGTGTTACAGAAGAAACCAAAAGGTTCATGTGAAATTTCTTCTTTAAACAGCAGCAACCTGATATGTGTCACGTAGTGCTACTACTGTGCTGTGTCCCTGCTTGGAGCAGACAGTGTAAATTCCACCAGTGAGTTATGCTCCTTAGCCCTAAGTAAGTACAGACCTTCTGGCCGCAGCATTACTTAACCACAGGATGGAAAGATCACGAAGACTAGAAGGGGAAGCTTGGCAGCTACGAATGAACATCCATCTTATCCACAATATCTTTTGATCCGGCGGATGTGGCAATTATCCTCAGTATATTTAATTTGGGTTGTTTTGGGGGAGTTAGGTCGCCTGCTTTGAATACATGGTGTTTTAGTAAATCAACGAGTGAAAGGATATTTCTGAAGGTGTACCTTGCCTCCTGCAGATATGCAGTATGAGAGAAGTGCAAAGAGGGATTGGATGTCTGCGGGTTTGATCTTATGATGGTATGATTGATTTTTATACACACAAGTAGGGGATTCATTTCCAAATGTAATTGGCTTTTGATGAGAGGTTTCCTTCTCTATTCCTCAACTCTGGACAAAGGCTGATAATAGCAACTAATCAGCTGATTTTTTTAGCTATGCGCTGTCCACTTTAAATCAGTGAAAATAGTACAGACAAAAAAGATATACAGAAATCTCAAATGTGAAATAACCAAAACATAAGCAGAAAATATGTTTATGTAGGATTGAGTCAACCATGATAGGCTTATTAAATCTATTCAGGACATTCTGTCAGATTGCATGTCAAGATATAACCATATGCATACAAGTCATAACACAAAAGCAACAAGGATACATATCACGATCAGTAGTGTAAGCTCAGTGTTTGACCTCTGCATAATGAGGACAATATCTGTAGGAGGGCTTTTCCACGCTTGTCATCCCACTGTTAAGCTCTGTGCACACATGCACACCCATGGCATCTTTTCAACAGTTAAACAAAACCTGCCACGGTGCTTTAGCCAATAAGTTATACCTGGGAACTTTAGTACTGGGAGATCTGTTGACATGCAGTGGCTGATAATGAGAAGAGAAAGGAGATGAAGACTGTTTGATTGGGTAACAAGAGGAGAGGAGAAGGAAGGACAAGGGTCCTGGAGAGATGAGCACAACAGACAGGAACTGGAAGAGGATGGTAAAAAGAACAAATGCTGGAGGGAGAGTGTTTATCTGGAATTCACACAGGGAAAAGGGATGGGAGGCTTAAAAAGGCAAATCAGTTCATTCACAACACATTTGATTTAACAGAGACACATCCAGTCAGCAAAGATGGAACTGAATTAGGATTGCCAGCACTGATTATTTGAGATAATGTGTAAAAGAGTAAACTGTCATATTACACTGAATATTTGCAATGAAAGTGCAAAGTACCATTCACAGGACTCACAAAACCTGTGCAGAGTGTATCTGAATATAAACAACTGCTCGTGTTTAGCTTCCAAACAATTTAATAAACATTTAGAAATGCTTGTATGCTAAAATATGAAGTATGTATACTTGTATACCAGAATCATTGCAGTGCACAGGCAACACTCATGGTCATTTAGTGAGCCCAAGGAGGGCAATCAATCAATGGCTATTGTGTGATGACATTATCTAGAGAGACTTTAGATTTCTTTTCCGCTCAGTTGATCTTCATATTGTTTACGAAAACAGTCTCCGACAGGAAAGAATTCCCAGCGACGCTCCTGGTACATTTTCCACACATAGGATTCCTGGGAAAGTCAACAGAGCAGTAATATATATTTTCAATATTGTTCAGTCATTAACAATGCCAAACCGTCTCAATCTCTTTACCCTGAGCTTGTTAGATCAGTAAAATAAACAGTGCTACATATTTAAATCTGTCTTTCCAACAATTGTCTGACCCAGTGGAGAAACACTTCACATTGATCAACTGTCAAAAAATATTTAAGTCTGGAAAGTAATATTTGTTTCCTCCAATTGTTTCTGTAGCATCACAGTTGACATGCATGCAGCACTACAACGATACATCCTAATTATTTCACATAAATGATTTATAAGAAAAGGGTGAGAAGAAAAGAAGTTCTTTAAACACTATGAAATTGAAAATGTCATTGGTTTACAGTATTTCTCTTTCCCCTATACAACAGTAAATGTTATAGTGGAAAAAAATAAGACAAGTGAAACCAAATAGTTGGGCACTTCCAATTTGAGGCCTCACTCTTTAAGTCTATAGCTTTACAATGCCAATACAATACAGCTTTGTTTTAGCAACTGCAATAACTGAACAGATAACTGCAATGACAGAACAGTTTACTTGAAAATGCATACCTTGTACTGACTGGATCATGCAATAAGAGAGATCACTATTTTACCTGTCCTGTGTGTTCAGTTTCATCCTTGTTAATAAGGTACATCAGAAAAAATCTGTAAGAACACAGAAGATGGATTCATATAGCAACATTTACCAGGGATACCTGATTAGAAAACTGTAACATTAAATGAAGAGCCTGTGCACATGTCCAATGGACTGTGGTTATTATGAAAATGTTTCAATTAGAAATACAGGCAGATAGCTGCTGTGTTTTAACTGACAGCCCAGTTGGTTTCAAAATCAGTCTTAAGGTTGAAATATTAAATGCTTGACAAGCAGCAATGCATAGTACATTTTTGATGTTAGGTTAAGTGATGGTGGAGCATGCTGAATATTTACAATCTATCTGTGACATCTCAAAGGCCTGTTTTTAGTAGTAGGTTTTAATGTTGGCCAAGTTATTAGGATGAAATAATGGCAACCTGGGGCATGATTCATGAGCATGAATCAACTCACAGATAGTTGGCCAAGTTGTGCTCCTGTAGAGTGTGAGTCTCAAACCCATGAGGGACTGTATCAAAGTATTCACTTCCTATTCCACATATAAAACACTTGGTCTGCAGGAGGAGAGATATGAGACATGTAACAAACTTGAATAAACATGATTTTTTCCAGAGGATATCAGGGAAAAAAACAATTCAAAAATAAAATCCTCAAGACCAGCAGCCCTTTGTTTTGGTGCACTGCGAATCAAACATAGTATTTCGTCTACCAATACCACAATGATGCATATTAAATTGTTACTTTTTAGAAATGCACTCAAAGGATGCCCACAATAGGCAGAAAAACGTAACAGTAACTTAATACTTTTGGATTTGCAGCATTTTGGTCTAACATCAAATTACCTTAGCCCATATTTTTGTGCTGGTACAAAGACATAAAAAACACAATTTTGTGTGTTAACTGAAAATGTGTATTAGTTATTCAGTGTTATACTGTACATTATGAGAAGACAGATAGCAGCTAAAAAGGTTTATCACTGCGAACTGCGGAACAACAAACTATCTGAAATTTAACATAAAAAAGGAGGTGGACAATTTGCGGCACTGGTTTATTTTCTGAGGCACACAGTCGGAAAGAAAATTGCTTCATAGCCACTTTGTTTCTGTTCTCTCTAGCTTTCATCCGTTCCATCACATTTTACTTGAATTCCTTCTGATTCTGGTGCAGTGAAATGCACAAAAGCTCTATTTTTCCCACTTGAAAGTAGAATGGCAGATGGTGACTGTGTTTACATTCACCAGCTACGCATTCAATGACATCATATCACAGTCTTCTACGCACTCTTTATACTTAGAAGCTATTCTCACCAGTGTTTCGCAGATCATCTTGTGTCGTCACCTCAGTGGTTTAGCATTTGATTACTTTGCCTTTGTTGCACAACTTGACTTGTTTGCCTTTTCCTACCTGCCCGACCACATAGAGTATGTGTGCCAATACACTTTATACACTTTAAATACCAGAGTTTTGTTTTTCTCAGATGAAATGATATAAGTGACACAAGTGAATGAGGTAATGCTGTCTACTCATCAAGGCAAACGATAAGACTGTTTCCTGGAACATTAAGAATCTACTTAATGTTATGCACACACTTCTTCTCACACATACACACACACAAGCTGCTATACGAACATGGCTATATATAATATAAAGATGCAACAGACATTTTTTTTAAGATAGTAAATAAACAAGTAAGCGATATATATCACAACAGAAAATAGTTTAGTAGCTAGGGCACCAAGCAGTTATGCCCACACATCATGTACATGAGAAAAGTGCGTGCGTGGCATCAGCGGATCGAACGTGGTTGGCACATTTGCTGCCAGTCTTGCTCTCTTTCAGCTTCTCCCATTTCCTGTCCACCACTATGCAGCCACCCGTTGAAATAATGGCAAAAAATAAAAAGTCTTTGTACATAAATGCAAAGAATAATATGCAACAATTTTCATACTCCACACACACTTTACTCTAATTGTTTGGATGTTATCTGGAAGCAGTGTGCTTGTCTATGTTCTTACAAGAGTGTATCAAATCTCACCTCCATATCCTCTTTCACCTGCTCCTGTTGGTCACGAAGCTCCCCAAAGGCATCAATTATCAAGCCTGAAAAAAAAAAAAAAAAAAAAAAAAAAAGGACTGTGTGTCTGTATCTGCTTGTGCACGGGTATGCATGTGCATGACTGTGTTTCTGTCTAAATGACAGGTGTCAGTATAACTTAAGGAGCCAGTAGAATAAACAGATAGGAAATTTTATTCCCAATTCAACATGAAAAATGAAATACATTCCAGTCATACATGCTGAAAAATGTGTCTTGGTAAAAATGTGGTGTTTATTGTTAAGGTATGTGTGCAGTACATGTAAACCTAACCGAGCACATGTGACTCACCCTGGATGATGGCTAGGAGGATGACGATGACGAAGAAGAAAAATGTGATGTCAAACACAATGCGCTCCACCTCAAACTCATCTCCAGCTGGGTCCTCAATCTCATCACCAATGCCTCCACCCGCACGCACCCCCACATACATGTGGAACATGTAGCACTGAAAGAAAATACAGTTTCATTTGTGGTATAGTATCCACCTGAGGATGGGGAAAGAAAGTATTCAGACCACACAGGGCTTTTCTCTGTTGTACAGCACATTGAAAATTCAAGCTACAAAACAAAATGGGATATTGTTTACTTTGCTTTGTAATTCCTGCCCTCATGTTGGTTGCTTTTGGGGTCATTCAAAAGTTTCATTCAAAGAGTTTATACAGTTTTATAGCACGGTAGAAAGTTTTTTAATTCATATTTTTTGCCTCAGACAGTATTTGGCCAATGGGAGTTTACATTAAGAGAACTGGGAAAGAAGTAGTAACAAGTTGTCTAACAAAGAGTGAACTGTGCTTTTAAGTGTCATATTTTCAAAAAGAAACAAATATTTTTGCCATTTAGGTAAGGGGTTGAAAATTACGGTTGCTAAATTTCTGCTAAAAGTCAAATATTAACAATAAAACAGCGACTGTGATTCAAAGTCATAGGAAGAATATGTAATGTCTCCTGTCTCCCATAATAGTAGGGTTATATTCAGAGGCTATCGCTGCCCAATCCACTGCTTATGTGAGTGACAGTGGAGTCCACATTAGAATAGAGCAGGCGGTGGGATGTTAATGTTGTGAAAAGCCTAACAAAGAGCTATACAGAGGCTTGAGAGGCTGTGCCATCCACATGTCTATCATTTTATGGAAAAGTAATGGAAGGACTAAGACAAGAGGCTGCTCTGCCTTCAACAATAGGGATCACTGTCAGAATCCTGCTCTGCCCCTCTCAGACTGAGGAGGCAGAAAATTAGGTGTGTGTGGCTGTGTTTGTGTTAGAAAGACAAACACAGAGATTGAGAGGATGGGTATAGGTAGACAGCTATATGTGAAGAGAGACTATTGTGTGTGTGTGTGTGTGTGTGTGTCAATTTTCACATTTAACTCACGGTCAGCATGTCATTGCACTTCATGTCTTGGGTGTCCTTATTGTCACTCTTGTTGTAAAACTTCCTGAAAAAGTTGAAGGCCACAACGGTGTAGAGATACACCACAACTGCCAACAGGCCTACAGTCAGGAATAACTGACAGACGCACACATAATGACAAAAGAACAGACAGAGACAGATGGGCTTTAATACACTTCATCTTAGAAAAGCCCTAATCTAACCTATAGCTGGAAAGCAAACATCATGTATGCAAACTGTACCTATGAACACACACAGGCAGATAGAGATTTAAGGACAGAGTGACACATACACACACACACATCCAGACCTGTTTCCCATTGTGTGTGACAGAGGACAGGATGGTGCGAAGTGTCTTAAAGCCCATGGCAATGTCCAGAAGGTGAGCAGCAAAGAAGAAGTTGTTATAATGACCCAGAACGGACATGGTCATGTACCAGGCCAAGTACAAGAAGAACTGAGCACACAGAAGCACATACACACATGAAAAGCCAATATATATTACCAGGACAGATAGAGGAACAAATGTGTATTTTAGATAAGGCAAAATCACAGGATATTACCACTGCAGCATGTGCAGCTGTATCAAACTAAATCTTAGTGCAGATAAACAATAGAGCCATAAATTTCAGATATGCTTTACACACACAGGTTACTCAAATTTGATTATCTGTTAACGTAAATTACAGGTAGTGGGACCTTTACCTTGACACAAACAAGCCAGTCAACGAGCCATAAAATATTAGAAACAACTGAACTTACATTGTCAGTGAACACAACACCTAGTTTCCAGACCTGGTACTTCATGTCAGTGGAATTAAATCTGAAATAAACAGGATTTTCACACAGATACGTGACGGTAAGAACCTGAAAATAACTTCAAAACGTCCATGGCTAAAATCAGACCCTTGTTGCCACAGTATCTTTTCTACAACAGCCCGTCTCTTACATGGCTTCATCTCAGAATGTCCTGTTCTTCCTCAAGTACAGCGTAATGTTCTAGGATCTTCTTTTTTGTCTGACCACCCGTTAAGTAACACACACACACACACACACACGCACACACACGCACACACAGAGTCACATGTATACAACATTGGTAAAATGGTCACCTAAGACATTATTTCAAGGTGTTACCAACAAGGTCCAGACAAGAGCTGGACATACCAGCAGATACTTGTGGTGGTGATGATGAGAGGGGCTCACTCAGGAGTCCCACTCCCCTCTAGAGTGAAAAGACATTAGGAAAAAGACGCTGTATCGTTTTCTTTATTTGAACATATTTCTTTTTTATATCAATACCAATGTTGTCGGTATGTAAACTTGCAGCTATCCTCCAGAGAATGTTATCATTATAAGCTGCTTTAGGTGCAACCAGAGGCCCTGCTGCATTCTGTATTAATACTACCTGTGAAAAGGCCAGATGTTTATAGTAATGACCATTTATTTTTCTTTGATGACTTGTTCTGTGGTGTTTTATACTTCAGTGTATCAAAAACAACAATTATTTAAAAGATAATCATATTTAATAACCCACCAAGTTTCTGTTTGAAACTGTAGCCAGTCGAATAAAAATTACAAACTAGATCCTGTAGTTGCACTGCCCAATGGCTCCTTTGGTTAATGCAGAACTGCAAAATCATTTTTATCTTATACTTTATCTACTCACAGAGCATTCCAGCAAGTATCTCTCCTGGGCTTTTTCCTCTTTTTTCCACCAGCACTGAAGTCTAAGGCACCTGGGTCCAGACCAAGGAGTTCACTGATCTTCTCACAGCCATAAAACTCACTGTACTTATCCATCACCTGACAGAGCAGGAAGACAAGTTTACTGTACACAGCGACTGAAATGTGTTAGGTGGAACAGTGACTGGTGGTAAGTGCAGCTGGTGTTAATTTCAGTGACTGAAATTCTACAGCAAAAAATTTAACAATGAACTAGCATTATCTTTCACCTTCATAGTAAAATGTGTATATACAGAGAATCAGGAGTTTCTCTCTAGGATCCTGCTGATCCTCCAATAAGTTATGTCATCTGATTAATTAACACAAAAGACAATCAAACTTTATTAGAGTACATTTTGTTATTACAAACACTTCTCTTTATGGTAAGAAATATCCAACATCTTCGCACTTGTGGATTACAAGAAGCACATGAGGGCATTATACTAGAAATTTTACAACAGGCTCCTAAAATTATGTAATGCAGACTATAAAATGCACTGTGGTAGTCATATAATCACTTTAGACCAAGTGGGCAATCCTAGAGAAAAAAGCTGAAGCCCATCTGGAAGGGCCTTAATATGCAGTGCCACTAATGGGCTCAGGCTCCCAAAAAAAATACATAGCACTATGGACAGCCATTCAAAATATGTCAACTTGTCTCAGTTATAATCACCATAGTCACCACATTTCTGTCACGAGAATTTGAGCAAAATAGCTACTTTGAAGACAATGAAATGTTCATACCACGGTGGAATAATATTTTTTATTGAAGTGCTGCCCCATTTTTGATAGCTAAATAGCTACTTTCACATCTTCCAATGTGGGTGTCTGTGGAAACAAACTATTTTAATTTAAATTAAACTGCGTCTTACAAAGAGATATACTGCAGAGCATGTTTAAGTACCAGCACATCACAGCCAGCCGTGGTTGCCAGTACCTTCTTTCAGATGAGGACAAACACTGAGGGGATTCAAATCTGGTACCCTTATTTGAGTAGTGGAAATTAAATGAACATTTGAAGATCACCAGCGGCTTTTTGAAGACATTTCAAGACTTTGGTGTTTTGGTGACTAGTTTGGTCTATTAACTGAAAAATCAGGTACAGCACTCTAGCTGAAAAATCTCCAAGTCAACTAAGCAGAGAAAAAAAAATACTGGCACTTCACTTATTTTATCTCCCTTCACAGGCAGTGTGAATGCAAAAGCTTAAAGTACTGCACTGTCTCAGGAGATACTAAATCATTTTGTGAACTGATAGGGGAATAATTACACCTACCTTTAAATGGTTCATTAAATTTGAGATAGTTTCTTAATGCAGTGTCACTAGGTAAATCATGCACACAATTACACACATGGATAAGCACATTTAGAATATCATGCATACAGTAATTTTTTCTGCTGTATAGGAAAAAAAGCTGCAGGCTTCTGAATATCTTACCTTCCTTTTCACAAATTTATCCCAGTAATTACTTGGAAATGATCTGAAAAGATATAGAATGAAATATTATTATTTGATGTTAATGTGACATGAGCCCAGATGATCATGTGGCTGTGAACATACGGTGTGTTAATGACCAGTCGATCCCACTGCCCTTTGATGTCCTCTTCAGGGGGCTGCTCTGTCACATACAGCCCGTCAAACTCCAGCCTTCGTGCCACTTCCTTCTCACGTTTGAAGATCACCAGTGGTACCTGTCAATCAACTGCGCTGGAGAAATCACTTGTCTCGATCACTTGGATGACAGGAAATCACTTGTCTTGATTATAAAGACCAGTGTAAGAATTACAAAATTTAACCCTAACCCTCTGAAATTCTGATTAAACTTGTGGGCCAAAGTCTTTGCTAATAATCCACATATCCTAATGTTTGTGGTTTTAAAAGATATCCAGGATCTATGAGACAGTCTGGGAAAAAGAAAGTTGTAAGTAAAGTGATTATTTTGTAAATGTGCATGCTCAAACCTTGAGGCAGTAGTAACCGATAATGCAGCAAAAAGAGATGACTGTGTGTGCTATAGCCAGGAAGTGGAGTGATGGCTCCATGTATCCAGTGCTCTCCTCTAGCACAAAATGAACTCTCCCCTCACTGTTGTCTACAGCAGAGCCCAATTCTTTGCTATGAACAGATGTAAACAATCCTTCGTCTGTCTGCAGTGGAGGCAAGGATGCTACCTGGGAAAACAGTAAGACATCAAAAGAAAGATTAACTACACTGATGACAAAGCATACTTCTTGGCAAAATATGATCCAAAAAAACAATGCTGTTAGATCACTTCTTCTCTGACAGTCACTGCCGTTCTTTTGATCTTATCTGGGAATGCTCTTAATTAATTTAAAGCATTACTTCTCAACAGTCATGCAGGCTCTGGTGAATCTCAGCACCATGCTTATGAGTCAGCAAAAAAATGTTTTTTATTATCTTTTTAAATGAAGCAATTTTCCAGAGGTTCTTCCATTATCTTTTGAGGAGGCAAGATAACACTAGCAGGTTATGTAGATTTAAACTTAAGACTTAAAATAAGAACTATTATAAAATAAACTTGCAGAAGATGCATACAGATGTGTTATCTAAGTTAATTAGTAATACCATAGTATAAAAAGTCTTCAAAACATGGTAAAAATCTGCATTCCAAAAAGTATTAGAAAAACTGACCCTGTAGGTCTAGTAGTAGTTAGTGGCTAGATTTCTACCAGCAATAAGAAATGGAAAGCTACTTACTATCTAAAATCTATAGAATTGAAAATTTGATATAGAAATCTGGGATTTCTGTTAAAGCACACTCACCTTGTAGAAGAGGAGGATAAAGTTGATTGCGAAGGCCACAAAGAGAGCCAACAAACGCATATTATAAAAATTCCTTGCAAAGTAGCACTGAAACAAAAAAAAATCCAGGTTTTTTCTGCCTGTTAATATCTGTGCATGCAAATGTAAGTGAATGGTATGCATTCTTATCTGTGTTGGTTTGTTTAAGTGTATGACCATGTGTGAGAGTATTGGTATGTTACCAGCAGGCTCCTGTTATGAGTTCTTATCATCTCCCAGAGGGCAGAATGTTGACTCTCTGGTTCCTCTGACTTATTAGAGGATCTCCTGGCTCTCCATCCTCCCTCTGCTTTCCCCTTCCCAGTTTTCGTCCCAGATTCCTTCTCTCTGCAAACAATTAGAGAGAGAAGGTCAAAGAGCTTTACTTTCAGGGGATATTTGAGGTTTTGAGATGGAATTAGATTTAACGTTCTAAAGATTTCAAGTTGTTTTTTGTTTAAGTGTAACTTCAACACTTTCTTGCTTGACAAAAAAACTTGACATGTCATGAAATGATTTTAATATTTACTTTGAGGATTTACAAGAGAAGCAAGAGACTCACCTTGTGTTGTCTACATCGTTAACTTTTGGATCTTCTGCTTTTTCCTCCCTGGCAGTGTGGGCTTTAAACTGCTGTCAGTTTCATTCATAAAACCAAAAATTAATAGGATTCAATACTCTATCAAGACAATATAATACAAAAAAAAAAGCATCAAACTTAAAAAAAAAAAACAAAAAAAAAAACCCCACACATATAATGGATGTCATTTCATATACAAAGATACAAATGAATCCCTACCTTCCTCTTTTGCTTTTCAGAAAAATCTGTAGAGGGGCCACTATACAGGTCAGTCAGACTGGCAGTGAGGTCTTTAGGTATAAGTCTGTATTGACCTCCCTCTTTCTTCACTCTGAGGCCAAATACGTCTGACAGTACATCCACCTCCCCAGGGGAGGTCACAGATGCCACCTGCCCCATCTCTCGCAATTCTCTCTGGGAAGGGACACCGGTAGAGTATTTCGTCAGTCGATCCACACCACTTGGCACCTCCATGACCTCATCAAGAGTTGGCTCGAGGATACCACCAAGCAAGTCCGATAGCTTCATTCTTTTGGCCCCCTCCACAAGGCCACCACTAACAAAAGCTACGTACAGCACATATAAGATCCTGCGTATTACAACGCAAATGCACCGGACTTGAAACATAAAAATGAATCTGAGGAGGAAAACAACTGACATGAGGATATCCTTCAGGTTCATCTTCATCAGTACCTTCAGGTTTTTCACACAAAGTAAGGATGTCAGCAATAGCCACCAATAATGCAAGAAGAAGATTCCATTGCTGTCCAGGCCTCCATCTCCACTCTGTCGATGTTCCTCTAGTTCTTTTCTAGCATACTTCTCTCCAGTGTCAGAGCCAGATATATGTGCTGCAAGCTGCATCTCAAATATGGTGTCTTCACAAAAACTGACAAACATCTCCATTTTCTCTTTCTCACCACCCCTATTCACCACATCAAAAATAAACTGCCTCTTGGACTCTTTGACCTGCGGCTTCTCCCACTGCGTGCGGCTAGATTCACTGATCTCAAAGTAGACACGTTCGATGCGCTTGCCGCTGCCCAGGATCTCAATGCGTCCCAGACAGGGTTGGAAGTAAGTCAAGACACACTCCGCCAGTTCCAAGAATGTCCTTAGTCTTGAATCATTAGGCATGTGTTCGGACAAATTGGTGAGGAGAACGGTGATGCTGAAGCCTATGTTTTGGGCTGGCTCGTGAAAGCGATCCACGAAGGTCTCATAATCCACAAAATCCACAATGTCACTTTGGTCAGTCTCCATGCAGGAGAGGAGGAAATGCATCTCAGCTTGGGAGAAACGCTTGCAATTTTCCATGGCTTTCTGGAAGTCCTTCCTAGATATGCAGCCTTTACGATCAGGGTCGTACTCTCTGAAGGCATCTGAGGAGGTGAGGTCTTTAAGTTTGAGGAACGTTTCAAAAAACCTGAAGATCATCTCCACATTACTAGATGATTCCACCAACATATCCACCATCTGTTTTCCAATGGTTCCATTCACAACATTACCTGTAAGAAGGAGCGATGAAGAGGAAAAACAAAGCTCTGGATTAATAATAATTTGTAACACACTGACGATCATTAATTACCAAAAACAGAATAAACTCACCTTCTAACATGGAAAGCAAAAACACAACCATATCCTTTTGTAAATCCATCAGCTCTTTCAGCAGCTCAATTTGCTGTGAATCCTGCATATGCAGAAATATATTTATAGTTTCATTTTCAGCAGATTGTATGAAGAATTTCAGATCTTACATATTTAGAGGAAAGATCACCAGAGGCAGTTTAATGTTTGATATTAATATGACATTACCAGTGGACTAAAACGAGGAGGCTGTGCTGGAGACCCTATAGCACACTATCAGCTAGAACATCATCAATTTATTATTTGATGAATTTTAGAGGAAAATAAACATATTAAATGTCAGTGAAACAATGTGCTATACCTGTGAGAGCTTCATCTGCATGTGGGCAAAGACATGGAGAAATCCCACCACAGCATCCCACAGACGACTGTGAGCAAGACTCTGTTGGTTTCCAGTACACGGGCCCTGGATGAATACAATGACAATGTAAGCTGTTTTGTTTAAAATAAAATCTAATTTAGAAAAAAAGACAAGTTACCTTGCAGAAAAAATATCTATGATATATAAACAGGCAAAAAAACCCCAAACTCACTATACCATGTAATGCAAACTGACCTGTATGTACTCAGTGAGTGTGTTGAAGACTTGTTTGGCCACTTTAATGGCCTTAGAGAAGTTGCGTTGGCCATGTACATCAATCACATCCTTCCCTGAGTAGTACCAGTAGAAGTCACTGAATGACTCCTACAGTGTGGCAGAGGAAAGGTTTATTTGTGGTTCATTAGTTTCAAATATTTTATATTTTAATATGAATATAATTGATATAATTGGTAAAATAATGTTGTTGTTCTAATGTTAATGATTACATCACATTAGAAACAGGAACAGCTGTTTAGTATTGCGACAGGTTACATCACAGTGGAAAAACTGTCACTGTAGGCTCACCTGTACTCTTAATAAATAGTCCACAGTGGATATAATGATGTTGACAGTGGTGTTGTTGCCGGTTTGTGTTCGCAAGTAATTCTGGAATTCTGCAAACAACAAGGCATGTGAATATTGGATAGAATGGGAAAGGAGCTTTGTACTATCTTTAAATAACTACAATGGCCTGTGTGGACAATCTAACTGGACAAAGCATTTATGAAAATGTTACTGGAAGCTATCCTTCCATTTTTATCGTCCTTATATTTATATTACTTTTTGAGACCAATGTATCTCATGTAAACTTCTTTGCAGCAGGTATGTGGATACTGCACAGTACAACTGACCTGAGTTGTGTCCTTCACAGAGCAGCTGCAGAAAACGAAACAGGTCACAAGTTAGGTCTTTGTCAGGCATCACCTTCTCTCCTGGGGAAAAAAGATGCGTGAAAAGGGCAAGAAAATAAAGAGTCAAGTGCAAGTAATACTGTGGGAAAGGTATGACAGTATAACTGTGAGACAAAGGGCACGGAGAACAGAGAAACTAGGTCACAATAGAGTAAAGGGAGACAGCTGTTGATTCTATTCAAGACTGAGAAATGCAGAGAAAAGTCATTTGGAGTGTGAATTTAGAGTATGTTCAAAGCCTGGGGTCTCACAGCTGGCTCTTCTGACAGGGCTTGAGAGAAGTGGATTTTTTTTCGTATTAATACAGTACCTGATCTGTCGTCCATGGCCATGCCTAATCCTTCAGCTTTGTTCTGCCTCTCAAAAGCATTCAGATCCAGAACACTGGGTAGCAGAAAAGACACACACAAATATACAAGATTAATTAAAGCTTTTGCCTCTTTATTTTTATGTCAGTACATGAAGCCCACTATCCCTTCTGCAATTTCACAAGTTGTCACAGGATTTCCCTACAGTGCATTCACTCACCTACATGACCGCATGAGTCCAGCCATGCTTTGAAAGAAGCCCACATCTCGCTTCTCTTTCAGATAATCCAGCATTTTCTATAAAACAGAAGCAATAAGGGTCTGATAATGGAAGAGGAGCTTGCCATATCTAATCTTACCTCTCCATCTTTTATGTTTTAATTAAAGTAAACGTTTGCTTCACAAAGTTAAAACCACTGCATGAAATTAAAAAATGGCCAATGTCAGAGGAGGCAAATATGGAAACCTATTTTGGGTACCTCAAGAAAAAAATACTTTTAGGGAAATAATGCATTATTGTACCTGTTGAACAGTAGCATTCCCTCCATTGAGAATAGCAATACCCAGATTGAGTGTGGGGGCAATCATGCAGCCCATGATCCCTAAAGGGATATGAAATTAATCACAATCAGAGTATGCACAGCACTCAAAAGAACAATACTCCATGACTGCTACAGATAAGGACACACATTTGAAGGAAAGTGGCAAAGCTCATTTAATGCTAATCTACCCTAATGTTCCTCAGTTCCATCTCAGGAAACTGAACATTAACCAAATCAGAGAAAAGCTTCACTTTAATCACAGCTACTGATTCTGGGAGACAGCTCATCGTGATTCCCTATTCACAAGCTAAGCTTCTTGCTTACAACTTGCTGAAAAGAGAATATGTCCCTCAAACAAGAAACAGATTTGAGTCAAGACACAGGTACCTCAACTGTTTACCTTTGCTAGAGCTGATGATTTGCAGGACCATCTCAGAAGCTCCACGACAATGCAAGCGGGCCTGCTGGTACAGCAACTTCTGTTTCTCAATTTCTTTTTCCTGAGCCACAGAAAAATTACTTTTTTAAATGTTTAAAAATTAACGTAACAATTTAGCTAACTGAACATAAACAAAACATAATTAAATATTAACTGAATAATTAATATCACAATGGAAAAAAAAATTAGGATGAAAATCAGAAATACTGTAAGAAAGACTAAACACATATTTCAAAAGCGAGCACTAATTCACCCACTTCAAAGCTTTCCAGCTCCTCCTCTTCGCTGTTTCTGTGGCAACTCTGGAAGACCAAATATAAATATGCAGGGTGATGACAAAAAAGAAGCAGATAACAGTAGTTCTGTGTACTATAGGTATATACTGACTTATTTATTGTGGGTGGCACATGCTAACTCAAAAACAAATTGAATGAAACTATACGATTTGTGTTTCTTCGGTGTGGTATTACTATACTGTAGGCGCTGTTAACCCAACATAAGCAATCTCTGCAATGATTTCTGGAAAGTCCACTTTGTTTTGTATCTTGTGCCCCATCTTATACCGAGGTCTCCTGTACCAGGACAATTATTAAAGCTAACAACATATATATATATATATATATATATATATATATATATATATACATACACACACACACACACACACAGAGTATAAGGATGAGAAGAGACCAGTGCATTCAAAAATTGATAAATTGCCAGCTATGGACTCCCAACCCTGACTGGCATTCTGTGATTGGTTAGAAAGATGAACCTCACATAAAAAACATTCTAAGGAATTATCTTTGCGCTGCTGGCAGGCTGAGTCACAGAACCTGTCAGATCTGAACATGAAAACATTCTGACACTACAAAATTAGATACATTTCCATGTTTTATTACCTTGGCCATAATGGCAGCATAGGACTTGTAGAGAGTGTCATCTCCAAGCTTACTGTTAACAGGGAAGACAGATGAGGTAATATGAGAATATGTGAAGGTATGGACAAATGTAGTTCTCAAAGTCAAGGCCAATACATAGGTGATCCTCAGTGATCCTCATACATAGTGCTTGAACATGGTCTCTTTGATTAACCCACATCAAAACAAGCTAAGGTTTAAACATTGCAGTGTGTGACCATTTTACTCAAATCTGCACAGTGGCAGTGAACATTTTTACCACACCAGTCACCCCTGGCTGATTTGACCACATCTAAGCAGTGACAGTGCAAGTGACAATGTCTTTCCACATCAACAACCTCAGGAGGACTGATGTTCTAACTCATGAATGAAAAAGAGCGTAACAGGAACAGTACTACAATGCAGAAATACTTTTTCACAGTATTCAAAAGGACAACACTATTGGAATACTGTATGTTTACCACAAATTGTGTTTGAAAATTACTAATTTAATCCAGACTTTCCTAGTGATTTGTTTGACCAGTAATACAAGTAGAATGGCATATGACTTTTTATAATGAACACACACCTTTCTGTCAGGGCGATTTGACTGAAAAGTCTAATGAGTTGTACGAGGGGATTGATTGGTTTGGCACTCTCATCCACATCCTTTTCTTCTTCTCTGTTGTCACCACACAGCTCCATCACTCCCCCCTTCTGCAGTCCAGTGAGAATAAAGTCACTAATGTGTGCTCTCAAACAATGTCACAGTCGACAGTTGCAGCCAAGGGCCACTGACTAAAGTTTACTGAAGGTTTTTTTCTCTTGAAAACACACTATATATACACACAAACATAATATGCTCATGTTTTTGTATGCAGTGACGACAAACTGACAATGATATCTAGAACTTTAGCTACATACCATATAGAAACACTCAAAGGGCCTGGATGTTTAAACTTTTCCAGTTCATTTTTATTGTTTAAATATGGTCAACTTAAAACATGGGGAAATAGTAAAGTGACTAAAGAGATTAAATGTTGTCTGAGTGCTAAGGTCTAGGTAATTTAAGGCAAACTGTGTGGTGTGTGTAAAACAAAGTTAAAGGTGTAAACGATTGTTAATCCAAAGCATTTGATGGGCAGATTAAAAGGCACATTGTCATATAAAACAGCATTGTGTGCTTCTCACCAGAGTATAATTCAAAAGATGCTCATTTTGCTGTTGTATGGTATAGTATTATTTTCACTGATGTCAACATTTTGCACTCACAGCTAAATCCTCTATGAGCTTCTCTTCAAAGCTGTGGATCTCAGCTGATACCCAGGATTTATTGTAACCTTGGAGGAACAGGTTGACAGCTCTGTGTCTGGGAAGAGGAGGAAACAAAAAGCGATTTGCATTTGTCCTATTTGCATTACACAAATGCAAGAGACTGAAAAACAGGCAGCAGAGAAGGAAACTATTAAACTAAAAATGAGCTCTGATTAGACGCATTATTGCTCATTCATTACAGACTTATCCCTACCCAAGGTGATAACACCTGAGAGTAGAGAGAGCTACAGCACAGCTATTATTCACAGCACAACAGAACAAACAACAAAATAATATTTCTGTATCACCTACAAACCACACACAGTCACGGGGTGTTCAGATGCTAATGGTCTGCCCTCTGTGGACCAGACACTGTTGTGACTGATAGCCTAATTAGGTTTTACATAACCTCTCCATCACTGTGGCATCTCCTGCACTAGGCAGAGCTGCCATTTACACTCCTGAACAGATCTGTAGTACAAGTTGATATTGCAAATTCATTTCCGTTTTTTGCTCTGAACATTACAAAGACGTTTCATCTGGGGCAAAGGCAGGAAATTCAACAATATGTGATATGGTTTTCCTTGGCTCATTTTGATTAGTTTCCCTTAACTATATATTCTTTTCTTCCACTTCATTTGTTTTGATGCGTAATTTCAGAAGGTCTAAAAAAGACTATTCCCACAACACCATATAAAAACTGTAAGACATGTCATTAGATGATTATTTCCTCCTGACAAGGCTCATTCAGTGCTAAATGTTCACTAAAATATAAAATGCTCTTAACATTAAAACCACTTCAGTGGGCACAAATCATCCATAAATACATTAGGTCTTTGTACCTGGGTAAGTTGTAGAGAGGAGCCATCCTCAGGCAGGCCACCACTGCTCGTTTCCTCTGTTTAGATAAGACCTTGTGCCATGCAGGCTTTTTACCTCTTTGAGGGTGTTCCACCTGAACCCAAAACCAAAGGTAGATAAGGTATCAAAGGTATCAAAGGCAATGTAGAAGACCACAGGGGTTTCAGTAGTAGCTGTTGTAGTTTCACCTTCACGCATTTGTATTACAGTTATAATGTATTAGCACTGCAGGCATTAGTTTCTTGTATGTAATATATTTAAACTGGATTAGCGTTTGGAATAAGAACTCATTCAAGTTTCTTAACCCATTAGCTCACAGGCCCTTTAATATCAGACAGCCAAGAATGGAGCAAATCCTCACTTACATTAACAGCAGCTTTTAGAAATTAAGCCAAAGTGAAGCCCTGGATTCCAATTTTTGGACAACACTGAATGTTCAAGGCACAGAAAGATAAATAAAACCAACTGATTGTTCTATTTATTCCCTGTATTGGATTTAAGGAAAATAACGAAAACAGAAAATCACCAGCCTTATCCTTTGATATTGTTCTCTGTCTAAGACAAACAGGGCCTTTTCAGAGAAGATATAGGAGTGAGACAAGCACACATTACTAATACCATCCACTAAGCCATGAGATGGAGACAACATGAACAAATGCAGACTTGAGAAACTAAAACAGCTATATATATAATTCAGCCACCCTACTGTACAACTAAGTCATCACTCTTCTGTCCCCTAAAATTTTCTTCTTGTCACTTTTAGAGCCGATTGAGACAGTACCAATACACATTTTTGACAGATTTTGCAATACAAAGATATAGAAATGTAGGACCGATAATGTTTTATTGCTTTAAAAGCTCACCTGGTCCAGGTAATAAAGGACTCGAGCTATTCCCAGAATCTTTTCTACAGTCCTTTGGATGTCAGTAATCCCTCCAAACTGATGCAAAGCTTCAGAAGAAAGGGTCTCCTGTCTTGTGCAAACAGACATCTAAGAAGAGAATAAAGAAGGGCATATTTATTTTATTTTGCTCTAAGGTGGTAGTGTTTCATCAACTCAATTAAAATTATTTTAGAAATGCTGCTGAAGTGGTCCCCAGTCCTGTGAAATAAAGTTTATGGCAAGGAGAAACAAGAATTTGCAGCCCTGAGAAAGTACCTTTAACAAGGCAGAAACCCAAATAAATAATACAGGAGATTGGTTTAAAATGAGTATGCTAATAAACATCATGAAAGAATCATCCAGTTATCCTGAATCCTGATTTCCCCATTTCTTTTAATTTCCTTGCTTGAGTTCTCATATGAACAAGAACAAAGACTCACCAATGATTTTAAGTATTTTCATTAATTTTCACAACCCAACTAAGGATGGCCCCAAAAGACTATAAAAATTATGATCACATTTCTGTTTAAAACATTTGCTCATGCAAATAGGGCTTAATTCATTCTTCTTTCATCGCTGACATGAATATTTATCACAGACTAATAAAAATATATATCGTAGGCCTATTTTGTACATTATGGTAAATATGTCACATTGTCTCTGGTGATCCATGAGACACTGACAGAGGTTACTGAAAAAAATAAATAAATAAAAGCTTTGACTTTTACAGGCAATGAAAGCAGCCTTCAGTTTAATTTATCACACACTTGTTGCCTTCCACAAATTAAAACTTGCATGTACTCAGGCATATCTATGAATATGCAAAATATCTGTAGAATGTAGGAAACAAATATGCACTTAATTTTTACCCTAATACTTATTAACAAATCGACAAAACTAATACTTAGCTGCTTTTGTTGTTTTTTTACACTGCTGCTCAAATTAACAACTGACTGACCAAGTGATGCCAAGACATTTGTGAAACCCCAAAGAAACACCTAAACCCCTAAAATGTGCTGAAACATAACTGATACTCGTGTTAAGATTACTCAGTGAAACTCTACAAACACTTGTGACACAAAAGCCCTGGCACTTACCTGACTCTGAAGATGAAGCAGGCAACGAGAAACATGCTCTCGAATCTCATCTTCAGTGTTTTTCTGTGAAAAGCAAAAAACAGCCTATATTATAGGTGAGAAATATCTGAAAAGGTTCTGTTATCATGGTGACTACATGTACAATGGTGCTGGTACTGTCCACATGTCTAACCAACCTGTGCGAAGCCATCTTTAGCCAGCATGATAAGGTTATGGTCACTTGGAGAAGAAAACCTGAGACCCACAGGAAGCAGTCTCTTCATGGAAGCCACAATGAGAGACGTGTGCGTGGAATAACAATTACCTGTCCTCTTCTCCCTCCTCTCATGTTTGAACTAAGTATTTTAAAGCCATGGAGATGTATTTTAGATTGAAACGACGAACTGTTTTGTGATTACCATGTAACTACTGGTAGTGAAAATTCTACAATAGGTAATTTTGGAAAAAAATGGCTGACCTTAGACATTTTGTCATTGACCAAGAAAGCCAAGGTATTGATTCCATTTTGGACCACATAGTTCTGTTCCTCCCATTTAAAATTCTGTTGTAGCAAACAAAGGTGAAGAAAAATTACACATCATAGGGTACAATATTCATTTGAAGAGTACAGACATCCTAATCAAAATACACAAATATCCTCACATGAGATTTGGCCCAAAATATAAAGACCTCTACCACCATACTGAACAGCTGCTCAGCCTCAAGGTTTGACTCTTTCAGCCAGTTGGCCCTGAGACAAAAAAAGACCAACACACAGGACATTTTCATTGCAGAATTTAAATATGTTACGGTAAACATCTATCTGTTAAAATATGACTTCAGAGGCCACATGATTACTCATGAGGTCAATGTAAAATAGATTAATACTAAGTTTCACTTCCATTCAGTCCAAATAAACAAATTACTCCTGTAGCTTTTGGTTTCAGAAAACAGGCTTGTTTCCCCACATCAGCATTCCGTGATAGCTTGCCTTACCGATTACAGTCCACAAATGGGATGACAAGTGGATAGAAGGCATAGAGGTCTCGCACCAGCACAGTGAACCTCTCCTGTATCTGCAACTCTGCTTCAGAGCTACAACAACCTTCTGCTTTCATCTGCTCTTCTTCCAACAGCACACACTGTGCTCGCTTCCTTAACTTCTCCATCAGTGGCAGAAAGTGGCTCCTCAGCAGCTCAGGGCAGGCTTTAAATATGATTGGCTGAGAAAAAACTGAGATAGAGGAATAACAATTTTAGAAATAAGGATAATGAAAAGCACAACTGATGTATAATAAAGACATCCATCCATACACCAAGCAAAATACAGCACAGACCACAATACCTGCCAGATGTTTCATCCAATCACACTGGCTAGCACCCACATGGTTATGGATGATACGAAGGATGTGGCCCAGTAGGTCACTAGCATGCTGAGGAATAACTGAGGTGCAGTGTGAGCTGGCAGGCTGGCCCTCAGGGCCCCAAGGCCACCAACGGGATATGTAGCTGCACAGCATGGGTAAGGTGACCTCCATGATGTGGATATAGCAGGTCTGACAAGCTCCAGCACCAGCCAACTCCTCCACTTCCCCCAGAGCCTTCTCTAGAGAGGGCAGAAGGGGACACATGTCCTCCACCTGATCTGGCAGACCTAGGTCTAACACAAACACATATGGAAAATAAGGCAGAGAAAACAGAGGGGTATACAGGGGGCGAGAGGTACATGGAGTTAAGACAGAGAGAAATGAGTGTGTACACAGTGTTCATTTATTACCTTCTCTCACAGCAGCACTCATGGTGTTGTAGATGGAGTAAGGTTGGTTTTGGTTGAGGACTGGCTCCAGGAAACACACAGGAAAAGTCCCAGTCAAGGCTGCGAGACAAGCTCCTGCTGCTGACCATTGCCTGAACAGATGCGTCATGAGCATGAGGCTAACTAATGTGGACATTTCACACAAATTCTTCAGGCTTGGATTGCTAACATACACATACCAATCGTTTCCCTTCTTTTGTCACTAACAATATTTATCACTCAGGTTGAATTATTCTATCTAGAAAACCTTATTAAACATATCAAATACTATAGACAAATACATAAATCACTATTGTTGCAGATATTAAAATTATCAACATTAAATAGAGAAAAAAATAAAAACAGGTAGAAACTGAAATCTCATAGCATTATAGGAAATACCGTTCCATGTAGATGCTGCTATTGGTGCCAAGAGAGTAGAGGCTGTTGAGGATCCTGTAACAGGACACCTGGATATTTCCCACTGAAAACACAAGATGAAGCTTAGGTTTCGTTCAGACATAGAATCACAAATGACGCTTAAATGGGAAAACTGATGGCCTACAACCACATTGAGATGGACTGGCAGCTGATTCACGCATTGAATAATTCCAGGAAGGTCAGGATATGAGTGAGGAACACAATAAGTTCATGCTGTAATGAGAGTTAATTTCAAAGATTGCGGCAGCTAAGCAGATGAAGAGAGAGTAGCCCTGAGTGATTTCAGGAATGTGAAAAAATAAGTAATGGTGGTATATTCATTATCAGGCAATACAAGCTACATTTGTAATTATGTATTTTTGAGTGCAAATCAATTTTTACAATATGAGACTTTCTTCTTTCTGAGGCCTACATCAAGGAAGCCCTTACCCAGGAGTTCCACTTCATAGTTTTGGTTGCCAAGATGCTGGAAAAGGGAAGTAAGGGTGGGGAGAAGGATGGACACTGTGTAGCTGAGAACTTTGGCCACACCTCTGGCCTGCTGACTCCGGCTCTGAGGCAAAGAGACCAAGTTCACAGAAAGGTTTTCCACAGTCATCTCCAGATCTGCTGCAGCTGCCTCAAAAAATAAATGCATAGGTGCTTGGATAGACTCAGAGGTTGTCTTCATCAATGTCCTAGGGTGAAATTATGGAGGAAAAAAAAAAATTGTGAACAAACATTTCAGGATATACTGTACAAATGTCTAAATAATTTATTTTTTATGTTGTAAAATGAACAATAAATAAAAATATGAAAAATATCTGAACGATTATATGCAGTTGATTGGACTGAATCAGCTGTACATCTATCTACCAGACAAGTCTAAATGACATCAAGAAGCAGTCTTCAAGGAGTAAAAGTGATATCAGCCACAATTAGATAGCATTGGTGTATCAGTGACTCAATTACAGCAGTCATCTTCAACCTCAGACACGGTGGAGTAACACTGATGTTACCACAGGTAAAGCAAGAAGATCAATGTGGACAGATTGTGACACTGTAGTGCCATCTACCTGGCATCCAGAGCTTGAGCCAAGACACAGAGGCTGCTTACAACCGATGGCGTTTCATTTCCTGACAAAACACCCACATGCACAATAAATTCACATTATCAGCATAAATGCAAATACAAATACATACAAGATCAACATAAGCGTGCTGCAACATACTACATGGATGTCAGACAATTAAATTAGAATTAGAGAGATCTGAACAGTAGACAACCATGGACAACCACAGAGCAAACCATCAACAAGAGAACAAGAGGAGTAAATTATGGCCTGAATACACTTTATTTCCAAACCGTCCTTACCCAAGAGTGGGATTCTGTGTCTTACTAGGGCTGCGAGCTTACAAAAGAGGCTAGATGTGAGGAGAAAAGACAAGTGAAGTAATGAGGAGTTGGTGTGGTAAAGTAGTTAGAAAACACAAAAATCAGAAGAATGACAGCACAGAAGAATGAAACTTTTCTTTGAGACAGCCTTAAATAAAATAAAATGGTTCAAATATTATGCAAAGCATGCCTGAGAAATTCTCACAAAACAATATGATGTGTAGGAGCACAGGACTTTTACACAATACTGGTGTAATCAACACACACTGGTTTGTTGGGAGTGACACATACCATGCAATTATCTCCTTTTCCTTTTTTGAGGCATGGTTTCTACTACCACTTGAGCAGAGAGTAGTTGACAGGAAATACACACAATGACTTTTCACATACTGTTCCAAAAGGGGAATGATGACCTGTTGAACAGATGAATGGTCACTTTATATATCAACATGTATTACACATTCTTCTTAAATTTCAATTAAAAATGTTTAGTATTCAAGTTTGGAAAACAAATCAGCCTGTTATTGTTACATTATTGGGTGCCTGCTTGTCCCAGTGCTTCATTTAAGCAACAGATTAATTTATTCAGATAAGACAGATTTTTATATGGCTGTACCATAATATGCAGTAGATGACACATTTTCCCATAGCCTGAAAGATTTTCAATTTCTTTATGCACAAGTAGAATTTCAAAAGGTTCTCAAGGACTGAGTGATGCCTGCACGTTGTGATGGGCCCAACAAGGAACAGTTTGGAAAAAGAGGTTAAACATTTTGCACTCTAAGTTCTGTTAATGAAACGACGGCAATTCATAGACAGAGATGTGTGCGGTTGTGTGAGTGTGTGGGAGGTGTCGGGTGTGGAAGTCTGAGGCATGACTGTTCAGTCTTGGTTGACTGGGTCTGACTCAGGGGGTCCCATCAATGAAGAATAATACTTTTTCATTTGCTGCATCCTTGGAGACAGAACTGTGTGGGAACGGAAGCTTTAATCAATGTCCTGGTGGCAATCGACACTCCTACATGGATTTCCAAAATGGTTAAATAAATTACACAGTGACAAAAGGTTTTATGTAAAGACGTTGCCCATGGCAACTTCTAACAAAACTAATTAGATGACGGAAATGAAATAAGAAAAAGGCCAAGGAGAAGACAGAACAAGGCACTGGAAAAGTGAAAATCAAAGGGGGCTAAATCAATCTTAGAGATCAGTTATCAAAAAACAGATTTCAGCTGTGTTTAGGTATGCTTTTCAACTGAGGCAAACCTTGAGACAGAAATGGATTGGTTTCTGGTGTGAAATTCGGTCTCCTTTCGACATCTGCCCTCTGGCTTGCATCACCTCTGAAAAGAAAAAGATAATGAAATATCAAATGCTACAATGGTACTACAAATGAAATATGAATAAGTGTTGGCAAGTTTGCCGTAAGGCAGGTTGACAAAACCAGGCCTAGTCTCAAGTTATTTTGTGAGGGTTTGAATCAAAGCTAGCCTGAGGCAATCTACCCTGAGACCGATTTGCTGAAAAAACTTAAGCATCCTTGTTCATAAAATACAACTGTGAAGATTAATGGCCTACTGATATGTTCAAATTTTACAATATCTGGTTGTATTCTCCTCTTTGGAATACACATTAGAACAAATATTCTTTCATGTATTTTATTTTATATTGATAGACTTAGGCATTATAATGTTACCCAGTTCCAACATATGCTCTTGAGCATCTTCAATGTGAAACAGCATCCGCTGAAGGAGAGTGCTGGCAAAGCAGTTGGCTTTGGCTGGAAAGTCCATCTCCACTGTCTTCCGATCTCTGCAGATGGAGTAAAATCAAACAGGGCTAGCAAACCACTCTAGCTTGTGAAGACAGCAACCTTTAATACTGTACAATCCGAACTGTGAATTTTTTGTCAGGAATTTTATTTCACAAAAGGATGTACAAGGAGAAGACACATAGGGTAATTATATTATTCACCACAACCTGATTGGAAGTTGATTATAAAAAAAGGCCGGTCTGGTGGCTAAGCTGCCTACTAAATACAACCCTGTAACATGAAAATGGAACACCTCATTGCTCCTCTTCTCATACATACTGCATGACATTGTCCTTTTTCAATCATAAGCTTAGTGTATCCACCTCAACACAGTGTAGCCATTAAGGTGGAGGAACTTGAGGACATCCTGGGCTCTTTCTCTGAATTTGGTCTTCTCTTTGGCAGTCAGGATATCATAGGGCACAAGCGCAGAATGGCCACCTCCTCCAAAGGAAAGAAAAGGGTCAAACGCATTGCCATTTTGTGTGTGGTTGTGTGCTAGCCAGAGGAGAGGAGAGAAGTTAGATATTACAGAATAGTATGATACCTTTACTCTCAAGTTCCAATTTCTTCCTCTTAGCCCAGGTATTGTAGTAGTTTTCAGCCAATTGCTCAGCCATAGCCTATAAAAATAATAAGATTATAAAAAAGAAAAATCTACTTTAATCTGTCTAGCACAGGTAAATGCAGGGCAGGTATAAAAAAAATGGGCAAACATCAGCTTCTCACACTCGTGCTGAAAGGAACAGACAGTTGTCCAACTTATGTCAAGAAAGCCGATGAAGAAAAGAAGTTGTCAGAGTGCATAACCTGACAACTCTAAAGTAAAACCAAAGTTGTGCCCCTTTCATGGTGTTCAAAGAAGAGAGACTTGTAATTCCTTACACACTGCTCCCATGATAAGGTGATGCTGCTCATGTCCATAGGTTTCGGGCTGAAGGTTGATGCTCCTTCAAAAGACAGCTGGAGCAAACAACAAATGACTTAGTCAATTAAAAAACATGTAAAATCCACAACAGGAAAGGTTAAGTTGTAAATGAGATTACTAGAAAATATATCTTAAAATGTATACACACCTGTCCAGACTGAGAGAGACTGTGTGTACAGGTATACATGCCAAATGTATCTCCTTCTTTAGTCCTCTCTATGGTCCAACCAAAGGCCAACATACTCTTTATTGTCTCTTTAATGGCAAAGCGATACGCCTCCTTCTCCTGGAAAACTCAGTTATCAATAAACTGTCATGTAAAACTGAGCAGAAGAAACCATGCTCACACTATTTTGATATTTCACACTGTTCTATAGTGCGTTGTCCACTTTATACACAAAGTTTTGTAGAAAAGGCAAAGGGCTAGTAATTCAAAGTCGAAGTCAGACACTTTAATTTTTTATATTACATACACCACATTTGGAATTCAAGTGCCTCTGGGATTTGTCAGTTCATTGCTTTCATACACATGCACACACACACACACCATAAAAATAACTTCTGTCTACCTTTTCAGCTAGAGCTCTATATGGCTTGAGCAGTGGGTGAACTTTGGTGTCCTCACATAGCTGTTCCCCATGAACCCAGCCATTGGCAAACTGACAAGAGACAACACACAGATTAAATATAAATCACACCTCAGAATATATATATATAGGCATCAGCATATCAACTTAACCACACTATAGAGATGTTTTTACACTATTAAGTCCTGTTAGCCAACTTTAACAGGCTGCTCAATAATTACTGATATTACCTTGTCCAGTGACCACTTCTCATGTGTGTGCTCTGCATACTTGTTCACTACAAACTCCAGTCTCTCTGGCACCAACATGCTAGTGCAAGGAAAGACATTATTCATCATGGATTAAAACATTTGGATATAACTGTAGACTACTTATGGTAAGATTTAAATAAATGTTCATATTCAGAACTCTTAGAATATGATACTTTGTCCCATGGTCAATTCAGTCTAGCAAATGACAGTTTACTCTTTGCAAACTAATTGTTTGTTTATAATCAAATATCCCTTGGCAGCATCTTACTTGGAGGTGTCTACAGGTTGGGGGTCAAAGTGTCCATCTGTATCCATAGATGTATTTCCCTCCATCTGAGACGCACAGCTTGGGTCTATGTGGCCAGGAGGCAGGGCCTTGGCCACTGCAGCCAGGCACTGGACACATAGTCTAAACAGCTGAGCTTCATAGGGCTGCAAAAAACAGCGTGTAAGAGAAAGACAAAAACATCAAAGGAAATTTTACAAGATGTTTCCAAGCTAATCTGCCCTAAATTAAAGAAATGATTAAAAAAAGAAGTTTGCCAGGGGTACAACAGGAGGTGAAGGTAAGGCAGAGCAGTGGAAAACTAGTTCACAGGCACTGCTATAACCTGCTGACACTAAAATTCAAATTTATTAGAAGCTGGTCAAAAATCAAATGTATTTAACCCCCTACCCTTTGAACCATATTGGGCATTCTGACAGGCATCACCAACCAGAGATCTAGGAACTCCACAATTGGTTGGTATTGATTGATTGGTCTCAGGTGCTTTTAATGTGTGTTCTTGTGTTTTTTTTTATTACTGTGCATGTGTCTGAATTTCACTACAACACTATTGAGCTGAGAAAAACAGGCTTATTTCATTCACATTCAATAATACACTGGATTTAATTACTTTGGATACAAAGAGATATCCCCACTGTAGAAATACTTCTGAATGTCATTAATCTCACATACACATATATCCATGTGAAGACCTTATTTTAACACTAGTCAATATGACGGAGAAATGCAATTTCTCTAACTGAAATGCGGCTACAAATCCCTTGAGCAAATGATGATGACAATGTTTAGAAAATGACATCACCTTAAAGCCAAATAATAACCTATTGTGATGAATACCACAATATAAGTGTTATCTCCTTTTCCTTACTTTACAGTTTAATTGAAATACTGTTGGTTCCCACTTTTGTTTGACATAAATGAGCAAAGACACTAAAATAAATAGGACACTGATATTGTACCATCTAGTACAGAGCACATTTATGGTAAATTATTCCCAATAATATTTTCTCTCTGGAGAAGTTACACAGTTCTGTGTAGTGCTGACTGTGAGCTCTGTTTGTGAGGCCATCTGTTGTGGGCCACATGTGGATTTGGAATGACCTCATGAACTTAATCCTTTGATGTTTTCATGTTCTGAATCAGTCAGGTAAGTATCTGGCAGAATTATTCTGGTGCATGCTTATAATGAACTGAGAGAAGGCTCAGTTATTGATTACATCTCAGACTTCCAACAGGTCTGTTCAGAGTTGGGAGGTTTCATACCAGGATATGAAAAAATAACTCTTAATCTGAAGTGTGTTATATCTTGAGACTATTCAGGTTCTCCTAGAAGCACTCTTAAGGAGAACATCAAGTACACATGTTGCTCTTTCTTCTGAAACAGACTTTGAGGAGGATGGAAAAAGAAAAAAGTAATAAATCAATGGTTGGATTACACTGTCAAAAAATGAAACATCAATTTTCTGCAACTTTTTTTTGGTGCTCTAGGAAAATATTATTATCATTTTAAATCATTTCAATGTGATCTCGAGATTGACACAGGTATTCACACTGGTATTCACTATGGTTTACCTTCTTTGTCAGGGCTTTAAACACTTCCCAAAACAACTTCCTGGACAGGTGGAGCTCTTCTTCAGAGGCCACACCCTGGCCATCTTGCCCTCCCTTCAATGAGTAGTACTTCCACTTTTGCTCATAGTGACTAGTCAAGAGCTGGTAGACAAGAGTAGTGACTAAAATCATTAAAATGAATTACTGTAAAGTATGTGGTACATTCTTCAGCAAACTGCAATTTGTGCATTCACCTTAAGTGGCATATTGCTGTGGTCCGTGAGATGGGGAACATCGAAGACAAGACGCTGAAGAAGAGGCTGCATCATGGATGGCTGGAGTTTACTGAGGACACCAATGAGTACCAAATTAGTCACATAACCAGATGCACTCTGCATCCACCAACACGCATACGCACAATGAATGATCTTATGACAATAAAATAACATAGGGAAAATGTTACAGTAAATGACAAATATTTTGAATGAATTTGGTAAATTATATCTGAATTAAGCAAAAAGACGCATTAAAGCAAATCATTAAATATAATTGGTAGAACTAAGTACAGTGAGGCATTCACTGACAATAGTTGACAATAGTTACTACATTAAATATAGCAGACTACAGACAGTGTAGCTACGGAAACTAACACTGTACCATAACATTTAGTCTAATGTCAACTTGCTGGAAAATTAGTCCCTATTTAAAGACATTAAGAGCAATTCTTTACAATATTAATTTTGTAGAGACTGAACTACAGAGTAGTCATACAAACTAAAAACGCTACCTGCACACAGCTAATAAACAATCTTCAATGGTGTCTCGTTGAGCCTTGGTCAAGCTAAGAGCTCTAGAAAGGCTGTAGATGACCTGGATGAGAGAATCAACCAGCAAGGTATGGTCCTCAAGCCCACAAAACAAAGATGACCATTTGGTAAGCAGGGGCAGCACAGATGTACACAAATATCTGTTAAGTGACAGGGCCATATCAGTCGATCCTAAATCAGCCTGAAATCAAAAAGAGAGATCACAGATAGTTCAATTACTGAACTAAATTAACTAAGTTGATGAGGCTGCAGGTGAAGGCAGCATGAGGAAATGGAGACCATGAAGAAGGAAAACAATCTTTCCTTAAGTTAGTATAAAATAAAGAAACTGGGAAAAAAAAAATCTAATTTATATGCAGATCATACCAACAAATATTAAACCTTTAATATTTGCATTTAAATACTTACATTTTATTTAAGTAGAATAGGTACATACCATGTAAAAACAAATTTATCATCTTAGCAAATTTTATGTAAGTCGATCTCTCAACTGATAAGAACATTTCAACAACAGTGATATGATAATATAGACAGGGTCAACGCTAAGGGCAAGAGGGGAGTGAGGTGGATATTTTTCACTGGTGACAGGATACAGCTTCAATTAATATGAGGTCACAGGTGACTCCTTCAGCGTTACACTGACTCAAGCAGGTGAATAAGGCAATAAAATAAAATGTTCTCTGCTCACAGTGTCAAGCAAAACGGCTGCCTGAAGGTCAGGCAGAAAGCCAACTTCTAGTAGGTGGAGGAAAAAACTCTGGTTCTCAATACCATACACCCGGTCCAGGAAGAGAACCATAGCTGCCTTGTGGTCTGGGGAGAACACTGTAGATAGGTCTGGCTCAACCACCTGACCATCTGGAGACACAAATGAAGTATAATTAAGGTTAGATGTCAACATAACATACATAGACATACAGTGTATTGTATATTTATCTATGCATGTTCAAAACGTGACTGACTACAAAATTCTCAGAGTGGGGCCTTACAGTTTAATGAGATCCTAAAGAGAAATCAGAATTTAATAGGCAGCAATAACCAACAAGCCATTTTTAATGTGCAGTGGCTTAATAAAAATAAAATGTACAGTATGGATGGAATACCGGCTGGCAGGTTGAGCTGACCTTTAGACACTGAAGGGGTTTGAAAGGAGATGCTAATGGATCCCTGAAGATCTTGAATGGGGATGAGGGACCTCAGAATTGCCCTGATGCGAATGGCTTCTCCTTTGCCTTGTTGAATTAACTGGACAGTTCATAACAAAAGAATGCTATTGGTCAGCCATATACAGTTTATACTAGAAGAATATATGATACAACAGTGAATACAATTGGAAAAAAATTTACATATACTATATTGTACACTATTCTACCTGAAGTGTACAGATTTTCATTGATGCCATTAAAAAGGGGACATCTTAATAATGCTGAGTTGCAGCTCATTCTACAGTCCAAATGTAATGTGTCAATGTTAAGAAACTATGTTAATATAGACCATTTCATTTGTTTTTATAATTGAAATATAATGTATTAACTCTTGCTAATTTTTCCCAAGAGCATTGTAAGTCCAGTTATTTAACTATACCATTTTATTTTTTGTTATATTTTAATGGTTATACTTTTTTGTGTTCTGTAAAATGTTCTAGACTGCCTTTGTATAAAAGATGCAGCACAGAAATGACCTTGCCCTGTTTTGCCTTTCTACATAAAGAATACCAATAAACAGACTTTTTTTCTTTTAGGAGAATTTTGACTCATTTTGTAAAAAGCAGTTTGCAGACTGTCTCCATTAGGCTTTATTGTTGGAGACATTAGTGGATATTAACAGGAAAGGGCTGTTTAAGACTAGGAAAAAAATTACATGCATCTCTGGAGCGCAGCGCCCCAATAGGTCAATGAGGGCTGAGTAGAAGGTCATGATGGCGTTTCCCATGTGAATGAGGTCATCATCATCACTATCCTGGACAACATCTCTATGGGAAACAATTACAAAGGTCAGAAGCTTATCATGAACCTAAATTTATCAAGCAAGGATTTTTAATGATTGGTTATCCCTAAATAAAGAACCTGTTAACCATGCAATGTAAGATCATAAAGGCCTGGCATTACAAAGGAATAAGATACAGACAAATTAGCTCTCACTTCACAAAAATCTTTCAAAATAATTTATCATTAAACTTTTGCAAGAGAAACCTCAGAGAAAATTATTCCAAGAGTTATTTTGATAAGGTGTATATATTGTGCTGACAATCATTATGAGTCTCTTATATGAGTTTGTGCTTAGAGAAAGAAGTGAACATCAAGATAATTGCATAACCAGTGTGAGTGCAGAGCTCAAAACATTATGATACCAGTGTAGTTTTTAAAATTATGCATAGGCACGTATGTAATACTGACAGTGTTCGATTAGAGGCCTGGTATGTGTTGCAAGGTCCATCCATAGAAGGGTCCTCAGAGATCCTGATGGCTTCCTCCATGGCTGCTAGAAGACCTCCTCCCCCGTCACCTTGCAGGGCAGGGCCAAAGCACTCAGGTCGTCGAATCAGCAACCTCAACACCACATAAGCATTCTCCTCTACACTCTCACCTGTGGTCAGATAAAGACAGACTAACCACTGGTGGACTGGATGAAACTGTGGACTGTGTGGGGAATTAAAGCACATTTTTGGGCAGGCAGAAAGGTAGGCACAAATTTAAATTATGCCATGCTTGCAATAGACATAATTCACTCTGGCTCTTGCACTATTGATTTTCCTTACTATTACAGCATCAGTTCAAATTGTCCTTGAGAGTGTTGACAAATCAGCCAAACAGCACTGGCTTTTCATACCACAGAGCAGCCTCAGTCATTTTAGTTTATCCTCTCATCACGGCTCTCCATCTCTATATGACCATTCCCCCCAATATCTACAACTGTAGATACAGTGGGGTGAAAAAGTGGCCCCCCTTCCTGATTTCTTATTTTTTGCATGTCTGTCACACTTTAATGTTGCAGATCATCAAACAAATTTAAATATTAGTCAAAGATAAGTAAACACATCATGCAGTTTTTAAATGAAGGTTTTTATTATTACGGGGAAACAAAATCCACAACTACATGGCCCTGTGTGAAAAAGTGTTTGCCCCCCCCTGTTAAAACATAACTTAACTGTGGTTTATCACACCTGAGTTCAATTCCTCTAGCCACACCCAGGCCTGATTACTGCCACACCTGTTCGCAATCAAGAAATCACTTAAATAGGACCAGCCTGGCAAAGTGAAGTAGACCAAAAGATCCTCAAAAGCTAGACATCATGCTGAGATCCAAAAAGAATTCCAAAAGAAATGAGAAAGTAATTGAGATCTATCAGTCTGGAAAAGGTTACAAAGCCATTTCTAAAGCTTTGGGACTGCAGCGAACCACAGTGAGAGCCATTATCTACAAATGGCGAAAACATGGAACAGTGGATAACCGCCCCAGGAGTGGCCGGCCGACCAAAGTTACCCCAAGAGCTCAGCGACAACTCATCCAAGAGGTCACAAAAGACCCCACAACAACATCCAAAGAACTGCAGGCCTCACTTGCCTCAGTTAAGGTCACTGTTCATGACTCCACAATAAGAAAGAGACTGGGCAAAAATGGTCTGCATGGCAGAGTTCCCAGATGAAAACCACTGCTGAGCAAAAAGAACATGAAGGCTTGTCTCAGTTTTGCCAGAAAACATCTTGATGATCCCCAAGACTTTTGGGAAAATACTCTGTGGACTGACGAGACTTTTTGGGAGGTGTGTCCCATTACGTCTGGCGTAAAAGTAACACCGCATTTCAGAAAAAGAACATCATATGAACAATAAAATATGGTGGTGATAGTGTGATGGTCAGGGGCTGTTTTGCTGCTTCAGGACCTGGAAGACTTGCTGTGATAAATGGAACCATGAATTCTGCTATCTACCAAAAAATCCTGAAGGAGAATGTCCGGCCATCTGTTCGTGACCTCAAGCTGAAGCGAACTTGGGTTCTGCAGCAGGACAATGATCCAAAACACACCAGCAAGTCCACTCCTGAATGGTTGAAGAAAAGCAAAATGAAGACTTTGGTGTGGCCTAGTCAAAGTCCTGACCTGAATCTGATTGAGATGCTGTGGCATGACCTTAAAAAGGCGGTTCATGCTCAAAAATCCTCCAATGTGGCTGAATTACAACAATTCTGCTAAGATGAGTGGGCCAAAATTCCTCCACAGCGCTGTAACAGACTCATTGCAAGTTATCGCAAACGCGTGATTGCAGTTGTTGCTGCTAAGGGTGGCCCAACCAGTTATTAGGTTTAGGGGACAAACACTTTTTCACACAGGGCCATGTAGTTTTGGATTTTGTTTTCCCTTAATAATAAAAACCTTAATTTAAAATTTGTTTGATGATCTGAAACAAAGTGTGACAAACACCAAAAAAAAAAAATCAAGAAAGGGGGCTGACACTTTTTCACACCACTGTATCTCATATGTTCTCTTCTAAAAGAATACACTTCAAGGGGTAGAACTAACAGGTTACCATTGCAAAAGACAGCAAACCGTAGAAAATTCAGGTAACGCTCGCCCTCCACAGGGTTCCATCCAAAATCAGGATAACCTTTTGCCACTAGCATTGGACAGCTATAGAGACCACAGCCAGCAAGGTAGTGTACCACCTGGAAAGCAGACAGATTAGGTTATGGGATAATGCAGTTACAAATAATAGGGAAAAGCAAAGCACATTGTTTTAACATCAAGCCTTCCTCTAGAATTTGAACCAATAAATAACTTTTCAGTTTTGCCCTGATTTGAACCAGTTGTAGTTATGCAGGTGGTGAGTTATTGTTACGCTGTGTGTGGTTCAATATACTATTGATTGATTGTTATAATATATGCAGGAAAAACAAAAATTTCATAAGGAGCATCAGCGCTACACTAAACATAAATAAATAAGAGTAACACAATATTGACACTGAAAAATAAGTAATACCAGGCCATGATCAATGTAGAACAATGCACGTGTGTATACTGTCATGACATAATGGTGACTGTTTACTATAGAGGAGAACACACAATATGAGCTCACATTCTCTAGGTCGGGTTCCCTCAGCGCTAAGGCCAGTTCAATATTATCCATTACAGAGGCTGCTGCCACATCCAGAGGAGTGGCCCCACGCATGGACGGTGAAGCTAAGCCACAAAAGCATAAAACAGAGCACCAACTCATACACTCAATATTATATCAGGATATTGAAGGTCTCTTATCACGAGCACATTCACCTTCAGCTTAATATCATCCAAAAACTGAATTCTCCACAAGAGCATCTCAATACAAACTTTTTGTATTTGAATGCATTAAAATATATTCTATGGAAGTTTCTATTACTTTGGACAAAATAGATACACAGACTGGTGAGAGAATCTGATTTACCTAGTCCAACGCTGCTATTTTCCAGCAGGTAGCTGAGATGGTTGAATAAAGCTCCCTGATTGTGACGGCTGATACGGCAAAAATAACACAGGAATCGACAGCAGTTGGCCACCATCTTGGGAAAGGTAATCTCCTACCAAGAGAGAATAAATGAGTGGATTAAAAGAAAAAGATTTTCCAAAACTGGTTATGTTGCAGAGTATTTCACAGTAATGATGGTCATCTGCCAAAACACATTAAGCTACTTTCTTTTTTCTTCGATCCTTTACTTCTGCAATATGGCCTAAGGAACACCAACACGGTTCAAGTAATTAGGTAATAAAAACACTTTTAATAAAAGCTGACGGTCCACGGCTGTGGTTATACCCTTTTTCTCCATTAAATGACAATACATTTTAATTCACCGCTCACCTTTGACTCCCCTTCTCCCAGTACATTAACCATCACTTCCATGACAGTCTCATGCATTCCCAGTGCTCTCATTAGGTTAGGATGCTGATAAAAAACTTTATTATTCATGATGTCTCTACAGAGCACATAGAAAAAAAAAAACAAACCTGTAAGAATAATTTCCACAGCACACAGGATATTACTGTATTTTCTGGACTATAAGTCGCACTGGAGTATAAGTCACTCTTGTTGAACAGAAAAAAAAAAAAAAAACATATATTAGTTGCTTCGGTGTATAAGTCACATTTCTAATTATAGTCTAAATTAGCCTATGAAGAACACAGGCTGGGCATAACAAGCAGAGTGCATTATGAAATTCATTCATCTGTGTCAAGGTACATTGAACAACTGCGCCAACATCGGGGTGGGGGAGATGAAGAGTTGAAGAGTGCCAAAAATGCCACCTAACGCTAGTGACTACTCAACAAAATTACTGTAAATATACACATCTATGTCACTTCGCTCTATAAGTTGCAGGACAAGCCAGAGGAGTAAAAAAAGTGCGACTTGTAGTCCAGAAAATACAGTATATGATGCATTAATCTATAATTCCAGAACAAATAAACAAGGTGTCAATAAAAACAATCCAAGTTGCACTCCAAATCTCCCCATACCCCAGTCTTCTGATCATCAGCTTCTCCTCTTCTTTACCCATGCGCACACTGAGGAGAGAGCGGATTTGGCCCAGTGATGACAGGAGGGTCATGGTGTCCTCCACTGAAGCTTGGCTGATAGTATAAGCATTGGACAGTGGCACTGCCATTTGGCCGCCAAGCCCCTGATACTGGCGGTGCAGCAATGAGAAGACAGCCCTAAACAGTTCAGGATCATTCATCTCACTCTCCTGGGTCCAGCGCACCATCGTCTCAGAGATCAAGTTCTTGAAGGATCCTGAAGAAGAACCAGTATGTAAAGGGATTATAAAAGTAGAAAAAATGATTCTACTACCTTTGTGTCCTATCAGCCTTTGACTGATGTGCTCTTATGGCTAAAGACTGCCTATTCTTTTTTTTTTTTAATTTTTTTTTTTATAGGAAGTTGTCCAGCACCTGCTTCAGTAAATATATCACTGGCCAAATTCCTTGCAACAGGCCTGATGAGGTGTTAATATTTCACACAGTCACCTTCATCACTCCTCTTATTAGAGCCCAACTGTAGTCTAATATAACATTGGTCCTAAACCATGCAGAGGTCAATTAACAGTGCAGAATGAAACAAAAAGGCCTTTCAAATCCACTTACTGGCACTCTGGGGTCTACATTCCTCTGCTTCAATGGGTGCCTTTGTCAGTTTGATGAGACTTGCCACTAGACTGAGAAGCTGATCTTTTACAGATATCTTAACATCCTCTTCATCTTCGAAGTCACTGTCCAATTCAGTGCCTACAAAGGAACAAAATGAGATATCTTTAGTATTAATCATTTAGCTCCCTGGCTAAATGAAGATGAGCAGTGTTCCAACCACAGTGTTTGTTGAGAAGGTGATGGAAGTCTTGCAGGAGCTGTTGGATTTCCACTGGACATGGACAGTTCTCCTGCTGCTTCTCCTCCCTGAAGCTCAGCAGCATTTTGATCTGAAGGCAGATCATAAATGACAAACAGTAGTGTATATAGCAAAATTTCACAATGATCTCATGAACCATGATGACCAAGTATTTTTTTTTCTTTGAGTGCACATCTGCCTGTATTTTATATAAATCACAACTTTGTATTTTTACACCATATTCCTCTTAGCTAACTCTCATAATTGGACATGACTTTAGTCCATTCAACCTGTTCCTGTGGAGGTGAGCGGAACTCCTTGGTCTTGCGGGCAGTGAGTGCAGCAGACATGTTCAGTGCCTGCATGACCTGGTTGTAGCGAAAGTGTTGGTTCTCCTGAAGCTGACCCACAAAGTTGTCAGAAAAGGCAACCACAGCTTCAACCCTGTGGCGCACTTGGCAATCACACAGGTAGGACAGCAAGCGGCAGAGCTGGAAAAAGAAATGCAATAATTCTTTACTGAGTCCTTTTAAACTGTTGAGAGGAATGCAACAACAGTATATGAAGCTAATCCACAGCTGCTTATTTGCTCACCTCAAGTTTGACAGATTCTGGAAGCTTCATTTGAAGAAGTCCTTCTTTAGGAGTATCATTTTCCTTCCTACTGCCCCCTGTCCATTCCTCCTCCTCATCATCACTAGCCTGCTCCTCAAATTTCTCCTTGAGGCTTTCAGCATCATTAGAGAAGATTCCCGGCTGTATCAGTGTCAGAACTTTGTCTAGGTCCTTATCCCTGAATACCCCCATTACCAGTAAGGCATAGAAGAGTCTAATTAGGGGAACAAGCAGAAGCTCAACGCTGCCTCCTACAGGATCCCTCACACCCTGAGCCACAGTCCGTACCCCTGTAGTCAGCATCTCCACAGTCAGATTCTTTAATATGTCCAGAGGGATTTCTGGGCTGTTTATGTAGGCACCATCTCCTTCAATCTCATCACTCCTGACAAAACAAGGAGATGAGAAATGCATCAGTGGTTTAAGGGATGTGCTAGGAGCGACAGTGGGAATGCTTTCTCCAGGTTGACCATTTCCCCCATTAACAGGGCAAGGACCAAGAGTGATTTCTCTGGTCTCATCTGTCATAGGCACAATGTATTCTTGGTTCATCAGGAGACATGCTGTGGTGTGGCTGTTGAGGTGAATCTAAAGAAGTAAAAGAAATATTCATTTATTCACTCCCCAAAGTTCCCATATCCTTTTTCCAGTATAATAAAAACAAAAGAAATGAATTCCCCCAAACAAGCACCTGAATAAGCAGTTGGTAAAAGGCAGAACGGAGTGGGCCAGGAAGGTGGGCACTCTGAATGGCATGAAGGACCTGGGACTGGTCCACATAGCTGCACAGAGCATGGCAAACTCTAGTGTTGCCGAGGGCACATAAAGAGCAGTAGAGGAGAAGGGTGCGGTGATGAAAGGTCAAGAGGTCATGAAGTTCAGACAGCTCCAAAATGTCAATACACCTAGACATGTGAACAATACATAAAAATATGATCAAATTCAGGTTTATTTCATGTTTAAGAAAAAATAAAGCTCCATTGAGCTTCCTGGTGTTTCCATATTACAGTGAGATCAATGTCAGATGGCAGCAACATTATAAACAACGTGTCCCACCATACGTTCTTACAGCAAATCTACAAGCTCAATCCAAACAAAACATATGTACTCCTGCTCTTTAACCTGTTCTCATCAGGGATCTGAAGAGCCATGACTTGCAGGGGCTCACAGCACTGGACCCTCCAGCCATGGCGCTCATCTAGCCGATCTACCAGCACCTGCAGCGTATGGTCGGGTAACCTCGCCCATGAAACTGGGCTGAGATGCTGGACCTGAAACCTTTGAGGACACTGAGGAGTGGCGCTTTCTCTTTGGCTGCGAAGCAAACCAGCTGACAGTGGCATGACATTCTAGATCGAAAGGAAGACAAATACAGCGAAAGGGGCAGCATAACACCAAATATTTTTATAGAATAAATCCAGCTGAAACACTAATTGGAAAAAAAGATGCAGCACAGAGAAGAAACTTCTCAATAACCAACTGTTCTCTAACTTCCCAGGCTGTAACCTAATTACTAATCCATTGGTTAAACGTGTTGCTTATCATGCTGACACACACAGATCATGTCTGAGAGAATAAATAATTAAAGGTTCCTCTACCTTTATGCGTCCTAGTTCAAATTGAAACATGTTGCTTGTGGTGGGCTTGACAAAAACAGCAGGAAACAGCTTTGTACCAGCTTCCACCTGATTAGTGATGAGACAGTAATAATTTATTAAGTGTGACATACAATGGCTTCAAAAGGTATTAAGAGAGTTCAATGGGTATCAGTGGGGTTTTTTTTTCACTTTACATTCAGTGTCAACGGTGGGACCTTAAGTCTGTACTGCAGGTGTGTGTATTGCTAAACTGTGTCCAATAAATTTGTACACTACATATATCTCAAGGAAATGTAAACAAGATGCATAGGCCCACAATCTATAGTGCCATATGAACAGTCCTGCATACTTTCATAAAGAAGAAATTTCAGTTTCAAAATTGAACACAACAAAAATCTGGATTAGACACAGGATGAACCAATCAGATCATATGGTGTGAAACCTACTTGGTAGAAGGAGGCCATCTCTACTCCACTAGAGGTAAAGGTGAGCAGCCCAGTGGCTGTGTCAATCAAACAGCCAATTTCCAGCCCTGCACTTCTTCGACTCTGAGACAATCCAGTTGCCTCTCCAGCACACACCATGTAACAGTTACACCGCTTCACACTTTGCAAAAGGACAGGGATAGCTTCACATTTCTGTACACACTATTATCACAAACTGGGTTATGAAATTCTATTTACCGCATTTTTAAAGAACGTGTATTCAACTGTGCCATGAATTAACCACAAAGGGTCATGACAACAATCAGCAATAACACTGGCGAAAATTGGTAAAATGTTAAAGGTAAAGTACAGACATTAATAACTCCTGGTGCACACCTTTCCTGGACTTTGCCACTGTCGTCTCCAAGGGTGACAGTCACAGTGTCCACATCATCACTATCAAATGTGGTGTCATACTGATGAAAGTCAGAGGTCACCCAGCCTGCCCACACATTGAACGGCTCCTGGCCTGGAAGAATCCTCACTGAGTAGTAATACTGAAACAGAGATGTCAGCATTTATTTTTTTTACTCTGGCTGGTTATTACTATACATCTACCAGTATAGCGCTGAAGAACAATACATGTGTTTTAGTCCCATTACATTGTCTTTCATTTTCAGTTCACTTTGAGGTACCTCACTGTTATCTGTTTATGAAACATGAAATGATGGAAAATCAAAGCCTTACTCTAGAGCTGTGGATAAGGTGATCATAGTTGTCTTTGTCAGCTACAACATCTTCTAGAAGGCGGGCTGATGAATTGCTGCTGACAAGGCCCACTTTTGTCCTCTTCAGCATGAACCTTATGGGGGGTGGAGGGGACAAAACACACAGACAGTGAACTTTTCATTGTGATTCTGAGCATTGTCTGCCATCTTTGTGTCTTTTCACAATCTTCTTTTGTTTTCTTGTTTTATTTGAAGAAACTTTACCATGCTTTAGGTAATAAATGATGTTACCTTATTACCCATACTACTAAATTAGATACTCATGCTTTTATACTTACTATTCTACATGCCAAATTATTGTATATTTTCTACATTTTAGTTGCTCTATAACCTACCGCTGTTTCAGTCGTGATGTTTTGTCTTGACTGTGATCCTTATAGTTGAGATCATCTCTTGAGCCAGCAAAGCTGTGGGCTGACTTCATCAGCATTTCAAAGTCAGAGTCCACCTCCTCCTGATCCTTCCTTCCTAAAGGGACAACAGGTTTAATTATAGCAAGGCCCTAGGGAGAGCAGAAAGAACGACTCACCAAGGTTAGAATAGCAGAATATCAGTAACCTGGACAGTGGATAATCTGGAAAATAGCAAAAACAAATAAACAAAAAAAAAATCTATGTCACTCAATGTTAACCTTGTAATAGCTGTAATTTTTACATTTACATTTTAAAATGCTCATGCTGCATTGGGGATGTTATTTTTGTTGTTGGACCAAGCAAGTACTCATTGTCATTCTTCGTGAAATCTGCTCCTGATCTCTATAGCTAATGTGAACATAATGTGAGATAATACAATCATCTGAACCTGAAGACAGAGTGCTGCAGGCTACTGGAAGCACTCCCCCCACAGGGGTAGTAAGGATGGCAGCACATTCAACAGACATGCTGAGTCGGTAAAAGCCCAGCTTATTGCCTCCACTGTGGTGTGCAGGCAATCGCTGAGAAACTCTCAGGCTGGATGAGGAACCCGTTGTGCTGCTGACTTTGGTGACCTTGAATAAGATGTGGACAAAACAACAGTCAAAAGACACAGGGAAAACCAGACTACTAGGTAAATGACAGCATGCAACACATTAAAACTAACTTTCAAGTTGTGATCATCAGGCAGTATGTAGGCAAACTGAGGTTTCCAACTCATCCAGAAGGCTGGATCTCTCGCCATGTTTACAGCAAATGGCTCATAACCTTCCTGCAGGCCACACACAGTAAAGTACTGCAGAGAATCCACAAGACGGCCCAGGTTCAGCCTCCCCCCCTGGTTCACCCCAACACTGACCACAGGCAACAATCCTGGGAAATATGGGGAGAGATGTGATAGAAAAAAAAATCTGTTAGACAATATTTTATATAGGTAGACAATATTACTGCCAAATTAAAACACATTGGTTTCATTATCTTTCAGTTTAATAGACAGTACAATATTGGTGCAATTAACTTTATAAAATCAAAGATTCTTCCAGACCATCTCTAATATCAAAGTCCTTGGCAGCCAGCTCTGATCCTCTGTCATTAAACAGCAAGTCTCCATTGAGCGTGACCATCATGGTGCGGTCAGCTATGTCCACCAAGCAGCCCACCACATCACCTTTCTGCCATGGACGTCCGAGAGGCTCACTGCCCTCATGGTACCACTGACCCTGAAAGCAAAAGGAAGACAATTTAGACAGAAAAAAAAACAAGCCTCACAGAAGCAGGAGAAGCAATAAAATACAGCAAAGGATGGTAGGATGAGATGCCCCTACATCATCAGACTCAGCTTAGATTAGAGTGGTTGTTTAACACTGTCAGGACACGCAGTGCTTTTTGTTTTGATTTTAACTAATGTGGAAGGAGTACAGCTGAAACTGGCCCAGTGCGATCACTATTTATTTAACCACAATTACAAATATCAAATACACATTTGCTGTAATGTGAGCAGCTGTGTTGTTGGTCACTGACCTCATCAGATCATATTGCTTGGAAATACAACTTAAGCCAGGCTCACACTACAGGATTTTTAAATTTTTAATAATTTGTTAAAATCCTAAATATCAAATATGTTTGATATTAATCACGCCAGCCCCAATTTTGTGTGAGCAGATCGGGAGGTGCAAGATACGATCGGTGAACACCTGACATTATGAGATAATCTGCGTCGAACGTCGGGACCGATCGAGGTGCTGGACAAGATTTTTGGGAGGCGGAAATCGGGGCTAAATCGGGCTAACAATCCTGTAGTGTGAGCCGGGCATTAGGTGTTGAAGATAAAATTCCACTGGACGGTTAAATGCCAAATTCCAAATTTCGTTTATCTTTTAAGCAAGCATAGGCTTCTCTAAGCAAGTGATAATTTGATGCCATCATCTACATTAATATCTTGTGTAGACTAGGAAAGATGTCAAAAACTGTGAGGATATAAAGCCATGGTTTTCAACAATATACTGTGATAAAGTCCCACTATGATTTAGGCTTAATGATCCTTTAACAAGACTGACCATGTAGTTGTATTAAGAAAAGGCAAACTTGAACATCTCACCTCAAATCCATCAAAGACATATGCCTGAACATCTGAGCCAAGCTCTTTGTATGGGGAACAGCCTGGGTGAGCCCAGCCCACTCTCATTTTCCCAGCTGTCAGTATTTCAAATTCAAAATACCACTTCCCCCGGGTCACAGCGTACGACATATCTGGTCTAAACACTCGGTACTTCTCAGCAGAGAAGAGACGTGCATTTGACAACGTGGCTGTAAACCCAAGAAAAGCGAAAATGTGGTTATCTGCTAAAGTAATAAATTAGCATTCATGTCACTAAATTGTATAAAATACAATGTTTAGAAATGTTGCAGTATTGTAATTGTATTGTAATACTGTCAAATGATTAAGTGAACACTGTCGATTTTGATTGATAATCTTAATTAAACTTCCATTCATTATCTTACCCTGTTTACAGTAAATAAAAGTGAAATCAACCACTACAACTGTTAAGACTGATAATTTGACACGTACTCCATTCCTGGCTGAGGGGCTCCAGGCTGTAACCGTATGCCAGCAACATACAGACAGCCTCTCTAGCACTTTCCCTGCCCACTCTCTTACTCCTTTCATCAAGAAGGCTGTAGGGCACAAGGTAGGGGCTCCGCTTTGTTTTCACATCCTACAAATAAATACATATCAAAGAACGAAAATTGTCAACTATATTTGTGTAAGAGCAATATTAATGCTGGCGTCGACAGAACATGTTACTATGTGTTGTGACTCGGAGACAATGCACATGGAAATTGATGTGCCTATATTTTCATACTCTATACTTAAGTAAAGTAAGGCATGAATGAAAAGTGTTTAAATGAGTGATGAGTGCTATAATAATGCACAAAACATAAACCTTTTGGGCTCCATAGGTCCAACCCTGCTTGATACGCTCTCTGGCCCATAAATTGTGATCATTCTCTGCAAGCAAACGAACCACTTCCTCATGGGCTGTGGTCAGAAAAATCTGGCTTAAGTCGACTGGGGTAGGTCGATAGCCGCTGGCCAGCTCATACCTCAGAAAGGGAATTGAAAACAGATAAAGACAACATTAAAGAGTTATTGTAAACAACAGACAAAACTGAGTACACCCCTGAGCAACAAAGTACTTAAGGGCAACAAAACAAATACAATAAAATTGTATTAAATAGGATTTGTAGTTAACATTGTAGTCATAGATCAGGAGTGTATTCACATGCATGTACATACTTGGAGGCTACTCTCATATATTTGACCTTGTCCTCAACATGATCCCCTGTCAAACCAATGTGGAAACCAAGAGCAAGGAGAGTCCTCAAGCAGAAAAACAGACAGAAACATTCATTATTCATGACAACAAGCCCTGATATTCATTATCAATTAAGAGTGTAAAATTTCAATAGCAAAAGGATTGCCAATACAAATCTGTAAGTCATGGCTTTCATAAAAATAATTAACATTTTTGTCCATGATTTATAGTAGATAATAGAGCTCACCTAAGGGTGTCCTGTGCCGTCTGAAGGTTCTGGTTCCTCTCCAGCTCTGGCAGCTTGGAGAACTCCACCAGACAGGGATCTTGTCTCTTACTCTCATCTCTCACCTATGACAAACGCTCATATATTTAGCTTCTCAAGTCAAGATAGTATTGTTTTTTTTACATTCTAAAGGAATTTCAAACAATGATTTATTATTTAGTATATAGACAAGGATTTATTAATTCCAGTTGTCTTTTTCTTACAGGTCCATGTGTCCAGCCTTTATCAATCCTGTCTCTCACCCAGAGTTCATGGATATTTTTAGCCAGTTTTTCTCTGATGTCCTCAAGTTGCAGGGGCAATACCACCTATACATAATTTACAGTAATGTAAATGTGCTACTACAGTGTTAGTTAATATGATTGCATCTAAAAATAATATATGAAAAACTGTTCTTACCTTAAATAAATAAATAAATAAATAAATAAATAAAGGAATCAACTCTTTACTTTGCTGATGTCCACAGGTTCGGGAGTGTAGGTAACTGGACTGAAGGGTACTGAAGGGCCAATGAGTTCTTGTTTCCCTTCTTCATGATGCAAGATGAATTTCTGACATGGCTCTACTTTAAGCTTTACTCCTGGTAGCAGAGCCTCAGCGCATGGGGCAAAACCTGGTGGGGGTAGGAAGCGAAACTCTCCATGCCTTCCCCCAAACAGAAAACGAACCCTGGTGCCCAGACACATGAAAAGGAAGGCATTTACTTTATCTAGTGAAGTCCTTAGGAACAATAACATAATCTCACACAATATTTACTAGAAAAAAGAGCCAAAAACAAATCATATATGCAATTTAAATAGAGCATGGTAAGTCACAATTAAGCAACCTCCACTACTTACATGACTCCAGCTGAGAAGCTGACCACAGGATAAAGATGTCCTTCAGCCCTAAAGTTCTCCAACATGCCCTGAACAGGCAATCCATTGACCCGAAAAGATATGCAGGGAGTACTGAGGTCCACACAGCAGCTGACCACATCGTCATCCTTTAGCAGGTGACGGAAGGGAGAGTTCACTCTCCGGCCCACAGTCCCTGAAATTCAGGTGACAGGCTTGAAGGTTACCTAGGTTCATATTTTATATTTCTGTCAAACCTGCTCCTGCAATTTCTACTGTTTTACTGCTTACACAATAAAGTAACATGCATGTTTTCTAGATAACTTCCACAACATTTACACTTTCCATTATGGTGGCATAATTTTCTGGGACGACTGCAGAGTTGTGATTGATTGCAGTAATGCACTGCTTCTGGCAATTACAATATAACACGAGGACATTTTTAAATGGCACTGAATCAATCTTAAATTTATATGCAATTGGTGTTCTTTTATACTAGTCAATACTGCAATGCACCTGTTAAGTTTAGTTTTCTAAATTAATCTTACCCAGCAAATATTGGCCCAAACCAAAAGTATTACTGTGTGATCATTTATTGTAGGCATTGCCATTGCTGATTTATTTTCAGTCCCAGTCTTTCTCTGTGCCAGACTAAAGGAACAAACAGTAATATGTCACTGGCTCTCTCTGGATGAACAATGGCAGTCATTGCTTTTATTTTAAGTTGCTAAAATCTCAATCTTTCTAAACACACAAATTAAAAAGCATCCATTTTGTTGATTTTTTAAAATTATGGTAAATACAGTGTGCCTTTTATGTCAATAAATTAAATTTAATAAAACAGATATTTAACATGAATTTTTTACCAGGATCTAGATACTGATGATTGTCTCACAAAATTATCCTAAAATATGTATACTCGCAATACTCGCAATACACGTAAGTGTATATTTTTTTCAACTTTTAATGTGTAATGCTATTTGTGAAGTTATTCAAGCTTGGCCTGGTCATTACTATTTTTTGCCAATTCTGTTTCTTTTACAGCTTTCCAGGGAAAGTGATATCACACCCTGTCATCAATCTTCTATTCTGTCCATTCTTAGTACAAGAATCAGTGAAATCCTGTGATAGCTCACTAATGTGCATTCTGCCAACACTGACCAGGACTGAAATAAGGTTATACACAGTCATATTTCCAGTAGTACTTATACTGTACAGTGAATATAGTCTCTGTTCCTGTTCCCTAGTTCCTGATCTCATCACCTGTCCAGAGGTGAAGCCCATCGAAGCCGAAGGAGAACAGATCATCTCCCACTCCGCTGCCCTGAGAGCCTTCGCCTCCTGTGGGCCTGGGTTGGTAGCCCTCAGAGCAAGCCCAGCCAACGCGTAGGTGGGTGGGCTCAGAAGTGAGGAAGGGGTCAACATGATCCACAACCAGCTCATAGTACCACCTGCGCTGCTGAGCTGAATCTTCCCCCATAGCCAGTAAAATGTTTGGTCTCATACTGTAGTAGTGAGGTGTACATAGGAGACAGTCAGAAAAAAGGCAAATAGTGCTGCCCTTCTTTGGTGAAATGTATGTGCACACACACACACACACATATATATATATATATACATATATATATATATATATATATACATACACATATACATATACATACACACAGACACACACATAAAACTATTTTTTGATATGCAAGTTTTTTGTATTATATTAATTTGTAAGATATGTAAATCATCATCAAAATTAAATTTTCTTGTGAAAACCTCATAAAGCAGGACACAAAAACAAAACTAAAAATATTTGCCACCATCTATGAAACATTTAGGTGCTAGACCTGGAAACTTGATGAAGTAAATATATGACTAGAGTGAAGCATATACAGGACCACACACAGCCTTTGCTTGATATCAGGCATTTGATTCTTTATACATGGATTGAGAGCATAGCTCAACTTCCAGGAGCACAGCATATTGCACTGTTAGAACATAAATGAATGAACAGAGAAGCTCACTCTTGTAGACCTTCTCCTTTTGACCTTCTAATATGAGTGCTGAAACTAATTTGGAATTAGAGTATCAGAAACAATAACATGGAGAGGTATGGAGACAAGAAAGTCCCCATACGTCTGTAAGAAAATATGTTGCTGGAATCAAGCCTGACCAGCATGGTGTCTGGAGAATAAATGCCAGTTCATATAGTGACACTAACCTTGCCCTTGACAGACCTCCCATGACACTGAAGACATGAGAGCTGAAGGAGGGAATTGAGAGAATGAGAAAAAGGCTCAAGGGGGATAAGTGGGACCTGGTTAAGGTGATACAAGAAACTGGATAAAAATGGATAAGAAGAATAGAAAAGAGAAATCTGTAAGAATTGGCATAAATGTGTAGTGTGAAGAGGAGAAGATGGCAATAAAGAAAATTGATGTGATGAAGGAAATTAGAATAAAAGAAGAGCACTAATGAGGCAGTTAGTGAAACAAGAAGAACAAGTGAAAGGAAAAGGTGAAATAGCTTGAGTAGGAAGAGAGCTGGGGAATGGACTGAGCAGGTGTGAATTATATGAAACAAAAAAAGCTATAAGGCCTGAACAACAAAATGGACTGCTGATAGAGACAAACATGATAAAAGGAGACAGCTGCAGTGGAGGAAACTGCAGATGAGAAAAAAAAGCTCAAAGGAAAAGGAAAACACAAACTGTCCACAAGAACAGACTGCCACAGCAGGCCAAAATATTGAGACACAAACATAAAGTATGATAAAAAAAGAGTACCAAAATATCCAGAGATTAACTTTGCTGAGCCATACCACCTCAGGCACCAGGTAACTTTTCAAAGTATCAATGGCAGAGGCTGAGGCAAATGCATTTGTGCTTCAACATTAACATTTCTGCCCAATTCAGACAGAACTGGTGCAGAAAACAGATTACACTGACTGCCACATTATTTTTCCAGTTAACACTAAGTCCAAAGAAAAAGGACAAGCACTGTGGAAAAATTCAATGTATATCAAGGATGTAGACATGAGTACAGACAGAAAACCTGAAGGATGCCCAAAGCCTGCAGCAGTGAGACCTCTACAGCTAAACACATGCGCAAGAAGCCATAAGAAGAGCTAGAGTGATTCTGAGGATTATACAAACAATAACATATTGGAAGATTTACTTCACACAGCATACCAAATAGTATATCTAGTAGTAATAGGGTACATTTGTGTAATTGTCTTTTGTATGATCTTGTGTAGAGTGAAGTCAGACAAAAATCAAAAACATTTAAAAGTTAAGGAATTCAGAAAAACACTGCATATATAAGGACAGGACTGAAAAAAAGGAAGACGAATGGCTTACAAAGCAAGGCAATCCTATATAGAGAAAAGATTCTAAACAGTACCTGGTAACCTGATTAACCAGACGAGTTTGGAGCAGCAAATCTCTGTCTGGCAGCAGGTTGTCACAGATGAGGTTCTGATTGGATCGCACTGCCACACCATGGCACACACACAGAGAGGAAAGCACATCCAGTACCTGGAACACAACCTGTCAGCACTGCATCCAGTAACAGCTCAATAACCAATAACCTGACATGAATGCATCTGATTTGTTCCATAAGTACTAAAACAATAATGAGCTACTGCATTTCAGCCAGTACATGCAGTTAAAACATGGCCATAATAACACCTCCAATTTTATTGTTATAAGCATGCACATTAATTCTCCCAACTTTTCACACACAAAAACCCTGCAGACACTACCTTATGGTTGCATCCATGTCTGTCCAGAAAAGAGATAATAGAATGAATATGTCCCCCTCTGATGACGTTGACTGCTTCGGGACTTTCCACAAGGACACAATGCAGAACCTCCAAGACTCCTGTATATAACAGCAAACAACTGCTCATTACAGTGTAGAGAATACCCTGTATTGACTGTCTATATCTGTATTTTGCTATGAGAAAAGGTGTAATTAATGCCAGAAAGAATATCAGATCAATATTTCACCACATAATTACTAATGTTAAACAGTTCAAACATACCCAAAACATGTTTTGCTAATTAAAAATAGGATAAATAAAAATTAAAATGCCCATAAATTCAACTAACCAGCAGAGGCCTCCAGCTGGTCTAGCCTGCTAATCAGCCAGTCTAAAGAACCTGAGAAATGCGCACAGTTTACACGGTTTCCCCTGATCAGGGCAGCTGAAGGGGGGAAAAGAAGTAAATATTTAAGATTCATAGCACTGATGCAAACACAATCCATGTATTTCTTGCTAAATAGCCTAAGTCAAAACAAGCTTTTGCAATTTATGGCTATTTTTTAAGCCCGATATTTTAAGCAAAATGCACTTAACTCAAATGAGTACTGTGTGTACAGAGCCATGTATATTCAGAAGTTGTGTGTTGTTCCTCACCTAGTAAATCATAGAAACTGTTGAGGATTGTCTCCAATTCTTCTGCCCTCTCATTCTGGGCAGCTTCAGCAAAATGTGAGGCACTGCTACACTGATGTAGATGGTCAATACAATCTAAGACCAAATCTATCACACCCTGAAAAAACATACCTATTTAACAATGTCACCTGCATAACTTGGAAGACCAATTTATTCATTCAAACAAATAGATTTACCTCTTCTTGAAACATATTCTGCCGATTCTTAACCACCATCATGTTTTGTTTAGCTTCATGTCCCAGCCTCTCTGGTGGTGGCTGGAAATACTTTATTAAATCCTGCAGACTGCACATCACTGTCTCTATCAGCAGGCTGACAGAGGGTAGGTTTCCTTGTTGACAAAAATCATTCAGGTTCCTAAAACAATGTCAATGAATAAAGTAACAATATATAAGTGACTGATTTCTTCCCTTGACTAAAGCTACAAGACTTTCAAATCTACTTGTATTAAAACATGCCCAGACTGAGACTGGTTGATATGACTGGACACAGCAATTTTGAATGCTTATTCTATGGGCACTCTATCGGAAATGAAAGTCTAAATGTGGTTTCCAGAACCTGATAAAGCGGGTGAAGAGGAGAACAGCACTCCGGATGAGTGTGGCAGTGTGAGATTCTTTCCTGTGAGAACGTGACAATGTCAGCCCATCATCCATGTGACCCTCACTGTGTAAGATAGCCTGGAAACATGTTTGCAATCATTTAAAAACACAGTTTGGCACATTTGAGCAAAGAAAATTCTTCAAAGTCAGCTAATTAAATAAGACTTCCACCTTTGGCTAATCAGTAAATAGTTCTCTTATAATAAAATCTTTGAAAAGGAGGTTCACCCTTCGCTGAGCTCCTCCCATGCGAGAACACTTGGCATCAGCGGATTCATAAGTGAGCCAAAGCCCAGAATCTACATGCTGAACATAACAAATGGAATCTCCATACTTGATCTCTGGGATCCCCATGCCATCAAGATTGGTCTTTGAACCAGTGTCAAGCTTCTCCTATAGGTTTAAAAAAAAAAAAATCTACCATTACATACATCATAAACAAATGTCTTTAAACTAATGTTAGTGTATTTCTTCAAACCTTTGAGGACTGGAAACAAAAAGAAGTTGTGTTGATGTCAGCCTTGTCCTGATCAACCAGATGCAGGCCTTTCTCCTCTGTAAGACCTAGATACCTCCCAGTAGTCACATGGCACAGTCTAAATGGCTGCCCCCAGCTTGTGTGTCTACCACTCCAGCTGAGAAAAACCAAGAGTAATGGGTTTTGTTAGTTCTGTACTCCACTGAATGAAACTGAGCAGTTTCCTACATTTAGTTTTTCCTCTTTATTGCTGAAATGGCAGGGGAGCAAGCAGGGGGCACACAACCCTAAACACATTCTGGACCAGCAACATTACACATCATTCCAGCAACTCTGTTCAGCTTTGTGGGCAAAAAAAATAAATAAATAAAATTGTGCAGCAATAGCAATAACAGTATGTGCAACATGATCTTGACTCCCTCTAAGCCTTAATAGCTTTCAGGCTATTGAGTGTATGCTTTGATTGTTTATTCTTTTGTTAGGTTTATGCAAATGAGACAATTCTTTCTTTTCCTTTCGGCTGCTCCCTTCAGGGGTCGCCACAGCAAATCATCCGCCTCCATTCAACCCTATCCTCTGTATCCTCCTCACCCACACCAACTATCCTCAAATATTTTAATACCACGCCTTTTCACCAACTTATTTTCCAATGAGACTGTACAGCTTTTATACAATGGTAAATATTACTTTAAACTGCAAAGAAACTGATCATCACACCTCATAGATACTTACACAACACGTAGAATCTCAAGTCTCCAGAGAGAGCGAGCACAGCTGGAGACCGATCCAATCTCATAATGCATTATTCTACATTGAAAAGAGTGATTTGATCAAGAAACTAAAGTTGTTTATACTGTACAGCTGACGTGAAAGGTAGCTGATCTTTCCAAATGACTGACCTTTGCTGCTCCTCTCCACTTCCTGTGGAGGGAATTGTCAGACATGCGTCACTATGGCGGTGGAGTAGCCGCAATGTGTCACCCCCCTTCAGGTATCCTAGAATTACCACAGCAAACACCAGACGTGTTCTCTACTCAGAGACATTTCACTACATTTGTGAAACAGGTCATTTGCTGCCTGAAACTAGAATCTCAACATTGCTAAATACTCTAAGCACAGCATTGAAGAAAGTATAGAAGATCAGTTATATTTTTAGTAACTGATTTATTCATTAATGATTGATCTCAAGTTTTTTTGTTTTTGTTTTTTTGTTTTTTTTAAAACGAAACTCACCTTGAGCAACTTCACCTCCAGAGCAGATGGGAGCAACACTCCAGAGAGTCTGCTGGAAGGCTGCATTGACAGTCAGACTGTCAGTCAAACTTCTGTTGTCAAATGTAGTGTCAAATGACAAGTGCTGGGGAAAAAACATTAACAAAAAAATTACTCATCACTTCCATACTCAAACATTAAGTACAATTATTGATTTTTCTACTACAACCAATTATACTAAAACTCATCAGATGCAGAGTCAGCAAAGACTGAAGTCATAAAACTAATGGAAATGAAACCAATAACATACCAATGGTCATGGAGTACATTCAAAATGGAGTGAAAAGAACATTCATTCAATTAACTCACTTCAAGTGTTTAATGTGCACTCTTATTTCTTCAAAGAAGTTGAGTGGTAAAAATTTCAGTCTGAAATATTTAGAGCAAATTCTTTATCTTTGAATAAGGAAATTTTATTCCTTTACCAACTCACCAGATATCTCTCTGAGGACACATTGACCAGTATGAGGTCATCTCCAACACGCACTTTCTCACCTTCTGACCTCTGTCTAGACGCTGGGTGGACAGTCCACCAGCATGCCTCACCTGAGCCATAGATACATACAGAGACGTGTAAACAAAGGAAATATATTTGTTTTCATATGCTTCACTCACAGTTAAGATCACCATAAACAAAAATGTACTGTAATTACATAAACAAAATGTAGTTTGGCATCTCAAGTAGATGGTCAGTACAGTCTACAAATTTCTATATCTCAAGAACAAATAAAGCTTATTAAATTTTGACAACGGTCCAACACCAAATACCTGCTTTATCGTCTTGCAGGCCAACATCAAAAGCCAGTTTGTCAGTTGAAGACTTAGATGAGGACAAACAACAGAGATACTGCAAAATAAACAATGCATATACATGTCAGTGAAGAAATACTTTGAAAAAGTTAATAACGTGTCAGAAAACAGCAACCTGATTTATATCAAAGTGACTCACCATGCCACTGTATGAGTGGAGGAACAACACTGCCTGGCCATACAGGAGGGTGCGATGGCTTCCTCCAGCACCTACCTGTAAAAACACAATCATAACCATACAGAATATTAGCATGAGAAACAGTCACGTGAAAAGTCAATAACCTTTTGAAAACACTAAATGAAAAACAAGTCACAAAAATGATTAGGCAGAATGGAAGGAGCAAATTGTCACCCTGAAATGTTTCCTCTATTCTGTTCACTTATTACTCTACATGAACATCTGTTCCAGTTTAATGAGGCCTTTTTTTCTCAGCATTATAAGACTGACCCTGGCTGGTTCAGATGAATAAATAAAGACCAAAATAAAATCTCCAGCAATTTGCTAATCTATATTAAACAGTATACACAATGGTATACTTACTGAATATACACCCTGCTAATTCTGACAGTAGTGCCTTGACATTCTAATAAATTATTCTAAACCACAATGAGACTGGTTAAGTATAAAAAATTAATTGTTTTTGGAACTGCAATTTGGAGAAAAAGAAAACAAGATGCTCACTTCTGTAGGCACATGATTGCTGTGGGCTAGCATCTCCTGTAATGCTCGAACAGAGAGACACTGGACCAGGACAAAGCCACACACAGACAAGTCTGGTGGAACATTCTGGTAGAAATAAAAGGACAGTAGGGTATGTGTCATTGAGGTAGCTTACTATCGGTCTCTCCTCCACAGACAAATAGGGAAATTAGTGACAAAGGCCACAGCAAATCTTGCAAACTGGGAGATAAAAGGTGGAACATCTGGCACACAAAAAATCAAAATAAATTAAATAGAATACCATGAATAATAAGTAAGAAAAATACAATTTGGTTTTATGAAATGCTGAATTTCATAAATTATTAATTTAGAGACAAAGGAGTCGCAGGAAAGTACAAAAAAAACTTTGACAAACTAGAATAAGTTTGAAGTTGGAAGACAGAGATCAACTTGTCTTGTGATTGTCATATTACAGTTTCATTCTACTGTATATCTTGGTGTTAACCACACAGATGATACAGAGTTCCTGTATCGGTAAAATATTCCAAAAAGTTAAGTGATGATGTGTGCCAACATTTGACAAATAGATTGCTCTGGCAGTGAGGAATAATTGTGCAGCCACTGATGTTACCTTAGAATTAGAGGTGGGCTCAAGCCTGCAGAGTCTGCTGCCAAATCCTTCTGCAGCAAGACAGAGCTTCACATGTTCAACCTGTGAGATGAAGGTACTCTGCAAAACCACCTCATCCCCCTGACCAATACACATACATACATACATACACACACACACACACACACACACACACACACACACACACACACACACACACACACACACACACACACACACACACACACAACAGTAGGTACAAACCATCTTGTGCACAATTTACAGCTCCCCCTATTAAAAAACAGTACACATTCATACTGTGAGATTCAGTTGATTTGTTTGTGAAATTCCGAACTCACATGGATCTACTACAGACCTTCATCATGCCAACACTTTGTGTTCCTTTTGAAATACACCCCTTGTTAATTATGAACAAGATATTTAGGTGTAAATATATCAAATTTCATATTAGTAGAATTATTTCAGGGGCATAAAGTGCATCTTCAATCATGGCACTGGTAACCCAACGTAACTATTCAGTGCCAAGAGAAATTTTGGCTTTTAGAAATCAACTTACAAATAAACAAACTAAAATGCTAAAAAAGAAGGTTAATTTATGTATAAGGAAAACCCCTCAGGCGTGACAAAAAATGGCATTCCTACTGTAAATACATATACAGCAAACAAATGTATCTTATCTTCAGTTAAATACCACATGGACCATATCTAGGCATTTCACATCTATTTAAGGAACTGCAGAGAGGGAGAGAGACAACAGACGACTGGCCTCCAAAGTCAAGCCAGTACTATCAACACCTCTCTGTACTCAGGCTGCATGCCTCCATATCAAGAAGATACTACACTATCTAACCCCTAATTCACCCTTCCTTCCACTCTTTCTATCAGCAATACTCTGCAAACAGTCACACAAACCAACACTGAGGCACTGTGGTGCATTTAGATGGCTAGAGCACTCTTCTTTCAGGTATTTTTGGCAAGGAAAAATTCACAACACGATTTAATCCAAATGCCCTAAGTCTTGGAAAAAGGAAATGCATGATCATTCAGCTGAAACAGTATTATAGAATACTGTTTTGAAACTGGTATTTGTCTACTCATTCCAATGTGTACATTTCAGGGCTAATCATTGTGTTTTGTATTAGAAGCTGGTGACCTTGTCTCAAATAAAATTTACCTTTGTTAACATAATAAAAAATTAATACACTTTTATGACATAAAACCTTTAGGGAGAAAGCACATGTGACAAACTAACCAGTGACAGTAATCTATCTTTCTCTTTCTCTCTATTAGCTAAACTGATCTTTAGACAAGATTTGTCAGGATCTGGAACAGGAAAAACATAGTATTTAATAAAGTAATGTATGACATATATCAACAGTGTAAATTTATACTGTTGATTGATCTTATGAAACAGACTAGCCCTGGATATTGGGTTGAGTGACCATCTGCATCACTGGCTGTGTAAGTATGTGTGTCTTGGATCCACACCAGACACTGTCCCTGTGACATGCCCCTATCAGGGGGCAGAGATAAGGAGCTGTGAGAGGACAACTTATGACCACAGAACAATGATAACATCTTTCAGTGAAGATGAAAAAATCCATTTGTGGGCTCACTTTGCTGTCAGTGACTTAAAAAAAAAAAAAAAACTAAATGACAAAGATAGCAAAACCTCTGGGTGCACTGAAGGGACACTGTGTGACACCTGTGCTTAAAAATAAAATATTATTTAAATTTTAAAAAATTAAATTAACTTCCAACTGTGAAAACTTAGTTACTAAAGTGAGTCAATAACAATAAGGCAATATCAAAAATAATGTCAATTCAACAAAAAAAGAAAACTCCCTTAAACTACGCAGGCTGAGGTTAATCTTAAAAGATGTGAAATAACGTTAAACCACCATTAGCTTAGCTTTTGTTAATTGTAAATACATTTACAATTGTGAGGTAGTTGTACTTTACCTGAGTATTGTAATTTAAATTAGTACTTTTAGTTAAGTTAAATATTTGAGTAATTATTCACCCACCCATGTTGACTCTCTGGCTCCCTTTTAAAAAGCTAGCTAGCTTAGGTTAACTTAGCATCTTATCTGGCTCTGTTTGGAAAGTAACTCACGGTCCGCAGAAACTGGATATCCTCGTCGCCCTCTCCTGAATCAGTCATTATTCAATTTCACACACTTTAGCAATGACGAACTGAAGGAGCCAGAGAAGTGGACTGGAAAAGCCGGAGGAGGCAGGTGTAACGCCGTTACCATGGAGGAGGAGTCTGCGGTTAAAACCCGAGCGTCCTCCAATTTTCCTTTCTGTTTTGGCGGGAATACGAAGCCCCGCCCAGAGGTCATGTGATTACAAACAACTCGTTAATGTTGAACTCCCCGTGATAGAAAACGATCCTTCTGCTGTGGGATGATATTCATCCCCTGGTGTTCTGTAAATGTAACTGATGACCTGAATGACCCACTGACCCTTTTTCTTTAGCTACCACTCCACCAAGTCAGAGGTTCCACATTAAATAAATCTGTATCTCATTAGATAAATAAGCCAGACTCTCCCCACACCGTGTTGTTACCTTTCCTAAAATTTGACTTCTACAGAAGATACTGCATCATCTCATTGGCTGATTACGCTGACATGTCCTGAGTACATTCATGCTTCTCAAAAGCAAAAAGCCTTTTAAATTCCCTGGCCTAAATTCTATATTTTTAGCCCAAATGATCTAAGAAAAACTAAATCATTAACACATTGTTCTTTCCATTCAGCAATTTTATGTGATAGGGTGAAGGAATCATTGCAGCCCCTGAAGATATCGCTGCAGATGTTTACAGTCTGTAACTACTTTACCAACTAAAGAAAAACAAAATAAATTCAATATCTTTCATGAGATTAGATTTGGTCTCTGGTAAAGCAACTTGAGCTTGAGCCCCCACCCCCCACACACACATACAAACACAAAATAACCATACAGTACAAGCAATGGCTTATCTGGTCTGGTTGTCATAAATGTTTGAATTAGGTTTTATTTTATTTTTTTTAATATAGTTTCATCAAGTACAAAGTTGATTTCATTTGATTTCATTTGTTGAACAGTGCCAGCAAATTTCTTCAAAGTGTCAGTATCTTTATTTATCTACCAAAAAAAGTCAAAGTCAAAAAAATGAGAGCCTCTCTTGGACCTCTAAGAGATAAAACAATGTTTATTAAAGTAAAAATAAACTTTTCTTTTAAAGGGTATTGCTTTACTGCTTGCATCTTAACTGAGTTTTAAATTAATTGTGTGGTTTAGTGCCTTGTGTTTGCCAATGACCCTCTTCACAGAAAATTCAATTACTTTGTTACAATGTTTTAGCTCATGTGTATGAATCTCAAATTGCCAATGTTAAACCAAAAACAAATAATGTTGATTTATTGGTTTAAATAAGGACTGTACAACATGAGTACAGTGAAACAGCTGTTCAAATATGGATACACTACTAGATTTTTACTAAAAAGACCTTAGAATGTGTCAAGGGGAAACTAGGAAATCACTACATTAATTTCAATTTTATTGTACTTATTTCTCATTTTATCTTAAAACACATTACTCATGAATACAATACAGTCTTCTGTGCTAAACCACTAAGCAAGTAAACATTTACTTTGCATTTTGGTGGTTTCCCACTTTTCCTGTGCTGCAGCTGTATATTTTTAGCCTTTTGGGAACCTATTTTCTACACTGTTTATTGTTAGATGGCAATAGGTCTGAAACTGCCTTCGCAAACTATAATTCACTTTAAGCATCTCAAAACATCTTATCAGAAGATTGTTTTGCCAAAACACTGCGGGGAAATAAACGCAGTACATGACAATGCTAAAGGAAACAAGGCCTTTATGTCAAAATTCTTCAACTGATAAACTACTAAACTACCATGATTCTGCTGATTTGTTGGTGGGAATTTCGTTTTATCACAGAACCCTACTTTCTGTACAATTACCATTCCACACAAGATGTAAAGTACAATGCATTGTTTCTCATAATATAATTTAAACAGGGTAATTTCTATCTGTTTTAGAAGGCATCTCTTATCCAAGAGGATGTAAGAAGAGTATCAAGACCAATGGGTGGGAGAGATGGGGGTTTTTTAGGTAAACGGTCAGTAGATGAAAGTTTTCCTAGTTGAGTTAAAGGTCACTCTCTCCATAGAGGGCAGTGGAGAAGGCAGTGTAGTCCAGTGCCCCAGGTGGCGCTCCATGCCCGGTGTAAGGCGGCATTCTCATGATGCAATACTCTGCTTGTTCTGGGGGAAGTTCTCTCCTCAACTCTTCCACAAGTATGTAGGGCTGTGGTCACAAAAAGGACACGTATAGTAGGCATGTTTCCAGAAAGACTGATGCTAATACCATCTTTTCCATTTTAGGATTGTGAACAAAATTGTAAATCATAAATCAGCTTGCCAAGGTAAATTGTAAGAAATAAAAACTGGAGTAGAATAGATTAGTGTCAGCTAAGAATATCTGCTTCATATGCCAGTAAACTACAGTAACACAGACATGCAAACATACCTTGTCAGCTGCCAGGATCCGGAAGGATGCCACAACCTGCTCAGCAGTGTCTGTATCAGCAGTCTCTCTGGTCATAAAGTCAATGAAAGACTGGAAGGAGACGATTCCAGTACCATTAGGATCAACCAGCATCATTATACGGGCAAACTCCACCTCTCCCTGAGAAAGGCATGGATAAAGAATGACATAAGTAAGTATAATATACATGTAATATTAAGCAAACAAAAAAATGAGAGCGCAATTGACAACACAGACCCATCCACCCACCCACATTTGAAACACCATACCAAGTCATAACCCATAGAGATGAGGCAGGCTCTGAAGTCATCAGTGTCCATTGCTCCATTCTTCTTCTACAGTTGGAAGTCACATTTCAGATTCAACAAAAAAGAAATACAGAAAGAAGTCAGTGGACAGCATGTGATCTTTTGGCGATAGTGATAAGACATTACAGATGATGAAAATATGATGACAAATTTTTTTCCCCATTAAGGGATCAATCGATTGATCCGCATGATTGATTTGGGTCAGAAGCTAGTTTTTAAACTTCCTAACACAACCCTCTAATTTACTTGGGCTTGGGACACCAACACCATCTTTCAATACATGATTACCTGCTGCTTTGCTGCTGAATCTGCTCAGATTGTTTTAAATCAGTCAAATGGACCAAAAAAAAACCCAAAGAAGTGAAAGCTGTGTGTACCCGGTCAAAGTGGTTGAAGGAGGATCTGAACTCGTTCATCTGCTGCTGGCTGATGCCCTTGGCATCTCGGGTCAGGATCTGAGTTTCAATCTCGTTGATGGTTCGGGCGACAGTTGTAAGAAGCAGCTCCCAACCAACACGCATATGCTGTTGATGTGGTGACAGAGCAGACATGTTCACATAGACAAGGCATGCATTGAGCAGTTAAATGAATATTGAATTTTTAAAACTGGACAACTAAATGTTTGTGTATATGCTTATGGTTGTGTTTACGCAGTTGTAAATATCAGTATCCATGGAGAGCTTTCAAAAGAGAGCATGTGTGTGTGGGTCCATATTACTCATGCTGTGGCAACATAAATCTGTATAAACACTGATACTGTGAAGACGACATCATTTTTGGGGACAAAAGCAAGTCCACAAATTGTTAGTCATTGACTTTCAGGGTGACGACTTAAGGGTAGGTTAGGGTTAGGCAAGAAGTGGTTACCGTTGAAGTTAGGGTAGGTCTCCAGGTAATGTAAGTCAATGTAATTTCCCCTGAAATTATGAAAACCAAACTTTGTGTGTGTGTTTGTAAACATTGTACTGTACATGCAACAACTGCTCATGTCTATTCATACGTGCATATATTTGTAACACTGTATGACACAGGTCGATACCTCCATAGTGTAGTTGGTGTGTTTGTTATCAAACACCAGGGACTCTTGGATGAGCTGGTGGTCTCCCTCTAGCTTGTCAATGTTGGGCTTGTAAGCAACAATGATGTGCTCACATTGCTTCAGTTGAGTCATCTGATCCTCCAGGGTGCCTCCTATCTCCAGGGAGCAGCGCCCAATTTCCTGTTAGGATAATATACGCAGCAAGGTCAATTTAATTTTTGGACCAATTTAGATGATAAAATCCTGGTCTAAAGACCTGATGCTTTGCTTACTGATACTGCAGGGAATCATTTACATGGGGCTAAGAGTACATTCAGTCAAGACATTTAGCATTTGATAAAGAAAAATTGTATGTATATAACAATATTCAGCCATTTTACTTGGTATTATTCAATTATCATCATCATGATCAGGTAAACCACCATCACTATCCCCTCCTTATATAGAGTGCATTTGAATATAATTATCTTTCATTTTAGGTCTTTATTTGATTAGATGGAGATAACTGTCAAATTGCTTATGAAGCCTGTATGTCTAACCTCCATTCTGGCCTGTATCCAGGGTCCAATGAGATTAGCCTGGGCAGCAAACTGCCGTCTCAGCCTTTCATGGCCATGTTGGCGTGCCATCTCCTCCTGGAGGGCACCATCTCTCTGAGGAACCAGCTTCTTCACCTAGAAAATACACACACACACACACACACGCGCACACACACACACACGCACGCACGCACACACACACACACACGCACACGCACACACACACACACACACACACACACACACACACGCAGGATTTACTTCTTGCTGTGAGAAGCTGGCTCCTTTTGAGAAGAGACATTAACATTAAACAGAGTTATGTTCATATATTTGGATTATATGCTTTTCCCATAATGAATGCATTTAATGTATTCTTCAAAATACTGTATCTGTAACTACCTTTTCCCACTTGTTGAGAAGCTGTTCAGTTGTGATGGTGCTGTAGGGGTTGATAATGTTGGCCTTGATCCCATAGCTCTGAGAAATTTTCTGTACCTCATTGTGGATTCCCAAGATGGCCTGTCTTTCTGCATCTGCCTCAGGTAGGGTAGCTTTGAACTGCTCATGAGCTGCAATTAGACTCTAGAAGAGATAAAGAAAAGTCCTGAAATGTATTAAAATCTTAATTTTGTCAATAGATTCTGGGTGACTGAATTACCAACATTTCATACTATATATGCAATCAAACATCTCATATACATTTACAAAGCAAAGCCACATTATATGGCCTTAATAATAACTTGAAACACAGTAATGTGAAGATGTGAAGATAATCTTACCAAGGCAATATTGTTCAATGCAACATTAATTTACCAAATAGGATTGTGCAGTGAGTGCTTTAAGCCTACCTGGACTTCTTCAATAGTATGTACTATAAACATATCCTGCAGATCCTCCATGGCTCCTTCCATCCAGTTGTTAAAAGGAGCCGACCTCTTGGCAAACTCCAGAAACAGTTGATCAATAGTCTCCAGCAGCTTTTCTGTCCGCTGAAATGATTACAAGACATCAGATACATATTGTTTTCCTATTTTTTTTATTTACAAAGAGCATAACATTTAATGTATAATTCATAAGGCATTAAACACAACTCTGAAATAACAACAAGGCTTTATCTCACAGAAAAATACCAAAATAAACTTCCCCTCCCCTGTTTCAATGACTAATCCCAGGATGCATAACATACATTGGCCTCGTTAACCCCCAGCTTTAGCTTGGTTACTGACTGTCCCTGCCTTTAACCGGGTGGTGGGGAGTGAAAGATGGACAGAAAACAGACCCCTGTCCCTGTCATTCAGATTTAATCCTTGGCCCTTCTCCCAGGCCCTAGCCCATTTGCAGGTCTGGAATGACCAGCATGGATCAGAGGAAGTGGCTAGTGGGCTTTGAGCCAGTCACTACTATATCTATTCCTCCTTTATACCCTCAACCCTCCAAATTTTACCTTGCTATGTGGGTCGGGGATTTTAGAGGGAATCCAATTATCTCTCCTCATCCATCAGTGTGTCTTCACTGTTCAGATGTCATTGACACCTTAATATGCTTACAGTGACATTAAGATTAAGCTAGTTTCAGACGCAGCTTCATTCTGCATTGATTGCGGTCAGTGTGGAACATTAGCACTCTCTTGTGGGGTTTTACTACATTTAAGTCATCTAACATATACAATGAAATGAATTCTTCAAGTTTTAGGAAGTCAATGGCTATAATGAAAAAGCCTACGAAACAAACTGGTCAATGGATATATATGCTTTTCATCTGCTTTCAGTCATATATAAAGTATTTACCTCTAGTGCCTCTCTCCTCTTTTGAGTCAGGGTTCCCAGCTTGTCCCACAAGTCACAGATGTTCTGGCAGCGCTGGTTCACAGCAGCTACATCATGGTAGTCCAGCTCACTGGAAAAAACAAAGCACGTACTGCTGTTTGTTGCAGTTGTCAAAAATGGCAATAGGTAAATGTTGTTTTTCAGTCATTTAAATTGCTTTTATACAAAAAACACCAGTTAGCTTACAAACACCAGTTAGCTTACATTAGCTTACATAGTGAAAAGTATCAATGGTGCACAAATTGAAACTCCTCAATCCAGGAAAAAATTCAGGTTTTGGTTAACACTTAACTCTCAACTAAGAAGGTCTGATCATATACAAGTAGAAGGACGTATTTGAAAATGAAAGTGTATAGTATAGCTATAGCTATAGTATTGTAAATACAATAGACATGTTAAATTAAATGTTTAAGTGCTAAAGTGAAATGCTAAAAAGCCTTAAAATTAAGGATTTTGAAAATTGTTACAACTAAATAGGTTTTGCATAAAAAAGGCAAGTGAAATCAGCCACATTTAAAAAATGTGACTCAATTTAATCGATGGTAACACTCAAACTTGTTCAAATATGAATCAGTTTGCCTCATCACTCCTGTTGCAAATGCTATTTGCTTGCAGTGTTTGGATTTCTTTCCATGGCCAAACAAAAGTTTTAAAGGTATGGTTACATTTAAGCACTAATCCTCACGAAGAAGGCCCTTGAACATCCAAGACTTATGATGCTGCTTTGTTACCATGGTGCTTACAGGTTTTTAATCCAGTTTTTTAAGGTTCTTTTAAAAATGCCTCACTGGCATTTTTAAGGTTCAACACAGTGAATAAGTCCAGTTAAATTTAATAGCCAAGTCTAGCCAACCCACAAAACCAGTGGCAATTCAGCATTTATTTACATTGCAGAACAACAAAAAACAAAGTGAAAATATACATTTTAGAGTATATTGCACTGGCAACTAGAGCTGCCTTTACCCTTATCGGCTTCAAGCAGCTAAACACCTACAGTCCTGTTAAGGATTGGTACAGGCCTGGGGCTGCTGCCAGTCCAACACTGGAAACCATTTGACTGATGTAGAGGGATGTCTCTCATAATGGACTTCATCCCTGTGGTCTCTTCCAGTTTCATAGTCTGATGGGAAGTGTCAAACTGCAGAAGGACTTTGATGTCATGCCCACAGTTGTATGAAACCTTGTTCTTCTGTTTGGCTGTCTTTAGATTTATGCTCATAGATGGATTCAGTGCCTTAGCTCACCAGCCTGGAGGTCAGGTCCCAAATATGGAGGAGCTGGCAGTGCTGAGCTCCTCAGTTTCTCTGTCCAAATTACCATGCTTCTAGTTTTCTTCATCATTCTCAAGCTCGCCTGCCTGCAACAAAGGTGGAGTAAGAGGATGCGCCCAAGTCAGGTCTGGGCTGAAATGTTCAGGACACAGCATGGGTAATCGCAGACCCTTACACATGAATCCAACTAGGACCGTTATTCCCTCAAGCCACACTGGGCATGTCTAGAGAAAGACTGAAGACTGCCTGATAAGGTTGAGGACTAGAATACACCCACTCCTTTGCTGGTCCATGCAGGCATGAAATAGCAGGATGATTCACATTTGTAGGCTGAGCAGGAGCACCTTGGGATAAGCTATCATCGAGGTCAGGAAGCATTTCCAGTTAGAGTAACTACCCTCATAAGGTTTATGAGGATTATGCCGGCTCCACCCTAGAGGGCAAAATGTTAGTGTTAAAATTTAATGAGCCGAGAAAGTGTGAGATAACATTTAAAAAAAAAAGTTGTGGTCTTTACCTTTTTTAGCAGGGAAGCTATGAGCATTCATAACAGAGCAATGAAGAGCAACTGACTGTAAAAGAAAACAGTATGGTCAAAAAGCTAAGAATATAAACATGCCATAAATAGAAATGAACAAGCAAACATAGTCTTTTTACTGTCACATACCATGTAGGAAACCAAGTAGCCATTTTGCTTGTCAGCTGAAATGTTATCGTCCCCTCGCAGAGCACCAGTAAATTATGAGACAGGGCAATCCCAGGCCGAGGAGGTAACAATGTATAGGCGTCATCAGTGACTGCTGATTGAAAATGTCAGTATGTCTGTGAACCACACCCTTCATGCTTCTCTTTAGATATACTGTAGCGACGCACGCCTAACTAAGACGACAGCGGTAATTTACATGAATACTCTTTCTGAAGTGGTTCAAAGTTGTATCAAATCATAGTTTAGAGATAATGAGTTCATACTGATCCACAGTATTTTCTGCACTGCTTTTCTTGTGGGGTACATTTCTTTTGTCGTTTTTCCTCCGTTATCTACACAGGCCATCTCCCCATACGTTATAGTGTCAACGCCGAAATGCAATTCAATTGCTGCTTACACGAAAAACAGAAAAAATGATTTCTTTAGATGATTTTGCTATTAACCCCTGCCCTGTTTAATCTTGTGTTTGGCAGAAATGAAAATATACTCCATGGCCTCCATGACACATGACTGCAAACGTCTTCTACAGGGAGTGCATACTTTAGTTCCTGTGCAATGGCGGCAATCTGCTCCACTCTGTCCTGGTGGGCTGCCAAGTCACTCTCAAAGGCCTCGTGTTTTCTAAGCAATGCTCTGATTTCTGTCAGGGTGGCAGTTTCATAGTCCTTCTGGGAGAGCATCAGTTCTTTACCTGAACAGCGTAAATACACAACAGGAGAAAATGATTAACAGAAAGGACCAGCAAGATAATTAGTAGCTTAGATCTAAACACAATGGTCTTTATCTGGTCATTAAAAATGGAGAAAATGGCCTGTTGCTGTCTACTGCAGGCACTGGACAAACTCTAAAACCAAGGTATACAGATAATCTTGCAGCCCTAAAGACAAGTGAATGAGAGGCCGACAGTAAACCAAGTATGCAAACAGTAAACCAAGTATGCAAACAGTAAACCAAGTATGCAAACAGTAAACCAAGTATGCAAACAGTTAAAAAGCCAAATGTACAGCTGTAACTGACCGCTGGCCCAGTTCTCATGATTGGTGGCTTTTTGGCGAAACTTCTCTGCAAGGTGGTCGAGCCTTTCCAGCCTACGGATCTCTGTAAGGAGCCACTCCTCGAAGCCTTTCTCTGCCTGCTCCAGTCCCTGCCATGCACTGGCTATGTCCTATAAACACCAAAAAAAAAAATTTAAAAAAATCACACTTTAAACCTACTTACCTAAGAGGTGTGGAATTTATTTTACCCTGGCAAATTAGAAATTTAATATAAAAACACACGAAAAAACAAGTGTGAAATATATCACCCACTATTGGTACTGTGCTACAGCCTGTTTGACCTTATCCCTGAGTAAGATTCAACCTGTAAAGCATTTTCCAACAGGCTTAACATAAACAGTGTTCCACACAATTACCAATATTTCAGTGTTGAATCTTAAAAGGATGAGGAATTTGAAGACATGACTTACAGATACCATCTTGCCCTCAGAGGGCATAAACGCAGGGCGATTGCTGATACGCAACTTGGTCTGCAGGGTGTTGAAGTTAATTTCCAGCTGACACTTCTCTTGCACCTTCGGGGGCTTGTGCTGGCGCCTGTAATCCCTGAAATCTTCCAGCTTCCTTTGCATCTCTGCCATGGTCTTCTCAGGGGTTCGGTTCTCCAGCCAGGGAGTTGTGCGGCGGATCCACTCCAGCAGCTGGAAACATGACGGCAACGTGGAAATAAGTGAAGAGACAAGACACCTCCATGTTAGGACAGGAGTGAGTCAAGAAGACTGTAATGAAGACAGGGTTCAGCTTATCCCATAACATAAGTGGATACATAAGTGGGGGAAAGTAATATATACTGTATGACTCCACAAAGTTTCTCAATTTCAATTTCACTTTGAAAAATCCAAGGTTTCATTACAACAAGTGTCATCATCATACAAGAGGGTAGTTTTAATCAAATTTCATTTCAAATCTTACTCTAAACTGCCTGTAGGTGTGAATGTGAGCATGAACGTTGGTCTGTCTTTATGTGTGAGAGACAGGAAATCTGTCCTGGGTGTACCAGCCTCTCACCCTGTGTCAGATGAGATTCGCTGCAGCCTCCTTTGACCCTAGATAGGTTAACCAAGATGACAGATGTATGGATGGAACTTTAGATCTTACTTTACCTCACTGGCAAGTCTCTCATACTCCTCCATCAGTTTCTCATTCTCCTGGTTTACACCAAGCACCTTACAGATCCTGTTGGCAGCTGTCTCTGCCTGAGAGCACAGGGCACAGGAATAATGTAATTACATCAGGGAAGTAACACTGTGAACTATGCACCCACTGATTCTTCCAAAAATAACTAATAACATTAATCTTACAACACATTTCCTGATTAAAATGACTTGTCACACTGACAACAGATTCACACACCTTTCTCTGTTCTCAAAATATATATGTACTGTCCAGGAATGAGACAGGGATACCTAACTCATCCAAAAATGCAAACTGGTAAGGGTATAAAGAAAACCACTATACCTGCTCAGCTCCAGCAAAAGCATGGTAAAAGCAGGACACATAGGTCATGATAGCTCTTTCATCAGGTTTGGGGGTGTTGATGATATCTGTGGCATTCAGAGGGAGGAAGAGTTAAGGTAGAGGAAAAAAGAAAAAAGTAAAAAAAAAAAAAAATCAACTCACAGAAATTAAACTAAGGAATACAATGTGCATTTTCAGTCTACACTTAAATTACTGTTCTTTTGATGTGGTTTCAGTTCTACACAGACGTACCGTGGGACGTATCATATAAATCAGCTTATCAAGACTGGCTACTTCTTGTCCACAGAAAAAGAAATACCTTCTGCATCCAGCATTTTGGGAATGTCCAGGTGTTTCTCAGCTATTTCAAAAGCCAGGTTCAGGTTCCCCAGAGGATCATCCTAAATAAGGAAACACAATTCTACATCACTGGACAGCAATGCCAGACTTAAAATGCCACTGCGCTGACCTCCCTGCTATGGTGGACACATTATCCACCCTAACCTCCTGTACACACATACACTAATTTAACAGCACTTGTCTATAAGTTAATACAGTTTTTGCATAAACACCGAAAACTGATTTCCTACTTCCTACTTTTAACACTCTAGGGCTTCCACATGCTGATTATTGCAGTTTTACCGAACCCATGAAACCATCAGCTGTTTGTTACAGTTTGTTTATACTGTTTATAAACTATTATGATAAATTGTGAGAAATTAAACAGCAAGTAAATTAATCAATACGATTACTCAAACATTTCACCACTAGACTACACATCATATATTTATTGAAATTACTAATTTGATCAAAGAAATTAGCTTTTCACACTGCAGTGACCCTGCCAGGAGTCACTTGAAGTTCTTCTAAAAGAGAGGGAGTGGTGCATTAAGCCAACAGCTGACAGTGAATTCTTCCCGGTAATAATGGGACAGTCAGTGAGAGCACAATAGAGTAAACGGCTCATGCTGTCATATTGTCCCTATGTCTGTACTACTGTTCCGTGAAGGTAGTGGGGGTGAGGCATCCAACATGGAAGGGCCAGCTGCTCGCACATCCAGTGCAGTACAGATAGATGAATGGGTAGGGTGATAGAGTGACAATAGGTTAGAGTGATAGACGAATACCCCAAGGCCTCTGTCTGTGTGCACCAAAACCATAGCTGTCTCAGAAGGTTGTAACACTGCAAGCTCAGTGAACACGCTCACCTGGAGCCAGACTAAACAGCTGCCTGGCGTACAGTGCAACTGTCTCCTGGCAGCATGAGCAGAACTGAAAAGTCGAGGTGTGACTAAATGTGTGAATATTTATGTCAAAATGATGGAAAGTGTAAGAAAAAGCAGCAGAGAGGAATAGATCTGGTATGAAGTGTGGCTCATCACTAATATTTACCTTGAGTGTTCTTTCCTAATTATGAAAATCAACACCAGCTTTGACCAGTAAATATCTCAGTCATTTTTCACAGACATTTTTCATAAGGACTGGCAGTCTCTAACTGGGGAACACTATGTGACCACATCGACAACAGCAGAGGTAAAACTATGTCTGAGCTCTGCAGGGACTAGGCTCATGTTTCTGTGACTATTCAGGGTCAGCTCCAAGTCAGGCCTGTGTGCTTCTGTTTCCAAAACAAATGAAAATGTCACTCTTCCTAATCAGCCATGGTGTTCCCCTACTTTACATATACAGTATTGTGCTAAATTTGGCCTAGATAAAGTCAATTTTCCTATGTGAACATGCAGTTCTCACGAATACATAGTCTACTTTTTAGGTCATAAACAATTTAGTTGCAATATGAGATTCAGGAATTTACTGGATAAATGTCACTATAAAACCTTATGGCCAAAATCTCTATCAGTTTAATATATATATATATATATATATATATATATATATATATATATATATATATATATATTTTATATGAAAACACACTTCACAATGGAGGAGAGAGGCCTTAAATATTCCCACAGAAGCCTTGGCCTTCCTATCTGGCTAAAACAGCACCTTCATCCAGGAGGGAAAAGGGTAAATTAGTTGTGCATTTTTGTTGCTTGACAGTCATGGGGCCCTGTCTGCTGTGCTCTCCAGCTCTACAAATAGGCAGCACAGCTCACTGAGGCCCTCACCTGTTTATACACAAACACTGAGAACACTGGGCATCCATTAAACCCAGAGGATATGAATGAGGCATGGATTCTTTGCCCTGAAAGACTTAAATCTCAAATAGTACGCACACAGCCATATGCTAGATATTATGGGGGAGTTTTGATGGATGAGACAAATAAACCTTGAAATCATGAAAAATTAGTAATTTTTCATGATTTCAACGTTGACACTCTATGTTTGCATATTTATCACTTCAGGTTGGTGTCAAAAAGGAATATACACGCTCCCACTACAAGAATACAAGTTGCAATGAGCACAGTGGGGTGGCCAAAAATCGGAGATTAAAAGTGAAGGAAGCTGAAGTCTCTTTCATGCTAATTTAGATGAAACTGTGTAAAAGTAAAGGATAATGATGCATGAGGTGAGACTAAATGAATGCACTTAGGATGAAAATATTCTTCTGTGAAATACAAACACATCACTGGATTAAAGTAGCACTATATTAGCATTAGCCATATCCCACACTATTTGTCAACATCAAGCATTACAGCACTGTGTATCTTCCTATGACAACCGAGTGAACCTTTCCACAGACTGTTTGCTTTACCTCATATAACTGACAGTGTAAACGATGTGAAAACAGGCCTATGAAATTTCCAACATTTTGAAGTATATCCAAAAGTTCCATAAATAGTACCACAACAGGTCTAAGTAGGTACTTCAAAATAAAACTGCTGCATTTTGGAATTATTCCTGCATCAAACACTTCCTCCTGGCAGACAATCAAAACAGGCAACCAGGTGAACACTGCAAGTAAGTCATTAGAAGATGGCAACACCTCCAGTCCTACAGCAGATACAGACTACCGTAGTTTTACTTAGTATTTCACAACAAAAGTTAACACAACATAAAGAAAGCACCATTATTCTGAGTTCAGTGTGGACTTGTTTGCATCACTTCACACTGTGACAGGTGTGTTAATTTTGTGGAAATTGTAGTGTTAGTGTTTGGGGCAGAAACACAGCATCCTGGTTACAAGGGAAACCACACGACACCTTGTTGAGCTTAGAGTAGTCGAGGAGGTCGGGCCTGTGTCTATGAATCAGGGCGCAGAAAGCGAGGCCATCCTTCCAGCTTCACCAGCCAATGAGCAGAGAAAACCAACATGTCAGTTTCAAGACATAAACCGCTGATTTGAACCAGACGTGAAGCTGCTGGAGTCCAGCACTTTTTGATGGTGCTTTGCTGATGCAAACCTCAAATCTTGATTTTGTCATCTTCAGAAAGAACCTAGCACTGGCATAATGCTGTCAAATGAACTTATTCACTACACAAACTCCATACTGCTGTGATATCTAGTGGCATAAGAAATTGTGCTATCTATGCCTGTAAGTTATTGAGATAAAAACAATATTTTGGAATATGCCTTGACAGTTATCATCTCTTTACTCATAATATGACATATAATGTATAAAATGAGAGAACAGCTTAGGTTAACATGATGACAGGAACCTTCTCTATAAACAAATTTAAGGTTATGTGAACAGTATTTAATGTGTTAGTTACTGACCTGACGTGGAAGTTTTGGACATTGACATTCCTGTAGGGGGCAGTCTTTCTCTGGCACCACAGAAGAAGACCTTCCTTGGCAGATGTTTCTGAAGAGGATGTGAATTTCCAGGCAATGGTTACACGCTAATGGTTACATAGAATACTGCATTTCTGCAGAAGTCAGATTGTTTTACCTTCTAAAACTACCAAATTTACATTTTATATCATTGCATGTTGTCTATTGACTGTGGTGGTTGTCCATGTCTACATTCAGTGGTCACAGTGTTATTTAGGTTAACTAGATTTGGACTTTATCATCTCACCTTCCACAGAAATGTCCTGAATGGCGAAGCGCAGGATAATAGTCCAGATCATCCCAAGAGTCATTTTTACATTACCGTCCACAATCTCTGAACGAGAAACGACCTGTTACAATCTGCAATGAATAATTCCATCTAACTACCACTTAATATTTTATGTTTGTGAGTTCAAATTGGACACCTGCTGGCCTGTATTAGATTTATATATACAGAAGTACCTTCAGCTCCAATGGAGACCAGTTTCACTCCTTTGCTTGTGATGAAGTCCAATGCTTTGTTGACATTGGCAATCTTATGAAACCGCATCTTCCCTCTGTCTGGTTTGGGTAACCTCTCTCCTGCAAACAGAATATTGTGTGACAGACTCTGACATGCATTTAACCTTATGTCCTCATTACCACAAAATGGTCGACCTGATACAATTACATCACATCAAAAGTAAAACAGGCCACATGATTGTGAACAGCGAATAAAATGTGAACATTATTCTACTGGTGCAGTATAAGTAAATAATTGAATGATCTTAAAGTTGGAAAAGAAAAGGCTTCCATTCGTGATCTAACCTGAGATAACTTCCAGGAGCAGCATGAGCTTTAGTCCATTCCTGAAGTCTTCCTCAATATTTTCAATCTGAGTACCAGCTTTCCTCAGGTGGGAGTTACACCAAGCTGTAAAGGTCTAAGAGGAAAGGGAGTTTCAGGTCAGCTCTGTGCATCAAAATATCTTGCAAGTAATCTGAAGCTCCACAGATAGTTCTAAACAAAGGAGAAATGCTGCTAAATTATAAAAAGCCTAGTGCACCGATTGAAAACAGGTCCTAGGTGGACTTCACCTTATCTTATCTTATGTACATTAAAGGGATTACTCTATAAGTATGATATTTCTCTCTGCACTAGACCTAAACACTCTGAAGAAGCTAACACCTTAACATGTCTTCACTACAAGACTATACAACCTCTTTGAACCCTCAGTGACCTGTTAGTGTCTATTTTCACCTTTGTCTTTCTGTAGTGCTATAACTAACAACCATCTGAATAAATGTTCTCCCTGTGGTGTACTGAGATACTGTAAATCACGTTAAGACAGGCTCATTGTCTTTCTCTCCTATTTTTATAAAGTCTCTCAATAGCCAGAGTTCACAGGCGCTCAGCAGTGTACAGATGAAAGCTGGGAGCCGACCACAGAGCACATTCCTACCGATATAAGGTGTTAAAATTAGACTGCTCTGCTGTGCCTCACGATAAGAGCCCGAGAGGAAAAACGTCAAACTGTCTCGCCATGTCAACATGAGTGAAAACGTCACGTGGATAGAGAGCAAGTTTTCCCCTCACGTCACTGTCACTTAAAATGTGATGGTTACAGCTGCAGGGAGATAGCATTATCAGCACCCAGTCCATGTATGCCGCTCTTTCAGGTCACACTTATTACTGTGTTGAGGTTTGAAGACAGGAAGTCACAGCTACAGAAAAGGAGCACAGTCGGAAAAAAAAAAAAAAATGACTAGATGAGCACATAACACAGTGTCAAATATGTGGACAACAAAAATGTTTACTCCTGCCACAATAAAAACTTAAATAAGTTGCTGTTATTAACTAGAAATGCTGATAAATCTGTGAACTCAACAGGAAGTGCACCATATACATTTTTGTATAAAAACACAATCTAAGTAAATTCTACTGTCCTGGACAGTTTGGTCTTTTACTCACCACTTCCATAAAAACAAACTAGTCAGTTGTATTTTTTTTATGTACTTTTAAAGACAGTTTGAGAGAAAAGTGCATAAAATGTGTTGCATATTATTTAAGTGAAATTTAAATGAGCTATGTTTAACTTTTACACCTCTAGTTTTATTAGCTACAATATCATTTTAAAAAAGTAACCATACTTGACATTGATATTTTAGCACTTTTTCCACCCCTGGATCTCACACATCTTTGCACACACTAGACTGTGTATCAGTGCCCAGATAGGCATTACAGCCTGGTGCCAGCACAACACTGAATATTATGGTCTTTACAGTGAAGGGCATCACATTCCACACTGAGTGAGTCCCTGGGAAGTATGTGACATTGAACTTCTGCCCTTCTTGTTAAAAAAAAAAAAAAAAATTAGCATGGTCTGCTGTTCCTCAAATTTGACTCAACGGCAGTTGCAGAAAACTGTTTCCCACTTTCCAAGCCACCCCCTACCTCCCTGTCCGGCACTACTGACCAGTGACGATTAGAGCTAAAAATATTTATGAATCATATCCAGCAGGAACAATCCCTGTCACTGAACCGCCTGGTACCTTTGGGGCATTAGTAGGTCAGAGGCTGATAGGCTTTGTCCAGTAAGATGGAAAATAGAGACAACTAAATGTGTAACATGCTGAAAACACAGAGCCTTGTGAATGACTCATAATCTTTTCTCATTTATCTTTCACACTGAGCTTTACTTAGCTCACATAAGCATATTCATTCATCCATAACACTTTCAGCATCTAACCAATGGAGACTTGGCTTATAGTATTATTAGTAGTATTAGTCTCTTTCACACAAATTGGCACTTAAGGTTTTATCAATCTCCTCGATAAACCTATCAGAGCCAGGTTATAGATTCAGAAAGGTCCACATAAGCGCCGTCACAATAATATCCACAGAAGGAAAGGTACCAAAGCTGCTAGTCGGATTTGAAATGAGCTCTGTGGATTGAGCTGGATAAGAGGTTTCAGGCGACTGCAGAGAAATCACTTGGAAACAGCAATTGCAAGGGGCAAACAAAAGCTTTGTGGCAACACTGCAGCTCACTGTGAATGTCAAGCAGGGAGATATGGTATATAACTAACTAGTCAGACATAGAGCAAATTCATCACCAACCACAGGGCCAAAAAGACACATTATGACTGTTGCTGTATGGTGGCATCAGTGTATGGTGCTTCATTTTCAACAGCTGCCTCCATAAACAAACACTCATCAGTGAGCACTTGTCAACACCAAATTATAATCAGTAAAAGACAAACACCAGACAATAAACTGTGAATATGGGCTATGGACCAGGGACCCGACTATGGTGTTGCTGCTAAAAATATACAGTTTTGTCATCCTTTGTGAGGCCCTAAGGAGCTTATGGGCATGGAGCTGATGGCGTCCAGTTGTGCAAAGAGCTGCTGTTTAAGGCCCGGGCTAACTTTTAAGCTCTAAAACCAACTGACAGTGTTGGGAGGCCGAGGATATATTGAGGTGAGCCTGCGTGGTTTCTATAAACAAAAGAATTCCGCACCAAGGACACTGGATTAGCCCTACTATAATGCCTTTGGGTCCCGAGGTTAAAATTAGATGTAGCGTCCAGTCTAATCCCAAGAGCGTCATCATGTGTTGGGAGCATCTGTTGACAGCTCGCATTCCGCGCGTATCAGGGGACAGGGAGCAGACTGGAGGGCCGCGGGGAGGCAGAGCTATTGTTAGCTGGTACCCACCGCATCCGTCCGTCAACACTCCCCCAGCTGCGTCATGTCTGCAGCACGTACCGGGATCCATAGCGGAAGTTCAGTGATTTTGTCCTTCAAAATAAAACTTCGCGTGGACCTGCCGATTGGTTGGGAAGGGGGTTTAATTCCTGTCGTCATACTTAGGAGAGCTGTCTTGGCATTTATTTCTTGTTCGGTTTCAGGGAGGAAATATAGTTGAAACTTTGAAGTATGGACCACCGTCTATGACCTAAATGTATTAGCTATATGTTAGTGCAAAGAAGGATGACGAAAGTCGGCGTCATTACTTCACTGGTCATTTATCTAATTTCACAGTTTAGCACAAGCCATAGGGGTTAACACTGAAGGTTGAATCTGTTTCTTGTGCTACTTCACGCACACACGAAACAATTATAGGACTGTTATAACTATTATAGGCTCGTCCACAGGTGCTTTATTTTGAAAATGTTTAATTTAGCACATTTTCCTGTTTGACGTTACAAACCTGTGTAAATACTGACTGAAGCAAATTAAAGTTTTAAGATTTTAACTTGAAGCAGCACTACTTCTAATTTAATTTTGAATAAAAATATTGAATTAGTGTACTCCTTTCCATCTTGCGTAAATGTATTAAGAATTCAATAAAGTTGTATTATTTTGACCAGGGCTTTATACTTTGACTTACTTTCCTCTGCTGTTGCTCCCAGGCTGGGTCCAGCAGCATGTCCCGGTCCCACTCGTCCTCTTGTATCATGTACTCATCCTCGTAGCCGTTATCATAGTGCACGGTCATCTCCACCTGGGTCATCATCATGGTCTTGTTATTTTCTGTTTTACCCGAAACTCAGAACGCGTGTTATCCTTTAAGACAGACAGCTGCAGACAATACAGTGTGACGCTGAGCCCGGGGTGCTTTCCTGACTTTCTCCTCTGTGGTGCTGCTTCTTGTCCTCACTCTCTCACACTCGCCCTTGTCCTCCCGACCTGACAGAAGTCTGGCCCTAGTTGCCACGGTCGAAGAAGCGACGGTATCATTAGTACTGGAGAGTCACGTGACGCGCCCATACCTTCCCCCAAAACTCCATCTCTCTCTCTCTCTCACTCACACACACACACACACACGAACTGCAACAGCACTGCTTAACAACTTGAGATCAACCTTTAATGTAGATAAAAAAATCAAATTCCGACTTTCATTAAAAAATACAACACAAATGGGACTTATAAATAAAATGCTTCTTCCTTGGAAAACCCATAATCTGAAAATTAAAAACACTGGTCATCATGGACCAGAATCAGTCACTCTTTAAAAACTGTGTATTGAAATGTGTTATGGTATAATGTAGTTGTAATGTAGTCAGGTCCACTTCTTTATTTCCAAATATTCATGTTCTGTTCCTTTCTTGCAGCATCAGATGGGCATGTAGGACATGTACACTGGGATAATCAGGGTGAAAAACTTTGACAAATTTGTGAAAAAAATATATGCAGTGTACCAAATGTACTTCTAACATGTCACAGTATGACAATTCAAATCTGTTAAAAACACCAAGCTCAACAAAGTGTGAAATGTGATACTAGAATGCATAAATGTAGATCTTGTCAAGCAACTTAAAATGGTTCTGATCAGTTACACAACTTGCAAAAGAAATATTTTTTTCACCATCAACACTACTCTGGGCAGTAGTCAGATTTTCCTTTTTTGTAGTGACCATTTTCTGATGTGCAGTGCCATCATTTTATTTCTTCCACACAGCACTTTCTTTGGTTCTCAAAATAAAATTACTGGAAGCAGCAACCGCTATCACATAAAATAAGAGAAAAAAAATCGCTCAGGCTGCTCCCTGTCAGTTCTTTGTAAAGTCATATACATAAAAAACTCTACTGTTGTTTGAGGAAGTTATTTTATATCTTTTGGAGGTGGTGAATGCATTTTTAGAACAAAATAGTTGACAGGCCCGATAAAATGTCTTTGTTTTAAATGTTTTTAAAAGTCTTTCACTGCCTTATAAAGAAGCCAAAGCGCACTGAAAAGCTGAACTGGTCTCTATAGACACTACTGAAGGATATCCTCGCCACAGAGGTAACGTTAGAGTTCAAACAGAGTGCAATGAAAAATACATGGGAGTGAAAAGGGCATCAGTGTTATTTTTTTTTTAAGCCATCCAACAACCTTAAGAACATGTTATCTGTCACAGTGAGGCTAATACAGTCCAAGGGCTGGACTTTAACTCAAAAAATGTATGGGTTCAGAGCATAATGGAGGAAGAAAGTAGTGTCTGTAGAAAAGGAGTGAGTCTTTTGGACCCCATGTATCATTTGTGACCTGCAGCAGTGTTCTTTGGTCCTGGGTGGTTCACAAGGAAAGGGACAAAGGGTCAAGGAAGTGATAAGGAAGTTTTCTGTTTTAATCATTCAGTTTCACTTAGGCCACAAGGTCGCCGCCATTCCTGGCCTCGTTCGTGGATCCATTTGTTCGATACTAAAGACAGAGATGAAGAAAAACAAAGATTATTACTATAATCTAGCCCTGATGCAATTCAAATGTTTACTCTTCTGGTCTTGTAAACTCAGGACCACATCTGAGACCAACATCTGCTTCAGGAAATACTGTTGTAATTAAAGACACTTACTCTAGTCTATATAGATAGAACAGACTGAGGCACTCACCCCACTTATTGCCCACTAAGACTGGACAAGCAGCATGTCGGGTACTATAGTCTCCCTCCCCGCTGGCAAATAGATTGTACCAAAACACTGCAGTGCCCTGGAATTCAAACACAAACAAGAGGTTAGAAGAGACGCGAAATATCCAGGAATAGCAAGGAATACCAGTCAGCTTCATTCTCCTAAATGAATTCATAGAGATTTTTTTTGTCACTCAAAAGTACTATGTTTGCTTATTTTTGTTTGTACTACGCTTCAAATAAACTGAAATGCCTAAAATATTGTTACATTGATTTAATATTATATGTATACATAAGACTAATACAGACACAGCTAGTCAGAAATAATGGGCATTAATCAGTGGTGTTGCATGATTGGTTACCTTTTGGGGCCAAACTGCTGCACCAACATCCGGGAACACGGTGGCTCCACCTGCTGATACATCACTCATCTGTAACAGAAAGAGAGGAAAAGTTCAGTGGTTATCTATAGAGTCAAACAACTCTATTTTGCTATTTCATTGGCAGGTATGGGGCTGCTTAGTTTATACACAGCTTTTCTAATCACAGGGACTAAATCTTAGTCAACACCATATATTCTGTCAGAGTTCACTGGCCTATCTTATTAAGGTATTATCATATTATCCTCAAAATTCATGAATATAAAATCATCTCTATAAGCTGACTGTTTCAATTGGTATTGTTGGCTTCCAGACGAATAATTGCTGCATCTTTATGTTACAGGTTGCATTTCCTATGTTTTAAACATACATACATATATTTAAATAATGATGTAAATAATGAGTATGACAAAGATAGGCACTTAAGTAAAATATAAGGAAAAAATTCTTTAAAAAGTATAATTAAAGTCAACTCATCTTTTTGCTTAAATTGTCCTGCACGCATGGACTTTTTTTCAACATCATTTTCCATAACTTTAAAAGCAGATACAGATCCTTCACTTCATAACTAATGATAATATAAGTTTCTGTTAATGCTTGTTCAAACATTTAATAACATTTTAACAATCCCTGTACTGAGGAAATCTTTAAACCACCTATATCATTTTTATGGGAGCACAACTACTTTATAACATCATTTTATACACATACTATATAGATAATATAGATTGTTCAACTGCCTTTAACAAGACTACTCACATAGAAGAGCCATGTTGCTATACGGTTCCCAGTACCCAGCTCTTTAAAAGCATCTGGCTCATCTTTCTGTGGAGAGACAGTAAATATCAGGTTCAATGTGCTGCCATATTGTTACTGCCAATTACTTAGAGCAATTAACATGTGGAAATAAGAAAGGGTCTTACCCTTCCAAAGTCAAAGTGTGGTTCATATTGACCTCCAACTCCATAATTTGCAACCTACAGAGATCATTAAAATATGATGAAATCTCACAGCTACAAATGTTTTTTTTCAGCAGACAAACACATGCAGATAGTTTTAATAACATGTAGGTAAAAACTCATTATTCTTTACTTGCAGCTCTTCTGCAGTGTCCATTTCCAGCCCTGTGATATCTTCAATTCTCTGATTGATCTTTTCAATCGTGGGGTCGTCATAGACAGTGAGCCAAGCACTGGAATAAAAGAGGGAAAGCAAAACAACTGAAGAAGAAGAACATTTTTTACAGTATGTCAGTGAGTGAGACACAGATTTGTCCACTAGATGGTAGTAAAGTAGTAGTCTCAAAGCAACTGAGACATGCTGAAAACATGCCATGAAAAGCTTTAAAAGAAAGTAAAGGTGGGCATTACAGATGAGAAACCAGCGAAGTAGACGTATTAATGAAATAAACAGGGAAAATGGCCAGAGATTCAGAATCTCCAGTCAGCTCAGGGTACAGGGTAACTCTGATTACAAACTTTGCGCACTTCAGTATGTGAAAAATTCACCAGAGTCTATTAAAGGGCTAAAGGAAAGTAGGTTCAAAGATATAACTTCCTAGACACTACCTGGCTTTCATGCTCTCTCACATTCCAGCCTATAAAAAGGGTGCTTCTAAAATAAAGTCTTGACTGAGTGTGGCAATGAAGTCTGGTTCACTATTAAAACATGACTAAACTCTAGTTCTGCAGACCACATTATAAAGTTTAAACTGCATTTAAAGCGCTACAGTCATTATTCAGATAAAAAGAATTTTGAAGGTGCCACCGCATGAGACAAAGCCAGAATCAATTCCAACTTCAAACACACTCAAATTTAGTGTTTCATGTCTGTGTATGTATTGAGGAACACCACACCCTTACACCCACATATACACGCACCCAAACACTAATTATCAACAACAGTAAAATCAAAGAAATCTGAGGGGTTTGGTGAGTTGCTAACCCTTAATGTTTCAAAATTTAAACATCAGTTTCACCTCCTATCTGTTTATTTTGAGCATGCACATTCAGACTCGATATGGAAGTTAAAAAACAGTAGTAATGAGCTCATATGAGAATGTGATAGGGATTAATTCCTGGAAAGCACAATGGGGGAACAGATTCAGTACTCTGGATTTGAAATAACAGTGAAGAATGGTTGGGTGTAGTGTGTAGTGTAGTGTAGTTGGGTGTGTTTTTCGAGTGTAGCTAAATTTTTCTTTTTGTTATTAGCAGGGCTGAAGGAATCTTACAATCGGTGCACAGAAACAAAGATAAAGTTGAATGAGGAAGAGGGGAAGGCACTGTGGCTCTTCTCCTCCTGCTGACCCGTGACCCCTTACCTCTTGGAGACTCTGTAATGGGCTGTGGTAAGTTTCCCAGTTTGGGGGTCATGCACCGTGGCTCGCCTTAACTACAGTAGTTCCCACAGGACAAGGACACGGCGGTAAAGGGAAAAGAAATAAGAAAAAAGAAGGAAGAAAGAATGGTGGAATGTGATACACAGAGGAGGTTGAGTGGAAAGTAAGAGGAGGAAACAGAGAGAGAAAAGAAAGGCAGATCAGGTCAAGACTCAATGTCAATGTTATTCATAAGAATGGCCAAAAAAGTGTTCTACGAGGCAATGCTAGAAACTACTTTTCCAATTAAAAACAACAATTACGAGTAAGAAATGAATGACTGCCTCGGATACACCTCCTGGCTCACAAAAAGCAACTATGTTAATAAGAGCTAGTAGAAACGTAACACATTTTCCCCTCTACTATGTCGTTGTGTTACCTTTCTGTAGCAGACTCCTGAGCAGAAATGTATCTGTAATAAGTATTAGCTCCAAGAATGCATTCTTGTACTTTCACTACTGTGTGATTTGTGAAAGCAACATGTGATAATGTATTTGCATGAAAAATTTAAAAACCAAACATGTCTACAAATGTTTTTAAGTTGTATAAAACTTTGATCACACTCAGCTGGAGTCTGTGCCTCAGCTCAGGAGCCTTTAAGCTTTGGAAGAGTGGAGAGAATACAGAGGAGAAATGGAATAAGTTCCCAAGGGGAAAAAAGGAGAATATATGTCACATTCCCCCTCTCAACTCTCTCCTAGATCCTCTTTTCTTGGTGACTTCTGCCCTTACCTTTTGCTGATCCGGTATGAAGCTGTCTCTAGCACTCCTGTGATGGGGTTGGAGATGGTGGCCCTGCGCAGCTGTGAAGCCAGGGACACGATTTACCCACACATGGACACACACATAAAAACATGTGTGTGTCTGTGTGCTTGCCTAACTAGCAGTATCATATCAACCAGCCTCACAGCTTTGACCTCCCACCCCTTAACATACTAGACTAGATTAACAAAAAATCTGAAAAACAAGCTGTAACTGCATCAGATATACATATGGCATCTTGGGAGCACAGAAGCCACACAACACCACTTACTCTTGGCTTTGCCAGCTGCTTGATCTTCTCCATTTCTTTGTCTGAGATGATGTCGAGGTAGCGGACAATGTAAGGGCGGTCCCACTCATCTTGCTGTTTTACAGGTGCAAGCAAATACCTGGGGTGACGATTGTTGTCATAGTAACGACAGAACAGTCGGCTCTGCCTTCGGGGGGTCTAATTGAGGAAAACAAAAAGGATTTGTTACTGAGGTTTATTCCATGAGTTACTAGTTGTGGAAAGCATTTTTGGCATGTTTTCCTCACCATCTTGATGCCCTGCCCACGACAAAGCATCTCATACTTCTTCCTCTCTGGGATCAAATGATTGGAGACCTTTTTGGGCTTCTTCTTCTTTTCAGTTGTTTCTCTTTTCTTTTTCTCTTTCTTTTGTTCAGGTTCTTCCTCTGCAGATTTTCTCTGCTTCTCCAACTGAAACTCAAAATATTTCAGGTTGCCCTTGGCTCGTTGGTGCTCTGGGTCTAAAACACAAAAATGTCAGACCAACACAAAAACAGTAGGGATTACAAACAGTGATGACTACAACACTACAACTGAAGAATTGAGTTCAGAAAATTGTATTGTATTGTAATGTAATGTACAGTAAGTCAAGAAGGAATTTCTCCTTATACTGCTGCATTAAACTGAATCTGACATATAACGACAGACAAACATTTACACCTATGGGCAATTTATAGTTGCCAGTCAACCTAACTGCACATCTTTAGACCATGGGAGGAAACGCGATACATGCATAACATCCACAGTTAGAACATGAAAAGAGAGAGAACTTTCTTGCTGTGCGGAAAACAGTGCTAAGCACTGCTCCACTGTGCCACAGCATAATGTTCCTGGACACAACTTCACAGACTTGTAATCCCTCGGTGTTTTGCAAAGCCTTGGTAACGGTCAGGACTGTTTGTCTGTGTGGTCTGGAAATGTTGGCCTCTGGTTCACCTCTGTTTTTGTATGTTTTTCAAAACATGATGTGCTTTATTGTGTGAAGGGACTTACCCAATTTAAGCAGCCTCTTAGTGTACTCCAGGGCACGCTCTATCTCCCCCTGCTGATAGATGGCGTAGCTGAGGTAGTCGAGCACTGTCACCTTGTCCAAAGTAGACTCCTCTCCCTCATCGAGCTGTTTCAGGGCCTGGGCCATCCACAGCTCTGTGTGGTAGTAATCGACATCAGAGTAGGCGACTTTCCCCAGCTCGTAACAGTCTTCCACTGTCATATGACTCTTGTGTTTCACTCCTAGTATGCAGAGAAAACAGTAGAGGAACACTGGTATTAATGAAAACAACAGACCACAGTTCATAATGTAAATTGAACAGAAACCATTTTTACCCCTATTTCATTTGCTACTTATTGTGACTTTCATTGCACTTAGTCTGTGAATGTGCATAAATTTAAAAGTGCGTGGAGAGGTACAGTAGCACTGACATACGGGCCTTACCGGGAAGGTCTCCTGTAGAGATGGTGTTGGCATCCAGTTGATAAGTGTCTTGTAAGCGCAGGAGAGCTTTAGCGGCACCAGTCTGGTCTTCATCTGTGGGGAAGTACTGTCTCTGGATGGTCAGGTTAGAAATAAATCCTAAGAGAGATGGACAGGAAAAGACATAGATGTATGGCTTCCATAATAATCAAGACTACTAGAAAATAAATAATGGTCAGAGAGACTGCTTGATGTGACTTTGATCTTGAGTGATTATTGTAAATGAATGAATAATGTCCTCTTCTACTTCAACAATTCACGTGAAGGTGACTGATTGCTACTAAAATATATTAAGTATGAATGTGCGGCCAAGCATTGCGGTCAACGAGCAATAATATACACAGCTTTACATGTTAATAAGCTTTAATCTTTTGTTTTGCTCTACTATTGGCAAACAATCAAAAAACATCTGTTGCACTAATGGACCAGACCTATGTCAAATAGTTTAGGGGACCAGTCCTTCAAATCCAGAGTAAAAGTACACCAATCCAAAACATAAACTAGTAAAACTCAAATATGTTTCTGTGATATTCTAAATGTTATGCACTATCAATCCAACATGATAATATTAGCATGCTGAGTCTTTTCTGTATTTTAATTTGAAAATGGTCCATACCATTAGTAGTATCACTGAGTATAAGGTTCTCCAGGTTCCCCCACTCCGTGTTCAGCCTCTTCATCAGTTTGAAGGCATTAACAGGGTGGCCCAGGAAGCCCTCTGGGTCCTGTGTGGCTGTGGCTGTCAACGAATCTAATTTATCAGCCCATCTGTCACAAACAAGGTAATAGAGTTAGGTACATAGCTTACAATTGAATCCACAAACAATAATGAACTAGTAATCCATCCATCCATCCATTATCTATACCCGCTTATTCCAATTTTAGGGTCACAGGGACCTGCTGAAGTCTATCCCAGCTCTCTTCGGGTGAAAGGCAGGGGTACACCCTGGACAGGTCACCAGTCCATCACAGTAAACTAGTAATCCTAAAGACTAAATATTGTGTATAGTACAGATACCTGCATGTACCTATTTATAGTCACTTATGTGTATGATATTATACATGTATGTAAACATGTAAACATGTCTGCAAACTCACCGTTTGACTTGCTCCAGTTTGTTCTCCTCCGCTCTGATGTAGTCCTTTAAAGAGGTGACAAGGTCTTTTTCTGTGTATAACAAATCTGTCATCTGGCCTGGGAAATAAAGATTACAAACACCTAATTGGCATACTACACAGAGGATCACTAATCTTACATGACCATTACAGGATGCAATGTCATGATATTTTTGCTTTGATATGTGCTGTAGAAACTACCAGTGTAGTGTGCAGAGGGCCCACATTGTGGTGCTTGACTGTTTTACCTGTAGAAGTGAAAAAGTCATTGTGTGCTGAGAGTGACTGCAAGCAGCTCAGCAACAGTAAACACCACCATGGTAGCTCCATCCTAAAGAAAGACAATGAGAGACAGCTGTTAAATTACTCAATCAACTAACTTGAGTATTGAATCATGGATATCAAAAATATCAAGGGGTATCACTGTATTCATTTTATAAATACAGTAATGCATGTCCGGAAGGAATTCGGACCTGAGACGTCATCCGGAGTACTGCCCCTCCCATATACCTTCCTGATTTCTCATCATCCAGTGCTGCTCCTACTGAATTCAAATCCTGACTGTTTGCATACTTGAAGACCAAATAACCTACAGGCCCTCCCCCCGGACAGTTCAATTTTTTTCTTCAGTAGAAAACTGTTCCTCGAGAAAAGTGTAAGCAGCAAGGTCTGTGGAGACTCCAGTGTATGGTGCTGCAAGGCATATTGTTGTTGTGTGTGGACATCTGAGCAGCAGCTATCTCAAAACATGAGCAAAAAACTATCTGGTTAAATATTCCTAGTAGCTCTAAATGTAAGAAAATGCAAATCAAAAAGTGGCTAGCTAAGCCTTGACCTAAAAGACTTGGAGAATTTGTTTAATCCTTGTAGAAAGGGTAGCCTAACAACCACCACACTAAGCCAAATATAAGTCTGTGGTTGCTGCCATCGGTTTGGCTTGGGAGTTGGCTCTGCCATAACAACTACTGGGCTTCTGGCACTGTGATCTTTCTAGCCGGACAAAAATTAGAGGACAACAAAGCAGACACATTTATTCATGTACAGTAATTCATAAGAAACCGTGACTGTTGTAGCATGCACTGTTAAGAAATTCCTTTTGAATCCACACCTGGATCTACAACTAAAGCTATAACTGCTTCCAAAGGAAGTAATGTTGGAGTGAAGTGATAGAAAGAAATGATTACAACAGAATTTGGAATTATTTCATTGCAATTTTCAAGAATTGTACAACACAAGCCTGGAGCTGTGTACACAGTATTTATTTTCTCTTGGAGGGTTGTAAACTAAATGCAAACACTGGATTTGTTACAAACACAGCAGAGATTAGTCAACTATGACCTGGGTGTTTTATTAGATTAAACAGTTTATATACAACACAAATACAAAAACAAGCTTAGCACAGCTCTTTTCTTGCTTCTAGAAGTGTCTGCCTTACTAGAGACAGTTATGTGTTGTTTTTAAACTCACTAACAGACACATTCTCACACTACTCCAAGGTCTCTGATTTAAAGACTTCATTTGAAACTGGAGTGAATGCGCCAATACATAAAAAACATAGATTTCCTGGTTTGTATCTATAAGCATAGCAATGTTATATATATTGTTTTTACTGTAAATAATGAAACAAATATTCAGAAAATCCACATTGTAAGCCTCTACTAAAGCCTAGTGGAAACACTTGGTTGTGTTTCTTGTGGACATCACAGTTTGGTCCTGATGTTTCTAAATCTATACGGGAACTTGTGGTTACAATAGTAAGTACAGGTTTAATCTCTATAACTTTCTGGACTGTATCATAGCTTAATAAGTCAAGTATATTTTTAAAACAGCACATCATGGATGACCACATATTGGCTTTATAACACCTAATGCCACAAATAAATTCATGCTAGCTACTTACAGACATATACACACAGAAGTAAGGGCCATGCATAAAATGTGCAGCTAAGCAGATTTATCATGGCTTTCACTGGAAGCAACCAACAGGCCCAGGCAGGTTCTAACTTTGCCACATCGACAAGCCTTGAGTGAAAATAAAACAATGACTTCATACGGGATTTCAATTTAGGTCAGCAGCAGCAGAAACCAGAAAGGAGAAAAATATATTTGTTACAACTCTATGCATTTATTTAAAGCTAAATTAAATTAACATTAAAATCGAATCTAGTTATATTTAACTCAAAACAGTAAGTCAAGCTGTAACTTACCATTATCGCTAAATGCTACTACAGACTTTCCAGAATCTGTGGACTGACGAACTCCAACATACTATAAATATGCTCCAGATTTCCAGGATGACAATCAGTAGAATACAATCAGCATAATGATAGTGTGGCTATAACTGTGTTTCTCTTTTTATAATGCTGGTGCAGTGTAACATCCAGATTACAGGTGTACGTACAGCAGTGCAGTTCAGACCCATATGGTATGACAAACATGAGACTGAGTGGTAGTGAAAATGTTTACATATACGTCTGTATGTGACGTGTGAAGACGTCACAACATTTCTGGCATGTAAACCTTTTAGCCTAAAATTTAACCTGCCAGATATTTGTGGGTCTACTTGTTTAAACAGGCACTTTTTTAACATCACAGTTTCATGGTAATTGTGGGATATGGGGATTTATGTCCTCCATGCAAGAACAGTCCATTACTGTATTCTATCAGTTTTTAATGTAGCAGTTTTGCTGTTTACTGTCACTTCTACTATTATCTACTTTTCCTAGAAGGACTGAACCATCTACATTGAACTGTGAATTTTAAATGTATGGAGTTTAACACTGTTCTCAAAATGGCAACATCATATTAGAAACTCTTGATGTTGCTGCTGATGCTTATTAGGTTTCTACACTTCTGCTGTGGTGATTTTCCCTGGTATAATTATTTATTTCAAAACTAGATCCAAAATGAAAGAATCAAATTGTTGTCATGTAAATATGTATCCACAATATATGCAGGCAAATCGACAAATAAAACTAAATATTATTTCCATTATATCATTAATTTGACCAAAGAATTTCTCTTGCGGATCAATAAAGTTTATCTAATCTAATCTAATCTGATCTAATCTAATCTAATCTAATGTATAGTTTATCATAATGTTACAATATTCCATATCTATGCAATTTTCTACACAAGAGTCCTAATTTGTCACTACAGTGAATTAATACAGGGGTATTGCCTAATATGAATTATGGAGTAAATGCTACCAGCCTCATGGCAGTCACTATGTTTCTGAACAGATCTAAGATTTCTCTTCTCATTCTGATTTGTATTTTAGCAACTTGTCACTAAGATATCCCTTTCATAATGCCATGACTAACTAACTAACTAACTAAGGTTGTGCTGAGAGCCAAGCTGCGGAGTCAGATATCACAGGATGTGGATGGAAGAGGACTGCCACGTCTTCACCCCTCCCTGCCGGGGAACCATGTGAGGACTGCACACTTCCCAATGGAGCCTGACTCAAAGCTTTTACTTGCAGTAACCCGTCAACAACCCCTGCAGCTGGAGGGAAGTCGGAGTTAACGCTATGTCTTTAATGCTACTCCAAAGCCAGTTTGGAATAAACTTTGCATTAATTAGCTTTCCCGAATATAACGCTGAACAGTAATTCAATAAATATTAACTTTTATCGCCAAATAGCATAAAACCGTAGACTCACTGCAATGACTATATAAACCTGGTGATGAACAAAATGTTGGGTATAGAGTAGACGATATATAATAATAATAATAATAATACATGTTGTTAAATGCAGCCTAACTCCAAGCGGAGGAAGCATCACCCCCGCAGCACTGCACTGCGATGCCAAAGCATTAACGCTAAGTTGGTTTCAAAGGCAAAACTCCAGAGCTGGTTTTCCTCTGTCGCTGTTTTCAACTTGGACTGACATAATCGAGCTCACTTGACTCTGTATTCATCAGTGCAGCCTCAGATACGTGACTATTTGCCGCACGGTAGAAAGTTTAATGTTCAAAGTTTAGCTAGTTTTCAGCTCGCTAGCTAACCTGACCTTAACGCAGCCTCTGTAAACAAAACGCAGTGAAAAAGACAGTAAACAATTGTTGGGTTGACATGATAAGTACCTGAAAAGACCATACTTTTAAATATACATTTATATGTTAACGTAGGAGACACTATTTACCTAAACAAAAGCATCCTGTAGGTTAGCAGCAGTGCGTCCCCGGTGCCGTCGGTCTGTAGTTGGTCTCTGGTGAAGCGGACTCGGTGAAGTTAACGGTGAGGTGATGAGCGCGGTCCGGTGCCTCGTTTTATCTGTGGTGTCTCGGTGCGCTGTTGGCCATCTGCTGGTTAGGGCTGGATTTCTACGATCTGAATGCTACGTGCAGATTCTCACATGCATACTGCCTCCGCTGCTAGGGATTGTTAGGGGCTGTCGTTTGTGAATTACTAGGGGAGGCGTCTGTAGCTGACCCGAGACAGCCACGGGTGAGTATTTTTGGTTTTAATGTAAAATACTGAAGGGGGGGGGGGCACGTTTGCCACATGTTGAAAATGTAAGTAACTTAAGTACAAAACTCTGAGCAGCTTTCGTATTTTTCTGCGGTCCCAGTCAGAGTGCCCACCGATAAGATCACTGTTTGTACTCTTGTTTTCATTGAGCAGTGTAGAGGCATGTGGTCCCATTCACACTGATGTTTTGTGTAGTTTTCCGATGTTTAACGTGGCCAAACACCTTTTCGTCTAGTCTTTTCCCATTTTCCCACATTCCTGAAAATTCCTTACCTCCAACCAAGACGTGACTGGGGGGGAGGAATTCCAGCTGCCTGCTACTGTGTTCAACAGGGTGGAGCTGCAGTGTGTGTGTGTGTGTGTGTGTGTGTGTGTGTGTGTGCGCGCGCGCGCGCGCGCGTGTTTTCATCATAATGGTATGGGAGAGGACATTTTGGATGGTCCTCAATTTTTCAGGTTGAGGGTTAAGACTTGGTTTAAGGGTCAAAGTTAAAATTAGGTTTGGTTCAGCATTTAGTATTTAGATATTTAAGGTTAAAGTATTGTTGCATTATGGCAATGACAGTCGACACAGAATGTTGTGTGTAAGATAGAAAGAGAAGCAATAATAGTATGACAGACTGTTAGGATGAGTGCAAAATCTCCAGATGCAAAATTTCCAGATGTAATCTCAGTGGCATGCCCTATCTAAACAGTGCAGACTGTACTTGTCTGATAAACACTGAACATTTGCACTTTTTGCTATTGAACAGACTCAAGTATTAAAATATCACCACGTCATGGAATAAAACTAGGGTAAAATAGTTAATAAATACACTTTATTCATGTTGATGTTCTATCAACTATCACCAAGTAAAATGTCATAACAGGGGTTGTAGGCTACTGAGTCATACAGAGGTCACAGTATTAAACATCTGTATGATAACTGTTGGTATTGAGGCATAGCACAAGGAACACTGTGGGCTTGGTGGTGAAGCAAGATTAATGTCAATACTCCTATGAGGTCTTTGAGAGTCTTTCTTGCAGTATGAACTCCATCGGTCTTTGCTCAGTCTCAGCTTATTTGATGCTTTTTCTCAGTGTAAACTGTAGAAAAACATATCACATACTCTCTCAATGTGAACTCTTAAAACAATCCTCCCTTCCATTCCTATGTTTACTCCAGTCATCGTCGGATGTCATCCAGAGAGGTAAGTCTGCTTCCAAACAGCTGCTCCTCATAAGTCAGCAGCTGACGCAGGAAGTTCACATTAGGTGCGGTGCATGCCCTTCTTTCCTTCAGCCAGCGCAGTGCATGAAGCAGCGACCAGTGCCGGTGCTCCATAAGGAATGCCAGCGTCAGTGCTGAGCTGCGGCTCCTGCCCAGACTACAGTGGACCAGAACACGTCCAGCTGGCTCAGCCTTCAGTGCTTTGTTGATGAACCTGGAGGCCAGTGGCAGTGCCTCAACCAGGTCCTGTTGGGCATCATCGCTTAAACGGAGCCTCAGGTAGCACAGTGTGTTGGGGAAAGCATCAGGGCAGTTGGCAGTGGCGTTGACCACATGTGTGATGTGTAGATTCTTGATTATGCGGTAGTCAGAGGCCTGGGAAGCAGAGCCTTGGTAGAGAGCTCCTTCTAGGATCTCTGATGGGTAGATAGTGAGTGTCTGCCGCTCTGGTTCAAGCAGGACCATGCGTGGTGTGCAGAGAAAAGGGTAGAGGGCATGGAAGGCTGAGAATCCGCCCAACAGGATGACAGGGTCCATTCCCAAAGCACTGAGCTGGAAGAAACATCGTTGGAGGCCTGGGGAGTCTGCCCGAGCTTTCACACTGCCCACTAAAATAAGTACAAAGACACAAAGACACAATCATAGTGAGAAAATGAGGAAAGAATCAGTGCAATCCATTTAGATAGTGTGGTAGATTTCAAAAAGAGCCTCCAGACATGCTAATGATGTGCTTTGAGCAAGATGCTAATATCAACATGATTTCATGCTCACAATGGCAGATATAATATTTATAATGTTCTCCATCCTACAACTGAGGCTGACTGAATTGCAATGTTGATTTGATGATGGTTAGATGGAAAGTTAAAAGATTACCAAAATCCATCATCATGTTCATGTTCATCATGTTCTCAAAGTAAGCTCATACCAATCTTTGTTAGAGTACGTGAATGGATTGCTGACCTGGGCTGCATCCTTCCTCTGCATATAGCAGTATTATAGAATACTTCTGCAGCTCTGTACAGCTGATTAGACAGCCCAGCTCAGGATGGATCACCGTCACAGCGGCCCGCGCTGTCACTACATGGCTCTCCTTGTACCTAAAAACACATACTTTCATTACAACACATACACATTTGGTGGTCTAGGAAGTATCTGGGGCAGCAGGACAATACAGGACTAACTCAGTTCATTATCATGAAAGACCTCATCAGCCAGTACAATAGTGTGGCTCACTGATGTAATCCTAAAAGTTACTGGACAAAACTGGTGCCATGTATTTTACAGAGGAGTAAGTTACAACTTATTATGGTTTGGATAAACATTAATTGTGGTTAGGATAGATTTAATGCTCGTGTTTAATCTTTTCATGGGATTTGTTGTCAGTAATAAAAATATTGCAAAATCTATTCATTAATTGTCCCCAAAACAGTACCTCAGTGCACCTTTCCTGAAGTACCTTCATAGTTAAAAATTATAACAAACTGCCCAGCATGTAGCACGAGTTGTATTTCACTCTACAGGTGCCTTCATCATGTAAAAGATACAGTATTGTACAGATTGGAAATTTGCAGAGCACTGGAGGGCAAAACCCACCTCTCTGCACTGCGACAGTCCAGGATGAGAATGTAGTAAGGATCATACAAGGCGGGCTGGCCTTCCTCTGCGTTCAACAGGTTGTACACTTGATGTGGGGTGATATAGCCACGCTCTACACAAGCTGTTTCTGGAAGAGCAGGAACTAGCACCTCCTCTGGCTCACACACTGCTTAGAAGAAGAAGAGTACGGTGTCTCTGCATGTGTGTAGTTATTTTGGTGTGTAAAGACAAAGACGTTTACAAGTCAAAATAGACCCTTTACCTTTATTCCGGATTGGTAAAATGGAGGAATGGTTACTGTTCGTGCTATTGACCTCTCTGTCAGAGATGCTGCTCACTGTTTGGAATGTGTTGACAGGCTCTCTGGAGGCCACTCTACAACTGTTATTCACTCTGACACGTAAACAGTCACACACACAAAGGAGTAATCTTGCAAGGCTGTGCAGCTACATGATTTAAGACTAAACACAAAAAAACATTTTATGGCCATTTCTAAATGAACTGTTTTTCATGTAAATAAAAGAAGAACTCTTTACCTGGACAGTACAACGCCCATCTCGTTTAAGTCATTTGGCAAATGCATTAGCTGTTCCCACCAGCCCTTCATTAGAAAAACATGCTACACCAAGAAACAAAGAAAAAATGTTGAAAACATTGAAAATATTCTGTGAAAAAGCCCAAGAGGAGTTAACGATGTAAAAAGACTTGAAAAAACCCACTATGCACTATTTTGTTGTAGCTGTGATCCTTAGTCAGCCCCGCGTCAGTCTTGCCCTTAATTTAGCTGGTGGTCTTGGTAACACAGGTACAATTAAGTGCTCTAGAGGGCCACATGGTAGCTGGCTGTGACAGGTGACGGAGGAGAGACCTGGATAGGAGTCCTACTTCACCCAAATTAACTCCCAATAGTTGCATCGTGCATGATACTTTGGTCAGAATAAGGTTTTAAGTTGATCTTAAAATCATACAGATATTAGGCCAGCAGTTAGAAAACAGAAGAAATAAGGAAGCAGACATAAGTACACACACTGGGGTATTATTGAATTCTAAGAGAAAAACTGTTTAATGCCTTCATTAATACACCTTTGCATGAGCAAAAGTAATTTTGTGGTTGCCAAATCAATTTTGTGGTTGCCAAATCAAATAATTGAATTGCCAAGTCACACTTTGTGTTTGTTAAGGGGTCAAGAAGCTCAAACAGACAAAACAAACTTATCTTAGCACAGAATATACATCAAGCTAATAAAATGAGCCTCCACAAGCTTTCAAAAGAAACATCAGTCTATAAGAATTTATTACTGTCTTAGAAACATAATAGACAATATATTAACAACAATTAAACTAGTAAGGATAATCCCAGATAAGGATGCCCAGGGTCAATCATCATCTCTCCTCAACACCCTCATCATAGTTGCCTCGGTGAAATATTGAAGTTTTGAATCTTAACTGTGTTTTCCTTATTCCCTCAGTTGTCACCCTGAGCCATGTCACCTCTCCCCGACCTTTATGTCGTTTATTCTTCACTTCTCCTCAACCTCTCCACCCCTTACCACCTCCTCTGTAACCCCCATTTTTCACACAGCACCCTTCACTGCATACTGTCCTGACCCCACCCACCCACCCACCCTTTCTCCACCATCATACTCTGCTGGACTAGGTCACTGTGTGTTTGTAGAACTTCTTTACTGCTTTTCATTTGCACTTTGTTGACGCCAGCCTGTGATTCAACAGTCTTTCATCTGTATGGTGTCAGCTAATCTAATTTAATTAAACTCTGTGTAGTTGGTGCGGTGCATTTTATTGCTCCTGCCAAAGCACACACTGGTTAGTTGTTGTGACCCATTTGTCAGTGCTATGGTACATTCATCCAGCACTGGGTCACTTTTAACCCAGTTGTTTTTATACAGTAATACAGACTAAATCATACAATATTATGGAGTGGAGTAGGAGTATCAATGAGAAGAGAATGAAAAATACTGAAATTGTGTCTCAAATTTACACTTAGAAACAGTAAATGTTCTTTGCACCCCTACAAAAATATAAAAAACAGAATTATTTTTTAAAAAATGCCTGTTGGTTTATTTCACTTTTCGTTTTCCTTTTCATTATTTGAAAAGTATGTCTCAAAAACATAATGAGAGGATATAGTTTTGTGGATGTCAACATCAAAACAGAATATTACTGACCCCTGTTGTACTCCTCAGTCATTTTACTGTGGTCTACTGTCCACACAGTGTATACACACTCAGTTTATTGTTGTATTCTAATGTCCAACCACTCAGAGTCATAACAAAGTTACTAAATGACCATTTGCTGCTTACCGGCTTGTTGCTATAGTATTCTGGATCAATCAGAGGCTCTCAATATGCTCCTGTATTTGTCTGAGGTCCAGAGTGCATAGACCTCCATCCTGCCAGTCTGATGAGTCTGTTTACTTAAGTAGACCCTCACCAATGCAGCCATGTGGCTGATGGACTCCATGATGGCCTAGAGGGATCCAGAGGGGGGTGGGTAAAGCTGGGGAAGTACTGTCAGTAATGTCACAAACAGGTGTCAAAGCTGGAAAGAAACAGAGTCAGGGTTTTACTCTATTCCTCAGCAAGACATACATCAATAAAGTTAAAAACATATGATTAATTTTAGAGAGATAACACTGGAACATATGAGATCACATTCCTCTCTTGAGGCTGAAAAGAGGCTGCAGTATCACATCATATGTAATAAAATGTGTCAGCAAACACTGATCTGAATGGATTCCACAGATGTTATCTGTTGTTATCTGTTCTGTTTCAGTGAACCTGACTTTTAACAACTGTCCTTCAATTAGTGGAAGACAAACAGGACCAAAGTCCATCTGGACACAGCGATTAAACAAAAGCAGTGAATGCAAGAGAGTGGGTTGACAAAGGCACATTCACCATCATGGTAGAAAGAGAGACTTTAGTTAAGGCGAAATACTAATGGTATTACAAAGATATTATTATTGGTAGTGGTAGGAATGAATTGCATGGACAGCCACTTAAGGGGCTGCCATGACTGGGGTTTGAAAATGAAACATGACTTCATTAGGATTTCCAGATGGTGAGTGACATTTATTTAATGCCTTTTTAAATGTTTTTTTACGCAGCAAGTAACTTAAAATTTGACAAATTTGTGGTTTGACAAAAACAGATTCAGCCAGCAATACATAATACAGAATGAAAAAAATAAAAATAATCTGTCTGTAGCCATATGAGTGTCATCACTGAAAAACACTAATTTACTATGACATTTTTATAAGACAACCAAATGGGTACATGAATGAAAACAGTAAGACAGCAGTTGTTTTGCTGGTAATAATGGTGCAGTTTAATTACTGGAGTACAAATTAAGCCCTGTAAATAACACAGTTATATATATATTTTTTTGATTTTACCCATAAACAGAATATAAAATGACAATAGCAAGTGAGGTTGTTGTGACAGCTACTGATTAAATGTCACTGCTGTTACTGATTGCCTCACTGCTCCATGCTATTTCTCTTGCTGTGCTATTTCGCACACTGACTCCAGATAACTGGATAATTCTTGCACTCCCATTATTAAGCTCTGCGCAGAATGACAGCATGGTAATCCCATTGGCTTTTATAAGTTTTATATTATTTTTGTTTTTCTGGTAACAGGGCAAATGAGAAACCTAACTTTATGCCTCCAAGGTTTATTTGGACTCACAGTCTGTATGTCGGAGTTAGATTTACAACTACAAATATGTAAACCTGTCTTTTCTAAAGGCTTTTTTCAAGACATCTGCCAGCCAGACAAAACAACTTTCTCCCATGATGAGCATTATAAATTATTAAGTTGAGCAAAAATAGGTCAGACATTCCTTAAAGGACGACCGAGTCTAGATTTTTCTGTTTGAAAAAATAAAGCTGTTGTCCACTTGTCTTAGAAAAAATGTCATTTTTTTTAAAACTACTACCGGAACGCTTACTAAACTGTATTCACAGCTTCATAATTGTGGAAAGTTGTCCAGTCATATACATGTCGTAGTTATTGTAATATTCATGTCTCTTCCTGTATGCAGTTCCGGGAGCTGGGGGAAAGGATGGTGTGCCTCCGTGGTGAAGACACCCACCATCTGCCTTTTAGTTGTGGTGACGTATGGCCTGGTTGACAAACTCCAAAACTTTGTGATCGGAATCTTCATTCCTCAGTACCACTACCCGTATGCCGTGGCTCTTTCCTTTGCCCAGGTGGGTGCCTGCTGTTTGCCTTGTTTCTATAAAAGTATTACTCTTCAATCAAAAATATAATTATTTGCTTTGCTCCAGCAAGTGCGACAATAGTTTACCCTGCTGCCTGCTGCTTTGTTTATACAGAATTCTGTGACAGCAGGATATTTTCTATATGCTGCAATGTGCAAAGTGTCCAGTAGTGTTTTGTTATCCCAAAGCACAAATACTAACTTTAAAAGTTTGATACTAATACCACTGCAGCAACTGCAATATTAGTGTAGAAAGTTTACTGACAGTTCATCTTTTTATTGTATCCTTAATGCATGATGGATTAGAACATTGGATTGTTAATTATTAATGTAGTTAATGTCATACCAGTACAGTGTGATGAGGTATTGCCTGTTTAACTAAATGTCACACCAAAGGACTCATAAATGTGATCCCACCTAAGTGTGAAGCTAGCTAATGACTGACCTTTGGAAACATGAACAGAATGTCCTTGAGTATTGACATACATTTAGTGTGGACGTATTGTAAAAGCAAGGAAAATGTAGACCCTATGACTCTGTTTTTATGTTTTTATTTTCTGACTAACACATTATAAATTAATTCTTCTTTTGAATATGAGAAAACATGAATACACACAAAAGTTTTACTGTTGGTTAAAATGAAAATACATTTTATTGTCCATCACACATTTGCCTTTAGCTTCACGGCAAGTCTGAATTGAAAAAAAAAACTTACAGAAGATGCAGGACACTGATAGAGCTTAGGGCCACAGCCAATGATGATTTAAATGATCAATCAGTAGGGAATAATAATTTATTTATAAAATGTAATTTTGGAGTATAAAGTGATATCTCCAAATTGTCCAATAAAAGGTAAAACAGGTTGGCACTTTGGCTTGAAATATGATTTAAACAATTCTGATCATTCATTTTCTATTTGTTTGAACAGTCAGTTTATTTGAATTGATTTGAATTATTGTTTCAAAGAATTAGATGAGCAGGTGCAAACTCAGCCCATATGTATCATTTGTATTTAGGCCAGGAATTTAAAATCCGTCTGTGTGTTGATGTGCGTAATGATTGTAACTGAAAGTATGGGTTGTGGTGGCTGGTATATTTAAATATGGTGTATATTTTGTTTGTCAGAGCTCCCATGTATCATCAGATCCTCTATACTAACTTTATATGTCATCTTCCAGGTTCTCATCTCTTTGTTAGTCTTAAATCTCCTCCATGTTGTTGATCTGGTGCCCCTGAAGCATTACTCCAGGTCTCTGGGTGAGAGGGTGCTGGTCCCTGCCATCTGTAACAGCACCCATGCTGTGCTGGCCATGTGGGCCAAAACCAACAGCTCGTATACTGGCCTCTTCCCCCTCACCCTACTACTGCTTCCTATGTTAACTGTCAACTTTAGTTTTGTCCTGAAGCTGGCATCACCTCCATCTATCAACGTCTCTGTTCTGATTTCCATTCTGAGTGGGATGTCTCTTGTCATTACAGGTAAACATTTAAGTGTTATGTAGAGGTTAAATTGATATTACGTTGTCTCAGCACAAATAAACCTCTAATGAATTTCCTCTCTTTCATCTGCAGCATCCAAATCTTTGTCAGGCGTTGACCCTCTGGAGTATATGTATGCACCACTGGCTTTAGTCCTCCACAGTCTTTCTCTGACCTGGCTAGCAAAAGAGGCTGAGCGTTGTTACTCCCCCGATGCCCACATCTCCATTTTCGACATCTACTACACTCAGCTGGTGAACCAGAGCTGGGTGCTAGGCCTGCTGTGGCTGCTGCATCTGGACAGCCCCTGGCAGGTGTTGAGTCAAGGTAGCTGGCACAGCCTGCTCTTCCATGGATACCTGCTCGCTATTCTCCTGCTGGGGATGGTACTGAACTTCCTAGTCGGTATGTTGGCCCTGTGTGTCTCACCACTTGCTGCTGCACTGCTCTACTCAGCGAGGCAGCTGGTGCAGCCATTCTTCCCGCTTCTGTAGTTTCACCCACGACAGACAGATTAACACTGTCTTATACTGTACCAAAGAGACAAGTGCACATTTAAACTACACAAACATCACAGACCAGTGTGTTGTTATTCTTCTGACAGTAAAACAATTTTCTTCCTTTCACAGCCAAAATATCTGTGCTAATGAGACACTTTCATATGTAAGATAAAAAACAGAATGTTGCACAAAGCAGCAGAAAGGGCCACACAATACCTGTTTATTTTTACAGCTGAAGGTAATACTGTAGTCGAATTTATATTCCTTAAAAACAGTATTTTTTAACCATTGTGTGGTTTACAGTATTTAAGAGATTTAAGCTCTCATGTTTCACTGGATGATTTTTTGACCACAGTTCTGTAGAAAGTTGTCAGGTCCTTAAAGGACACTGACCGCGAAGAGATTAGCAATGAGGCTCAGTTTGTTTGTTCTAGACAGACTGTTCACTCACTTTATAATATATTTACTTAAGCGTATAAATATTTAAACTCAAATTCTTCACTGAATGAATATTTAACCAGAGGACTGTGGAAGTTTGGAGTTTGACTGCTAAGCTATCAGGTGATTCGGGACCATGATGAGGAAATTGGTTGTGCTATTTTCTTTGAGTCTAATGTAAGTTATTATCAGTTGAATTATGTATTCATCTAAGAATAAGCTGTCATTATAGAGCTTTTTCCAAATGTGTGTGTTGTATGACATTCAAAAATAGAAATATCTTACTTTTTCACGTTTTGCAAAATGAGAGGAATGATACCATATCCCTCAATGGTATCGATACATTTAATAAACCGAAATAACACACACAAAGAAACTATTTGCAAAAATATTTATTTGTGATGTTATTTACTACCAACTGAATCTAAGTGCTGATAAAAAGCCCCATGTATCCCAGCATTACAAAAAACTACCTGTATTCAAACCCAGTGTAAACCTCATCACAGTGCTAAATCCTAATTTTCTGTATAATATAATTTCAAACACCACTGTCAGAGGGATCTGGTTATAAAGTAACGTAAGTAAAAATAGAACGACTTGGCAACACAGACATAGACATCTGTATTTACAGAGCAACCAAAACTGACGGTAAATGAATTTATTTTACAGTCATAAATATGAACCCCTCATAGATAATTGATGGGACTGTATTGTATGGGACTTGGACCGATATTGAGTGTAAATGTTATACATGTTATACAAATACACAATTTGCACAATTTACTACATTATCTAGAAAAAAACCCTGTATACAATCTTCTAGTTGTTATTTTGGTTTATTAAGTGTTTTTATTTTTTTATTGTATCGTGCAGTGAAGTAAATTCATCTTGTGCAAATACAAGTTTCCTTCCTTTTTGTACTTCTGCATATTTAGTAATAACTGTAAATTGCAAACTACGCAGGTTTCATGACATTTGGAAATATTTTTTCAAACATGTGATTGGAAACACCGTCAATGTGTCTGCTAATCCCAAATAATTTTTACAGTTCCCACAATTAGGCTCTTTATATTGCTGATTGTTGCTGGGTGATTGTCACCTTTCAGTCCAAAGTGAAGTCTGCTAAATACTGCCCTCAGTCATTAGCTATTTTTCATTACGGGATCCTTTAAGAAGAATCAGAGTTGGGTGGTAGGTGTAAGCCGAGGCTCTGTAGCAGGTTGGAGGCCGGTCCGGCCAGTCCAGCCTGGCAGCTGAGGGACTCCAGTAGGTTTGTGACCAGGTTGAGGTCCAGGTCAAGAGGCTGGATCTCCTCCTCAGTGTCTTCCACCCCTGCCTCGCTTTGGGAACTGTTTGTGGCAGAGGGATGAGCTGAGCTGTTGTCCAAGTCTGGCTTGTTGTTATCCTGCAGAAAGGACAAATATAGTAAAACAAATGTGCTTTATTTTAGCCAGGTTTAGTGCATATTTTTGGAAAATTAAAAATATCTTGAGGTGGGCCTGAGCAGAAGCACCCATATGACATGGAGAGGTTGTAATCACAATCATAATCTCACCGTTTGAATGAAACTTTGTCCAATATTAGTGCTCATCAGCTCCTCATCCATTTGGTCCATGTATTGTCTTAGACTATCTAAGGTTTCAGTCCCATTCATCTCTGGCTGACCAGCAAACCCCTCTTCTTTCTCCTCTTCGTCATCATCATCATCATCATCATCATCTAGATCATCTGAATCTAATTCTTCTTCTTTGCCTCCTAAAAGAAATTTAAAAGACAGATTCAATAAAGAGACAAAGATGTGGCAGGATTCTTTTACTTGCCTACATCTTCCAACTTCTGCATACCTAGTAGTCTGTCCAGTGCATTGGCCATGGAATCAGGGTCAAAACTAAAGGGCTGAGTTGAGCTGGTCCTGGAATATAAAGACCGTTAGTGGGGTAATGTACATCTAGATAAATTGACTAAAAATGTGTGTGCATGTGTGGGTGTATTTTTCTGTTCATTGAGTTCTTATATCATATAAATCCACAAATGCAAAATCATTTTGTCCATTGACCATAATGTGCCAAAAGCACTCAGATATATTGGCCAAGTAGTCAGCCAGTGTCTCACCAGGGCAGTTCAGCACCCTCATGTGACGACAGGGCGTTAAGAAAGTTCTTCATCCCCTGACTGACAGCTACCAGGCTATAACTGGCCTCCTCCGCATCCTCAGACTCCTTCCTCCTCTCTTCTTCTTTACCCCTGACGTGCTGTGTCTGTCTGGTGGTACTGGAGATTTGGCTGCCAACATCAACTCTCCCCCCACTCCTCTCCTGCAACATACGCTCCAAATCCTGAGCTGTGATATCCAGCCAGCTGTCACCTAGAAACAGACACAAAGAAAAACTTAATTATGGGATATTGTTGAAAGAGAGAAGGGTAGATAATGGAGGATACATACTAAAGAAAAAAAAAAACAAACTCAAAGGAATCTGCAGGAAGCAGAAAATCACAGGTGGGAGAAACAGACAAACTGAATGTATTTTTTAGGAAAGTCATAAAAAAATTAGCAATAACCAGTAGGTACTTCGTAGTAAGTAAGCACAATGCACAACATTAAGACCAACGTGAAGGACGATCGCCTTCAACTGAACAAAGAATACTAAAGTGAGAGCCACAATGTCCAAAACCATCCAGATGTTATGATTAACCCATGCTGCCATTTTGACATGCCAAACCTCTTCTTTTCACAGATATCACACAAACATTTATCTGCAGAAATGGTTACACAATGTACATTCAGATATTTTGATATTTTATTTCTGTTGTCATTCGATCCAGGTGTACTGTAACTGGGACAAACATCTGAGCTGCTCTTAAACACAAATCTGCTAATTGTTCTATAGTGAAACCAAAAAACAATGTCACTCACTGTCCTCTTGGGGGAGCTGTAACTCTTGCTTCTTCAACTCCTCCAAGCTGAAGGAATTGCAGCTGTGCAACAGCTGGAGAACCTCCTCACCCGGTGACAAAACACTGACAACAAACAAAATATCTATAGTGATGGATGGATATTTAAGTCATACTTATTCATAAGGTGTTTCTATTTACATACACAAGCACAGCACTTACCTTGAGTTTGAAGCGACAGACTGTTTGAAGAAGTTTTCTGCTGACCTTAAAAGTTCTCTGTAACGAGCTGAACCTTCCAGTTCACCCTGCCAACAATAAAATTCAGAACATTGTACTTTAAATTAACAACTAGTATGTTACATTTAAAACAATACACTTTCCCTGTGTGCTTAACGTTCAGAAAGTTCGACTAACCCGGAAATAGCTATTCCTTGTCAGACTGTCCATGAAGCTTTTCCACTGAGGGTTACAACTGACAGGGGCATCGGGCTCTGATGATGGCAGTCTGCACTTTGAGCACAGGATCTCAAAACCATGGGCCTGTGAGCAAGACATACACACAAACATAACTGTATGTCATTCCAAAAATTACAAGCCATCCTGTATCACACGAAAGCTCAACAGAAATAGGAGTTCATTCTTCCAAGAGCTGTAAGAATGATGAGGCAACACAGATGATGGCTCACCAGTTTCATGCCAAGTTCATGGGCTTTGTACTGGGGATGAGAGCGGGGAGGCAGGGTGAAGCCACTCCTCCGGTCAGGTGTGAACTGCTGCTGATGCAGCTGAGCATATAGGCAACGAGTGAAGGTCACCTAGAAAGACATGCAAGTGCATTGTTAAATTTTGCATAAAGGTTTTGAAAATATTCCATAAAAACTGTACCATACAAATGAAAAAATAGGCCTACATACAGCCCACACCACAACAATCATGAGTCTTTAAGTGTGTTTACCAGGGTGAGGACTCTTGTATCAGGAGGAAAAGTCTTGAAAGTTCGACACGCTTGCAGATCTACTGGATCCCGGAGGTAGAATGCTGATACTGCAGGTGCGACCAGATCCGGTCGCTGTGCCAATACCTTGGCTATCCCAGCAGGTATAAAGCAGCGGGCACGGTGAAGGCCTGTTTTGACCTTTTCTGGGTACCTGTGTGGAAAGGAGAGTTTGACATATTTACAGTGTCTACTGACACCAAACAGACTTACATATAAATATTTCACTCACATACTGTACAATGTGTGTTGCCACTCCTTTCAGGGGATGTTGCACAGAAGCTGTCTGAATGACCAACTTTTATACTTAAAATATATTAAATGTAAGAAGTGTCACACAGACACTGATACTGAGAATGGGTCAGAGCATCCATAGTGGAAAACAGGACACCTTGATGTTTACTCATGCTGACAAGAGATCCTCTCACCCCTCTAGTCGTTTGCTCAGGGCTGAAGATATCTTGGGGCTTGCCTGACAGGCCCCTGGGTGAGTGGAAAGCAGTGCTAGAGCTTGTGCCACAGTGGGTACCACATCCTTTGGGATCCCCACTGGACTGGATGTGGAGGGGCATGGCAGGATATGCAGCTGTCCCCTATAGAAGAAGACCTGCAGAAGACAAGAACAATTTACAGTTAAGTAAGTTTTGTATGGTCTTATTGTCTAAGAGATTTTTGTGAATAACACACAAGTATATAAGATCTGAGAGTTGACTGCTGAAACCCAACAGCAACAACTGTGATAAAATATAAACAAATACATTAAACGGACATCTCACCCTGTTTTCACTGGTGTCTGGATTCAGCCACTTGGGAAGATAATCTGCTGCTTCAATCAGAAGAAACTCCCCATCATTGTCCTCGACTCTGCACTCACAAAGATGAAATCAAAGAGCAGAGATGCCATTGACTGACAGATCACCCTGAAGGATCCATGTTGAAGCAGTATAATATGTCAACCAAATCACTGGCTTTTTATGTAAAACTATGAGCTCAGAGCACATACTGTATTACCTGGCTGCAAGTTCTGGGAAGGCCTCTGTGATTTGCTGCAGGAGATAAACAATAAACCACTCATCCTCCACATTGTCCCCAAACTGAGTGCTACCTCCAATGTGAGCAGGAGCACCTCCTATCAATAAAAAGAACGTCTATTAGTTTTTAATGAAACAGACAATCTGTGCTGATGTGTTGACAACACTATACCTTTCTCTGGATGATACTTGAGGTTGAACGACTGATGCTGCCAGAGGTACTGGATCAGGAGCGGGGCGATCTTTGCCATAACCTCCTCCACCAGATGTGAGAGCTGTTCCTCAGTCTGCTGTAAAGATGATCCATCCGGCTGGATCAAGAAAAGCTTGTATTGGACTAGGTCCTCTTGAATCGCTCTCCTCTCCAGGGAGTTCATTTTTGTAGTTTTTACGTGCCCTAATTAACAAGACAGCAGCTCTTTAGTACACATATGTATGAGGTCAGCATTGTGTATTACAGTATTACTTCTCCGGACTCAATTAAATTTTCAGTCAAGTATTAGTGACAGTAGGGTAGGTCCGTCAGGTAATATTCAGCAGTAGTTAAGTTAAACAGATGGTAATGTCAGTCAATCTTACCGTGTCTTGTTTTAAATGTGGTCCGGAGAGACTTTAAAGCAAGAAAAAACAAAAGTTTCTCATGTCTACGTACGTTGCTATCATGCCTTCTGTCACTACTCAGGTTCTACTGTGAATTCTGCTCGACTACCCCAACGGTGTAACAAATAACAGTTCCTACGTTTTGCGTTAATCAATTTTGGCGGTTGCAAAGATAAAATAACCTAAATTACACCAAATTTACCTCAAATGTAGAACCTTTCTTTTATAAGTTTAATAGAAATCAAACAATTTATTACATAACCCGCATTTTGGGTACAGTCCACAACATAATCTACTAGCGATTTGCGGATATATTTCAGAAACGCAATCGCGTTCTCCCAATGGATTCTGGTTATCGTAGTGAATTAGCCAACGATGTAACGGTTTTTTTTTGTCAGTCAGAAATCAATTTCCCATGAGACCACGGGGATACGAAGCTGCGTATCCATGACAGCCGTGTTATTGTTGGTGGTGCTAGCATTAGCAAACAAGGTGGCGTTAGCTAGCTTCACTAGCTAACGTTCAACATTCATTGACTTTAAGATAATTAACCAAATCGACATCCATCGTGCGGACCACACTACAAGGTAATTTAGCGTAGCAAGTTTAATCTAACACGAAATGCTCACTGAGGAATTAAACAACGCTGTTCGTGCCTTTTGGATATTTTTTTGTCCGTTTGCTAGCTTCTTTTTAGACGTAGCGTTAGCTTCTTCTTAACATTAGCTGCAATAGTGAGAAACGACTTTAGCATCTGTAGCCAGAGCCCTGCCCAGCTGCCTCACACTAGAGGAAATGTCAGACCTCCTTCTAATCGGTTTGCGGCGAGTCCTGGAAGCGGAGGCAAGAATGAAGGGCGAGGGCTGGAGCCTATAAAACGGAGACAAAGGAGAATGATTTCACGGTATAACAGGAGACCTGTGTCGCACAAACTTGAGATGTAAGTCCCGAATGTCAAAGTTAAACTGGCTGGTATTTATACTGTGCCAACTGTGTTATATTGGATTGATCAACTTAGTGACAGACATTATATATCCAGCAATAGTGAATGCATTCATTTTTTTAGGCAACCAAGCCACTCTGTTAACTGAAGGAATAACATTTCCTTGTTTATTTGAAGTCATGTGTTAGACAGTAAAATAACATCTACATTATGTGATATACATTATACTGTATCATATGCTATGGTAAATACCCCCAATATGATGCTTAACACTGATACACCAATTATGATGAAGATGAGCAAGACTGTCATAGAACTTCTCATATCTTTTGGGAAGATAATCTGTCCCACATCATACATTTGTGATGTCGTGTCATGTTATTGGCCATCACTGCCAGTTTGTTCACCACTGGTGTCATCCCCAAAATGCAATTATATACTCACTTTTTTTGCATTAATACTCTCAATATGTTTTCTGTACAGTCGTGGGTTGTCTCGAAGCCGCCTCGACCATCACCCTCTCCCAGAGGAAGCAGACAATATCCAAACCCCTCAGCGCTACCTCCATAATGTCCAGGAAGCCATTTCCACTCACAACAGGTAAAATGAGTCCTGGTCTTATACAGACAGGCAGACACTGGCAACTACCATCAGTACAATTTCCTTAGCCACAAACCAGACACCTAGTTTACATTGTAACAGAGATAATCAGTGCGTTTGAATCTTCTTTTCCTTTCGGCTGCTCCCTTCAGGGGTCGCCACAGCGAATCATCTGCCTCCATTTAACCCTATCCCCTGTATCCTCCTCACCCACACCAACTATCCTCATGTCCTCCTTCACTACATCCAAGAACCTCCTCTTTGGTCTTCCTCTAGGCCTCCTTCCTGGCAGCTCTAACCTCAGCATCCTTTTACCAATGTATTCACTGTCCCTCCTCTGAACATGTCCAAACCATCTCAATCTGGCTTCCCTGGCTTTTTCTCCAAAACATCTAACATGAGCTGTCCCTCTGATGTACTCAATCCTGATCCTATCCATCCTCGTCACTCCCATAGAGAACCTCAACATCTTCAGCTCTGCTACCTCCAGCTCTGCCTCCTGTCTTTTTCTCAGTGCCACTGTCTCTAAATCAGACAACATTGCTGGTCTCAACACTGTCTTGTCCACCTTTCCTTTCATTCTTGCTGACACTCTTTTGTCACACATCACACCTGACACTTTCCTCCACCCGTTCCAACCTGCTTACACACGTCTCTTCACTTCTTTTCCACACTCTCCGTTGCTCTGGACTGTTGACCCTAGGTACTTAAAATCCTTCCACCTTCCTCCTTCCACCTTCTTCACCTCTACTCAGCCTCAGCCTAGCCTCCACTACACTTTCCCATAACTTCATTGTGTGACTCATCAGCTTTATTCCTCTGTAGTTTCCACAACTCTGCACGTCTCCCTTGTTCTTAAAGATGGGCACCAGTACACTTCTCCTCCATTCCTCAGGCATCCTCTCACTCTCCAAGATCTTGTTAAGTAGCCCAGTCAAAACCTCTACTGCCACCTCTCCTAAGCACTTCCATACTTCCACAGGTATGTCGTCAGGACCAACTGCCTTCCACTCTTCATCCTCTTCAACGCCTTCCTCACTTCATCCTTACTGATCTTTGCTACTTCCTGCTCCACAACAGTCATCTCTTCTACTCTGTTCTCTCTAACATTTTCCTCATTCATCAACACTTCAAGGTATTCCTTCCGTCTTTCCATCACACTTGTGGCACCTGTCAACACATTTCCATAACTGTCCTTAATCACCCTAACCTGCTGCACATCCTTCCCATCTGTCTCTCTGCCTCGCAAACCTGTACAAATCCACCTCTCCCTCCTTAGTGTCCAACCTATCATACAAATCCTTATGCCCTTTATTTGGCCTTTGCCACCACTACCTTCACTTTACGCTGCATCTCCCTGTACTCCTGTCTGTTCTCTTCTGTCCTCTGTGTCCCACTTCTTCTTAGCTAACCTTTTCCTCTTAACACACTCCTGAACTTCCTCATTCCACCACCAAGTCTCCTTATCTGCTTTCCTCTTTCCAGATGACACACCAAGTACCCTCCTACCTGTCTCTCTGATCACTTTAGCTGTAGCTGTCCAGTCATCTGGAAGAACCTCCTGACCTCCCAGAGCCTGTTTCAGCTCCTCCCTGAAAGTCACACAACACTCCTTTTTCAACTTCCACCACTTGGTCCTCTTCTCTGCCCTTGTCCTCTTCATCTTCCTCACCACCAAAGTCATCCTACACACCACCATCCTATGCTATCTGGCTACACTCCCCCCAGCCACTACTTTGCAGTCACTGATCTCTTTCAGGTTGAAACATCTGCACAAGATGTAATCAACTTGTGTGCTCCTGCCTCCACTCTTATATGTCGCCCTATGCTCCTCCCTTTTCTGGAAAAATGTGTTCATTACAGCCATTTCCATCCTTTTTGAGAAGTCTGCCACCATCTGTCCTTCTGCATTCCTGTCCTTCATACCAAACTTAGCCATCACTTCCTTGTCACCTCTGTTTCCCTCACCAACATGTCCGTTGAAGTCTGCCCCAATCACCACTCTCTCACCACTAGGGATACCCTGGATAACCTCATCCATCTCCCTCCAGAATTTCTCCTTCTATTCTAAATCACATTCTACCTGCTCCTAATCGATAGTCCTTGCTACCTTTCCACCTGGTCTCCTGGACACACAAGATATCCACCTTTCTTCTTTCCATCATATCAGCCAACTCTCTAGCTTTCCCTGACAAAGTCCCTACATTCAAAGTCCCTACTCTAAGTCGTACACTCCTCAACAGCACCAGTGGTGGTCATTGTTAACCAGGGCCATGACCGATCTGGTATGGAAGTCATATTTGTGATTTGTGTTTGATTTGGCTTAAATTTTACATCAGATGCCCTTCCTGACACAACTTTCTGCATTTACCCGGACTTGGGACCAGCACATGAAGACTGGATTGTGTGTCGTCCCCCCCCCCCCACCGGTTGCATTTATCAGTTCGTTTGAATATACTTATTCAATTCACTATGAATTGAATAAGTATATTCAAATAATTCACCCCCTGGTTCACTATGAGAACCAGGGGGTGGCTTGCAGTGGGAAGTGGGAGCATTGGAAACAGATTGTGAACTGTGTCTCTGACATGAAACAGGCTGAAACATTACTTCTGTATGTAAACCTCATAGTGTCCTCTTCTTCTGTGTAGCTCAGAGACATCCGCTGCCTCAGGCCATTCTGACTGTCCCACAGTCATTTCCGTAGACTCTAGCCATTCCTGGTCAGGAATCCACAGCTCCACAGGGACTGGCATCTCCACAGAGAGGAGCTCTGTTTTCTCCTGGGGCTACGATGTAAGTTTACTCCCAAGAAAACAGTAATGTGATGTAATGATGCCAATCTGGCTTTGTCTGTCACGCAAAAAAATATGGTCAAGCACACACACACACACACACACACCCACACACACCCACTCCTTTGTCCAAATTTGTATAAAACCACACAGAAATATAATTAGCCATTGTATTATATGGTTAAATGTCTTGATTGTCTGTCTTTTTCGTATCTGCGAGGCATGATTCCACTGGGTATTAGTTTGTTATTATGCTGTGTTTCTAGCCTCAGCTGGTCTTACAAAACTTTTTCAGAACTCAATGATTTATTTAGTTTGGTGTCCTCAAGCTGCTTCTCAAGAACTAACTCACTCCTAACTCATTTTTTTGTTATAGCATATGAACAATTCAGCTTCACCACAAGCATTCCACTGGGCTGTGGGGGCTATTTATATTTATCCTTGGCAATATGTTGCCAGTAACTGATGAACAGACTGAAAAGAAACAGCTTTCACTGATAGAGCTGGTGTATAAGAACAGAAGGACGACTAACTTTCCTTCTTGTGTTTGTCTTTCGGTTGTGCTGTCCCACAGGAGTTTGACAAGGCAGCATCACGACAGGTGCAGCAAATGTTTGAGGAGATTGACAAAGAGCTGTATGAAGGGAGAGGCAGTGGAGGAGGTATACTCCATGGGCTGCAGGATGAATGCCAGCAGTGGGCCACACGTTTCCCACATCTTCGGTACAATATTCGGTGTTTCCTACCAGCCTCCTGACCTGTCTGTTCTGTCAAATAGGATAGCAATATGATCAAACCTGAAAAGCCTGTTCTTTTCTTAAACTAAAATATTATTTTAGTAATTTATGCATTGTTTAAGTTTGCCTCTGTGTGTGCCACTAGGATCCTAGGGACTCAGCTGCTGTATCCCAGTGATGAGGGCTTCCAGTGGTACACTACTTCAGGGAAAGGCACCTCTGCTAGCAGCCCCTCAGCAGAGAAAGAGAGCAGTGTGAAGTCCCACGACAAAGATAAATGCATTGAGTAAGTCTTAACTGCACTGCCTCCCTGCATTATTGTCTGAAGGTCAAAGTTCACATTAGGTACATTCTCCTGATGTAAGGCATACTGGCTTTTTCTTTAATTTTTAAAACACATAGCCTGCCTTAATGAGACAGGACTGAAATATCATCTGGTCATGATATGAAACCTTATGTTAAGAAGCCATTTTATGACTTAAAGAATATGCAAACTCTGACAAGAAGTGAATACTTTTGGACCAGTTGCTTTACTATTTAAATAAATTTGTAAAAAATATTTTAGTGTCTGTCTCTCAAGTGGCTGCTGGCTGGCTATCCAGATGACTGGGGTTAGTGCATCAATTATAGAGGAGTTTTGGCTGACTCTGTGGTTTTGTGACCTAGATACTCTGGCTTGTTTTTGAACTGTGTGGGCCAAAGTCATGTTGGTTTGCTGTGATCAGTGACAGTGAAATGAGGCTTTGCAGCCAATTTTATTGCCAGATGATTAATTACTTAAAGCCTCATTTAACAGCGTTCATTAGTGACACCTACTGGTAAAAATAATTAAGAACTGTCAAGTCATAAAGAGTTGTGCTGAAGCACAAATATCACTGACAGCTCATTGTACTATTGATGAACCTAGTAAAGATTCGGGCATGATGTTATACCTTTGATACTTTTGATGTACTAAAGTTATTATCATTGTAGACGTTACTTTGTATGACTATTAGGTTAGGTGCTAGATTCTTAGAGGTAAGACTGAAATAAAGCTTGTAACGGGATTGATGAACACTTGTGTAACCAAAAAATAAAGGAAACACAAATAAACCTGTTGATTTTTATTTAGAAGCAATAGATTCTTTTTTTTAAATCTCTTGCTTTGATGAAAATTCTCACAGGTACAGTGGAGGGTGGCCAATGTAAAAACTGTAGTTCCAAGTGATTGTCATGTACTGAAGCAGGTATAAGTTAAAATAAAATATATTTTTAGGCAGTGATTAGACAGTGGTTTTATCCCACATTGTATCTTCTGAAAATTTAAAATTCATTATAAGGAGAAAACCAAATGGAAAAATATTAATTGAAAGGCAGTTTGTGTGAGGTGCTACATTAGTGGCTGCTTTAATAATGTCACTGAGCAGTATGTCAATATGGAATTTTGCATCCATGGGTATAAATTTCTTTATGTTTCCCTGCTGGATTCAAGTCATTCAAGTTAACTATCTATAGAAAACAGCATATGTGGGCTTGTGTCTATGAGCTTACGCTTTTATGTGCACATATTGAGGTGCCTAACTGTGTGTGCCCTTGTCTGGGGAATAGGTTGAATGTGCAGGGCAGAAGAGCAGCACTCATCAACTTCCCTTCAGCAGAGTTGGATGGGCTTGCAGGCACCTCTACTGGTTCCAGAAGTCACGACAAGCCAAGAGTGATTGAAATGGAGGGTCTCATGGAAGAATATCTGGCTTTTGACT